>NC_085892.1:8438790-9041561 GCF_035222475.1 Podospora pseudopauciseta
CTCACCTCGAGGACTTATGATTCGGAGAATTCTGAAAGCTCGATTATACAGATTGTCGAGATCATCAACAAAACCACCGTCGAAGTAGACGAGGCAGGCCACGAAAAGCTGCAGACACTGACGCCTAGAAAGTACCGTTTCGACCTTCTCATGTACAAAATCTTCAGCTATGCGTTGGAGAGGTACAATGAGCCGACAGCCGTGGACGAAATTCCCATTGACGTTGGGGGGCTCCTGAAGCAGTTCAAGAACACCCAACCCGCAATCAAGGACTCCAGCGTTGATCCACGGCTGGAATGGGAACTCGTGCTGAAAACTCTGGACTTTTGTGTTTGCGAGCTCTCAAATGGCGAGTTTACTCCCCTGAGACTCGACAACAAGACCACCAGGGCCAACAGGATTTTCTGCACTCTTTTGTGTGCTCTTCAAAAACAGATTAGGATTCGGGAGCAAACAACGACGGCTCTAGACAACATTGCAAGCGACAAGGCACATGCCCAGTTTGCAAGTGTTTACACCGAGCTTCTCGGCATCGTGGTCGGCCTGATAGTCGATGAAGCGCCATCCTTGGAACCTCCCCGAAATCCCTTGCCACTGAAGGAGTGGGCTCTGAGAGGCGCCCAAAAAGTCAAGAGTCTTGCGGAACAGTCAAACCTTGACCAGGAAAAGACAGGTCTAATTGACCGGTTCCTCGACAAGGCAAACTCAATGAACGTGGAGATCATGCTTGAGAACCTTTCGAGGAAGCAGCCCGAGGAAGTCAACATCCGCGAACTCAACCTCCTCCGCAAGGAATTGGCACAGAATCTTGGCGTGGAAATTCTTCCCGACTTGGAACCTAGAGCAACGGTGATTGTACCTTTGATTGCGAGCTGGGAGCTTTACGACCGGAGTGCCTCTCAGCATAGCCAACCTGTGCTTCATCTGCTGCACGGCCACCCGGCGCCAAGGGGGACCAGATCACGCTCAGTATCTCGATCGCATTCGCCTTCTGCTACTAGCAGTAGCCAGTCACCCGCCACAAACGGAAATCCCACCGGCCAGGCGAGCGACGCTTCTGCCGAGGGGGATAATGAAGATATTATTCTTGACTAAAAATGCCCCCTCCCTTTCACGTCCTGGGCACTGTTGTTTTCTCTCGGTTCTCTCGTTATATAGACTCAAGTTTTTTCTGGGCGCGTTTCTCATTCCACATTTGATTTAAGGTAGCCAGCGCGTAGTTTGGATCGGGGGGTTCATTTCGTTTTGTTTACCTTTCTTGTTTCCTCCCTTATGTTGTCTTTTCCTACTCTATACGCTATACTAGAATGACTATTTTTCTTTCTTTCGGTTTCATCTTGACACTTGCTCTCTGTTTTTCCTTTTCCCCTCCAATGACTTGTACGTGAAAAACCTGGAGAACTTTCTCATGCCCATAGATACACGATATAGAATAGGTAGCAAGGCACGTATTCACAAGAGGTTCCGGACTGTCTCACGGTGTCTTTACCGGCAATCCTTGTGGTGTTTACACGCCCTCGGGGTTTCTGAATACTCGGCTTGACGACGAAACTCTTGCAGCAACGCCGATAAGTTTGTCCGCCCTTTCACGTGTCTGACACTTGACGTGGTATCCTTTACTTGTTTGACACGACATGTTCAATCCCAGAATGCGCGAAATAATCCCGGGGAGGTATCTTTCTGATTCTCAAAACATGTACTTTGCTACCGAACTATCCCGTGTGTAGTATTGTACACGTCCTTGATAATGACAAATCGATGAGCACAAAAAATGCAACAAAACAAATGAAGCAAAGCTCATGAAAAGTTGAGTGGTATGCATGCCTCTCAGCAGTGGTAGGGACGACCATGGTCATCATTGACGCGCCCTGAAATTCCGGGACCCTCCGCGATACCAGGTCCAAGGCCTGGAGGACCATTCGTAAAGGGGTTTGGTGGCGGTGTTACATCACCATCGTTGGGGTCCGAGCCGCTCATGGTGCTGCTGTCTTGTTTGATGATATCTGCTGCCTGGATCCGCTGTTAGTGTCGTGGAAACGCTAGGGGATTGTGGGGATCAGGTTGACAAACCTTTTCAGCGATAGCATACACAGCTGCCTGGATGTGAGCAGCCGGTAACAAAGGTATAATACCAGCATCGATAACCCTCAAGTTCGATGTCCCGTACACCATCAACCGCGGGCTCACGACTCCCCCAAACTCCAGAGGCATCATCGATGTTGATCCGGCAGGATGAAACTCGGTTTGCAGCTTGGAGTGGACTGCCTCCAACAGAGCTGTATCATTCTGGCTGGTAAGATCATCCCAGGGGTACGCGGGCTGAGGGACGAGCTGCTGCATGGCCTTTGTCTTGACTAGCTGATTATTAAGCTTGAGACCGCGCACAATGATGTCGCAGTCGAATGGGTGTGAACAATAGCGCGGGTCGAGAAGAATATTTCGGGCCACGGAGCCGTTGGCGAGGAGGTCGGCTGACAATGCCCGGACAAAACCTCTGCTCAAAGGATGCTGAACTGCTGCTGTTAAAGTACCGATGCTGTCTGCCATCACCTCGAGCGCACCCACACTTGAGCGGGCGAGGAGGGAGGTAAGGAGGTGTTGTTGACGGGCATAGCCTTCCAGGATCGTGGGGTGTTGACCTGGTCCAGGAGGGAGGTGGGACTCGGGTTCGGAACTAGGTATGTTCGATAAGAGGGTTTCCCAGTTCGTGTCGAGATGTCGGAGAGAGGCAAACGCGAGAGTTGAGATTAGTGGGTGCGTCAGGGGACCTGTTCGATTGGCAAAGTATTGGCTCTCAACTTCCTCAAGAATACTGCCAGTGAGGTTGTTCGCCGTAAACATTCCAAAACGAGTGTCTAACAATCATCAGCTACTTATCTGAGAAGTGGAGAACCTCGGATAGTCACTCACAGTTATAAAACGCGCCGACCATTGCGTGATCTTGGAGGTTCTGGCCAACCCCCGGCAGGTCGATCTGAACAGGTACACCCAGTTCATCCAGAACGGAGGCTGGACCTATGCCAGACACTTGCAGCAACGATGGTGAAATGATAGCCCCCGCTGCTAGGATCACCTCCCTATTGCATGCCATTCTCTTCCGTGGGGAGTCAAACGATGTTGCGAACTGCTTTGTTAGTTCTAAATCCTAGTTCAGAATCACTAAAGCCGCTCACCTCAACCCCAAATGCTCTCCTGAGACCCTTATCAGGCCGTTCGGAGTCTTCATCAACAGCCTCAGTCCCGAAGAGGACGCGAGTGACGGTCTGCTGGGTCGCCAGATGCAGGTTTGGGCGACTTAGGACACTGTCCAGATACGCCCTTCGGCTGTCCGCTCGTGACTGGTTACGATCGTTGATAGTAGCTGGGGCAACCGAAGCGCCTGCTGCAATACCGGTATTGATGTCGGGAAGGAGCGGGATCCCGAGCTCAGAGATGCCCTCGAGGAAGTTACCTTGGAGTGGTCAGCGTGAGACCCTGCCATGGAAAAAAGGGGGTGACATACGAGATGAATTGTAAAAGAATCTCGGGTAGCCTACTTGCAAGGGACCTTTCTGGCCGTGAACTTTCATATGTGGTCGAATATGAAGATTTTGACTGTCTTCTGGAGCCACACAGGCAGTAAAGTTCTCGCTCTTTTTGAAGTAACGAAGCATTCCGTGCCAACTCCAGCCGGGATTCCCCAGTGTACGCCAGGCATCATAATCGTACCTGGCTCCGCGGGTCATGACGAGACCATTGAGGATGCTACCACCTCCAACAACATGACCCTGGCCGTAGTCCCGAGTACGGTTGTCTAAGGATTCCTGTGGTGCGGTGGTGATGTTCCAGTTCTGAGACGGAATGAAACCGTGGCCGACAAGTCCGGGGATAGTGACGAGGTCCGGGCCTGAGTCTCTGTAGTTGTGCGTTAGCAGATATCTAACTGAACTGCTGCTGGGTGTTTACTAACAAGTCGCCAGCCTCGAGAACAAGAACAGTCACTATGCCTTCATGTCAGTCAAACAAGAGGATGCGTATAAATCAGATAGGAGCCTACCATTTTTGTTCTCCGTGAGTCGATTGGCTACAACGAGGCCAGAAACACCGCCACCGACAACAATGTAGTCGTAGGAAGGGAGCGCGAGATCGATGAACTTGTTGGCTGGGACGAGAAGCCCATCCACAGCCTGTAGGCACGCTGAAAAAAAAATAGCGACTAAAAATGCAGTCAAATCCATCTCGAACGACTGAACCAATGGATGAAGTGCAAAATATCGTCAAGAAATGCTGTTTGACAAAAGATTGGTTCGCTAGTAGTTAATCCCTACAAACGCTGAAAACTCATGACTTGTATGGGTGTCGGTGGGTAGGTGTGTGATGCTGCTCCGCTTGACATGAAAATAAAACGATGAGGTCGCTGGGCGATGAGAAAAGGGGACAGTGTCGGCGAGTGAGCATATCTGGGAGGGAGCGACTTGATGTGGATGTCAAAGCATGCTCACGAGATATTCATAAACACAGCCCTCCTCTCAGGTCGATACAGAACTCACTTGTTCCCAGTTCCCCACATCGCACATTCTTTTCCTCGACTTTCATTGCTTGACCTAACGGGCGAAAAGGTTTTGCAGCCTTCGGGGCCAGAGCCTCATCACATGGTAGCAGAACCATGGCCATATGTTCATGGCTCCTTCCCACCATCGAAGCTCCTTCCCAATATCAACCACACTTAACCCCCCATCTGAACGCCGATGGGCCGAAACTGTGGCCTCATGCTCCACTCCTCGTCTTTACTCACTGTTTTATTCGCACGAGTCTCGCTCACGGATCGGAGCCTGGAGGTAACGTGTGGATCTGGAGCCGTTGTTTGTCATTGCGGCCCCTGGCGTTTCCGTCACCCACATGCAACGTGCGGGCAGGCAAATCTGGATGTCGATGTCACTGTCCCGACTGTTGCCACGCAGAACATTTCTTTGATCTTCTCGCCAACACTTGGACTGGGATTAGAATTAGATGAGACGAACTCAACACAGATATGCTGTAATCCAGGGGAAGTGGTGATTTATGATATGATACCACGGCTGAAACTACAATACTAGAATAAAACTAGTTGGTATTGCTACGTGATAGAGATCGACCGAGCGGAATCATCAACTTGCCAAAAAGAAAACACTTGACACTAACAACATATCAAGGGGATTCTATGCACCGTATGCTGATCGAAGCACAAAGGGAGCAGCTGATGTCGTTTTTCTTGAAGAATTTCAAGAAGTGCGACATCTTCAACCACCCCTCTCCGACCTCAATCAACAAGTTAAAATAACAAGTAAAACAAAATAGCATTCATCAACTCCCTACAACGAAAAGTTTCCTATCACTCTTCACACTTGTTCATACAAGTAGAACAAAGAAAACAGAGGTCCATAAAAAAGAAGAAGTGTCATAAAACTACGTGCTCAGCCTAAGAGCTGAAAACACAAAACATCAAATTATCCATCCATCAAAAGTGTGGCTTGGAAGGGGGGGGGGGAAGGGGGTATCTGCGCATATCCATTACTACAACCTTTTTTCTCGCCTCTCTCCCTCTTGCTCTCTCTCCCTGCCGGTATCATATATCTTTCTCTCAGTCTGACAACAAAAGCCAAATGCCCGAAGCCATGCTATGCAGATCAGATATGCATACGCTCAGTCAAATTAGTAAAGAATCTTCTCCTCCCACACAGGCGGCCTGGTTCCTTCCTCGTCCCACTCCAGCTTGCCCTTCTCGTTCAGAATGCACCCTTCATCAGTGATAGGAATGATCTTGCTGGTGTGGGCAATCTCCTGCTTGGAAACTCCCGCCGGGTCGGCGGGGATCCAGAGCAGAGGGGCCTGGGAGGTGACACTGGGCGGGTTGTATGCATTCTCGATGATTTCGGGGGTATACTGTGGCAACGACACGTGGCGGGGCACAAGGTTGCGCAGTGTGGCGTAATCGGAGTAAATCCAGGGCTTCAGGAACCGAGTGAGGAAGTTGCCCTTGCTATGAGCAGCCGCCGCCTTTCGGGCCGCCCGGGAATGAGCAACTTGCTCTTCGGCACTCTCCACAATACCGTCGCCATTGAGGTCATGCTCATCAACGAACTTGTCATTTCCGTTGCTGTGGCTTGCGCCAGCTTCGCCGTCAAGGAGGCGGGCTGATTCCTCCTCAGCGAGCAGCGACATGGGCATATTGTAGAGGAGAGGGTCAAGAGCGGTGTTGAGGCTGTAATGGAACAGAACGGTGAAGATGATGAAGATCACCATGAGAATGACCGGACCAGGAGCCGTTCCTGCGATGAACAGTCCGAGCATGCAAATCTCGCCGAGGTAGACTCCGACGAAGAGCTGCTTGAGCGCCTTAGGATAGATTAGACCGCGGGTGTCGATCTGGGTATCAGTGACAAAGAAAACATTGTATCTCCAAGCGAAGTAGAAGAGGAACATTGCGATGGTGGCCCAGCCCAACATAAGAGGAGCAATGCACGAGTAAGTAATGGCTACGTATTGTAGTTAGCGACAGCATTGAAAAAGCGGGACAAAAGTGCGGACATACCGATAACCACAATGTTGGTGTAGACCGGCATGGTGCTGCCCCATGAAATGGCGCTCAAGTTAGACCACTTCTGGTAGAGGGCGCGGGGTGTGTTCGCCAGGAACTTGTAGAGAACTGTGAAGATGAAGAACCCGACGACCTGGGTGAGCACGCTAGTGGCAATGGTCAAGCCCTGGACGATGAAATATGTGATGTAAAAGTTGGATGCTTTAGGCAAGCCCTGAGCCAGGATTCTCGGTGTCTCATTGGGGGCGTTGATGATCTGTTCAATGACGGCAGGAGCCGATGACGACAAGGTGGTGACCAAAAAGACCTGGATGACCTGGAAGGCGAAATATGCGTTTTGGGTGAACAACTCAACGCCGGAAATTGATGGCTCGCCGGCCAATTTCGCACAAACTACAAGACTCGTTAGTTTAATTGGGACGCTGCACAGGAGCTGATGGTCGGTCTACTTACGGCGCATGATGATGGGCACCAACGACATGAGGATAGCAAGGGCCACAGATGGCAAAAGGCCAGTGATAACGCCCAGGATGACCTTGGGAATATCGGTGAGCCACGACAGCCAAGAATACTCCGTTGCGAGATAGTTGATGTTGCTGATAGCACCGACAACAGCAACAGGGATGGCCCAAAAGATGATCAAAGCAGCGATGAAGGCCAATACAATGTAACGCCGAATCACAAGCTGCCACCACGGAACAGCCAAAGACTTCCAGATCACCTCGCTCGGGCGAATACCAACGACACGGTTCGACATGTGAAGACCTTGGTGATGGGCCAGCATCTGAGCGGCAGCTTCGGCGGCCTGCTGCGACGTGAACTCGATGAAGACACCCGGAATGTTCTTGAAAGCGCCGCTGCGGTACTTGGCTTGGACAGCTTCCGCCTCCGGGATGAGGCGCTCCAGCTCGGCGCGGCACCAGTTGATCGTGTCCACCTTCTTTCCAATCAGACCAAGAGGACCGGTTCGGTGTGTCGGCCGAGACTTGGCCGACAGCCATCGGGCCGCAATGCTTCCAGACTCGGCATCACCCGTGATCGCTTGCTTGTCAGCTTCGGACGCATTGGCGCCGTTCTTGATAGCCTTCTGGCGGGCCTTGTTCGCAAGCTTGATCAACTTGATCTCGGCCTTCTCCAGCTTCATGGCAACCTTGTCGCGCTCCTTCACCAAGTCATCCACCTCGTCGGTGCGAGCTGTGATCCAGATATTCTTGGCATTTTGGCCAAACACTTGGCGCAGCTTTGCTTCGTTCAGGTAATTGTCCGGGACGCAGGTGAACAAGACGGTGCGAGACGAAATGCGCTCCGAATAAAAGGGGCTGAGCAAGAAGGCCTGGCGCAAGTTAATGTAGAAGATGCACTCTCGCATGATCAGATACATGACGAAGCCAAAGTAAGCCCAGCTCACGAAGACGTGTGCAAAATAGCGGTTCTTGTGGGTGTCCGGGTTAACATTGGAATAGGAGAGTATGTCGAGCTCCTTCTGACCACCGCCACCGGTAGCATTGATGGGGAAAAGAACGGGCCAGGTGATGATGCAGCCAACGAAGCAGAGAACAAGCGCCATCTGCAGGTACCGAATGTAGAGGTAGGCATCGAGAGATTGGTGCTGGAGGGCGTAGATGTCGGGGATCCTCCAGAAGCTTCCTATCCAGTTGAACAGCCCATTGGGAAGGGGGGGCGATCTTTCGCTCTCTCTCAAGCTCCCCAAGTAGGTTCGCGGTGCGTAGTAGCGTCTCTTGCTACGTCTCAGTATCAGAAAGACAGCGAGATAAGCCCCAGAGATGACGGCGACAGGGGCGAGGGTCGAAACCAATGCTTTGTCAAGTGTGTCAGTACTGCAACTGCGTTGTGCCCAAACCTTCCTCAGGAGCAAAGCTTACCCGAAAGCGAGGAGCTTTCCGCCGTTTCTCCAGTGCTGGAAGTATTGTTGCTGTTGCTCATGATGGCGGTATTGCAGAATTCAGCGTCTGCGCGCTTAGGGGTAGGGTTAGTAGCTGGCAATTATGCCTGAAGAGGTTCGTGAACCGTCGTCAATGCCGTCGTAAATGTTGATGTCTCTAGGAAACAAAGTCGAGTCGCCCTCCCCGTGAGAGGGAAACGAACCGGAAGGCCTGAAAGGAGCGTGTCAGATCACAGATCACAGATCACAGATCAGAGATCCTCGGGAAACGGAAGAAAATTGACGGGCTGGGCGGTGCGGAAGGGTAAATGGAGGAGAGAGCTCCTTGGACGCGCCCAAAGCTTGTGCGCCGACGGAGTGGAACGAGTGGACGGGAAAGCAGGTGAAGGGAAACGGCGCAGGGATGCGGGCTGGAGGAGGGCCCTTACAATTTCGTGGTTTTGCAGGGGAAGGCACGACGGCGTCAAATTACTGGGCTGGGTCTGGGAGCTTGGGTCGTGAAGCTACTCCCTTCTGGGATTGGACGATATTTGGTGTATCAAACACACGCTGGAACGGCTGGACCGCTGGAGGCGGCCGCCGTCAACGGGGGAGCCAACGGGCTTTTTATCAACTACGGAATGGACAGCCACTTCGGCCTTGTCTCCGACTTTTGGCAACTCATCGTTGTCTGCACCACCAAATCTAGCTTTGTGTTCTTTGCATCGGGGACACTGAATCCAATGACGCAAGTCGTTGCCAATCCAGACGTTGCATTTTCATTAGGCCCATGCACCTTTCAGCAGGGTCGGCCAGGGTCACGGCAATCGCTCTGCTCCAACTGCGACGCTGCCCCACCTCCACGAAACCTCGATTCAGCCTCTCCCACTTGTTGCCCTGTGCTTGGCTGCGGTCATCGCTGCCATACAACTTCGTAAAAGAACATCTCATTTCCTGTTCTCGGTATTTGAGCTCACCATTGTAAGTCTCCACGGTCTGCATATGCTACATGTAAAACACACCTCAGTCTGCCTTTTCCGATCGATCGTGTCGGCTTCCCGTCGTCACCAGCCAAGCATAGCCATCACCCAAGCCAGTGCAGCCCATCACCAAAAAGAGCCAAAAAAGAGGTCACCAACCACCAGCAATCACCAGCATGTCTCAAATGATTTACCGTGTATGGCTGTTAGCGCTAGACCAGAGTGACAGAAATGGACAGCTCAGCAGTCGGTCTGGACTGGGCTGTCCTGCTGCAGGGTGAAGTGGCCCGCTTTTCTTCAGCTCGTGGTGTCGAGCAGTGCTGGAAGTGCCACCGCGTCACACATTCAAGGTACAAAGAAGGGCACTGACGTTTGGTGTCTCTTTGTGCTAATTACGTCCAACGTCAGCCCACGAGAACTGTTAGGAACGCTTTTCTTTCTGTCTTTCTTCCAACTCTTTTACTTTGACTGCCATGTGTGAGCTCATCGCCTAGCGGAGCAACCGCATCGTTGGAGCGGACGAAAAAAAACCAGGTGACGATCGAGGTGGGCTGCGGCAGAGGACCCTCCTCCGTCACGCAGATCGGTGATTGAGCAGGGGTTTCTTCCCGGTTGGAGCGACAGAGACCCTTGCCCAGCGTCCGGCCTCCCTTTTGTGCGACGTCAACACGCGACACTTGACATTTTGCGACCAGAAAAGCACCACCTTTTCAAGCCACCAATTGTGGCCTTCAGCTATGTTGTGTTGTGCGTCGGTCTTTTCCGCGGTCTGGAACACACAACTTGTCAAGTCGTCAAGCAACCACACCCAAGATAAGGCGTTGCGCTCCGGCCGAGAAGACTCCCGGCATGCGCTGCAATGCAGCGCTTCCCCAGATTTTCACCCAAGCTGGGGGTCCCTACGGCGTGGGTTCACGGGGCTGCGTTGGCCTCAGAGGACCCCTACTCCAGCATGTTCAGGCAAAACCCAACCACAATCCAACCAGGCCCCGCATCAATTCGTGGCTCTTGCTTATTAAACCTGTCAAGAACAACAGGTCAAATCCCAAACTAGCCGGGGCCAAGTAAACTCTTGAGAAATTTGACACTATTTTGAACTCAGAGATGGGCAAGACAAGGCAGGTGCAGAATAAACTCGGGCCTCTCAATGTCGAAAACAACTGAGCGTCAACCAGCTCCATCTAGTTTCGAGACCGAACAGTGAAGTTTTGGCTTGCACTTTGTAGGTTAGGAGACAATGGCACTTCGAGTTTACTGTTTCCGTCCATGGTCTTGACCGGATAGAGAAATTTCTTTGTCATGGTCTTGCAACGAGTGCTGAATACAATGCTCTTGCTTGCTTCCGGGCATTCCGGCATTCCCAACACCATGTTCCAGACAAAGGACAATAGGGCCTCTAAACTCACCCACGGTACATAATCAACAAACCACGATTTCATCAGGTTGATCTCGCATACTCGAGAAGTCTGACAGTCCGTGAGCAATTGCCAAACACATACCACATCAACCTGAGCAGACATCGGACACCATGGGATCCGCACCGGCAGTCTACGCCCATACGGCAGAGCACGAGGACGACCCCTATGGAGAACAAGACGGCTACATCAAGGCTACCGATTTTTCCCTGCCTTACTACTCCGAGTACTCGCGAATCTATGCGCAGACGGTCAGTCAGGGTCTGCTCCGTCACGTCAACTGTGGTTATCTGTCCACCGAGGGAATTGCTCCAACACTTCTCGCCCTCAAGCAGCATGCTCAGTCACTGTGCATCCTCATCCAGCAACTGAACCCGACAATTGGCATCTCCGAGATTGGAGACGGCAGCCTCCGCAGGGCTGGAGCTGGCAGCACCGACAAGAGTGATCCTCTTACCCTCAGAGCCAATCTCAATGACGCGTTTGACTTTCTCTCCGACTTGAGCACCCCCTACACCAACGACGATGCAAATCATCAGATTCCCCTGACGGCCCTCTTGAACGAGGTGCGCGCCCGCGATGAACTCAAAGGCGTCTCGTATCATTGCCCCTTTGCCGATGCCCCCAAGCCGAGGAACCCCGGGGAGAACCTAAAGCCGTATGCCACCCATCAGAACCTCGTTCTGCACGCCAACGCCTGCTTGGAAAGACTGGACCACGAGTTCAGCACCACCGGCGGGCTGCTCAGCATCTTGCCGACGGACCAGGAGGGCATGGAGAACCTCAACCATGCTCGCAATACCCTCCTAGGTCAGTGGCTGGCGTACACGCAGCATCTCGTTGGTCGGATGCACGAGCTCGAGAGGTCATACAACAATGCTCTTGACGCCCTGGCGGGCGAAGCCCTAATCCCGAGTCAGCACCTTTCTGTTGTTGGCCCTACTGGCGCGAGTGAGGGACGCTCCATCGTCTATCCACAAGACAAGTACGTGCTTGTCAATGCCGGTGACGACATCTTCCAGTACCTCCACTCGATCCTCGACAAGCAGGAGACCCTCCTGCAAGCGCAGGACACCATCAACAAGTCAAACGGAGCGGTAGGTGAGGTCGCCATAGTGTCGAGCGAGGGTACGGAGTTGTACACCCAGGGCATCGTCTACGTCGACATCCCGTCGCGATTCTACCGTCTGGCGGGGCAGGGCAGGAATACCCTCTTCGTGATTCCCGCGCACGATGTCCACCCCGCCACGGCGCACACGAGACTGCTCGAGTCCCAGCCTACGGTTGTGCAGGCCATCGCGCCGACGGACCCGGCCCGCGTGACGGTGTTGGAGAAGCGGTACACGGAGCGCATTGCCAAGGCGGAGCAGGACGCCATCGACGTCCACCGGCTCAAGGCCGAAAACGAAAAGATGGAGAGGGAGCTCAAGACGTTCATCGCCGAGCACAAGAGGCTCGCCAAGGTGCGCGATGAGCTCATGAGCACCGTGGATGCCAAGGACAGGGTCAAGATCAACAAGCTCTTCAAGAACCAGGAGAACATCGAACAGCTCAAGGACCAGCTCAAGAATGCGCGCGACCAGGCGAACAAGAGCAAGGAGGAGGCCCAAAAGGCCAGGGCTGACGTCGCGGCAGCCAAGGCCGAGGCTGAGAAGTATAAGCAGACTTGCTTTGCGTGGGATGAATATGTCAAGAGCCTCTCGACGCAAAAGCCGGTGGATGATCAAGAAGACACGATCGCGGACATGTCGGCAACGCTGATTGGACAAGACGATAGTCAGCTTGAGAAAGAGAATGAGGGAGATGGCGGGATTCTGTGAGCCGAGTGCTCGTTTTGGGAGTGAAATCTTGAGGGAGCTTCCTTTTGGCTTCTGTTCTTCTAGAAAATGTGATGCCTTGTATTTTCAATTTCACCTGTGGTGGTACTGTTGTAGCTTGAATTGCCGACAGCACATCGCAAGACGTGTCTCTTGCTCGTTTTAATACAATGTGAGACTTTTACGGATACACGGGTCCATTGTGGTGTGTGTGTGTGTGTGTGTGTGTGTGTGTGTGTGTGTGTGTGCGTGTGTGTGACAGCCCCTCGGCATACCTATGGGTGTGACGGGATGATAGTCGCCATGGCAACGACTTCGACTCTGTGAGGATGATGGCTGACCGTGCATGCACCAGCGGCACAGCTTTCCACCGGGACCCCCAAAAGAGAAACGGACTGAGGGGAATTGACCAATCGTGATCAGAGACAGGTCTTTCTTGACCAGACACAAGCTCTTGGGATGGTCATTTTGCAGGTGCACGCTGAATTGAACAGATAGCCTGAGCCCCTGTTCCATATCAGTGTTAGCGCGGGATGATGGCGAAAACGGCAGTTTGTTGACTTTCCCCTCCTTTCCCCTCATTTTTCTTTTTTTTCTTTTTTTTTTTTGCTTTCTGTCGATTCAAGGGTCTGGATTGCTCTGGGGAACAACAAGAAGAAAAAGACTCCATTTCTCCAGCCATCTCGATTTCTTGCTGAAGCAGTTTTCGGAGCCGGAGCTGAGTAGCAAGAGTGGATATTTCCTGCCATCTTCTTGGAATGGTTTCTGGTGGAACCTCTTTTTTGCGACTGACCAGGCTGGCGCCTTCTCTTTTTTGACGTGGCGGGAAAGACGGAAGAGAGAGGATAGCAAAACAAGAGTTCGTGCCGGCTCACCAAGACCTGGTTCCGATTTTCTTCTGAGGTTTGCGACGGCAAATATATAACATACAACCATCAACCCTGGTCTATACAGGACACGCTCGTCAACTCCACAGGCGAACTAAGATCGAAGATCGGATGCAACAGCGGGCGCGGTGGGGTTAGTGTTTGTTTGGATTCGATATTGGACCCAGCAAGGACAAGCATCTCGAAGACGGCAGAGAACAATGTATTGTTTGTGAGGAGGAGTTGGATTGAGGCTTGCGACGGGCTGTCCCTGAGTTAAACACCAACATTCCTGTGGTGCGACATTCGGGGGGCGACCACAATGGCGGGACCTCGCCGCCTGGGGTCCAGGACAAGATGGACGGCAACAGCACTCGTATTTTCCACGCTGGCTTCGGCGCAGCTTCCATACATTCCAACAACGATTCTTCTCCCACCACCAGACAAGAATGGGCATCCCATCGGCGCAGCTTACATCTTCACGCCCACCGGAGACGATAGCGCCGTCGAGCTCTTGTCACTGAACCTTTCATCTCTCACCACAACAGTGTTATCCACCCCCCCCATCACCGGCGCCTTCACGCCGACTATCTTCGCCAACGGCACCTTGGGTATTTTCGCCGGCGACTGCTCCTCCCAGTCCGATGGCTCCCTCTGGACATGGTCCCCAGACTCAGCATCATCAACCCCTCCCCGATGGCACCCCCACCCCCAACCCTCTCTTACGCCCTTCCACCTGGGAAGTACAATCTCCTTTTCCCTCCAGCTGGCTCCTGCTGTCTCCCCGCCGACCCTTTACCTGTACGGGGGTATGTGTCCCTTCACCAACCTCTCCGACCCCATCCCTTACGACAGCCAGCAATCCTCGGCCATCTACTCCAACTCCATGTTCCGCCTCCCCCTTTCAGCCCCCTCAACCACCTCCTCCCAAGAAGGGGAATACCTCTCCTCCCCCGGCCCCCCCATCCCAAACGCGGGGTTCACCCTCACCGCCCTGCAGCCCTCCCTCTCCAACCGGACCACCGCGTCTGGAGAACGAGCCCTGACCCAGCAAAACGGCTGGGTTTTGCTTGGTGGACACACCCAACAAGCATTTATCAACATGAGCACCGCTGCAGTCTGGTCACTGCCTGAAGAAACGTGGAGTTTTATCCCTATTCACGGAGACAAGAAAGTGGACAGTCGGAGCGGGCACACTACTGTTTTGAGTGAGGATGGGACGAAGCTGGTGATTTATGGAGGGTGGGTGGGGGATATGGGGCAGAGGGCGGAGCCGGAGGTGGTGGTGGTCGATATGGGGTTGGGGGGGTTGGGGGATTGGGCATGGGCGGATGGAGAGGGAGTAAAAGGAAGTGGCGAGGGGGAAGGGAGATACGGGCATGGGGCTGCGGTGCTGCCGGGGGATGTTATGGTTGTTTATGGGGGCTGGAGGATCGGTGGGGAGGAGATGAAGAGAAAGAGACAGGACGGGGATGGGGAGGGGTTGAGGTTTTTGGATTTGAAGAGGATGGAGTGGGTTGATGAGTATGTACTTCCAAACCCGAGTTCGAGTTCGGCGGGGAGTGGGCAGGGGGGTGAGGGAAGCGAGGGGAGCGGATCGGGCGACGACGGCCAGGGAGAAGGGGGTGACGAGACCAAGAAGACGCAGATTGGTCTTGGTGTTGGACTGGGTGTTGGGTTTCTGGTCTTGTTTTCGGTGGCTGTGTTCATTTTTTGGCGTCGGCGCCAACAGCAAACTCGCTCTCGAAACGATGCCCTCCGGGATTTGTCACAGGGTATCAATGGTTCCCTCCCGAGGGGGATTACGTCGGATGATAATGACGACGAGATGCTTGAGCGGGAACACGGGTTGATGCTCCCTTGGACTGCGGCTTCGGCCAGGGAATGGTACATTGGTGGCGGCGACCCCTATTCTCAAGGGCGAAAGTCACTAGCTTACGAGGGTTTGCGAGGTGGAGTCAGAAAGACCGGGGGCTCTTTGTATATGCCACCACCACCACCCTCGGCGAAGAACGCGAGAGGTTTATACCAGCCGACCAACAAGTCGACATCGTACGAATTTGGGCCCGGAGGAGGAGCAGGCCGGTCAAATCTCATCTCGCCGATTTACGAAGCCGACGAGGACGACGAGGGCGACCTCGGCCAGCAACCCCGGCACCGTAACCTTGGCCGTGCGAGCCCAGAAAAGCCACGGGACTCGTCCGAGGATGACGACCCGTTCTTGACGCCGACAGCAGCCACCACCCCCATCGGCGGCTTCTTCCCCCCACCGAGCATCAGCTCCCGAAGCGGCGGCTCCAGCCCCGAGCGCAAACCACCAGCACCAGCACCACCTCCGAAACCTCAAGATCCAGAGGTGCAAAACTGGCAAAACGACGTTGATGTCGCCGACGCAGTACTCGCCGCTAGAATCGGGAGAAGCAAGTCCATCGCGGCAAAGACGCCCCCGAGGTTGTATCTGGGCCGTCAGAATAGCGTTACTGGCACCCGGTCACCAACCAGAGGACCCGATACGCCTACTCTCTTGGTTGAGGAACGGACAGGAAGTAACCTTTCTGAAGCGAGCGCATTCTCGTTTGTTCCTGGTGCGGAGAGACAGCAACTGAGGGTTGCCACGGCCGCTGGGGAGGCCAAGCCATCCAGCAGTGGCAGTGGAGGCAGCTCCTCCTCTGCACCGACGTTTAGCACCGCGAGGTCTAGTTTTCCTGTTCTGCAGAGCGAAGGCCCGGGGCTGCTGCACGGCGGTCGGCAGGCTGAGACGTATGATGACGGGCAGGGCGGGTATGAGATTTACAATTATGACGGGTACAAAGACGAGGAGGATGCCGATTATGTTTACGTGCCCGGGAGTCCTTCGAAATCAAAAGCTCCGCAGCGGAGGTCGTGGTTGGGGAGCATAAGGCGGGTGTTTGAGAAGGGAACGCCGGAGTCGTCGGCGACGGGGGGGAGCAGAGAGGATCTGAGCAGCCCGGGAGGGCAGCTGGAGGCCGGCACGGGGGTGGATGGCGGGTTGGTTCGGAGGCAGGGGACGCTGCAAAGACGGAAGCAGAACCGGCAGAGCTGGGGTGGGGAAGAGACGCAGGACGGGGAGTGGGATGTTGAGCGGGCGGTGGAGCAGAGGTTGGTGCAGGTTATGTTTACTGTCCCAAAGGAGAGGTTGAGGGTGGTGAATGCGGAGATTGAGCAGGAAGGGGAGGTGGGGGAGGTGGTGAGGGAGGGGGATAGGGAGTTTGACGCCCGGTACTATGATACTTGGGATACGAATGGACCGCCTGCTCCGACAGAGCAGGACAAGGGGAAGGGCAAGCTGCCCGAGATTGAGCTGTTACGGCCACCAGAGGGCGAGGAAGACGAGGAGAGAGACAGGAAGAGGGAGTCAGTCGCGGGCAGTATCACGACCACGCATACGATGGGGATATCACCTTCCACGTCTTTGCGCCAGGCGGAGATCAAGACCGAGGGGTTGCACACTGCCGAGGCGGTTAGGTATGAGAGGTTGGAGGTGAACCCTGGGGTGAGCCTGAGTCCCACTACCATGACACCAGAGAGAGTCATGCGACCCAAGAAGTCGAGGTCCAGGGTATTGGAGATGGTGGAGAGCATCGAAACGAAGAGCTCGAGAAGCTCGCTGAGAGGGGGTGAAGAGGACGAGGTGACGCCCAAAAAGGGGTGATAGATACTTCGACTGCTTTGATACTGGTCATGAACTAAGCACCTGGATAGTGCTCGCTCGTTTTGGAACGGTCAAAAGGCGTTTATACGGGGTTATTTTTGGGTTATCGTTTTTGTAATTGGTGGTGGATGGACTCGGCAGTGCGATACGAGGTGTAGCAGTAGTCTTTGGAAGCATTCGTTTGAGAGAAGAAAGCAAAGGTACCTTGTAATTGACCAAGATCTATAGATAGCTGCGAGAATAACAGGTGAAAAGATGATAATGTGTGGAAAGGGCTTTCTGGGACGTTGATACAGCTCATTAATCGTGTTCTCGATATATTGCATCTCTGCCACCCTCATATATACCCCCGTGGATACCAGCTATCGTGGCAGGCAGATCGTGAGCCCTCAGAGGCATACCTCAGAAACAGCTCCTCGAAAGGTGACAGCGCTGCCTGAAAACACGATTCTCACCCACCCTCATCTCACACCCGAGATCTGATGATCTCAGCCGCGATAACACCGTGCCGACCAGCCTAGGCACACCGGCTTCGCTGACCCGGCACCTCACGATATCACATCGCCAATCAGATCATCAACCGTCCAGCCACGCTCCCCGCCAAGACAAACCGATCGACAATGCTAAGATCTGCTAAAGAGTAAAAGAGCTAGCCCGGCCTCAGCCGGGAAATCGTCAACTCTCGCGAGAATTTGGCCATTCCGGAAACGAGCCTCTTGACTGGCGCGGACTGGCAAAGATGAAAAAAAAGCAGCGCTGATGAATTCGGTTCATGCAGATCCCACCAAGGAAGCTTTTCCCCAAAGGGTAGATCGCGACATCTGTTTAGACAGGGCCAGAGTGCAGTGTTCTTCCCCCCCCGCATTTCTGCTAGCTGTGGGACTCACCGCCATCATGAGCAAAATCGTCACCAGATGAGACAACATCTCGCACACACACAGCAGTGTTTCTTGCTGGATCCCGCCCGCAGGCTGGGCAAGATAGACAGGCGGTGAATTTGTCGGTAAGCAGCTCGCCCACCCTTGAGTAAATGATCGAGACAAACAAACAAAGAGAAAGTGATAGACGAGAAAGAAGAGACCGTTCACGACGGTTTGCCTTGTGACGCCTTGGGGGCAGGACGCTACGGAAGTTTTGACTGTGGCCTGCTTGCTGTTGTGGCAGCGCCGAAGGGTCTTGCGTGACAGCAACCACGACAGGTTCGAGACAATGTTTTCCTGAGCGTCCAGAATTTGGTTGGACAGAATGCGCGCACAGGGTGGAAAAGAGGGTAAACAATGAGCTGTTCCGTTCCCCCACAACAACCAGTTAGTAACGGCCGCATCATCAATGTTATCTCGCCCCTCAGGTTTGTATTTATCGCTGGTATTGCGGCCGGTAAAACCTGGTTGAGCCGCAGGACCAAGACTGACATACAACGATGCAGAAAGAACAATTCGATCCCGGAGGTCTTTTCCCACCTGTAGCCTGGATGCTACACTGCCTTTGCACAGGTAACATCGCGGGGTGGAGGCTGGGCGTTGATGCGGGTAGTGACCCCCGCGTGCGGTTGATGGTTTCAATGTCGAACGCTTCTTCTGTCTTGGGAGGACAGGATGCTGACGAACATGTTGGGAACATTCATGGAGTACGAGTAGCCATAACCACAACTTCTCTGTATTGTCTTGGCTGACAATGGCTTTTATAGGGGCGGACGCGTGTCGTCTCGTCTTGAGGGGCGCAGTCGGCAATACGAGGGCATCGATTCACATGGACTTTTGCTGCATAATCTGTGGTGCCGTTTCTGGTGACCCCATCCTACGCTGCGGGAAGATCTCCAAGGGCTGGTCGCTGCCGTTGGGTTGACAACCACCGTTTTCCACTGGACAAATGTCTCCTATCTCTGACCAAAGCCGGCCTCGAGCAGGGTGTCGTATACGAATCGTCTTTGCAGGTTCGTGAGGGTGGCATCAGCCAACCGTTCAGGTGTCCTCACCTGAAGATGGAAGCAGCTGAGTCACTGGCCACAGGTGCACACAAAGGCCGATATCCATGTCGTGCGTGTGCAGAGCACTGCATTAGGGGGTGCTTCGTGCTTGCAGCAAGTGTGAGAGCTTGAGCCCTCCGCCGAGAGCTTGAGATGCCGTTGCTGCCGACGAAAGCCTCAAACAAAAAGGTGAAATGTGCGAGTCGCTTGAACACGGGTCTGGTGCCAGAGGTTTGTAGTAGGAAATAGGGGCCGTCGGGAGCAAGGAGATAGCTGTCACGTCTGTCTGCGCCTTCATCAGCAGCTGTTTCGGGTTATGCAGGTTGCCGCCCTGTCTCACTTGCTGGCTTCCTCTGCTGGGAGCCCATCCATATCAATCACGGACAGTCGGAACGGGAATGGAAGCTCACAACCGCGATGAATGTGTTCCTCCTCCACGAAATGCCCGACTCGAGAATCTCATAAGCCTTGGCTGACGTCTCGACGCCCTAGTGCTAGGGCATATGGTGGTGTGTGTGCTGTCGACCCACGGCGTATCGTGGTCCACAACCGTTACAAGGGCCATCGCGGTCCTGGTAGCGCTAAGCCTGTCACTAATTATTAACAGATTGATAGCCATCAGGAAACGTGCCTGGAAAAATTGTCGCGCGTATCAGAAGATCTCGACGAGGGTGGTGGAGTCGCACTGTCCCGTATTCTGTTGCATTCCACCCACTGCCAGTCACGTCCTCCTTGTCCAAGGAGAACGGGGTCCCGAGATGCGCCGAGCATGCCAACCACCCACTTAAAGCGTTGCTGTTGCTGCCGCGTTGAGCTGTCTCTGAAGCCCTTGATAAGGGGTTGTGTGGACAGGTCGCGAACAATCTCGGGTGAGGCGTGTATTGGTTCGAAGGATAACGAGAATTCCGCAAGCCACCGATGAGAAAGATCTTCAGGAACGGGCGGCGTCTTTCGCGGCTCGATTTCCACGATGCCCAAGACCCAAGTGAGCTGAAGAATGGGTACCGGTTACCCCGCCCAGCGACCCAGTGCTAAGGTTGGACCGGGCATCCTGCGCATCTCACGGCACTACAGGCCGCTCCAGCGGTTTCAGCGTGCCGCCATTGGCCACGAGTGGATTTCAGCGCCCAGAACCACTAACGTACCCAGAGAATCCCAAGTACTGGCTACCGGGGGGCTGCGTGGATAGCTCTGGGAATCACGAAGAGAAGCGAGGGCAGTGACGCCATGGGCCCATTATCCATTTCCTAGTTGTTGCTGTTTCCCGTGAGCCCGAGCTCCGCTAGCCTCACCACTCAGCGGGGCTGCTTGCCCTGTCAACCCTTCCCTGCGGCAGCGCTGTGCCTTCCAGGTGTTCATGCAGCCCCTCTCCTCCTCCAGCTCTCCCGTCCCCAAGAAACGTGTGAAGCTGTGTCCCATCAAATACTTTAAAAAAAACAACCCAAAAAAAAAAACACAAAGAGGCAGCAGGTGAAACTGCTGACACTGGGGAAGCGTTGAGCGTGTACTCACTCCGTACCAGTATTTCATTACTTGTGCTCTTGAACCAGCAACAGCGGAGCCATCTTCGCCCATCAGTTGACTTATCGGCAACAGCGCTGGTCAGATCTGGCTCCTTCTCACCCAATCCTTGTCATCAAACACCCGCCTCTCCTCGCCGTCCCCACCTGCTCATTGTTGGTGCTTCGGCCGGCTGGTTTTCTCTTTTTTACCTGCAAACGCTCCCCACGCCGCCACACACACCACCTTTTTCTCCTCTTCCTTCCTCCTTCAACACCCTCGCGGAAATACACTCGCTGTCCTGTTCTGTCCGTCGCGCGGCTTCGCCGTGTTCAATTCTAGCTCACGGACTCATCCCATCTCCGGCTCTCTCGCTCAGGTCTCTCGTACGAACCATCAGGTCTCCAATCTCCAGCCGGTCTGATCGGACTCAGGTGTCTCCAACTTTCCCCGAAACCCGCTGTCAGCAAATATCTCTTTCACCACTACCCAACCTGACAAAATTGTCCAACCTGGCATGGCCGTGGCCCAATCCCAGCCAATTCGTGTGTGAGGATCTACTGGGAACAGTTGCGTGGGATTTTCGACTCGATTGACAACGAAATACATCGCCGTGTACCAAACGAGAGATCCACCAGCTGCTCTTCCTAGGGTCAACAAACACCGACACAACACACCAATACCACACCATACAGCCTCGCCCACCATGGGGCAGCCCCTAACCGCCCTTGTCTGGGCTTTCTTTGGCATCGTTGCTCTGCTATCCAGCCGCTCTCAGGCAACGCCCTCTATCCCAATGGAGTATTGTGCCAGATACAACACTGGTCTCAAGTTTGACCCATGTAGGTGGTCAGTCATCTTGGCACACGGCTTCAGTATACTGACGTTGTGACTCCTGATAGTTGTCAGCGACTTCCAGAGCATGGGTCGTTGCAGAATAAACTGCACGGATCTGAACTTTGCTTTCGCAATTTTGCTCGAGAAAAAGTGCTGGTGCTCAAGCACCGTCCCTAACAAGGCCGATCAGAACGACATCTCGGACTGCAGTTTTCCATGCCCGGGCTATCCCGACGATATTTGCGGTGGAAAGGGTCCTGTTTATGGGTATCTTGAGATTGCCCAGTTCAAGCCTACAGCAACAGCGCCGCCAGCCCCATTTTCCACTACCCGACAGCCGTCCAAAACAGCATCCGTAAGTACTCCCCAGTTTTCGAGCGCACAACACAGAATGCCCGCCGAAGCCCTCCCGCAGCCGTTTTTCTTTTGTCTGCCTCAGCACCACGAGTCGTTGTTCCATCTCTTGGCCGCGCTTGAGAGCCCTGGAGTTACGGCCGTTTTTAACTTTCCCATACCACCCAGGCCCATGTCCCTGCACCCGTCCCTGTGACTATCGTGACCACTGAGGCTGAGATTGTGCAGAGCACATTGCACATCACAGTGACCGTGACACCGTCGATCTCCTCGGCGAGTGTATCTTCTTCAGCTTCATCTCCTGTATGCCCTGTTTTTTTTATAAATATATATATATTGTTTTTAAGTTTGTTTGCGATGGCTGGCGATATTTTATTGTTTTGATTTGAGATGGAACATTGCTGACTTTTCGATAGCCTGATCAAGTCGTCACGTCGGAACCGGGCGGCGCAGTGGAGACGGTAACCGTTGGAGGCGTCGTCAAAACTGTGACGGCGGCCTTTCCCCAAGCTACCGGCGGGACGGTGCCAAGTTCTAGCAGTGGCCTGCAGGCCGGAGCCGTTGCCGGCATTGCCGTAGGCATCATCGGCGGCTTGTCGGTTCTTGGACTGTTCGTCTGGCTCTTGTGGAAGAAGAGGAGACAAGAAGAGCAGCAGGGATTTATCTCACCCATGAGAGGTGGTAGTGCTTCGGGCATGGGCTCTATGGGGTCAAAAGCCCCTCAAGTGACGGAGCAGCCATTAACATGGGAGGCCAAACGTCGAAGCCAGCTCATGCCCATTGACCCGCGACTCGACCCGTTCTACGTACGCGATCCGAACCGAAGCCGCGACAGCGTCAACTCCCTACAAGACAACCACGACTATTCCAGACGACTTGATGCGCCACGAGTGCTGAGAGCCACCAATCCAGACCCCGATTATTAGACTGGGGGTTTTTCTCGATCAATTTTTTCGTTTTGCAATTTTCTGGGTTGGAAAATTAGGGGTCGGCGGGCTGGGCTGGGTTTTCATGACGTACACGAACGAATCCCGACTATCTTTTTTCTCTGGGGCATTTTTCGCGACGAGTTTTCGTTTTCTTCATTACTGCATTTGCATTCCACGATACCAATGGCGTTTTCGGGCTGGGTGGATACACTGGGAGATAAGGGAAGGGGGACACTTCCGTTGCAATCGCTACTGCTTGCCTGATGGTTGTTTGAGTTGGGTTGGGAGGCAAGATAAAGTTATGTGTGCGGTCAAGAAAAGATAGGTTTTCTTTTTGGGCTGGAAAGAAAAGGCACGGTCTGAATGGGGTTCTTTCCGTTCTGGGTGACAGCTGTGGTGATGGATTTAATAGGGGATGGTTAGGGCCGGAATCGACTGACTGGCATGAAGCGATTCTGGAAAAGACTGACATGGCAAAAGGGTGGGTGAACACATGAAGTTGGCCAAGTGCTGGTCAACGGATGGTGTATTTGTATATATTTACATTGACATTGTCGAGGCTGCTGTCACCCACGATCTGAAGACCACAAGCACATATTTTATGTCTAAAGTTTTTATGTTTTCATATTGCTCAATTGCTGAACAGTCTTTGAGATCCTTCAACCTCGGACTCTCCACGGGGATAATATTCAGCGTGGACTGCGCCGCAGTTAGGCAGATGAGAAACAGCTATCCAAATGTCATTGGCCAAGCTCGTAGCTCTGAGGTCGTGATTTCCGGCCTCCAAACCGGTGAGATTCGAACTGTGCCGCCCGTACCTGATTTTTTTCTTCCCCCGGATTCTGAAAGCAATGACACTGCCTCTTTGACAAAGTGGAGCTGTTGGATGATGATGATGATGATGATGATGATGACGACTGTGGGTGCTACGGGCATACTACAGGTGACTGCGTGAATAGCGCAACGATTTTGGTTCCGGTTGGCAAGATCGAGAATCGCATCTTCCTTTTGGACATGCATGAAACCAACCAACACATCATCAAACGATGGGATTGGGTGAGATTTGGGGACGATCCAGACAGGAACAAGCTTTGGTAGGGAGGGGTGGGGATGGAAAGGGAAGTCGTGCCTGAATATCATTTTTCTCCTCTGGCAAATAAATGGGAGCCGGATTTTCCGGTTGCTGGGTGTAACAATGGGTGGTTGAGGCTGTGGTTTTCCTTTACCCCTGAAGATCCCCTGACGGCGTGCACTGCACCCAATGCCGTTTGGTGGTCGCCCTCCATGATGGGGAGGAGGGGGGTGGTTCATCGTTACTGTGTCCCGTACCTTGCATAGCATTCGAATGATTGATGCTTGAGATCGAGACAAACAAACAAAAGCCTCCACGTTTGTCAAGACCGTCGAGATGGTTACCAGGATGGTGGTGAGGATGAAGAGAGATGTGATGTCATCATCAATTTGAAACACCGCCAGCCCACTCGCAAAATAACGATTGACAGTTCTGCAGCAGAAAAGACGACCAACAGAATCCGCAAACTTGAGAGGTGGCAGAATAACTTGGTCATATCTCCGGACCCTCAGGTATCCGGGTAGATGTAGTGGATATGCTGACTACAACCAAGAGGGCGATACGCGGACAGATACAACAGCAACCCTCAACATCAAACGATCGCGGACTCGGCCTTTGTCACCGACGTTGCCGTGCTCGCAGCTCCAATCTGCCGGTACCGATGAGTTGCAAAGCTTGATTTGGAGATGAACCGGGGGAAAATGACCGGCCGAGGCGGATGGGAGTTCTATCAATCACTTTTCCGGTTGTTGCCAGTTGCCTGCGGTTGGGAGATTGGGGGTGGGTTACATGACGTAGAGGACTTGCAGGTGCAATCACGGCTCGGTTTTTTTCTAGCAAGGATGATGGAACAATTGTTATCAAGAGGGTTTTGGTGGATGGATGTTGTCAAGTGTCTCCCTTGGACAAGCCGGTTTCGCTGCTGACTCTTCGAAGCCCAGAACCAGAGGGATCCTCGCAGAACATACACCCAAACTTGACATTCACAGCAATTCAACTCCATAAAACACCGTGCGCCAAACATTTATTCTCCCCAAGCAAAACAAACAAGATATATTGTCAAACGGCTATACCACTATTCACACTCCAACACGTCCTCACAACAACCTTGACTTGTACACAATATTGACCCAACAAATTATCATACATCGTTCTCACCCCTTTAAGCCACCCCCATTTCACCATTCGGCTCCCCTAAACCTCCATCAAAACCTCACCCTCATCCAGCAAATCCACCACCTTCTTCAGATTCCCAATCAAGCTCCTCCCCAACCCAACAAGCAACAACTTCTCCGCATTCGCCGGCAACCCCAAATACGTAGGCGGCTCTCTCTCAGGCAGCCTTTGGATCCACCCCATAAACTCCTGAAGGGACGTTCCGCTGGGAACAACCAGCTCCTCGCTCCCCGTCTCGGGCGTGCCCTCGACAAGCTTGTGACCAATATCAAACGCGGCCGGGGTCAAGAAAGTAGACACGATCTGCCGCAGCATGTTCATGTCCCCTTCGTCGTCAATCTTGCCTCCGTAGGTTTCTGTGATCAAGTACCGGATCATGTCCCAGGGAATGTTGGTCGGCGCAATGTTGGTGCGGTTTTGTGCGGCGACGTCGATCCAAGTGTCAATGACAAAGGCGGAGCATTCGTACTATTTTCCATGTTAGCGTCCTGTCAATTTCCAGCAAAAGTTGTTCGGAGGGACTTACATCAGCATCGTTGAACTCCCAGAACCCCTTCCAACCCAGATTGGGGGCATACCGGAGCCTCTCCTGCACCACAGCATGCAGGAACGACAGCAACAGATACAGTCGCGTTCTCTCCACAGGTGACTTGACGCTCCTTGTGCTCAGCGAGCCCATCGAGTCCTTCATATTGGCCCTCACACCAGCAGGCTGCTCGTACATCAACACTCGGGATGCTCTCAGCAGGTTAACAGGAATCTTTGGCGAAGACTCCATAGACAGGAACAGTCTAAACTCTGGGTTCGGGTTCAGGCTCTCCATCCGCTTCTCAAGTGACTGAAGCCAAGTCGGAGCCAAGTGGACGTTCTTGATGAGGACCCAAGAGCCGGTCTGGGCAGCATTGCTGATAGCCTTGTCCGCACTGGCCAGACCTTCGTTGGAACCCATGGCAATGTTGGTGCAGCGGACACGCATGCGCTCAACCAGACTGTCAACCTTGTAAGAGGCGTCAAAGCCAGGGCTAGAGACAAGGGAAATGGGGCGAGTAGCAGAAACCTGATCGACAGTCTGCTTGAGATCCTCGACAATGTCAAACAGATCATTGCCAAACACCAATGTTACAAACCGTTCGGCAGTAGGGACGAACCGATCAAGACGGAAAAGCTTGACCAAGAGCAGCGATATGAGAGCGCGATCCGTCTCAGCAACACTGTCATCCCAGATCTTGGGCACGAAGTTCTCAGCAAGCTCCTCCGAAAGAAACTTGTCCCAGTCCGCCTCAGGCACATTCTCAATCTTGTCCTTGAGAGCAGTGATACGCCTGGCCCGAGCAAAGACCTCGTCCTTGGCGCCAATGTCAGTCGAGAGGTCCTTACCCTCCACCTTTTCATCAAGAATAACATCCAACAGGCCCTTGTCCATTTTGTAGGGCGATGCCTGAGCAAGCAGCATGGCAAGCGTGATCCTGTCCTTTTGCAACAGACCCAGAGCAGTTCGCTTGAAGGCAGCCACGAAGAGATCCTTGACAATGATATCTCTCCTGACGTTATGATTCTGCTCTCCCTCCAAGTGCGGGTTGCCGTGCAAGACCGAGTGGAAGATATCCAGGAAATACTGCAGCGAGAACTGATAGAAGTGATTGATGTAGTGCAGCTGCTCGAGGACAGCAAAGACAGCACTGCAAGATCTGGCAATGATGTTGTACTGCAGCGTAATCTCCTCCACCTCGGCCATAACACCCTCGGTGTTGCTCATCTTGGTTGAAATCTCGGCCGCCTCCGTCTTGAGAGTCTCGAGTGTCTCGATGACATTGTCATCATCCAGTATATTGCCACGAGATTCGTTGAGCGCTTGCAGCAGACGCTTCTCAAGCTGTCGAAGATGAACCTTGAACTCTCCTTGTAACTTGATGAGGTTGGAACGACGCTCATCAACATCAGGACGCTCAGACTTGAGCACCTCAGCCAAAGACTGGGTTTGCAAACTGCTCTGAGTGACAGTAAAGTTGACAAATGTCGTCCGCGAGCAGATATCAGGAGCAAAGGTGGCCGAAGGATCCCGCGTGGAAAGGTAAATCTTGAACGCAGGCGAGAAATCGATCTGCTGCTTTCCAAGCTGGATCAGCACACGACCACCAGTCTTTTGGTACTCCTTATTGAGCACATGATTGAGCACAGGGTCGAGATGTTCGGCATCCTGGATGAGGATCGGGTTACCGAAACGGAGAGAACTCTCGAGCTGCTTGGTGAATGAATCATCCAAGAAGCTGGTCACGGTAAGCCGGCGGTCCTTGCACTCGCGCTGCAAGAACTCAGTGACACGGCCCGAGGGGTCGATGATGAGCGGGTACCGGTTGAAGCGCTGCAAGATGATGGCGTTTTCTGTGCACAGGTCGTCCACAGGCAGCGTGTTGGCTTGCCAGCTGAGCCTCTCATCGGCCGTCGAGAGGTATTCCGTGACAGGATTATGCTGCTTGAATTGAATACCACTGAGATGCAGCTGGTGCAGCCAATCCTCCATCATCGATTTTCTGAACACCTGGTCATAGAGACCGCTGTACGCCAAGAAAGCAGCAGCAACCAACACATCGCCCACCAGTGTGCTGATCTGCGTCTCGAACGACTTGCTGCCCTCCTCCCAGCGTGTCCTCTCACTCGACAAGCTATCAAGCAGCTTGACACTGCGGTCGACCTTGAATTGCACCCTTGACATCTCCGACTTGATAGCCTGCGTCTCGCTGATCAACGACGCATACTCAACCTTGTAAGTGGCAATGCTAGCCTCGAGGTTTTCAATCGTCTGCTCGACCGCCTTGGCCTCAGCCTTGGTCTGGAGAGCCTGTTCCTCGAGCTGCCGCACTTCCTCTCTCAGCGGCCCAACACGGTCCAAGATCTCGGCGTACTGCACCTGCGCCTCAACCCACTGGACAAGCGGACCGCAAGCCTTGGAGGCACGGTTGACCTTCTCAAAGGTAAACTCGGGATTGGCCAAGAACTCGTTCCGCATCTTCATCCTCAGCGCCTTGGTCATCTGCCTCTCATTGTCAAAGTTGATGATGCTGGCGATGAAATCATCACGACGGACAACAGCCTGAATCTGCTTCCAATCGTTGACCTTGTGACCAATCAATGTGCAGACTGAATCGAGCGCCAGCCTGACACCAGGTGGAGGCGCAGACATGGACCTGACTTCGGTAAGCTGGGGCTTCTTGATGTTGCCGACACTAGCCTTGGCCGCTTCAACAGCTGGTTCGGCCTTGGCTAAATCCTCCAACACAAACTTCTTGCGAGAAGCAACCTCAGCCTCCTGCTTCCCAAGCGCAACCTGAATCTCTAACGAAGCATTCTTCCTCTGCTCAGCCTCACGCTGATCGGCAACCATCCTCTGCAGCTTCTCATTGGCCTCCGCATCCTTCTGCTCAAGTTGGGCCTTCTTCTCCGCCAGACTGACCCTCAAATCCCGAACCTTATCGACCGTATCTCTCAGCTTCTCCAACCCAACATTCAAATGCCTCTGTTGCTCCTCCAAATCTTCTCTCTTCTCATTGTACAGCTTGACATACTGCGCCACAAAGTCCAGGAAATGTCTCGGAGTAAGGAAAGTGACCTTGCCCTGCTGCTTGAGGAGCTTGCTGTTGAACCGCTGCAACGAGTAGTGAATATACACCATGGAGTTGACGACCGCCTCTCTGTGCGACGGCGGCAGGTTGAGACTGCGGTACGCCACAGGAATTGTATCGGGAGCAGCCCAGTTTGACCTGTCCAAGTCCACAGAGTGCGTGAGCTCATGACCGACCTGGAACAAGGCCTGATCGGACCAGTCACCGAACCAGTTGAGCACGCAACGGTTGAACAGCGCAGGCGACGTCGCAGCCTTGGAACCCAAACCATCCTCCGGCGGGTTCATGGTGAACACCACGTGCAAGTTCTTGACAATCTGCCCCGTGAACCACTTGTACAGCTCCTCCTGTGAATCCAACAACAACCCCTGTCGCTGAGCACCCTCCTTGCAAGCCGTCATCAACGCAGCCAAATCATCACCCTCAAACAGACCCGGCACCTCAGCATTGGCCAACAGAGTATTCATCCTCTCCAGGAAACCCGAATCCAGCACATTCGACTCGTCCATAATGAAGCACATCTTCTCCCCCTTGCAGCCGCACCTCCTCAACACCTCCCTCAGATCCTCATCAAAGTCTTCCGCCGAGTACTTGCCATGAACCTTGATCTGGAACACCTTCAAGCCATTCATCCAAGCCACGAACCTAGACAGCGTAGTCTTGCCACTACCGCTGACACCAATAAGAATAAGATGTCCCTGCGGCTGTCTGAACACACGATCAATGCGCAGCACGTGCTCCAAGACGTCATTGAACAGGATAAGCGGGACATCGACCTCTTCTTCGCAAAAGGTCTTGAGTCTGGCCTTGACGAAGTCGCGAAGCTGCTCGCGGTCAACAGGCACATAGTTCTTTGAGAGCCAATTGGAGAACAGGATTGGTCCACCAAGCGCCTTTTGCTCATCAATGGTGGGGAAATACTCCATGGCGATTCTGCGGACAGCATCATCGGTCCATTTGCGCTCCTCTTCGGCAACCAGACGATCTTGGAACAGGCGCAACGCTTCATGGGCCCAAATTCGGATGAGACCTTCCACTGACAACGTCTCCAGCGGCCGAATAGCCTCATACACACCGCGCACCCATCTGGTGAGTTCACGAGGACTGTAGACGTAATGGGGCTGAATCTTGGGTGTGAACCTCTGCTGTGACTCGAGATACAGCTTAACCATGGCCTGCGTGAGCGGCTCGGCATAGCCACGGAGCGAGGGAATGATCTTGAGAACCGCCGAGTTGAAGGTGCCATAAATCTGCATGAGCGAGACCTCGCCAGGGTAATCAACCATGATAAGGGGAGCATGTCTCAGGAAACGGGGACCCATCGGGGTACGGCCAGCATCAGTAGGCGGGTTGCAAGCACCGACGAACTGGATGCGGTCAAGGGTGACCCAGGACTTGTCCGAAGTCCTCCAGAAGCCGTTGTGTTCGACGAGCTGACGGAGGAAAGAAATTGCACGTTGAGTACCGTACTTGTCGGGGGCGGGCAAGTTGATTTCGTCGCAGAAGATGACAAGCCAGCGGCCAATTTGTGTGGGCGAAAGCATGACTCCGTTAAGCGTCTTCTTGTACTCGCAATATTGCTCAAACGTCTTGATCAGCAAGTCAGGCGTCGTCGCGCTAGAAAAGTTGAGGCCGACGACTTCCATGTTGGGAAGCTTGCGGAGGGCGCTGAACAGCGTCATTGTTTTACCGGAACCAGGAGGACCGCACAGCAACAGAGGCTTATGCTCAGCAAGCCACGAGTAGAGAACATCCTCATGGCGAACAGTGTCCAGCGTGGGAATGACAACATCCGTCTGCGTGACCGAGTGAGTGTTGACTTCGATGGTAGGTACCTGGTTCTGCCAAGGTGTCCATTCAGCCTTGGGCAACGACACGTCAAAGTCGATGAGCGAGTTTGTGTTGTCCAGAGGAGGGGAGCCGAAGCTGGCCAGACCAGCAACCTTGTCACCAAACTGCTTGCGGTCATTCAATGGGCAATCACCCGTCAAAGCCCAGACGAGTGCCAGCAAAAGCTTCTTGGAGATGTAATTCTCGACCTGCTCAGGCTCCAGAGGGAAGTCGACATGCTGGCTGTTGTACTCGATGATATCGCGAACAGCCTTGTTCAGCAGAGAGAACATGGTGTTAAGGACACGAGCAATGGTGAACTCCATGATGTGATTGAAGCCCTCAGCTTGCTGTAGCGCTTCATTGATGAAGTTATCAGTCGTGAGATAGGCCTGTAGCAAGTCGGCTGCCTGAGCCTGAACAGCAAGAGATTTGGCCGAGCTCTGCCCAGTAGCGACAGCATCCTCATCCAGATCCTCGAACGCAACAGACCGCAGCGTCTCAATATAGTTGGTGACCAGCATGTTCGGTGTGACCGTATCCTCACTGAACCAGACCATACCGCAGCGGCTGACAGTGGCGAGGGTGGCATACTTGAGATTCTCCACCTCAAACATGATGCGGACATTGGGTGGCAGGTTGAGACGCTCACCGTTGGGCAGCGTGAGAAGCTTGTTGTCGTCGAGCACGCTGTTCAAGTTTTCAACCCACTCGGGATCGACATCGCCATCGAACACAATCCAGTGACGCTTTGTGTCCTCACCACGCAGGTTGTCGACAATCTTGCGCAGGATACTCGTGAACAGACCATCGGTCCACTCTCTGGTAGTCGAATCGAGGTTTCCGTACAGCGCTTCCTTGGACATGACCTTGCTGTCGATGACATGGGACACACCCTCCACATTCTCAACCTGCTGTAACGCATCCAAGAGCAGCCTCCAAGCAGAAGACTTGCCCGAACCAGCACTACCGACCATCATGACACCGTGGTGAATGCCCTGGATCTGGTACAGCTGCAGCACCTTGGTCATCCAAGTATCGTTGACAACCAGCTGCCTCTCCGCAGCCAACCGCTGAATCGCCCCCCGAAGCTTCTCCAGGCTGGCAGGAACATATTTGACTCCAGGGAAGCAAGTCTCCTCAATGCCCATCATAATCTCCACATCCGATTTGATTAGCTTGGGCGCAATGGTCTCCCGGATACTTTGCACAAGAATTTCAGGCTCAACGACCTCCTCCGAGCCTAGCTCTCCCTCCTGCGTCAAGCGAGCACGCTTCAGCCCGCCAGAACTGACAAGCACACTCTTGAGCGCACGAAGACCAAAGTCGTAATGAGCTTGCTTGGACAGCTTCTGCGAGCACTGATCGAAAAATGGAACAGTGTGCTTCGACAGCTGCTTGGCCTGGCTGAAACCCTGCGAGTACAACATGACCTCGGCAATGAGCTCCTTGTCTGGCTTGGACATGGCAACACTCCTGAACAGCTTCTTCAAGTTGTCTGGCAAGTTGGAACGACCAGCATAGCCAGGGTTCATGGTGATAAAGATACCCGTGTTGGCGTTCACCTTCAGCTGGCGACCAACGAGTTCAATCTGAGCCTTGTCGTCTTCAGCACCTTGCTTCAGACCAAGCTGGATATTCTGAATCTGCTGAGAGACGGCAGACAAAATCCTCTCCTCCAGACGGTTGAACTCATCGAAACAACCCCAAGCGCCGACCTGGCAGATACCAAGGAAGATGCGACCCATGGCCTGGAAATCAAACGTGTCGTCACAGCAAAACACCAAAGTGAACCGACCGAGCTGGACACCGAGAGCCTTGACGGATTCTGTCTTGCCCGTACCGGCAGGACCATAAGGCGAGCCACCCAAGCGTTGGCAAAGAGCCTGGGTGAGGGTAAGGAAACATCTATCCGTGAGAGGAGTGCGGACAAGCCTCTCAGGAACACCAAGATACTCAAAGCCGTAGTTGAGCTTGGCGTTGGCCATCTTGATGTGCAGACGCTGTAAGAAGTCTCCCTCAGGTGTGTACACATACCGCATCTGAAGAAGCCACAGGTAGTGTGTGTTGGAGCTGGCGTTGACCTTGATTAACCTCTCAATGACATCCCGCTGGTGAACACACTCGGTGATCAGCTGCTCGCATGTCTTCCTCAGCAGCACCTCCAGATCACCCAGGACCGTATCAGCAAGCAGGCGAAGAACTTGGACCTCACGCTCAAAGAGCGCTGGCAGACTCTGGCCGCCCTCAGCAAGCGCCTGCTCAACCGCAGTAGTCCAGACAGCCTGAGTGGCAAGCACAACAATCTGACTGGGATACGCCGTCATGAACTTGTTGAGCGCCTCCCGGTTGATCTCACCGTTGTTGAAGATAGGAGTGAAGTCCTGGACAGCCTCAGCCAACAGCTCAGCAAGCGTAGCCTTCATGCCATTCTCCAACAAGGCCAACCAATCATTGATCTTGGGCGTCTTGACAAGGTTAATCTCCTTCTTGAGACGAACCACCTCTCCTTCTTTTGATGTGAAGCCAGTGATAACACCTTCCTCCTCCATAGTCAGACCGTTAAGACCAGCAAACATCTTCTTGAAGTGCTTGGCAATGCGCATGGTGTCATTGCTATTACCGATCATCTCCAGCAAGTCTTCGTCACCAACAAAGTAAAAGCGCGGGAATGAGACACGCTCCTTCTCGAGGTACTCACCAAGCGCCTTCTGAATCTTGTTGAGCAGCTCAGCCAGACGCTCGAGAGACTTTTGCACATTGGGAATGTTGAGAACATCCAACACATTGGGCTGCTTGTACACCTTCTTCATCACAGCCGAGAACTCGCTGTTGATGTTCTGGAAGCGAGAAGACTCGATGGGGAGCAGGTGCTTGATATCGGCATTGCCGGTGAACACACCCTCGAGGTACACCCACTGGCGCTGCACGTCAATCCAGACGTCAAACAAAACGTGCACACGGTTCAGCTTGTCCTCCCAAGCAGTGGCCTCCTCCTCGAACTCCTTGTAATAAGGTGAATGCCTCATGGCCTGCAGCGAATTGAGATTCTCACTGCATTTAGCAAACAAATCATCCCAGCCACGGATGAGACGGCACTTGTTCTGATAATTGACGAGCTCGAGTCCGTAGCCAGTCCAGGTCTCGCGGACTTGCTTCAAGAACTCCTCCAGCGCCATTTCTCCCTGCGCCTGGATAATGATGTCCTTGACGATGACCTCGGTCGCCACCAGGTTGAGGTCCCACACGTCACCCAGCGTCATTGAGACAGGTGAGTACCGCTTGCCAGGCTTGATCTGCTTGTAGATTTTGATCCAGTGTCTGTCACGAACAGCTTCAGACTTGAGCTCAGCCAGCATCGGGTTGACCTTCATGAACTGACGGAGGATGTTCTGGATGTGCTCGAAAGCGGCATACTGGCGCATCCTGCTGGGCATATCCTTGGTCATCTTGATCAAGTTGTCGATAGAGGACCGGATCTTTCTTGGCTGGACGCTGTTCCACAGAATCTCGCGCAGCTCATTAAGGTTCTTCCAGATGGTGGAGAGTGACGCCCAGACAGACTTGAAGTCCTGAACTTCTTCAAGAATCACGCCGAGAGACGTGTCAGGAGTGGCGGGCAGGTCGAGAGCCTCCTTGGCCTTCGCAACCATGGCCGAGTCATCCTGCAGCTTGGTGATACGAGTTTCAAAGGTGCTGAGGGTAGCAGAAGCAACATCGGGGGCAATGGTACCCGAGACAGGCTTCTCTTCGTTCCACTGAACGGCAACCTCGTTGATCTTGTCGATAACCACCTTGTCTTCGGCAATGATCTTGGCACGGAGCGCGTCGGTCTGGTCTTGCACAATCTTGGACTTGCGGGCAAGCAACTCATTGAGCATATCCCACATGCCATCCACTTGCTCAGCATGCAGCCAGTCATTAGGGAACTGATAGCGCTGGCGCACGAGGGTTGACTCTCCCTGCCTGAAGGTCTCCACCTCAGGCGCCCAGAGCTTCACCTGGCGCTTGCAGGTTTGGACAATGGTGATGAACTGCACAGCCTCGGCCGTGGAGTTGGCCGCCATAGCCTGGCCCTCGAGGTCCTTACGAGCCTTCTCAATCTCGGCGTGAACCTCGCGCATGCGAGTGCCGAGCCGGCTGGCAAACTTCATGAGAATGTCATGCTGCCATTGGTCGTACTTCGCATTGACCTTCGTCTGAACTTGGTCATAATCGATGGTGATATGGCCAAAGGAACGGCTGACCTCGGTGGTGTCAAAGGTCTGGCGCGTCTTTCTGATTTCTTGGAGAAGCTGAAGCCATCTCGACAGTTGGTCGCCGAGAACATCATACACATGCTCCGACTGGAGATCCCACAAAGACTGAAATTGCAGCCATTTGTCGACATAGGCGCCAATCTCACGAATCTTTTTCTCGACTGACGTCTGCACACGCAAGAGAGCATCCGTGCACTCACTAGGCAGGTCGTCAAAGCGCGCTTCGTCCTCTACCGTCGTGCTGATGGTCATCTGGTACCGGGTGGCCTTGATCTTCTTCAGGTTGCAAATGACACCGATCCACTCTTGCAACTGGGAAAACCAGCTTGCTCTAGCAAACTCAAGAGGCGGGTCCAGATAGATGACTTGGTTCCGCATGGTGATCTCGTGAATGAGCTTCTTGATGACAGGAACATCAGTCTTGGGGGCGTTGACAGTCTCGAGTGTTCTCTTCCGATCACTCCTGTCATCCAAGTACTCGTCCTCAAAGGCCTCAATCCAAGCCTGAACAGCATGCTGAAGACGGGCGAGAAGGATGGCCTTGATTTGCTTGTTCATGCGATCCACCCAGAAGCCAAGGTTAACATACTGCTCCAAGTTGAGTGTATCAACGGCTGTCTGAATGGCAGTCAGCCGGCCCTCAAATTCCTTGACTTCATAAGGGCACTTCTCCAGTTCCGCAAGCGCTTTTTCCACCGATCCATGAATGTTGGCCAGCTGAAGGGTCTTGGTCTGGAGGAGGGATACTGCTAGGGCGAAATCCTTGACAAACTTGACATGCTTGCTCTCTCCGTTCTTGGTGTAATTGCTGTCAATGGCACTCTGCGCGTGGTTCTTAAAATGCACTTCGTACGTATTGACAAACGATTCCCACCTCAGAGAGATTCCCTTGGCGATCAAGAGATACACCCCTTCGCGGTAACCGCTGAGCAGCACCGAAACCTCAGACATGTCATTGATCTGGCGGTTGGTCTGCGCAAACGTCCTAACGCTTTCCATGAGACTGACAGCATAGGGATACACTCGCTTGGCCTCCTTTGCGACATTGTTGACTGAGTGGGGAACTGGGAAGCTGAGCCAGACCAAGTTCCTAGTCTCCTTGAAGAGGGCGATGACTTGAGCGTCGAAATTGACTGCGAGCTCCAGCACATTTCCGGCGGAGCGGATCCTGTTAATGTTGAACAAGAGACCCGAGATCGTGATCTGCTTCCGCTGCACATCATGCAACCAGGCCTCGAAGATAGGCCGAGTATCGAGCTTCTTGCGGAACAAATCACCTTCGGCTTGGAGTCTTTGACCCTCGGCATGCATAGCCCAATCAGCACCGAGAACATCCTCCACCTTCTTCATGTATGTGTCAAGCTGCCGCTCAATCTGCCGAGCCCAAATGATGGCTCCGGAAACAGGAGGAAGATCGTGAAGCTGGGCCATGGCGTGTGCCTCTGAGTGACCATACTGCTGCTTGAACCGCTCGTGCAAGGCGGTGATAGCCTGTTTGACGTTGTCGATAAGCTGGGTCTGATACTCGGCGATAGCACCGCGAATCTTGGGGCGCACAAAAAGGGCGTTGAACTTGGAAAAGACACGGAACATCTCGTTGGCATTCTTCGCAGTCGCCAACCGGTCGCGAAGACGGGCGATGATGGAGTTTTCGACGCGGGACGTTCGCTCATTGTACGTGTTCTCGGCGCGAGCCCACTTGGCCGTGCCCTCAGGAGTGACATCAAGCAAGTCGACGTCTTTCAAGCCCTCCCAGGCTTGCTTCACCTCCTCAACGGCGTCAACGTCACCAATCTCCTCCACCACGACCGTGCCGTTGGCACCCTCTGAGACACCATTCACATCGGTCTTGGGCCCAAGAACATTGACGATAGTCCGCTGCAGCTGCTCGTGGTTGGCACGGAACGTGGCTACATATTTAAGACGAGCCTGCAGGTCGCCGTGCCTAGGGTTGATCTTGATGGGAATAAACCTCTCGTTTCGACGACGTGTAACATCACGAGCCACGTTGGTGAATTCCTTGATGCTGTCATCCCAGACTCTGAAGATGGAATCGGCCTGCTTGATAACCCGGCTGAACTCCTGGTAGTCGAGCTTGACAAGCTCCAGGCCTGGCAACAGGCGGTGGAGAGCCTCGTCCAAATCGGCCGAAATAGCCCCGACAAGCGGAAGGGCGCGATGAATTGGGTAGGGACAGATCCTAAGCTTCTTGTTCAAGTGAGCAAAAATTTGGCCAACCGAATCTTCCACTTTCTGGAGGGTGGTAGCAGAGAGCAGTTCATCAAGGGGAAAGTCCCGCATGAGCTGATTGTATTTTTGCACCTTTTCCATCGCCTCTTTCAAACCAGTGTCTGCGGTAAAACTGACTGTAGCCTGGAAACGTTTCGCATGCTTGAGAACCTCAAGGGTAAGCGTGACACCTTCGCTCCTAAGCTGGCTTTCGATGCCTTCCAATGCTGATTCCATGGAAAGCCAAAAGTTGATCTCCTGGTTAGCCGGGCCTGTGTTCGGGTCCCTCGTCATCTTAGTGATAACCTGGATCGACTTGATCCAGCTGTTTACCGTGGCCTGGAGATTGTTGAGAAAACCGCTGTCTGTCAGGAATTGCGCAGGAATCAGATCAATAGTAGGTTTCGTCTGCTTTTCTCTTGCCTGGTCGAGTGCGGCCTGCACAACAGGGTGGAAGGGCAGAGAAACCTCGGGGATCTCAACATTTTGCTGCAGATGGGACAAGCTGAGCTCGAGCTCGGTCCAGCGCTTCTTGGTGACAGGAATGCCAGTCTTTGCGTCTGCATCTGCGCGGCCTCTTCCAGTGCTGGCCGCCTGCTGCCGGCTCTTGGTGCTCGCATCAAAATATGGCGCCAGACCGTTATGAAGATAAAGTTGAAGAACCTCGTACGGGGAAGTGATGGAGCCCTGGTCACCAGCGTTCACCGCCGTGTAGGCCGGGCCGGGAAGGTTGAGCATCTGGATCTGGGAGGTCAAGGGGATGGATGCGTCCAGAGGCTGTGCACGCTTCAGGATCACAAGAAAACCGACGGTGGTCGAGGTTGCAGACGAGGACATATCAGACGTAAGACTGTAGACATGCGTAGGTCCATCTGCACCGCTGTTAATCCTGGATTTTCGTGCCTCTTTCACCAAATCGATGTTCTGACCTTCAGAAATGACACTAACATCTTCCTCGATGAGGTCCTCCTCGATAGGCTCCAACTCGACAATGTCCTTTTGAATGGTAAGGGCGACTTGTGTGTCCAAGGCCCATCGAGAGCATCGTTGCCAAGTATCCTGATACCGGGTTCCAGATAGCAAACTGCCGGGGGATTCAAGCTCCAGTCGAGTTGCGCCTAGCGTAGCTTGCAACAGTACAGCAATATGATCGATGACCCGAGCTACATCGACAGAGGCAAAGGGCGTACCGCCGATGCCATTCGAGGGGCCTGGGCTCGTGGCCGGGGGAGGCGTTGCCGCTTCCATGTTTGTGTGGTAATTTTGATTTCCCCTCTTTTCGTTCGCGAAGCAAAGAGCGGGAGTTGGGTTGGAGGTAGTATTGGATTTGTTGACTTATGAAAAAGCCGATCTCATCGTTCGTTTTCTCGGACGTCTTTCAGTTCGGGGCGGGGGGAGAGACAAATTACAAGCGTAAACGAAGCAATCGTGACTGGATGTGATCGGTGTGGCTTCCTGCAACAAAAAAAAGTAATCTTGGTGCAAACAAAATGCACAAACCGAGAAGAGAAGGCGGGAAAAAAGAGCGAAGGCCGTGATGGGGTATCTCAGGTTGCGGGTGATAGATGATTATTATCGCGAGCCTCCTCTGTCAGAGAAGATGATGTTGTGGCAAGGAGGAAGTCGTCGAGAATGGAGCATCTCTGAAAGGGAAGCTCGCTCCAGGGCCTGGTGTTTCCTCATCCACAACTCGACCCAATGATTGCCCGTTTGACGCGACTTCCCCGAATCCCTGTCGCGGATTGAGCATGGGGGCATGTGTCAGGGGCCCTGGATCCCTATGCGGTGGCTTGCGACCTGATTGGCCAACCCCTCATGCTGCGCGCTGCAGAAGCAACACCCACGCAACTGTCCCGCCGCCGACAAGGCCTGGCAGCTGTCGTTCGGCATTGAAAGTGTGTATACAGCTTTGTGGCATGTATCACTGGAATTAGAATGAAATGCGAGAGAAGAACGCTTCAGATTCATATAAACAAACCATATACCGAGACAGATCCCCTCCCCGCAACACAAGTAGAAATCTACTACAAACACAGCTTCATGTCCACATCAAAGTGTCACCTACTTGCCAGCACTGTATTCTCGGTACATGTACATCTACCCATCTACTTATGAAATCGAGTCTCTTGCAAAAGTATTTGATCTGCAGCTTTACCGTCAGATGGCTCCCATCACCAGAGAAGCCCGAACGGTTTTACATGGGAATCAACACACAAGGGAGACACTCCCACTTAGGGGTAGGTATCCGGTTGCTATTTACACCCCCTTTGTGAAGGTGGTGTGACGTCTGGAGGTACACACATATCAAGTGTCACAGAGAAGCAGCACATCCTCAAGTGTCAAAAAAATGTCGTTTTATCCCGAGAACCGAAAACACCATTCTTTCCCCTCCCACTTCGAGATCCCCATAACAACTATGCGCCAGCTGAAAATTAAGTCACCATAATAAATGCCCTCATACGTAAATCCCAGCACACAGGCCGGAATATGGATCCATCCGTCCATCCCATCTCATCCCTCATCAATCCCATTTCAACTCCACACCTGGACGCCTCATGCTTTGTTCGTGAAAAGCCGTTTCCCAAAACCATGCCCATGCCTTATGACCGACCAACCGCTCATGCTCGCCACATAACGTTCATCTTTTTTTCTCAAAAGAAACAATAAAAAAGGCTGGAAAATATGCTGAACCAGAGCAAAACGCCTTGACCGTCTCCAAAAACTCAGGAAGTTGCCGCACCAGCTGCACGACTAGCATCATCCTTGCTCGAAAGGCTGACCATGACACGCTGGTTGCAGATATCAATGAACTGCTCAAACTTCTCGATGATCTTGTCCTTTTCCCGCAACTTGTTCTTTAATTCTTCGATCTCCTTCCTGTTTTCTTCAGCCATCTTCTCGTAATCTTCTTTCGTCTTGGCCAATTCGCGGCGGAGATCGGCCCTGATTCTTTCCTCTGCCGACGGATGAGGTTTGCTGTAGATGGTCGGCCTGTTCTCGGCTAATCCGGTTGCGACCTTTTCAGGATGTCGGTTGATGGCGGCCCTGGCATTGTATATATCGCGAGGAAGAAGAGGGACATGGGGGTTGTGCTGCTGAAGGATCTCCAGCGTTTGCGTGACACCTACCCCTGAGGGTCGAGTCAGTGGACGAACAGGTAAACCCAAGGGAGATGATACATACCGCTCTCTTTCAGATTTTTGATATCTTCAACCATCTTGCTATCCAGCTTCCTAGCTGCCGGGTGCAGCAGTGGGCTCTCACTCGGACCATGGTTATGCTGCAGGTGAGCGGGATCTGGGCGGTAACGCACCGTCCACTGGGTTCTCTGCTCGATGGCAAAGAATCCGAACTGGCAATCACATTTCCGGGATGTGGTCTTGCGCTTTCGAAGTTCGGGACTCACGCGTTTTGGGGGTTTGCCGGCACGATCACAGACAAAAAGAACCTTTTTGAGGCCGGGAACCGTCTTCTTGGAACGTCCGATCACAATGGCATAGCCAACAGACGTGCAGTAGGTCAAAACATGCTTGTGGACAGCCTCCAACGTCGGGAAACTACCACCCTCGGGAGGGGCAGACATCATTGGCCCCATTGGTTGACGCGGCACGAACGGGGTGCCCTCGATCAGCTTGGGCTCCATTGACGTGTCACCCTCTCCTTCTTCCTGGCTTCCCATCTCCATTTCTTCATCCTGATTTCCTTGTACCGGCTCGGTAGACTCGGGCTGCGGAGGCGTTGGTTGTTGTTGGACAGGCTGAACCTGCTGGACTTTTTGCACCTGTGGCACCTGCACCTGGGCAATCTGCGGCAGGGAGGTGGGAAGGGCCGGGTGGGGCGGAGGCTGGGGAGTAGACTGCTGAGAGTGCGATATGATCGGGTTGCCGTTTTGCTGGGTGGACTGCACCGACTGCACACTCTGCACCGGCTGGGCCAGAGACTGGTGGCTGAGAGACTGGGTCATGGATTGTGCCATTGGAGGCTGGCTCAGGGGAGGTTGGCTCAAGGGCTGCTGCTGCTGCTGTTGCTGCTGCTGCTGCTGCTGCTGAATCTGTTGACTGATAGACTGGGGAGTAAGAGACTGTGAGCCCAACGATGGTTGACCGAGAGTCTGCTGGCTCAAGGGTTGCTGGGACAGGCTGGGCTGGCTCAGAGATTGATGGCTCAGCGACTGCTGGCTGAGCTGCTGTGGGTTCATGGGCTGGTTGTTTATGCTCTGGGAAGTCATCGGCTGCTGGGCCATGGGCTGGTGATTCATGGCCTGCTGTAGGTAGCTCGGGGCGGGTTGCATCTGTCTCGAAGGAGGGCCTCGCTGGCGCGGTCCGGGCAGCGTGGGCGGCACCTGCGAGGGCTGTCGTGCGGCATTTTGGACCGTTTGTTGACTGTTGACGGCGGGAGGAGTGTATGGGTAAACGGAGTACTGGCTCGACGGCGCCGGCTGAGGCTGGTAAGCTTGAGACTGATACGGGGACGCGTGCTGCGGGAGCGATGGCGATGGCTTGTTGGGTGGGTTGTGTGGATGTGGTGGCGGAAAGGCTCGCCTGATGTTACCGACGTTGTAGGATAGCCCGGGGTGACTATTTGTAGTGGACATGTTATCTAGAAGGAAGCCAGAAGCTCGAACAAGGAAAAAAAGGTGAACTTTGGTATGCTGGGTCTCGACCCTCTCTGGCGTCCCGTCACCAAATCGTGGGCGGGCGTGTACCGAGTAGGGAGGTGTGGGCAACTGGAGATGGATGGAGAAAGAGAGAGTACGGGGGAGGGTGTAAAAACCTCGCGACCGGGTGGTAGCAGAACCCGCAGAACCCATCCCTCTGGGGCACTGTCTGGGTTCTGCCCTGGCACTGTGGGAGCAACCTGTTTGTCTGGCACTGCCTGGCCAATCAAGGCCTCCAAAAGCCAGGCAGTGTCCCACAATAGGCAGGGATGTCCAAAAAAAGGCAGCTCTACCAACAGGTGTCATGTAAGACCGCTGCACCCAATCCCAGAGCTAGAAACCGCGGGGCAGCGCAATACATGCACACCAGACAGTTGAATTTTGCGCTTGTACGTCTTTGAGTCATGAGAAATCGAGGTGATACAAGCCATGATCAGGTACGGGAAGCTACAAAAAAAAGTTCGGTCTTTCTAAAGCCTCTTTGAAAGTCGGTTCGGCCCCGAGATACTAGGTTCGAACGTCTGGCGCGCGCGGGTGGGGGAGTGCCGGTGGTGGGGTTTCGAAAAGACACACCCCAGGGTAGGTGTGGTACACCACGCAGATCTGCTTTCTTCTCACCACTCAAGTCGGACGACAAGCTCAAATGGTACTACCTTCCATCTGCTGGTAGAGTCCGAAGATCAGTTGGGTTTCTAGAGAGGCAATTCTTTCATGAATTTCTTCAACATGGAATGAGATGGTCACTTTCAACCCGAACCATCCCCTACTTTGGCTTTGGCCCAATTGTCATCTGGGGCAAGCCCCAAGCCCGGTGCCACCAAGAGAACGACTTGCCTCGTAATTGATAAAGAGACATGTACCTGTCAACTTTATTTGCTCTTCGGACAGCTGTCGAGGTCCAGACCATCATCCTTAATCCCCTGCCTTGATCATCTTTCCTTCTTCCCAGCCTACAAGCAATCATCTCATCCACAAACTCGGATTACAAACTCATATCCCGATATCGGTATATATATTTGACAACGTGGCACGGCTCTGTTAGTACCCTCGTTGCAGCTAGTGGTTTCAACCTTGCACTATAGGTAAGCGAAGACAATCGGGGATGGCCATGGTCCATGTCGGACCTGGTGAGAGCTTCATTTGGTTCTGATGGCCGAATGGGAATCCCCAGCAGGTATACACAAATTATTGTCCTCGATACAATGATATCAGTTACATGATCCTTGAATTTGCCACTTTTGCACACTGCCTTTCGTACTCTTCGCTATGCTAAAACTGCTCACGCCTCTCACCCTGCTGTGCTTGCTCTGCTGCCAGAACACTCGTCCACGCTGTCCCTCACTGCTGATCCGAAAATGCATCCCCTTCTTCCGTCGCAGACGCGGCAGCTGCTGTCCGTCTCCCGTTTCTGCTGGGATTTTGACATAATCATGCTTTTGTTGGTCGTTAGTTTTGCCGAAAGCGACTTCCTCACTCTGATTTTCACCTTCCAGCTCTTCCTCACATGTATTCAGCCCACCCTACGACCAAAAATGTTCTCCCCCTACCACATCCACCCCTATTTCCCCTTCTACCCCATAATCCTCCCTAGCACCACTACCACCACCAAACCAACTCCCGAAATCCAACTTCATCAACAACCTATCCAACCCCCCAACTCTCCGGGGTACATATTCCCCCTTCTCCCTCATAACCATCTCCATCTCCTCCCCTCCCTCCCCAAGAACCACATCCTCATGATCATGCCTCCCCTCGAGCCGCCTCAGCTCCCCAACCAACCCCTCGATTCCCTTTTTGACCTTCATTTCCACCTCCCTCAACACCTCCTGAACATCTCTCTCCTCCTTGGCCAAATCAACAAACGCATCAACAACACCCACATCGGCTTCCAAATCGGCGGCTTGCCACACCTGATGAAGACGGTTGACGCAAGCGACAAGCTGGTCGATCTGGACAAGCAATTCATAAAGGGCATCGGTGAATGTAGGCCGCGAGAGCAACAGCAGCGAGACAAGCGTGCGGAGGTAGAGTCTATGGGCATGCGACAGTGTCTCTGGGTCGTGAAGACCCAAAAAGGAAGAAGCATTCGGTGGTGGGGAAGACGTATTTGACTCATTAAGCCAGATGTCGTCGTCGTTGGATTCTTGTTCTTCGTTGTTGTTGTTTTTGTTGTTGTTGTTGTTGGTGGTGGTGGTGGTGTTACTGGTAGGTGGTGCTGGTGGCTGGGCAGGTTTGTTCAGATCGGTTTGTGACTGAGGATGGTAGTCGTCTTCGCCTGTGGTCAACCACCTGTGGAAGCCATCTGACAAGCCAGCAACGACTTCTGTCTGTAGATAAGCTTCTGTTTCCCCAAGGAAGAAGATAGCGGCGCTAGCAGTAGCCCAGGCACTGCGAAGCATATCTGACCTTGCCGTTTGCCGCTGTCTTAGAAGCAATACCGTTTCTCTTCCGCCTCGTGTGCTTCCCCTTGGCGGCCCTGGCGGTGCAGGATGATGCCTCCTCAACGAGGTAATCTTCCACAGATCTGTCAACCGTATGTGCGCTCGTCTCAGTGACAGCAAGTACGAGTTGATCGCAGTATATGTCTGCAGATCTGCCTGTGTCAGAAACAAATCCAATGGCGATGGTATTTTAAGTGTCAACACTACCGGCACCGAGAATAGCAGGTTCCGAAACGGAGTGTCAGCAATATTCACCAACCCGCTCTCCACCGCTGCCGGCCCTGAAGCGCTCGGCGCCCGTCTCTTCGCAATCGTCAGCCGCAACAAGTCCCTCGCCAGTTCCACCCCTTCATCCTCCTCATCCCCAGCATCATCATATTCTCCCCTCATGTTCCCCATCGCCGCCCAAGTCCGGCTTAGCACAGCAGCCACTTCCCCTTCTTTGACGGTCACATTTCCCAACTTATCCCTCTTCTCCCAACTCATATTCTCCGCCCTCTTCCACCGACTTCTAATCTTCTCATCCGCCTGCTGCGTCAACGCCATTGCAAACTCCCCCTTTCTCAACAGAAAGAAATCTCTCAACAACCCCAACGTCTCGACAACTTTACTCAACGGCAGCAGCTTCTGCAGAGTTGTCCTAGAAAGGTATCTCCTGATATCCGAGATCGCCCTCCCGAAACTCGCCGCATCCAACGGATGCTGCAGCTTGGACAACCTCTCCAACTGCGTCGACAAATGCCCCTTGCCTCTCAGAGAATAATCCCCCACGGCCTTGGCGCGAATCTGGTTCAAACTCCTCCCGATAAAGAGCATGCTCGCCGCCGCAGCAGACGTGACAAATCCCGGCAGTAAGTACTCCTCCACCACCCACTCCTCCTCCCATTTCATCTCTTCCTCTTCTTGCGCCGTCACTCCCGTCTCCCCAGTCCCCATCCCAGCAACAGCACCCCTGTCCACCCTCCTGATAAAAAAGTCCCCATCACTCTTTTGCGGCAACTGTCCATACACTACCCAAGCCCCCACCTCCCTCAACCACGTCCCCTCTGCCACGCTAAGCAACTCCCTTGCCAACACTTCCACATCCTCATAACCAGTCTGCAATTCTTTCCTCAGTACATCCATCAACCTCGGTCCAGTACACCGCTCCCCTTGTTGCTGCTGCTGCTGCTTCCCCATCCCCGTGACCATAAACCCCGTCACCTCCCCCAAAAACTCCATCCTCCTCCTCCACGTCCCCTCGATCAACCCCACCACCTGCGTCAACGGGACAATGTTGTACCCTCCGACCATCTTGCTGTCTTTGGTGAGAATGTCACTTTCGATTTGGAGGAGAAATTGCTGAAATGAATGGAGGTGCTGTGAGAGAATCGACGAGGCGACAGATCGGCAGATGACAGATGGGTGGTTGGTTGATATCAAATTTGACTGACTTGCTATTGTTGTGTGGAGGGTCGACAAGGTGGCTAGGGGTTGGAGCAGTGCGGCCTCGCTTGGCGTGAGGGAGAGGGTGGGTGAAAGGTCATTTGGGGAAAGGGTAGCGGCTGCGCGGAGGAGCGGGGAGGGGTGCCCAGAGAGGGAGAGCAGAATTTCGTGGAGCATTTTGGCTGGTGTGACGGCTTTTTGTCATGAAGGTGGTGGTGAGGTTGGGATGTTGGTGAGCTGAGGGAAGTGTCAGTCTAACATACGAATGAAGGGCGGTGAAACATGCAAGACATACATTTCAGTCATAACCGGACTTCTTTCATCGAGTTTGGTATTCTCGTCTGAACTCTTCCTCAGGGCTTGGATAAATAATATAATTGTTCCCAAAATTTCGAACCGGCAGCACATGGAGCGGCCTGGTCGTGTTGCAGTGCCAACTTGCAGCAAATGAAAGTGAAAGTGGGAGGATTCGTAATTTGAGCAAACAAACGAAATTGGTAACTAAAAAGTCGAGTTTTGTTCGAGGTTCGTACCAGGCAATCAACAAAAGAGTGATGCAACTCAAAGGCGGCTCTGACTTGGTAACGGTGGACGGATTCGGCTCCAACGGTCACTTGTTACAAGCCAGGGACTCGGTGAAGTCAACCGGTCGATGCTAAATAGGTAGTCAGAGTCGTAAACCGGTCTTCAAAACTTGCCCCATTGTCTGTGAAAGGGCGGCAGGTGTGACTGACGGGGCCCCCTATATCAGCCAGGTCAGCTGTTTGCTCCTGCTGTTGAGTGTGCGAAGGCACCTTATCTGAAGCAATGCAATGCCATCAGTGGTGGAACCACTCGACAGTTCACAACGCGTCTTGATGAAAAGGCAGGGGGTTGACATCACGTGATGCATTCATACCCCTTTGTAAGTCCTGCGATCTTCTCTCACTTCATCATCACACACATTTCTCATCCGAACATCCCGTTCATATTACGTTAAATTATGATATCAAAACACGACATTCCAAAAAAACTCGTCATGGTAGAAAAGAATACAGCTCATACCTCGTCTGCCTCGCCAGCATTCTACTTATAGATAGCTCCGTTGCCGTTGCCATTCGCTGGTTGCTTCCCCTCCGCAACTGTCATTCCGCTCAGCGACTGTGTGTCAACCGACGACTTTCCTCCGTCATTATCAATAACAGCTGCACCGCCATCGCCCCCGCCCACAACGATAGACTCGCCCTTCGATGTCTTGCCCACAACCATACCCTTGGCCACGCTCTTGATCAGGGCCCTGCGCGAGACGCCCGTTACATCAATGTAGACCAGTCCGACATTCTTGACGCCACCACCAATCGACCTGCTCACCTCTCCTGCCTCGGGTCCCCACTTGTGCTGAACGACAGTTGTGGCGGCATCTGACGTCGACGCAAGCAAGTGACGTCCGGCCTGCTCTACACCGTCCATTACAGTGGAAAAAGCCATCATGCTCTTGTTCAGGATGCCTGGCTTATATGTGTCAAGCGGTTTGCCGTCCGGGCCATACCCCTTGTGACCAGTGGTCGCCTTCTTGCCATGTCCACCGAGCGTCGCTCCGAGGTTCTGTGCAACTTTGCCAATCTGGCCTACCGTTTTGGCCGACAGAGTGGCCGCACCGCCAGTAAAGGTGCCGATGCGGCGGATGTGCTCCTTGGTGGTCGGCTTGAAGGTCATGGGCTTCGCAGCAGGCTCGGATCGCTTGGTGTAATTGTCGGCCTGGCCTTGGAGAAGTTTGGCAACCATGTCGGAGCCAGTGATGATGAGCCGTGAGGCGGCGTGCGCGTTCGATACAAGGAAGGAATTCTTGTAGGCTGGATGCAGCTCTGCATCCCACAGCTCAGGGGAGATAGGTGCCACCTGAACATTCGAACCACCATCGGCAGGGAGCGTGATCTCGACCGGATCTGCAACATCACAATGGTTAGAAAGGACCCGTTATGCCGTGCCACACGGTTCGGACTCACCTTTCGATCCAGGTTTCAGGGAACTGTGCTCAACAACCTGGAAGTTCTCGGCAAGCTCGCCAATCACGCTGCCGTCTTCTTCATCAACCAAAACGATCTGTCCTGGCGCGTGAGCGGTGTTGGAGGGGCTTCCACGCGCATAAGCCTCGCCAGGTTTGAAGTCTGCTGGGTTATACGCGGGCAACTGTTCGCCTGTGGCGACAGCCGCCTTGGAGCCAGTACCCCCGCTGCTGACCTTCTGGTCGGTGTCCTCCCACCACTGCTTCTCGCTTTTTCCATGAATTTTTGGGGGCGGGGCCCTCTCGAGGAAAGCGGTGCATTGCGCCAAAATGGTCTCGAATGTGTCGACGTCCTCCTGGATCCCCTTTCGGCTTTGTACAGAGGGAAACTCAATCCTGGTGAATGCGCCGCTGTCCGGCCCCAAATCCCACCGCGGAATCAGGTAACTGGTTGGCGGCTGATGGTAGATTTGCGTGGTGGCTGGCAGCGGAAGATCGAGCTCAGGGGGCAGGTGAAGATGGAGGTAGAAGTCCTGCTCGGCATTTGACGTCTCCGGGTCGATGGACGGGTCGGCGAAAACAGAGCTCGTAGGAACCATCAGCAGCGACAATGTCTGCGGGCCCGTTGGCGTGAGGGGCTGCTCCTTGCCATTGGCGATATGGTATGCCTTTACGCCATTGATGGCATACAGCAGCTTTGGATCCTGTGGTTGGCGCATGGGATTAGATTATGTGTTTTTGGCGGATTGGGGTGTCTGTGAGATCGATGTGGCCAAGGTAGGTTGCTCACATTGTGTCCAGAAGCCATTACGTCGGCTGTCCTTTCAGTTAATATGTGCCGATATTGTCGCCGCGCGATGATGCGGGATGTCCTGGTGTGTCGCACTCGAAAAAGGGGCGATGACGCTGCGACTTGGGCTTCTTTATCTCAGCCGTCAAGTCGATGAAATCACCCAAAAACCGCTCGTCCGGGAAGATTGGTGTATGGCAAGAATAGCTCTGTCGCAATGGCACGATTTGACCAAGAAGGCGGGGTTAAATCACTTATCACTTTCAGTTCTTGCCCCAACGAACAGTTCCAGTGTTCAAAATAGCAACAGCGAGACACCAGCACCCCGCGCAAGAGGTCCCAGGGCGCTTAGAGAGCTCCCCTGTGTGGAGCATGGGCGCGAGGCCTCGCCCTTCAAGGGCGACGTCATTGGTTTGCCGCATGAAATCAGAGCCTCCAATGCCACAAGATACACCTCTTGCATCCGCCACCGTGTCTATCATGAAACAGGGAACAAAAGGTGGAGAGTTTTATGCTCTGGTTAGCTCTGCATCTTTTCTGATCTTCAGATATAGTTACTGATGACGCATTTGTTTCACCGTTGTCACCTGCAGGGAAAAGGGTCGTTTATGCTTGAAAGCCCGCTCGCTGTAGCGTACACATATAGAACCCCTGAGCGAGCTGGTTGCGATCATGGAACCTCCGGTATTCTCCCCGCGCTCCATGTCGGTAGTCGGCAACTCCAGGTGTTCATCCAACTCAGCGTGGCCGACGGATGTAAGGTCAACTTTGGGCCTCGCGTGCTCTGGCCGGTGTTTCCTTTTGTATGGTTTGTGGCGGCGTCCTTTTTGCTGGGAGTGCGGGGGAGGGGGGTACAGTACTTTGGAATAATTAGGTTGTGATGGTCTGACTGGCTGGAGTTTGAGCGTGCAAAGAGTGGTTGATGGCGGGGCACAATTGTTGGTTACATAGCCAGATCGAGGGTGTTTGGGTCACGAAGAGATCGTGTCCCGCCCAACCTGGAAGACTGTGCAACTGTGAAGGAAACAGCCCAGTATCTTGCGTTGTTCAACTCGAAGCTGTCATGGGCTGAGCTGCTTTCCACAGGCTCTTCTAGATAGGCCTTCCCTAGCCTCATCCAAGGCCCAACTTGAGACCCGGCTTCTTTAGCATACTGAACAAGGTGGTAAAGTAGAGTTCGGATGCCTGAGTGCAACCTGGAAGTCACGATCGAAACTGTTTGAAAATTCCGAGGAAAAGAGCGTCGGGGGAGCTCGACTCGATCGAATCAGGGGCGCATTTCCCCGTTGCCGAGTGGCTGCAGGCACTCCCGATTCGGCTTCTTCCCTGCGGCGGGTACCCATCAGTGTGCAGTTGCCGACCTGCAGTGTCCTCCCATCGTAGCAAAGCGTGAATACCCAACAAATCGAGGCATTTACCGCGAGAAAAACGACACTGCTTATAGTAGGCTTCTTCCAGGTCGTCGGTCTTTGATTCCGTTGGATTCCAGCCAACGGGGAGGCTTTCCGGCTTTTCAGGTGCTGTTTTGTTTTCCCGTACTCCGTATCTCGTCACTTCTTACTCCTCACGCATCTCCCGTCCCCTGTGCGTCTGCATGGCTCACAGATCGTCCCTTTGCGGACGTACCGAAAAGCCCTCTTCTCTTCCACCGCCCCTCTTGGAAAACAGGAACCCGTTGCGCTTGTTCCACCGTCCTCGGAACACTGACCTGACGGACAAGCCCAGCCTCGTCTTGTCAGCAGTTCCACCACAGAGGAGTTGCTGAGAGTCGGTCGTAAGCGACGTCGGCGGTCCGCCCGCCTCAAAACAGGCGAGTGTCCACATGCCGTTCGGCCCTAGAAACGATCCAGATGCCGGCCCTTTGGTGGGAGGAAGAGATCCTGGCCGGGAGTTCAGGGGGGCAGTCTGTGAGCCAAATTGTTCTGCAAAACATAGATTGATAATGGGCGTAAACGAAGGGTTTTGTATTCAGGTCAACCACTCATAAGGCTTCGTTGCTGTTCCGTGCCGTGCCTGACTCTTCGACGCCGCCATCTTCTTCCTGTAAACAGCGGAAGCGGGGTGTTGCTCGAAAGCCGTGCCAAGGTCAAAGAAAAAGGCGCTAACCCAGGGCCCCTCTTGCCGACATCTCCCTTACCTGAGGGCGTTCTGTGGCCCGTGAGAGCGTTGAGCTTCCCAGTTTGGAGACCTTGCGGTGGTGTTGGTTGGTGGTGTGCCACGCCCAGGTTGCCGTTGGTCAATGCGCCTAGTACCAAAGAATGTCATTGTTCTCAAGACGAAGATCGTTTCACAACCTATCTAACATATCAAATATTGGGCGGATGTGTCAAGGGTCGCGTAGACTAGAAAGTACCTGTCTTCAAGCGTGGAGTGCAATGCTTCTTGATACCAGGCAGGCCCCATTGTTCGTCCCTGATGTCAATCCGTGACATGTCAAACTCTGACCGTGGGTGGCTGCCCAAACCCTCAGCCCAGGCCAGCCCAGGTGCAAAACTTCGCGATATGGTAACCCGGGAAGATGCTGTCCGAGCCGTCCCCGGAAGGGCTGTTGACTGGCTCTTGGCTAGATGCTAGCTTCCCCGTTCCTCGATGGCAGATGGCACTTCATCTTCAGGGATTTGCCTATGAACAGTCCAGCAGGAGAGGTCTCTGCGACTCTGCTCTGTGGAATGCCAGTCCTCACTCAGTGCCGTCAAATAAAAAGACCGCAACGGGCCACTTCTTTTTTTTCCCCATCGCCTCTTTTTTGGGATTCCCCGTCCGTTCCACCACGTCCAGCTCCAAATAGCCCAGGCCGAAGAGATATCGAATCGCCGTCAACGACACCAACCAAACCCCCGTCCGTTTTCCGATCGATCCCCAAACATCCCGTCCACTGCCGCCCCCGTCAGGTATCCGTACCTACGCTACAAAAAAAAAATCCCTGACCTGGAACTGTCCACCCTCGCTCTCGGAACTCGGAGCTGCTTCGCCTGACACTGACGCACCCGACCCTGCCGACACACTGTTGCTTGTTGGCCGTTGCTTGCTGTTCCGAATTTCTCTCGATCTGGATGTAGGTTATCTGAATTATCCTTTTCCCCCCCTTCTCTAGCCCCTTAGCTGCAAGCTGCGTCCACCCTCACGGCTTGTGTTGTTTGTCTGCACCATCGTGCCTCTGTGCAGCCAGTAGCATCTCGTGTGCGTCCCAGTCCCGCCCAAGCCCAAACACCACCGCGCCGTTTCCCGCCCGCCGTTTCCCACCTCACCGTCTTCGTGCTCCCCGACTAGATCAGCTTCCAAAGGCTCTCTTCTTATCAAGCAGCATAGAGGCTAACCAGCAAACTAGTCGACCATCCCGTTGCGCGTCCCACTGCCGCTCCCGCTCCCGCTACCGCTACCGCTACCTGCCGTACGGAGTATCCGTCGGCCGCAACCACCACACGCGCGCAACCTCCACGACCCACGACCCACGACCCACGGCCTGGCCCACGCAGCAGGCTAGATAGCATCGGCATTGTTAGGATCGGATCAAATCAACAGCTGCGTTTCGGCGTCACATTGCTCTTCGGGTAGACACACCCTTTTTCTCGCTATCTGTGGCCCTTGACTCGTCCGGCCGCCCGCGCGCGCAAAGGACGGCTACGTGCATTTCTTGTCGACGCTGTAATACCTTGTGCCAACGCCCGTTCGACTGTTCTGGTAGCACTGGCCCGTCCGGGAAACCCTCTCTGCCACTTGTCTGCGCTGCCTCGACTGGGCTCCCCCCCTCCCTCCCCTCTCTCGCGCCGCCGTCGTGCTTCCGTCTTGCCGTTGCCCGCCCTCACCCCCTCCCTGATCCTATCATCTGGGTATCTCGCCGCGCTCCCTCCGAAGTGTGAGTACCTTCCGTACCCTATTTAGTCCCGTCCGCTCTTCGATCCGCCCGACGACACCGACTACCTAGCCTCGGCTCTCCTCCCCCTCCCCGTGCCCTGCACATCGCTTTCCGCCGAGCGGTCTCTCTGCAGTAGCAGTCTGTTGCACTGTGGAGTGTGGCCCAAGGACGGCCTTGTTTCTTGACAGCGCCTGTATCAAGGGGTCCCCTCGCGAGACCCAACCGCCGTCACAATTGCGTCCCAGCTGCGCATCCAGTCCATCCTATCCCCGGCCGATCCGTCGGAGCAACCTCCACCGAAACGAAAGTTTCACGACGCCTTTGCCGGACCGGCGCTGGAACCATCTCCCGCACCCACGGAGTGGCCTTCACCGGCCCCTCCACCGCCCTCGGACCCGGCACCACCAGACCGGCTACCGAATATTCGACAGCCGCTTCCACACAGCCCGCCGCGCCCCTCTGCGGCCGGGGGCGGGAACCGCGCTCAACAACCAGCTCCGAAGCCTGTCGTCGTCCCTGACGATGACAGCCGGGCATCAAATTCGGCTACAATGATGGCTGGCAGCCCCAGCAGTCCGGGCACTGCGGACAGTCGACGGGGAGCCAATGCGAAGCGGCCAGCTCAGCGGTCCAGCATTGCGTGCCAGAGCTGCCGCAAGTCAAAAATCAAGTGCAACAACACAGGTGGCGATTCGCCGTGCGACACTTGCATCCGAAATGGCAAAGAATGCACCTATCCAGAAGCGCCGCCGGTGCAGCCTAAGCGCTCAGAGCCCCCCGCCGGTCCAAAGGCGGAGCAGGGCACTGAACGCAAGCGGGTGCGGAGGATGGAGGATATCGTGAAGATGGAGGGTGCCGTGCCGGCCGCTATGATTGCCGAGGATGTGCTATCGATGCCGTATCTAAACGAGGCTGTTTGGTCACAACTGTTTGACATATACCGGCTTCACTTTGCAACCGAGTTGCCTTTCCTGCACTTGGCAACGTTGAAGGAGAAGTTGGGGAGCAGATTCAGGGCTAAGCCCAGCGATACATCCCCAGAAATCAATCTTGTGCTGCTAGGCATTCTGACCTTGACGGCGCGCTTCCACCAGACCTTGGTATCATATGTTACCGTGCCAAAGAATGCATCAAGCGCTGCTGCAACACCAAAACCGCAGCCCCCTGGACCTGACCTCAAGGCGTCTGTGGCGTCGGAGTACTATGCCGAGATCCTGACTAAAGCTCTCGGCGGGCTGAGGACCAGCATGACGGTGGCCTCGGTGGAAAGAGTTCAAGCTTTCCTCATGCTTGGCTTGTACGAATGGAGCCAAGCGGTCCCGAGAGTTGGCGGCATGGCTGCGTGGATGTATGTCGGTGTGGCTATCCGCATGGCCCAGGCCTTGGGTCTCGGCCATGGCGATGGGGAACCCGGAAAGAAGTTCAGCATGCGACCTGCGCTTGCGAGAGGGCCTAGCATTCCTCACTCACAAATGATTATCGCCAAGGAGATCCGAAGGAGGACCATGTTCAGTTGTCTGATACTGGACCGTCTTTTGGGCTGTGGTAAAGACCGGGTGTCCACGATTCGATCTGAGGACCTCCGGATTCAGCTCCCATGCGCCGAAATGTCGTTTGATCTGTCAGAGGACGTCTTTACGGGATTCTTGAACCCTGTCCCGGGAATCGACAAGAAGCGGCCTATCAGCGACAGTGTCCTGGGGCGTTTTGTACGTCTGGTTGACCTTTGGGGCGAGATCTCACGGTGGAGCTTTGCGGGTGGTCGCTTCACCGAGACGGAAGCTCCATGGCACTCGGCATCGAAGTTTTGCCAGCTGCGCGAGAAACTTGAGGGTTTCTACGCTGATCTACCTCCCAACTTCCAGTGGTCGGACTCTAACTACTACAAGCACGAGAACCACCAAGCGAGTAGCGTGTATGTTTCGTTGCATATGCTCGGTGCTGTTTGCAGGATAATGCTTCACCGGGAGTATATCCCGTTTATCCCCATCCGCTGTGACAGGCCTGTGGGTCCGCTCGACGAGCCCGTGTTCACTGAGGGTCAGGAGCCGGCCGGCTTCTGGGACACCAGCGCCGAGGAGATCTTCCGTGCGGCGAGGGACATTGTTGACTTGGTGGAAATCTGTGGCGACAAGCTGCCCATGTCAGCACTGGTTTTGTTTTCTGTCTGGACTGCAGCCTTTGTCGGTATCTACGCCGTCCATTTTCCCCACATGGACACCAAGGGCCACATGCTCCCCTCCTTTTCAGGTGATCTTGAAATCACCAAAAACGGCCCTACTGGGACAACCTTCTCCACCCTCAAGCAGATGTCCCGGTGGTTGAAGCTGGCCGAGACGTACTGCAACTACTTCCGTGAGATGGCTTGCTACTACGAAAAGGTCAAGTCAGACTGGGACAAGCACAGCGGTAGGCCGGGCAACAACGAGGGCAAGCTCATCAGCGTGCGGTTAGGCGGTGGCGGTCTCGAAGAGTGGCAGAAACAGAGTCGAAAGATCATCAATAACGGTGAGATACTCGGCACGGGCGGCCCAGACGACAAGCAGTCCTCCCGAGACAGCACCGTCGAGCCGAATTCCCACCAACAGCAACAGCAACAACAACAGCAACAACAACAACAACAACAACAACAACAACACCACGAAGAGAAGCCCTCCCGGTCAACTTCATTCACCCCGATCAACTCTTCCAACCACCCACCCCAACCCTACCATCATCAGTCGCACGACTCCAACGGCAAAATGGAAGACAACGCTGACAACTGGCGCTTCCACCCACATCACCCGCATCAACCATCCCCTTCTCAGTCATCTACCACGATCCCCTCGCCAGAAATGCCCATGGTTTCCTTCCCGACGCTGCCGCTGGGGTACTCGTCGAATGAGATTGTGAGCTATGTGGCCGAGGCGCAGAGCATGCCCTGGTTTCATGCTCCCGGGGGGATCGACCAGTTTGCGCACGGGACAAAGGAGAACGAGACGCTGGATAACGGGAATTTGTTTTGGGGGAGTATACCGGAGGCTATCTTGATGGGGGCTGGGCCCGGGGGCCAGGCGCAGATGGGTGGGGGTTTTGCTTAGTTGGGTAGGGATTGTGGTGAATGACCATGCATGTGTGTGCTTTTTGCAAGGGGCGATGTGCTTTTTGAGAGAGAAAGATGGTGATTTGGTGGGACATACATTGATTGAATATGGATTGGAATTTTTTTTATTTTATTTTATTTTTTGATTATTTATCCGTGTGCTTTTAGTGGTTTGTCATCTGTTTGTTGTGTTTTTGTCAAGTTAAGGGCGGCGGTGGGTATATGTTATCTCGCATTAGGGGTTCAAGGAGCGGGGGGGGGGGAAAGTAGAATGGGAAAGAAAGCTTGGTTATTTATCACTTATAACTTGAGACCGAATTTTTTTTTTCTATTTCTTTTTTTCACGCGCTTGTCTGTTCTATGAAAAAACTCTTCTCTGGCTTTTGGATTTGTTTTTGGATGCGTGTACGAAAACAAAGGTTACGGACTTTGGTTAGGTAGGTAGGGTATGAAGGGCAGGTTTCATGTGATCCACATGTTTGTTTTCATGATGTTCTATATGACGGTGCTCTTTAAATGGGCAAGGCTGTGGTCGATGTGGTTACTGGTTTCATGGGAGGGCATTTGTTCTTGAAGCCCGGTTTTCTTTGTGGTTTGGCAATTACCATCTACATGGTTGGGGAAATAGAGGTGAACGTGGTGGAAGTAAAGAACGGCCACCTTCAAGAAGAGTTCGATACCGGGGGCTGTGGCCTGTGTTTACGTGGTGAAACATTAGGTTGAAGCTGGCTGTTCGAAAATATTGATAGGAAATTTGGGGCGGGGGTTGGCGTGAGCAGGGAAAATGACAGAGTCAATGACCAAGGGCAAGTTGTGGTAGGGTGTGAAGAAAACTGGCGTTGGTTTTAAACACACTTCTTTCAGCACAAAAGCCAGTCCTGTCGATGAGGTTTTGTATTGGGCTTTATTTCCTGTTTCTCGCTGGAACATGTATTTTTGTTTCTCTTGAACTGTGTAGGTAGGTAAAGTTACACTCTACGTGTACAAACCTCGTCTTGCTTGTTGCTGCTTTGTCAAGGTACATGATGGCTTGCCGAATGCGGCCAGGATAGGTAGGTAAGGTATGTTCGACCTTTGAATTCCAGTACCAAGTCCATCAACGAGAATCCGGTCTTTGTTTCAGCATGCTGCTAGATAAACCCAGACGAGCAAGTCCACCAAGCTACCGTGTTGCACCTGCAAAGAGCTCGACAAAGTTTCCACAAAACCAACATCCTGAAATCCAAATCACTTAGCCAGGGCAGCAAATATGCCACCGGAAAGATCACCGAGGCCCAGCAATGCTGGCGTAACTAAAGTTCCTGCTGGCCCCAGTAATGCTGGTGCCTCTGGTAACACCATTGTGTACGCTCTCCAGAGGTTGACAAGAAGGCAAGAAAGAGAACTTGCCGACAGATTAGCAGGCACGATCAACGTCCAGCACGCTCCTGTTAGAGAGGATCACACTCGCCCTCAGACCCTTGAAGAAGCGACCTACAGGAACGTCGCGCTCTTCTTGCCGATCGAGCATTGGCCAAACCAAAGAAATGTCGAATCAGCAGCTCACAGAATGCGCGCCGCCCTAACGAGCAATCAAGCGTTTAGATTTCAGAATCTCGGGGACCCTCTAAGGCAGCATTGGTACGCAGATGAGGAATCGGGGCGAACAGTACAGCAGATGTACAAGGGGTGGAGTGACCAGTTTGATGAGAAGCTTAGACAGACACACCAAAACATCCGGGCAGTAGCCAACGAACTCGGCATGACTGACGAGGATAGCCAAAACAAGGTTTGGAAGAGAATGGAGAACGTCTTTGGTGACGCCGCGAAGATTAAAAGGCTCGAAAAGGAACTCGCCTCGACGAAGGAGCTTGTTGAGAGTTACCACACTCAGTACAACTTTCTAGATCCAAAAATCGAGTCCAACGCTAGGAAGATAGAACGACTTCAGACGGACGTCAAAGCCAAGGACACGCTCATCAGCAAGGCGGATGCAGAGAGCTACAAGTACAGGGTTGACTATCGTCTTCGCATGCTCCTCCAGCATTGGGGAATCACGAATGGGGATCACCTGGACCCAACCCGGTGGCAAAAGTATGACAATGCGAACCGCTTTGCCGCGGAGTTTCAGGAATATCTCGACGACGTGCTGAATGGCATACCGACATCTAGCGGCAACCTCCTGGTGCAGGTCAGGCCGCCCATCGGTGTCAAGCACCTGATGCGTGTGGCCTCGGTACACCGAACCGTCCACGGGGTCGACCTTCTGGCCGACTGCCGAGTTGTAGCTCTGCGACTTGTTTCGGCTCGACATGATGAGGCAAACACCACCGAGGTGGGCCTGTTGCCCAAGGACCTTGAAGGTCGTTCAGAGGGCGAGACGTTCAGCCAGGTCTATGTTCCTCCTCCGCCCCCTCCAACCGTATCAGCGGTGACGACTGGCATGGCACAGTTGACGACCTCTAGCCAAAGAGCCCAGCTCACGGAAGAGCAGCGAGAAGAGAGGGCCCGGGCGATCAAGATGGAAGCCCAGTTCTTGGTCGAGCCTGGAGTTACAAACGAGGAGCGTACCTGGCAAGCGCTGTTCGACGGGACAGTCCTTCAACTATACAACCTGGACGCCATCGCCTGCGAGCATATTCGTAAGTACCCATCTGTGCCGGGGAAAAGCTGGTGACTGACAAATAAATCCACCTCCCCAACAGTCGTAGCCTTGACCGGACGCAAATCGCTCACCAGTCGACAGTTGGAGGAACGCAACATACTCCAGAGCCATGTCGACTTCATTAACAAATGGGCTTCCATCATGGAGATGGTGCACCTCTACGCCAAGAAGGCCCAGCTCCGTCCAGGCTCGTGGAAGCTGTGGGGCGGGCACTGGTTCAGAATCCGAAACAGGATGACGGAGCAATGTTTCGGCGCCCACGATACTCTCGCACCCGGCCAGAGCCCTTGGTCGAGAAGGACCAAGCGCGGTCTCTTTCACGACTACGTCGGCCTGTTTGGACAGACGTGCAAGCTCTTCAACCAGCCCGCCTTGCAAACTGAAGAGTCGTTCAAGAAAGAGCTGCACCGGCTCGACATGGAACGCTGGAACCTCTACCGGTATGCCATTCAGACATGGACCCATGGCGACGCCAGGGGCGGGATCAACGACAACGGCCAGTACCGCGGTAGTCCGCCAAAGCCCACGCACCCCAAGAAGGCCAACCTATGGGCGGAATGGAACTGGATCTATGAGACCGATCAGTGGAAGTATGCGCCACGGCTAGACCCCAAACAGCCTCCTGGAACTCGTAAGTGTTGGCAAGTCTCTGGTGGACTTCGATGCTAACAGCACCTCTAGCCGCCCTTTGGGACCCCCTCATTGGAACAGAACCCTTCAAAGACTTCAGCCCTTATGGTCCTGTCAGACTCGCGATCAGGTTCGAGGAGCATAACAACCCCCACGCGAATACGTGGGGGATCGTCAATAAAAAGAAGCACCCACCAGGATGGGATTTACAGAAAGCGAGGCTTGGGGTCTTTTGAATCCTCCACCAAAGAAAACGAAGTTCGTTACATATTCTACAGCCTGAAAACTAAAATAAAATTATCTAAAGTGTTTTCATATGAATACAGACAAGCAGGCAAAGAAACAGCCAAGCGCTCTTATAGTGCCCCACTGTGAAACAGGAGAAGTAATCCGACTGAAGAGAAGAGCGAAGTCATGGATAAAAAGGAAAAGGCCGATACACCGAATACACAACTTACTCCCATGCCGTGGTCAAGGAACCCCTCAACCTCCACGCACGCTTTTCCTGTATAAAACAAACTCTCTTGCAATGTTTCTTCCAGACCTGATGTGTGGTATTGAAGAAAGACCAACATCTCCCGACAACTATCTGTTCTCCATCTTTTTGATCAGGTTCCTAACCGGCGAGTTTTTCACAGCAGGCGTTCCCACCCTCCCAGCGACGGGTGGAGGCGGTGACGATACGGGCGTCTGGGGTGGCCCTGGCGAAAAGGGAATTGCCCCGGTGCTACTAAAGACGGGCAAATCTCCTCTCTTCATCGGGGCCATGGTCGACACGGGAGTGGCCACGTTGGGAGGCAGCCACTGCAGTGGTTGCTGTTGCTGTTGAACATTCGACTCAGGGGTAGGGCCATCAGGATGATAATGGACGAACATATCCATCGGGGTTGGAGTTGAGGTAGTCCTGTGGGGCGAAACTCCACGAACGGGACTCGAGAAGGTGGGAGTGACAGAACTCATAGCGGAGTTGGAAAAGGTTTCAGAAGCCGGGTAAAGCGGAGATGCTGGCGATTCTGAAGGTTGATAATGGCCTGGTGATGATAAGGCAGGCAGAGGGTAGTTCTCTTCGGCTGACGCAAGGGGGCTCGAGACAAAGGTGGACTCAGTGTCGGATGGGGTGGCGGGAACCGTCTGGTTTTCCGGTGGTTGAACTGAGAGGAGAGGTTTATTTTCGTTCGGCTCGGTAGGCACCGTCACAGAGATGGTATCTGTTGCGGCAAGTTTGGCTTGCGCATTTCGTTCCCGTTCCCGAGCGTCACGCACCGCCTTGGACACAACAGTGATCTTAATCTTCTTCATGTCTTTCGCCAGCTTATCGACTTCGTCACCACCCTCGCCACCGGACTTTGGAAGTTCGGGTGCTGCCACAGCGGGGGCACCAACATGTTTCTTGGAAACTCTTGGGGCTTTGGGAACAGGCTCCTTCTTGGCTGGGGCCCGAGTTTTTCTCACATTGATTCCGGAAGCATTGGTCCGAACACTTGCGACAGAATCAGATCTGACATGCTCCAACCTCGAGCCGGCACGTATCGGTGCTGTAGGAAGTGGCGGTGCCGAGTCCACAGTCTCCGACACCGCTGTCGACACCGTTGTCGACGCAGTACTAAGTCGCCGACTGGGGGGTGGTCTTTTCTTCTCCGTAGCAAGCACTGCTGGTCCGGCGACTGTTTTTCGTCGTGATTTGCGATCATCGTCCTCGTCTTCCAAGTACGTCGGCCTAGTTTTACGCTCTCTTAACGACATTCTGGTGGGTGCTCGTTCTACAATCACCGGAGGAGGAACGTCAACCGGCATAGTCTGTGGATCTGCATCTTCTGCACCTTGAGCCAAGGCAAACTGACGTTCGCGCCGGGCTCGAGTTGCCTCTGCGCCAAGCTCCTCATGAGTGCAGCTGTCCGTCTGTCGTCCTGATGGGATCAGCAATCTGCTTAGTTCGAGAGCTGCTGTGGTCCACGCAACGTCAGGTGGAGGAGGTGTAGGCGCCCTGTAACTATGGCTGTGGCTGTTTGGTACGCCGAAACCTGACACACTGCGGCGAGTATTCTTTGGAGGCACAGCTGCTCTAGCTGCTGATGCTTGTGTTGGCGAAGAGTAGGTGGGCGGAATGACATTTCGAGGCTTCCTGATCTCAACCGAGGGGGCACTGATGGCGGCTTCGAGTGCTTCAAGCTCTGGAACAGACCACCACGATGGGTCGTACTGACGGGCTCGGTCCTCTTTTGGTGGGTTTCCTTTCACAGCCTCTACTGTGCCCAGCTTCTGGCCCATCTCGTAACCAAGTCCAGAGGGAGCTACCTCCTGCTTGGCGCGGGGACCATCACCAACGAGACCACATATGTGGCTCAGTACCCCCGAGCACAAAGCCCGATCGCTGTAACCGCCTTCCAGAACGCTGATAACCCGCCCCTCCACACTTGTGCCCTCTTCGGCAGCAATCTTGACGACGTCTCTGGTTAGTCGGGCATAGAATTCAGTCGGGACATTGACGTTGTGCCGTTGCATGCCGGGGCTTTCCCACTCGCTGGCGTCAAAACCGGCAGACAAAAAGATGGCGGCTCTTGAATTCACCCCCTGAGCACGTAGTTTCTCGGTCTGGACCCTCAAGTACTCCCGAGTCTTGTCTAGCAAAATCGAGTATTTGGACTCGTACAATGCCCAAAAGTCGGCCTCCGTCTTCCATGGCTGCAGATGAACATTCCAGATACTCTGGCCGTGCGCGTTGTCGATGCATATGCTGGCGTTCCTAACCTTGTCTTCATCGCCCATCTCGCACGGGTAAGAGTTGATGTCGTGCAAACTAAAGTACCCAATCGATGTTTTCTTCCACCAGGCTGCATTCTTACCCAGCCCAGCGGACCTCGCATTATGTAGCCAGGCAATGGACTGGGAGCCATCGCCGTGATGAAGGTCGAAATCGATGATCGCCGCGTGGGTCAGACCGTGGCTGAGGATGGCGTGCATGATACCGACATGAACATTGTTTATCCAGCAGAACCCTGACGGATAGGAGCCAGAGCAATGGTGACCAGGCGGTCGGATGGCAACAAAGGCCCGCTGTGGCCCCTGGGGACGAAACACGGCATCGACCGCATCACATACACCCCCCAATGCTCCCTCGAGAGCCTCCAAGGTTTCTGCGCAGAGATATAGATCCCCCTCATGAAGCTTTTGAGGAGCGCCCGTGTTGGCCCCACGGTCGATATCTGGTCGCTGGAGCTCTTTTCCGTTGACGGCCAGCTTCGATTCGGCCGTCTCACACATGATCTTGAGCTCTTCCATCCATTTCGTACCGTGGACATTGGTCACCGTCTGGGAGGTTAGCGGAAGTCGCCTGTCGCTTTTTTGTATTCGAAAAGGTATTGTGGGCAGCTGCGCCGGGTTGGCCTCTGGGGCAATTGGAAAGTCCCCATCCTGATGTCGTTCGCCCAGCCGGACATATGCGGCCGATACACCCAGGACACAGGCCTTAACCCTTTCTGGTCGTTCGACAATGGTGCTGAGCTGCGCTTTCGAGGTTTTTGGTCGCGAGAATCTGTGACCGTAGCAGGCATCCTGAAGAATGACAACCGTCTCGGCCGGGCGGTTCCAGTCCGGCCCATGGAGGGCCTCTAGCTCGGCTTTGAAGTGGGCATTCGCGACGGCTTGCGGAGTCAAGATGGGCTTCTCTGGAAATTCGGGCGACATGCTTCTCAGTGGTGATCTGGCGGACCTCGATGGGGTTGGAGAGAGGATGCTGGCGGAGCTTGCTCGACGGAGTGGCGTTACACCGTTGACCGAGCGGAGCGAGTTCGTCGAGGCTTTTCTTAGTAGGGCGGGAGTGCCAGCCCTGGATGGTGATCTGACGGAGGAAGAGTTGGACAGCGGACTGCGCATGGCACTGCTTGGTCGACGCGGGGAGCTCTCAGAAGGATAATCATACGAGGAGGTGGGCTTGAGGGGGCTAGGCCGAGGGGCGCGGGGCTGCCTTGCCGGCGATGAGGTGGTTGATATGGTCAGGTGTTGGAGCGACTGGGTCAAGTCGCTTTCTCTGGGACTCTTTGAGCCATCTTTGTTGCTTGCGGGCCTGTCTTGCTGGAGGTCAACTTGAGGTTGGGAGGTCCTCTTTGGACGAGAGGATAACTCAGACAACGACGCCGGCGACGCCATTATGAATGAGGTCGGTGTTGATGCAGCTGCTGCATGGGGCACAAAGCCGTCTTTCTCGTTTTGAAGGCCAGGAAAAAGCCAAAAAGTGATTTATTCTGTCTGATGTCTCGAACAGCAGCCGGCATGAAGTCATTGGTCTATGCTTGTGGTGGACAGCTGTAAATTGGCTCCAATTTGGCCTCCCTGTGCCCCCCACAAGCTCCTGGACTTGGCGCAACAATCCAGACCGCGTCACGCGTCAGGACGTCATAGCAATGCCCGTTCACGTGACAGGGAGCTTTAGGCATTCTTGGTAGTGTGAATTGCATCTCCTGTAACCTCCAGAGTCCTTCGGTGGAGGTTTTCAGAAAGTTATCTGACAGCGCCTCGAATCTGTTGTCTCCTGTCGATATCTCTCCATCCATATTCACATCTGTGGACAAGGGCTCCCTGCCGATGGAGCACCCGGCCTTTTGGATCACTAGGTCATCGCTGCTTTGACCAAGCTTCTGGAAGCATGCATGAGCAAGTGCCGGCATCAACAGGTGGGTACTGAAGCACTGTTAGCAAGAACAGCGCATCACTGGCACAGATTGGCAAGGGGCACGAGTACTTTGAGCATGAATATTTCTCTCATTCGAGGTGGTCAGTTGAAGGATCTCCATAAGGCTATATTTCTGTCCGCATTTCCCTGCACGTTCTACAAGCAAGCACTAAGGAGTATTGACTGATGAGATGCCAAGAATATTGAATGCAGACGCGGGGTAGCTACACTTCATTGCCGTCACCCCCTTCCCGTCACCCCCAATCATATGCTTCCACAGCCTTCAGGCCAGGCGTTTTTGTCGCCAGGAGCATGCGGTGGCCTTCCAATGCATTTCAGCCGCACCCTAACAGAACAAAGAGTCGGTCATGGAAACCCTACCGAGCCCAAACAAAACAGAGGCGCCATGTGGCAGAGGATGAAGAGCTCGGGACTTGCTCGACGATATTTATTTCAGCTGGGCCACAATATGCGAGACCCCAGTTTCGCCCTTGAGATTTCCATAGCTACTTAACTGAAGCTATGTCCTTCTCTCCATTGTGCCTGTGACCGTTCTTGGGCACTTCTCGCTGGTTTACCAAGACAACGGAATGATGGTTCGGAAATATCTCCCAGTCATTGCCCTGGTGCAGCCAGGTGTCGTCACTGCGATACTTGAGCAATATGTCGAGGTAGTCCACACCATCGATGTCCAGGCCATACATGTCAACAATTTTCCACCACCAAATATGACTGTCCAAGCAATGGCACTACAGGCAGGCGTCACGGCTTGCTCTGTTGCCAATCTTGTGGTCACATCATGTGCCAGCGCTGGTGCTCTCGCTACAACAGCTCCACTCGGGGAGATGTTTGACTGCTTATGCTGCTTCTCAGGCACGGCTCTCTACCCAGCATACTCGTCATGTGCATCATACATCTACAACTCAGTGGAGGGGGCCACTTCGGCCTTTTCAGGTATGTTGGCTGAGGCTTACTGATATGTCACTGGAGGGCCACGCCACTAATTGCCCCAATCACCAGCAATGTCGGTCATCTGGGATGGTTGCCTTTCTGTTAGTCCCATCTGTTCCAACCGTCCAACGACCCCAAGGACGACCACAGTCGATGCCAGCACCACCCGAGACGTAGTGACTGCTGGACCTTCATCCACCCCCAGAGCCTGCGCCTCCTTCGCCAATATTTTACGATCCTGCTCAAGCAAGATCCCCAACTTCACCGCTATCTCGGACAGAGAGCTGGCAGAGTGCATGTGCTACGACCCTTTCGGCTCATATACGACCGTCGCGGAGGACTATGCGAGCACCTGTGCTGCCTGGGCGACAACAGGCAGGTCGACTGATTACAGCAGTAAGCAGAAGCAACCAGTCGTGATATAGTTTTATGAGGTTGAGTCTAACGTCAAAAACAGTCTTTGCAGCGTTCACTACATTCTGTGATGACTACCCACCTGGTGGAGCGACCATCAGGGGAAGCGGCGGCGGCGGCAATGATAATGGCGACATCATCCTCACCTCTGCCGGAAGCCGAAGCCTGGGGGGCAATGGCAATATTGTTGATCTCATCCCGACTGCCTCACCGACTGAACCTCCACCCAATGACGAAGAATCCAACACAACCCCGACGCCTCCACCTTCGCCCTCTGGACCTTCCGGCGCCATGTCCTTGCGAGATGCAAGATATGGCCTGCTGAGCTGGATCATGCTGGCTTTGTCGGCATATATGCTCTGTTGAGAGCATGCTGAACACATGACACCAAAGAGCAGATCAACCTCATATGAGAACCGAATGGACATGGCGAGGTATTTTAGAAGGGTTTTCATAATATCCAATAATCCGTACCCCTAATATGTACACATGACCCAGTATTTACAACACTAAATACAATATTTGTCCCTGTCTATCCTCCTTATCCCCCTCCCCGAATAACCTTCTAAACCAGCGCTGTTATATGCCGAAAAAACCGAGGAAAAAAAAACCAGAAGCCAAACAAATGCCAGAACTTGAAGCAACCAAAAAAAAAAAAAAAAAATGCAAAAGAAGGGAAATTATCACCCGCAAACCCCAACCACACCTCCAGCACAACCCCCCCAAACCATCGCCTTCGGCACAAGCTCCAGCCCATTATACTCAATCCTCCCATCGACCCACTTCTCCTTTTCTTCTTCCTCTGCCTCCTCCCGTTCAACCTTTTCCCCTTCACCATCCTCCTCGACCGGCGAAGGAGCAGGCAGCTCATAACAAAAACTCTCCCTCACCCTCTCCATAATCCCCATAATCTCCTCCTTATCCCCCCTCGGATCAATCAGCTCAATTGCCCTATTCCCCCTACCACCATTACCGCTGCTGCTGCTGCTGCTGCTGCTCTCTTGCGCATTAATCACAAGATACCCCTCCTCCAAATTGGGGAACGACTTTAAGAAGGAATATTTGTTGTACACCTCCCACTCTCTCCTGATTTCTGAGCTGACATAGTCGACAGCGACTTTGGTGATGAGCTCCAGACAGATGTCGGCTGGCGGGGAGGGGGTGGAGTAGCCTAGCGGAGAGACAGGACGGGGGTAGTACAGGATGTCGGTGCCGGGGTGGAAGTAGGTGTTTATCAGGGGGAGGAGGACCAAGGAGCGGAGGGATTCCTGGCGGGATTCGTGGCAGACGGAGAGAAGGGTGGGTGGGGGAGTTGGAGAGGTGAAGGACTGGGTGAGGACGACGACGCGAGGGGAAAGGGCGAGGCGCCAGATTTGGAGGCGGAGTTCGGCTGGGAGGAAGGGGAAGAGGTGAAATTCATCGGGGGCCATCCTTGATGCTGTGGTTCAGTAGATGGTGGTGTATAGTATCAGCACAGGATATGGCGCAGGTGTGTGAAGCTTCCAGGTTGGGTTCGAAAACAGGCGTGTATGAATCAATCCAAAGCGGCCGGAGGGATGGCAACCTGGCTTGAGAAAAAGAACCGATTAAATAGTACACAATTGGACTTGTCGAGATGTCGTGAAGGTATCTCAAAAAAACATGAGAGCGTCGCGAATGAGAGAAATCGTGTCGGGGTATCCGCTTATTAGAACCTCAAATAGAAACGAACCACGAAACAAAAAATTGACGAGGCCAAGACACAGCTAAGCAATGACCAAATAGATGAACGGCTCTTTTGTGCCCGTGTTGTATTGTGTTGTCAGGTCAGAGCCGGTCAGGCTGGTCCCGAGGTCAAAACTGTGCTTCCAGTGGAGTATCCTTTTTCGTTGTCTAAAGTCCGTGGTCATTTGACAGCACTTTTTGACACTTGGATGAAGTCTGAGCACACACACACGACGCAAGCGCAAGGAATAGCCTAGAGTTTTATAGTTCTGATCACAATGCAAACAAGGGAAAGAGTTGGCCAGGTCGGACAACCTGAGAAACAACCATTCCCAAGCTTTCCAGCTCCGATTTGATGTCATTATGCGCCGAGGCTGGCGCAGCAGAGTCGGTATCTCTGGGCAGCGCGGCTCGGATTTTGCTAGTGGTGAAGAACAGGGAAGGGCCAAGGGGTCATGGGTGCGGGAGCGCTTGTTCGACGATCTCCCTGAGTTGAACCGAATTTTTTTCTACATGGCGAAGGAAAAAATGGACTCGGGATGCAACATTATAGCCGAAGTAGGAGGGAGTACAACAAAGAGGAATAGCCAGATATTGTTGGTGCCCGTCGCCGGCAATGCGTCCCGGCAGGAGATAGAAATCGCCTGATTTTGGGCCAGAAGGATCTTTGACGTTGGTCATTTGGGACTTGGGCTCGGGTTGGGGTTAGCTGGGCAGAAGTGGGGCATCAATGGAGAAACCTGAGGGATCCAAACAATCTCCTGTAGTTCCAGGAAAGTTGCCATATCTTCAACTTGGCCAGAGTTAAACATCCAGTTCAAGCTTCGGGCGTGGTAGGTCATGTTATCTTCGGGTACTGCTAGGTTGCGTTTGTGGTGTTCATTTGACATTTGTGCCTGTTGCCATAGCGGACCGCCCTCCAGAGAAGGAGACAAGGTGGTGACCAGACGATGAATGATAGTTGTGGCATATTGCTCAATCATGCCATAAGGCTCCAAATTGAGTACCGATATGAGAAAACAAAAGCCACTGTTCCCTGGTTGCGAAATAGGAGGGATTTATGCCGGTCTTGTGGGTTGCGGAAAGGTGCTGGTATCTTTTCTTGGACGTGGCCGTAACTGATGGCTCTTGAATTCAAGACAGGAGATGCATCCATATGGGCCAAGATTACTGATAATCTAGACATATGTACATACGGCGATACGTCACAATCACAACAGCTTGGAAGGGTCCAAGAGAGAGTCATGGTGGGGCATGGGTTGAAGATCAAATCGAGGGGTAGCCTTATGGATCCACCTTAACCGTTTGCTCCACTCGACTTTTGGAGAATTTCCAGGCTTGGCAGCGGGTTCAAAGAACGAGGGGCATTTTCACGAGCAACAGTCGACAACGGCTCACTTGGCTTTTGGTTGCGGTAACGGACAGGAATGTGGGCAACTGCAAGAAGAATGGCTTCTACGACCAGATCGGCATCCTCTGCCGCCCTCACTTTTGAGCTGGTGGGAAAGTGCTCTGTATGTGCAATCCCTCTCCTCTCCATGCTGCTGGACATGCCTGACAACTAATGCAGATATCTAACAGACAACCCGTGCCCGCGCATCCATCTTGACGCTGCCCCACGGTCAGGTCAACCTCCCAATTTTCATGCCTGTAGCCACGCAGGCTTCACTCAAAGGACTTACCCCCGAACAACTCGAGGCAACTGGATGCCGTCTCTGCCTCAACAACACCTACCATCTCGGCCTGAAGCCTGGTCAGGAAGTCCTTGATGCTGTAGGAGGCGCGCACAAGTTTCAGGGATGGAATCACAATCTTCTTACTGATAGTGGCGGGTACGTGGCCAACTCTAATCATGGGAAGCAAAATAGCTGAGATGTCAAAGGTTTCAGATGGTCTCGCTACTCAAGCTGGCCAACGTCACCGAGGAAGGTGTGCGCTTCCTCTCACCACACGACGGCAGCCCTATGCTCTTAACCCCCGAGCACTCGATGAGCCTCCAAAACTCGATCGGATCCGACATTATGATGCAGCTGGACGATGTCCTCGTCACTACACACCCAGACAAGGCGCGCATGAGAGAGGCGATGGAGCGCAGTGTACGTTGGCTTGACAGATGTATCGCTGCCCACAAATACCCAGAAAGGCAGAACCTGTTCTGCATCATTCAGGGTGGACTGGACCTGGAGATGCGCCGGGAATGCTGCCGCGAGATGGTCGCCCGTGACACACCCGGTATCGCCATTGGCGGACTGAGCGGAGGTGAAGCAAAGGATGACTTCTGCAAGGTGGTGGCCACTTGCACGGAGCAACTACCAGAACTCAAGCCGAGATACGTTATGGGAATTGGGTACCCAGAGGATCTTGTGGTCAGCGTGGCGCTGGGAGCAGACATGTTCGACTGCGTGTGGCCCACACGCACTGCGCGGTTTGGGAATGCCATCACCAAGCATGGTGTACTCAACATGAAAAGAGAGATGTATGCCGCTGATTTCGGGCCCATCGAGGAGGGTTGTGGGTGTCAGTGCTGCAGGCCTGTCGGCCAAGAAGGGTCGCTGGGCATTACAAGGGCATTCATTCACCACAATGCCGCCAAAGAGACAGTTGCGGCGCACCTGCTGACACTGCACAACGTGTGGTATCAGCTGGATCTGATGAGACAGGCCAGAGAGGCCATCATTGCTGACCAATTCCCGGCCTTTGTCAAGAAGTTTTTTGTTGGACTGTACCCTGATGGACAGAGCTATCCATCGTGGGCAGTCAACGCATTGCGTGGTGTTGGCATCGAGTTGCTAGAGAGGTGATGTAAAGGTATAGACAAAATTGAATAGATGTACAAGATACCCAAAATATGTCTCTAAATCACTTTACATACTAGTAACTAGGTAATCAGGGGTAACTTTGCATGACAAAGGGTTAGGGTTGAAGAACTCGGCCTTGGCATGAACTGATGGCCAATGGGGCATCCATTCAACTTTTGGAGCTCGGGAATTTTTGCAGCTCAACTCGGCGATTGAAGGAACGAAGCCCCGATCTCTCGCGGCCCCGACCCCGACCTCGACGACAGCCAGGAGAGCTTTCGGGCCAATCCAGCCACATTGACCATGGTTTCCAGGAGCGTGTCCCCGGGAGGCGCGCTTCTCCGGGCGTCGCGGATGTTCTCTATGCCGGCACCCCTCCCACCACCGGCGGCAGAAGCCGCTCAAGCAACCTTCAAGTCGCACTCCGATACAGCTACCTCGGCCTACCCAACACACCAGGTCATCACAACCCTTAGTCACGCCCGCAAGGAGGGGGACTGGGGCTTGAAGCGCCCTCTCCCTCTTCGATCAACTACCAAGTCCTCGACTCCCATGCTCCGCATCAAGGGCATCGATACGATCGAGCAAATTACCGACTACGCCTCAGGCGCCGACCACGGCCTCACCCTTCTCAAGTTCCAAGAACTTGGTCTCCCGATCTCTACGCCCTCCTCTTTTGCAAGCTCAAGACGCAGAACCGATGCCGCGACCAGGTCCGTTTTCGAGGACGACATCGATCGCACCGCCATCGCCGCGAAGGACCGTGCAAAGCTTGTCGACCAACGATGGAGGTTTTCTGGCCCATGGCTTGCCGGCATGACGCCCGGCGACTTCAAGAAGTACTTGGCTGAGAGGGTTCGCCCCCGTCGTGCCGCCTTCCGTATGTTTCTGAAGGCCAAGATCGCCCGCGATCTCAACGAGACGGCCAGGTTGAAAGCCTTGGACAACGCAGAGACCGAGTATGACAAGGTCACCGTCGATTCTATTCTTGAGGATGACGTTACCGAGTACTTGCGGAATGTTCGGAACCAGAACGCAGTGCTGTATCAGCTGGTTGGGGAGTTCTTGGATCTCGCACCTCTGAAGCAACCGACGGAACTGACGACTGAGCAAATGTTGCATCCCCCACAACACACATATTCAACCCACGACACCAACAACCCGTATGCCGAACATGGTCCTCCAAAGACCCACCCTTCCGCCGGTCTCTCGTACATCCGCACCGGTGCATACATGGACAACCACCCGCTGTACGGCCCGCAAAAGGAACATAAGCCGGTTGAGGCCAGAGTGCTCAGGCCGCGCAGCCAGCAGAGCTACAGCAGCGCCAAATTGGGTGTTGCTGGTTTCGTCACCGAGACCAGCGAGGGTGACAACGCTCACAATCAGAAGTCCGGGAAGTCGCCTCTTCGACATTTCGACCCTGATCTCAAGAACGGCGCCAAGGTTTACGTTCAGCCTGAAACGGCTTCCGTCAACTCAGATGGCAAGCTGCGGATCGTGCTCAAGGACTCAGTGGATGCCGAGGCTGAGCTGGTTGCCCGTGAGCTGATTGGCGATGGTGAGGGCATTTTTGGACAACAGCGGAAGGAGGTTGAGGTGGTCAGCCAGTCAACCATTCGCAAGTCCTACTCAACTAAGCTCTCGCAGGGTGCACAGGACTATGGTTTGAATTCGGCGAACTAGAGTCGATTGGGAGTGACTGGACTATCTTGCTGATAGGTCCATAATGTATAACATGTTTTCTGTAGAAATATATACCATGTGAGCCATTTCCGATGTCTAAAGGCATTGTTTACTATTGTTGGCTCAAGTTTTTGGAGTGACCATCATAGAGTGAATCCGGGAATGCCTCAGCCGCAGTTGCCCCACCTCAAGTGGCAGCCACAAAATAGTAAGCTTCACCAGCTCACCAGCCACACCCCAAAAGATTGGCATGCCCTAAGCGCACGCAACCCCCACAATTGCAGACCCACTCTGAAAACCACCACAGGTTTGGCGAGCTCGACTGCGAGAATCCTCCTGCTTCTTCTCTTCTGTGTCCGAAACTCCAAGCGTCGCCCTCGGTAGGTCTTTTTTTCCCTTCACAACAACCAACCACCACACCAAACCGTCAAAATGGGTCGCGTTCGTACCAAGACTGTCAAGAAGTCCGCCAAGGTCATCATTGAGCGGTACTACCCCAAGTTGACTCTCGACTTCGAGACCAACAAGCGGTATGTTTTTCTCCAACCTGGATTTTGGGCAGAGGGAAGACCCGACTGACTCTGAGGAAAAAGTGTGTGCGATGAGATTGCCATCATTGCTTCCAAGCGCCTCCGCAACAAGATTGCCGGCTACACCACCCACTTGATGAAGCGCATTCAGCGTGGCCCCGTCCGCGGTATCTCCTTCAAGCTTCAGGAGGAGGAGCGTGAGCGCAAGGATCAGTACGTTCCCGAGGTCTCCGCTCTCGACTTCACCCAGAACTCCGAGAGCGGCCAGCTCGATGTCGATACCGAGACCAAGGACCTCCTTAAGCACCTCGGCGTATGTGTTGCCCAGTGTCTGAAGGCCACGAGAGTGGAAAAACTGACAGCAATTCACAGTTCGACGCCATCCCCGTCAACGTCATCCCCGTTACCCAGAACCCCGCTGTTGAGCGTGGCCCCCGCCGCTTCGGTGGTGACCGCCCCCGCCGCGACTAAATTGTTTCTTCGAAAGAGGGGACATTTTAGGACCACCAATAGAAAACGACGCTTGACGACTTCGATCACGATACCCTTTTATGACGGTCAACAAAAGTTGGGAAAGGAGTATGAAGATCTCTTCATCACGTGGGAATCAACATGCTGCGGCGTTGGGCCAATACTGACGGCGCTGGGTCGTGGTCGGTCGGAAAGGGAAAAACAAACACGGCATGCGATAGCTTTGAAGAATAAAGCAATCTGTTGCCCCACCCATTCAGGTGTCGCTGAGTCCTGCAGGTAATGCTGAGGACGACGCTCGACTGCCAGACTACGCTTCTCCTTTATGGTGATGCGGATGGGATATGTTGTGTGAGACGGCTGGGTCCCGCCTCGTTGGGGAGCCCATGTCTGCCCAGGTGATAAATGCTGTGACTTTGATCTGTCATGTGAATCTTCCAGATGTTGTAAACTCCAGGTAGGTTTTATTTCCAAGGTCCGACAATCGTAAACCGGGTATCATAAACTATCAAAACGCCATTTGTTATGCAACCCCAATGCTGTCTGTTTGCCTGTCCATTTTACCAAAGATAGGATCAAGGCCTCCCATAGTTGAGGCTCTCAATACGAATAGAAGGAATAAAATCATCGTCATCATCATCTTCGCCTTCACCGCCAGTGTTGTTTGGTTTCTTGCCCTTGCTGCCAATCTTGTATCCTTCCACCATGAGATGAGCATCGCTCTCGCCTCCCTGGGCGCTGGTGAAGGTGGGAGCTGTGGGCGGCTGGGTGATCTCTTTCTCCCCAATCGTGACCTCGACTTTATCGACGCCCATCCCATTCCTCTCGACGGCTAGTTTGCCCGCTTGCTTCTTTTTCTCGTGGGCTTCATCTCCCTTCTTATCCCTCTCGTCACCGGCCCCATCGAGCGAGAGCCCCTCCACGGCCTTTTCCACCTCCTTTACACCCGGTTCCTTGTCCTCCCTCAGCCGAATTCTGATCTTCATCTCCCCCTTTTCCCCTGTCCACTCGTACGAAGGATGCTCGAGCTGAACATGGATATACATACCCTTTAGCGCGCACTCATCGCTGCACCACTTGTTCAGGTCCTCCGTTTTCGCCACGCCCGACCGCCGGATTTTGACCTTGCCGGGAAAGTTGCGGCGGGGTTTGGAGCAGAGGGCGTAGCCGCATGTGTTGAGGCAGTTCCGTTCGTCTATGAGATCGAGGTACTCTGAGGGGGAGAAGTTGGGGAGGTGGGAGAGGAGGAGGGAGATGTCGGATTGGGAAGGGGGTTGGGAGGAGGGGAAGGCGGCGGAGAGGAGCTCGAAGGTTTCGATGGGGATGGGGGGTTTGAGCTCTGTTTTGGAGAGGGTGAGGAGTTGGGCTGCTTGGGCGCGGGTTAGGCCTGTGAGTTCGAGGGCCGAGGGGGCGTCGGGGGTGGGTGGTGGTTTTTTGAGGATGGATTTAGGAGGGTTGGGGGTGGACGCCATGGAGGTGATGGCTTGGGGGTTTGGTGATGTTGTTGGAGATAAAGGAGGTTATCGTTAGGAGAGAGGTGACGTTGATAAAGAGTAGTAGTTTAGCCGATCGACAGGCGGTAGGTACCTTGTGTTTGCTGCTGGCGGAAATGTCGCTGTTGATGGGCATGTGAAACAAAAGATGCCAAGCTAGAGATATCAGAAAGTTACAAATGCGATGGAGGGGCGATGCCTGCCGGACAGAGGGGACACTTGCCAGCTGCCAAGCAGCTTGGAGCTTCCGAGGTGAGGCGTTGATCCACCTCGTCATTTCACTGAGGGGTCATCTCCAAGCAACACACAGCGACAACAGGACATGAGATAACTGCCCAAGCCACCTCCTGACTGCAACACTCCCAACTCCGGGTGAATTGCTGCCTGGTGAGGTGTCCATACTAAAAAGACAGATTTGAAACACGTAGACCATAGCAACAAACGCAAGGTGTGGTAGCCTCTTATGCGCTGACGTTGAGGATCAGATGTGCGCCTTAAGCCAACACTTTTAGCCACACTGCAGAACAAGCTGAGGCGTCCGACGTCCGGCTTGCAAGGGGTGACCAAGCAAGGACCGCCCTTCCATGACCACCAGCTGTTGGAGATCGAGCGGTTCTTCTCTCGCACTCCGCCTTCAGCATTACGTTTACACAGCAGGTCCTACAACCTCACTTGCACTTGGCGTGTGTTTACATTGAAAAGTCCTCGAAGTCCAGGCCCACGAAGAGAAGCGGACCGAAAGCCAACCCCGCCCCGCATCTGCCGAGCCAGCGAGCGACGTTTAATAGCTTGCCTGCCTCTGACGACAAGCCCAAAGCACGCAACACAACACTGCAGACATCAACAGTAGCTACCTTGCCGTCTACTTACTCCGAGGCCTCGAGTCGCGTCATCATGTCGTTCAAGGTCAAGGCCTTGTACGAATACAACTCGGGCCACGAAGATGACCTCATTTTCAGCGTCGGCCAGATCATAACGGTGACCGACGAGGAAGATGCCGATTGGTATGCGGGGGAGTACGTCGACGAGGCCGGCAACAAGCAAGAGGGTATTTTCCCCAGGAATTTCGTCGAAAAGTATGAGCCTGCAGCACCTCCTCGTCCGGCGACACGGCCCCAGTCCAAAAGGGAACATAAACCCGCCGCCGAAGCTCCGATTCCAGCCCCGGAATCTCCGAAGCACGAAGTTGCTCCGGAGCCTGAACCTGAGCCCTTGAGATCTCCCTCGCCCGAGCCGACGATTTCCTCTCCTCCACCAGCACCTGCCGCTGTTCCGGTGCCAATTCAATCTGCCCAAGCTCCCGCCTCCCCTCCGGCTCCCGCACCCGCCCCTGTTCCAGTGGCCGCGCCCGCACCTCCTGTTCCCCAGCCCACTGAGGCGCCGTCTGCCGCAAAGTCGCCCCCTGCGCCCAAGCCTGCTGCCGTTGTCTCCAAACCCAGTGCTGGACCTCCACCTGTCTCTGATAAGCCAACCGGAAATTCTTTCAAGGATCGTCTTGCACTTTTTAACAAGGCAGCTGCAGCCCCCCCCGCCCCCTTCAAGCCTAGCGGGCTGAGCTCAGGAGGCGGCTCGAGCTTCATCAAGAAGCCGTTTGTTGCCCCCCCTCCTAGCAGGCACGCCTATATTCCACCGGTCACCCAGGCCCCTGTTGCTAAAGTATATCGTCGCGATGAGGATCCGGAGGTCAAGGAGCAAGAAGCCGAAACACTGGAGAATGCTGGAAAAGCGGGACTTGTTGGTAATACGGCACCAACCTCATCAAGGAATGAGGGTGAAGCCGCTGATGATGAACCCAAGCCCATGAGCTTGAAGGAGCGTCTCGCTCTTCTCCAAAAGCAGCAAATGGAGACTGCGGCTCGTCATGCCGAGGCTGCTGCCAAGAAGGAGAAGCCCAAGAAACCAGTGAAGAAACGGTTGGATAGCCACGATGCCACTGCCGCCGAAGGTGAAGCTACTGCTCCTGTTCCACCCCCTCTGGAGCGTCGCGATACCGAAGACACCACAGGCCGCGGCTCTCTGGATGAATCTCACCCACCCCGAATCCCGCACCCTGGGCGTCGCAGATCTTCAAGAGGAATCGAACCGAATGATGGTAATGAGGCTGATATGTCTGGGGCTGGCGAGACCACCGAGGGTCTGGAGGAGCTCACCGAAAAGGAGGAAAATGACGTTAGACCAAAGCATGTTGCTACTGCCGCGAAACAAGACGATGATGAACAGGCTGATGAGGAAGATGAAGAGGAAGAAGAAGAAGAGGAGGAGGATATCGACCCAGAGGTTCGGCGCAAGGAGGAACTGCGCGCAAGAATGGCCAAGATGTCAGGCGGTATGGGCATGCCGGGTATGGGCATCCCTGGGCTGTTTGGTGCCCCGGCACCTATGATGCCCAAGAAGAAGAAGGCCGCCCCTGAGAAGCACATTGAGGAGCATGAGGAGCCGGTATCGCCTACTGCCCGCGCGCCCCCCGTTCCTATGCCCGGCATTCCTTTGCCTGGGCTCTCGCGCCCACCGCCGCCTCCCGAGCGAAAACAGTCTGGTGCCGAAGAGGTGGAAGATGACGAGGACGAGGCCCAGCTGCAGACTCCCCATCAGGAAGCTGCGCCAGCCCGTATGTTGTTTGTCGAGCACCATCTCAACAAAGCTAACACAGGTGTAGAAACGCCCAACGAACATAGCGCACCCCCCCCTATTCCTGGCGGGAGATCAGCTCCCCCCCCTGTTCCTTCTCTGGACTGTGAGTATAGTGATGCCCATCGTTTTGCACTGTGGAGTGTCATTATTAACCTTGCAAAGCACGTCCGCCACCACCACCGCCAACTGCGTCGGCGATTAAGTCCCCCAGCGAAGGGTCGGTGTCTGACGACGAGCTCTCCGAAAGGCCCAATGATGAATCCGATACACCAAAACCTGATGTAGCCCATGCGACTAGAGCTCCTCCTCCCCCGCCACCTGGGGCTGGCGGTCCTCCACCACTGCCACCTACATCACCCCGGGCTGCCCCCCGTCGGTCTCATGATGAGAGCCCTCCAACTTCACCATCGGCACCTGCTATCCCCAGGCGCGACAGCAGGGCACCGCCTCCAATCCCTGGCGCCGCCCCTCCGCTCCCCACACAGAGCAGACCTCCTCCTCCGCCTCCCACAGCGGCGCCCCCGCTGCGTAGGGATTCAACGGCTGACACCCGGCCGCCCCCAATTCCCGGCGCACCACCAAGGGACGAGGATAGTGGTGACGAAGACGAGATCACCGAATATGAGGGCGATTACGACACCGACATCGCCTCGTCGGTTCCTCACAAAGATGCGCTCAAGGCCCATCAGCGGGAGTCGAGTTTCGAGGATATCGGACCGAGATCGCCAACGAGTGAGGCGCCCCCGCTTCCTTCCACAGCGGCCCCGAGAGCAGGACCTCCTCCGATTCCCAGTCAGCCTCCCCCTCCACCAAGTGCGCCAGCGCCCTCGCGCAAGTCTGTAGATGCGCCCCGCACAGCCCCCCCTCCCCCTCCCCCGCCGAAAGAGGCGCCGCCTGCTCACTACGATGATGATGAGTACGATCCATACAACTATAGTTCGTCTTCTCAGGCAGCTCCAGCTGTTCCGTCATTCCCGATGCCCTCTCCGCATGTCAGGCAGAACGAGGAGACATCGGCGCATGAGACCCTCCAGTTTTCCCCGCCACCTCCTCCCCCTCAGAACTTGAGGTCGCCTATCCCCCCTCCCATTTCCTCACCGCCAAACCGAGCTCCTCCGCCGAGAAAGTCGCTGGATGTCCCCCGTGGTAGCGGTGGAAGACGTTCGGTCGACGTTACTCGGCCTTCGATGGAGTCTGGGTTTGTTGCTAATGACATTGATCTAGCCAACCAGTCAGGATGGTGGCTGCAGCCCAATGGCCTGCCTTCGCAGCTCCACGGCCGCAAGGATATCTTCTTCGAGTCTGAAGAATCAACCTCCTCTGATCCCCACCAGGGCGGCAAGACAATTGTGACTCGGGATATCTATGTGTTGTTCCAGGACTACTCCCAGACCGTTATCACCGTTCGTTTCAACCCCCAGGACCCCTCCGATGTCCAGCTCGACCAACGTCACGAGGCCCCACCACGAGCCTTGCGTCAGGACCAGCTTGAGGAAAGCTACGAGCGGTTTGGTCGTGCCATCGGCGAGGCCGTCCACAAGCTGAAGGACACCGTTGTAGGCGACGGGACTCCACAAGGACTCATTCACGAGCTGCTGCGTCCCCACAAGGACGCTCTTCACCCTGTCGGCACGCGTGCCTATGGCGCCCTGGTGTACAGCAACCTTGCCAACGCCAGCACAAGCCAGAACGACGAGATCCGCCCCGGCGACATCATCAGCATCCGCAACGCCAAGTTCCAAGGCAAGCACGGCGCCATGCACGCCAAGTACAGCGTCGAGGTAGGCAAACCTGACCACGTCGCTGTCGTGGGCGAATGGGATGGCACCAAGAAGAAGGTCAGGGCTTGGGAGCAGGGCCGTGAGAGCAAGAAGGTCAAGCTGGAAAGTTTCAAGCTTGACGACCTGAGGAGTGGTGAGGTCAAGATTTGGAGGGTGATGCCTAGGAGCTGGATTGGATGGGAGGGTGGCGATAATGGTGGAGGAGCAACCGGCGGGAATTAGGAGACGCTGTTGGGCTTGGAAGTTGCCCAGCTTGCTGGGTGGGAAGGAGTGAGGATGGTGGGTGTGTTGGTAAGGGTTGTAGATTCGTTTTGAAGAGTTGTTGTCGTCGTAAAGAGTAGTGCTGGGTGGATGTGTGTGTGAGAGAGAGTGAGAGAGAGAGAGAGAGAGAGAGAGAGAGAGAGAGAGAGAGAGAGAGAGAGAGAGACAGACCAGTGACAAAGAGAACGGGAGGGACCAGTATCGTATTGAAGATTTTTTTGTTACACTTTGTTTATCAAGTTAAAAATTATTATTGTGTTTGTTTTTTAATTACGCTGCATTTTTTACACCGCTTTGCTGTTATCATTCCAGGCGGTGATGCCCGAACTTGCGATGCGTGGATGTATAACTTGTAGCAGATCGTTCAACATAACACGGGGCCTCAAAATGCAGTCAGTTTCCACGTTGGCCAAGAATCGGCGTAGGTAACCAACCGTGGCATGTTGAGCAAGTAGCAATGTCTTTCCAATAACCAGCAGTAGGTAGTTTGTAATTTTGTTGGCTACAGCTGCCAAAACCAATGAGAACACTACCTTATATATAGATGCCCCAAAATTACTATATCCATCTCATCATAGACGCCCATACAAAACACCCAGTTGGTTTTACTCTAATTCCAACCTGACCAGCCTGCCAAAAACCTCATGCCTGTCTACTACCATAACCTCCCCTCATCATCCTCATATAGAACCATCCTTGTCTGTCTGGCCCATCCTGACCGCTATCCCTCCCTATGCTGCTAGTACTCCCAAAATACAACCCATCCCGTGCCCTTGGTCCCTCCTCAAACAGTAAAACGCCGCTACCATGCATCCCTTAGTCTTCCATAAGCACATCATCCTCTATTTTATACCCACCCCACCCCCTAATTCCTCCTCCTCTGATTCACCATCATCGTCTCCTTCAACTCCCTCCTCACAACTTCATTAAACTCCTCGGGGTTATCCACATAGAGATGATGCCCCGCCTTCCTCACCACAACAACCTTTACACTCCCATTCTCCTTCTCCGCTCCCCCTTCCTCTAGCAATTCTTTCTCTATTCTCTTTTTGATCTTTTCTTCGGCGGCATACCCCCCAGCAACATCCATCCAGTCGTTTTCTCCATACATGAACACAATCGGGAAACCGTGCTCTTTTACTTCTGGGGTGGTTTCCGTCTTGGGGGAGATGACCTGCCGGCCGACGTCCTGAATGCGGTTGATGACTGGTGATCTGGCATACGCCCCCGGAGCGAGGAGATACGGCAGGGCATACTCGCCCGACCCACGCTGGCGGAACAGAGCATAAGAGTAATCGTGCAATGCTTGCTTTTCAGGCGAGGGCAGGTGGTTGAACCGGCGGGCTGTCCACCCCGAGACGAACCGGGGACCCAACGGCCCGGCAAAGCGGACGATGCTAAACGGGGAGACGTTTGCGTCCCAGAGCCAGACCAGCCACCCTGGAAGGGGTCGCTTGGGGGGCGTGGTGGAGGTGTTGGGCTGGGAAGCGACGGATTCCTTGTCGCTGGCTTTCGCGTTGACATACTCGGCGTTTTGGCCAGCGGGGGTTTGGTGGACGATGCTTTCCTGGTCCTGGGTGAACTCGGCTGCCATGGTGGAGGTTTCGGGCTCGGGCATGTCGGCGTTGACTGCCCAGGGATCCTCCGGGATCCCTACCGGAGACACCAAAATCAGTTTGTTGAGGTGGCCGGGGTACTTGAGGGCGTAAGAAACAGCGAGGTAGCCGCCCATTGAATGACCCATCAATGTGAACTTTTCGAGCTTGCGAATCTTGCGCCATTCTTCGAGCGCGTCAATGAACCAACTCTCGGCCTCGGCGATTTTCTCTTTTTGTGTTTTGGCGTGGACCTTGAACGGCGGGCGGGAGGAGTTGCCCATCCCTAGCATATCCAGCGCGTATAATTTCCAACCAGGTAATCTGGTGAGGGGTTCAAAGTTCTTGTAGAAAAAACCCAGCCCGGCGCCGTATCCGTGCAGCATGACGAGGGTGTTGTCCACATCTTCGCCCTCTCTTTCGATTGAGAACTCATTCAGGGCACGGTTCTTCCCCGACAGCTGCACCATTGATGATCGCCAGACTCGCTGGCCGAAAGGATCGGTGTTGGCGAGATCTAGGAGGCGCGCGCCGACACTTGGGCCGGTGGCTTCGCGAACGTGAGGCATAAATGAGAGTACATTCTGTTCGGCTTGTCGCGATGATAGGCTAGTCCACTGCATGCTCGTCAGCCACTTGTCCACTGATGCGCCGTGTTGGCTGCTGGAGCGGAAATACACACCCATTGGTGCGCCGCCTCCTTGTAACCTAGGGGAAATGCCATCATTCTGGGCGTGTGTTTTCTCGGTGCACCTTCAGCGTGGTGCTGAGGGTGATATTGATGCGACGGGTTCTTTTTGCGGTGCGTAGGGAAAAGGAGAGGTTGTGTTGTAGGTGGCGGGATCGAGGAAGAAGTATCCGTAGAGGCAGAGACCGATTCGGTGGACATGCGGCTGCTCGACTCCTTTGAGGGACTTGCTGTTCCAGTCTTTTCCGAGGGCGGACCGGCAAACACGGACGAGGCGAGCTTAGGAATACGCAGCAAAAGACTTGTAGGGTTAGTAGACTTGAGCATGGTGACGGTTGGAGGAGCGCGTCGGGACAGCGCCCCTTATACAATGCTCCTGCATTTGTGTCGGGATGGCGTGTCCGGTGCAGACAAGTGCGGGAGAGAAGAAGTGTAAATTCCGCTCCCTCCGACAGCGAATTCCCCAATCAACCAGACCGCTTGCTCAACAATGTCCAGCGATCGGATTTTACGTCGCTCCGCTACCCGATCATGGGAACATGGGGGGCAGGCCAAGCAGTGGCGGGCTGGGAGCTCAATGGTAATGCGGGCGAGTGGTCCCCTGTTTTTGCCGCTAACCATTCTCCCAAAAGTACCCGAACGATGACGTTGCAAGCCGAGACTGGAGACTGCCTGGGGACAGACCCCTGTGAGAATCGAGAATCGAGAGCGAGCGGCCAGCCAAAAGGAAGAATTCCGGGTCCAACCGAGGGTGAGAAGCTCAACACCGCCCCAGTCTTTTTCTAACAACCCTCAAGTTTGCTGGTGTACACCAGATAGATATGCATCCATGACATTGAACGACTCGGCGATATACAAACTCCGGCATAACTGCGCAATTTTTGAATTGGTTGCATCTGCACTGCGACGGCCCTCTGACGCGGTTGCGGCTCTCTACCTATCTCTCAACAGCTGACCGCTGGCTGGTTGACTGCGCATAGGGATAAGCTCAGCCAGCCCCTTGCCTACCCACCCCTTACCTTAGGTAACCTAGAGAAATTCCAGATTCTCAACGACCACCAACAAGCGCCACGCGCCCGCCGCGCGCAAACAACACTGATTGAACCGAAATCCTAACGAACACACAATTCTCACCTTCGGAGTTCGATTCCCGACTCCGACTCCCTCCGGTCCGCTACCCGCCCTTCCCCCCCATCCGGCGGCCGGAACGAATCAGACCATGGCCGATACCCTTGACTCCATTGTCAAAGGCGCCCCCCTCTCCTCTGCGGCCGGCCTCACCTCCCGCAATGACCTCTCCAAAACAAGTGGTGTTACTACCGAACCGGGCCCAGGAGGCGCAGATGAGAAGTCATCGTCGCCAACGGGAGATCCCCTCTCCCACACGCCGTCCTCCCCATCCATGATCTACCTCAACCTTTTGATACTCGAAGCCTCCCTGCGCGTGCAGTATCTCGAGCTCCGCGCCCGGCGCCGGCATCACACTTTCTTCCTCTCGCTGCTCACGATATGGACGGCTGGGTTTGGGTACGCACTCTTTCTGGCACCAAGAGAAGACGGCTCGGGCGTGGGCGGGTCGGTATACTGGATGGTGGAAACAACAGAAAGGATGTGCTTCCTGGGTGGCGTCATGACCGGACTGCTTGTCTGGCTGACTGGGATCTGGGAAAGGGGCGTGAGGTGGCCGAGAAGGTGGTTTACGGTCAGCAACAGGGGGCTGAGGGGGTTCAACTGTAAGTTGGTGGTTATGAAAAGGCCGTGGTGGAAGGAGGCGCTGAGCACAATCGGCTGGTTTTTGACGTATGGTGTGTTTTCGAACAATGGGAGTTCTTACCGGTTTGTGGACCCGACCGTGTTGAGGGAGGTGGATAGGGAGTTGAATTTGAGCAAGGACTCGCATCCGAGTGTACATGTCACAAATTGGGATGAGGAAAAGGGGGGGCATGAAGAGGACCTGGCACCGGGTGGGGATTATGTCAAGCTTCTGCTGCTGGCGAAGCCGTTCTCGCCCAGCTTCCGGGAGAACTGGGAGTTGTACAGGGCGGAGTACTGGGAAAGGGAGAACGAAAGGCGTGCTTTGTTGAGGGTGAAGCTTAAGGAGAGGGACCTCAGGCTGCGAAGGGAACACGGGGGTTGGCTTTGGTGGCTTCCCTGGCGCAAGGTGGTGGACAAACCGTCGCAGCACCATCCCGAGAAGGTAGCCCATCATCCACACCACCCTCGCCATGCGGCAGTATTGGGTGAACACAAGCGGACGAGGAGCGGGAGTGGCACCATGAGAAGAGGAAGCATGAACCTGGGAACACCAGGATCGCGAAGCACGACACCAACGCTCGAGGTTGACGACCAATATCTCGGTGTCGCACGAAAGGCAAGCACATCTTCTACGGCGTCTGAAAAGAAGCGGAAGAAGCTAGGCTCGGCCAGCAAAACACGACCTCGTGTGGAATCGAGGTCGGTGACGCCCGAAATAACGTCGCCCTTGGCCAAAGAGTCGACGCCGACGAAAAGAGTATAGATCATGTCGATCAAGTTTCTGAGAAGAGTTTTTTGGGTTTGAAATGCTGCTTCTAGCGCCTGGCTGCATTGCACACAGATAGACCTGCTTGGTTGATCGAGCATGCTTTCGTTACTACCCTGAATGCAATGCCCTGAGGCGGTGCCCATGTTGTCGATGTTTTTACTTGGTTGTCCAACGAAGTACGATGCAAGGTACCAGCTGAAAAGCTCTAATTCAACTCCTCCATAAGATTTGGGTATGACTCTCGATTCCTCAACTGAACAAGACATTCTGGGTGGATTTAATGAAGATGGGCATTCCTTTAGGTGGTTTCCTCTATATCGAGTTGGAGACTTTATCCTTTTATGTAAGACGGTGCATCAATGCTCCCAACTTCTTTCACTACGCCCTTGTGGTATCAAGTCTCTGGACTGGCTAAGCTGCAGGTGACATGCCGCCGCCCCACACTGCTGCCTGCCACTCAACTGTTCCCTTGTGGCAGGTTAGGTCTGCATCTCACTTGAGTCAAGAGCCACAGGCATAGCGGACGTTCATCTCACCAATTCACACCGTCGACTTCAGTAATCCTCTATCAGGAGATTTTTTTTTTTTTCTTGCTCACTATATACCTACGTGGCGCGACACCATCATATTCCATAGCCTGGCAGCTCTCTCTGCCAAAAGACACACCAGCAGCCTTGGTGAGCTCATATTAAAGGCCAGCGGAGTGCCTGGTCAAGATTTCACTTCCAGAACCCCAAGACTAAACACCCCTTCAGTCAAACTCTTCTGCTTTGAATTCGCATTATCTGATTTGAGGCCTCTCATTGCGACCTCGTAAGGAATCAACACACAACAACCTATTGAAATGGACATGGAACGGGAAAAATCGCCCATCGCCGAAGGAGTGGTCCGCTCGGCACAAACCATGCGTCGCGCCCCTGAACCCCCATATATTCATATTCCCGCTCTCCCAGGACGGTCCAGCAACCCAACTCTGTCCATTGACCCTTTCTCGGATTTGAACAATTCCTCTGGTGCAGGTGATTACACAGAGGAGGAGCTCCGGGAGCTGTTTAGTCACCTCGACACCGAGCGAGCTGTCGATCCGTCTCTCCATTGGCAGTACGCCCACCGCCGGCTGGCTCAGCCCATCCTCGATTTTCTTTACCTCGGTCCCGCCAGCAGCGTCAAAGATCATGACTTTCTTCGAGAGAAGGGGATAACGCTCATTTTTGGCGTCGCGGACGCTCGGTACAAGGGGATTCTTCGAAGCATCCAGCGCGCCGCTGAAGAAGTAGGGATAGCGACTGACAGTGTTGACGTTCCTCACATGCAGAGCATGATCGGACTATTCGGGCAAGCTGCCCAAAAAATCAATGCTCACCTCATCGCTGCCGCGCGCTCTGATCCCACCGGTCAAAGGAAAGGCAAGGTCTTGGTGGTGTGTGAGACGGGAAACGACCGCTCTGCCGTTTTTGTGACGGCATACCTGATGACTATGTTTGGACTTGATCTTGTCCAGGCGGTTCACTTTGTTGTGCTGCAGCGGTTTTGCGTGTCACTTACAGACGATGACAAGACGGTCCTGCAGACGTATCAGGATATCCTACAGGCGAAAAGGGATGTGACGAGGAGTCGGGGTCAGCCACAGGATGGTAGCCAGGGGCAGGAAAATGTCAGGAGCATGATCAAGAGGAGGTTATCCAGGGCGACATCCTCCGTTCAGCCACAGCAGGCGCAGGGATCAACAGAGGATGCGTTCATGGAGGTTGATGGAGGTTATAGTGACGATTTGGAAAGATTCAGAGGTGGGGATGAGGCCGGGCAGAGAAGGGATTTTGCGCCGTTTGTGTCACGGGAGGTGTAGGAGCCTTCACATAGGTCCTATTCCAAAGACAGGGTGGAGTTGTGGCACACAGGGAGAATGCAGTGTTTTTACGCCGGCGGCCGCGAGAGAGGAGAGAAACGTGTGTAATTAATTTTGCTTACGGACCATCGCTTTGAGGGAGTTGACAGATTTCTGGGACATGTGGGAAAACGGAAGGATAGGTCACGCGGTTCGGTTGAGTTCAGTTCAGTTATATACCCCCCTTTCTCTTTGCGCACATGCACAGCAGAAGTGTGTTGCCGCAGATTGGTTAGCTAATGGCTAGATTGTAATGGACGCATTACTTGATGCTGAAACTGTCAATGCCAACTGTGAAAATCAACTACCTTGGTAAGGCATGCCCTCTGTTGAGGACAATCCTTCTGGTAAAGTACAGCTCTAAATAAAACTGATGACAAGGCTGATTTCAAGACAACCCTACGTCATACCATTGCCCTCCAATGTCGCCAGCCCTTCTTCATCATTCTCCTGAGAGCTGAAATGAGATGCTCAGGTCAAGGGATTAAGATCCCACACACCAGACACACCTCCGAAATATCACATTTTGCTCAGCTTCTTAGGCAGCACGTTTTATGCGGGGAAGAGGGGAAGGTCACCCTTCTATATGTACCCCACGTTTAAGTGTCTGTTCACCTGCATGCTGCATCATCCCACCCACGATATAGCACAGCTTCGAATCGACAAAAGTTTAGCAAAACCGTTGTTGTTGTTGTTGCGAAAATGTCCATCTGCCTGTGGTATAAGGTACTAGGGATCCGGCAGTAGTGAATCTCAAACCTCACATCAAGTGGAAAGAATGGCAGCACAGGTTTAAGATAGACATGCCAAAGTACGCAAATCCAATGCTGTATTGCCTTGTTGAAAAGTTCAAACTGCCTTCCCCCATCTATCCTCCTACCAAGCAGTGATATCCCCCACCTCTGCCTCCCCAAACGTGCTGCTCTTGGTCACAACTCCAACCCCTTCTTCCTCCACTCCCTGATCACCCACATCCTTCTCCATAATATCTGGGAGCACCTCCTTCAAAAAGCCAAGAATATACCGATTCACCTGCTCAAATTGCAACAGGAAAGCATCGTGCCCCTCCGGGCTGTCTATCCTCTCCAATCTCGCATCAGGAATATGTGCCGCCAGCTCTTCCTGCTCCGCAAAAGTAAACAACCCGTCGCTCTCGATACCCAAAACAAGAGTAGGTTGCTGAATCAAAGCCAGCGCCTCGGCAACGGTCGGGGCGCGGTCGCGGCTCACGTCGTGGGTGTCCAGCTTGCGGGTCATGGCGATGTAACAGTTGCTGTCGAAGCGCTTGACGAACTTCTGTCCCTGGTAGCGGAGGTACGACTGCGCGGAAAAGTAAGTGGATTGCGCGGGCATAACCTCTCCTCCTGTCAAGCTCTCCTTGGCTGGGCCGTGAAACTGAGGGTCAGGGGCTGCCTCTTCCGCCTCTGCAGCCTTGTCTGCCCTGCTTTTCCCATTGTTGGAAGAAGGCGAAAGCGGGATATTTTCGCTCTGGCTGTTAGTCCGGGGCGGGGATCGCTTCCACTTGTGCCCGTCATTGTGGATGTGGAAATGGGCTTCGGACGGGGTGGTGGGGTCCGGCCTCTCACGGATGGCCTGCCGCTTGGAGGGATCCGGGGTGTTGCGGCCGAATCGTGCCTCGAACGAGTTTCGGCTCCGGTACGTCAGCAAGGCGGCCATGCGCGCGGCTCCGAGACCGGTGACGGGTGGGTCCTCATAGGAATAATACCCATCCTCATACTTGGGGTCGGCGTAGATGGACTGCCGTTGGGCTTCCCCCCAGCTGATGCCCCAGGCGCTGTGTCGGCTCGAGGTGGCGATGGGGACGACGCACCGCACATACTCCTTGCCGAGGTAGGCCCATTCCAACACAAACATGCCACCGAGGGAGCCGCCGATCACGGCTGCCACCTGCTTGACGCCCAATTCATCTAGGAGCAGCTTGTGAAGCCTGACATCATCCCTGATGGTGGTGAGGGGAAATTCTGGTCCGTAGTTGCCCTTGGAGGCATCTCCGTCTTTGGCGGTGACGGGACTGGCGGTTCCGTATGGGCTCCCCAGGCTGTTCATGCATACGATGAAGAAGCGAGTTACGTCGAAGGCTCTCCCTGCCCGGCCCAGCAGAGGGCCCCACCAGTCGCTCACATCGGCGCTGCCAGTGAGAGCGTGGCAGATGACCATGGCATTGTCGCCCTCCGGGTTGAGAGTGCCTCTCGTGGTGTAGGCAACAGGTACATTTCGCAGAGTCACTCCAGACTCGAGGGTGAAGGATGGAATAATGGCGATTTGCTGGTCCGGGATGAGGGTAGCGAACGGATTCTCAGGCTGAGATGTGATTCTTTCTTGGAAGTATTCAGTCACTGGTCTTGATTTTATGGGAGGTCAAAAAAAGGAGCCAGAGCTTGACCTGACTCACCATATACTGGCTTCTCGCCCTCAACGCTGATGTGTGACGGCATGATGGGCAAGGTATGTGCTGTGGAAAAGATGAAAAAGACCGGCTGTAAGTGACAAGAGCGAATGTGTCAAACCAGAAACACAAATGGGGCTAGAGTTGGAACAGAGGGCTTGTTCCAGAAGGGCGGGAAAAGATCAATGAAGAAGGAGTCATGGAAATTCGGGAATCATAACAGAAAAGAATGAAAAAAAAAAGGCTCTTCATAATATAAGTGCATGCAGGAGGCTTCCAATGCATGGCCCCCTACCCACGGTCAGGAACAGTCATCGGTCATCAAGTTATCCGCGTGGGTGGATGGATGGGAACGTGCTTGCACAGCAGGAGCCGCAAGCGTGGATTGCGCCATCGCTAGCACCCATCTCTGGCACGGGCACACGCGGGATTGATCGAGAGGGTGTTCTCTCCATTCTCCATTCACCCATCCAGGGCACTCTGTTCTGCTACCCAAAGCGCTGGAAGGGCCAGAACGGGCAAGGTTCTGGGCAGAACATCGCCGGCAATCGGCCTTTTCTTGGTGGTTTAGAGTGGGGCAGAAGCGCACTGATCCCAGATGCCCCGACTTTTGGCTGTTAGACTACGACCAGGTAGACAGTACTCGCACATACCGCATGACTGTCACCAAATGCCAGGTACTCTACCACAAAAGATACCAACCTCCAATTCGACCTATCAGCCCCACCTTGTGGTCTTGGCAGCCTCACCCAACAAGGCTGCCGTTTTTGATCTGCCAAGCTTTTGTTGCAGCAGAACGCAGCGACCACGACCACGAGCTTGCAGTTTGGCGATTCTCACGCGAATCACCAACTTCTATCCTTCACCAACATCCAACTCGAGCCAGCGACGCCGACGAGCACCAATCGATACATCGGCCCAATTTCCCCCCTCTACGCGGTGAGGCCGAATGAAAGGAATTTTAGAAAGCATTGCAAACGATACTGCGTCTCGGTCCATTCGGTACGTGAATTGCTGATTGCACCACCTTTGCCTGCCTAGGACACTTTTCTGTTGTCTTGGGGTTGAAGAGCTCAACCACATCTACCCCGTCTGCGATATGAGTACCGCGAAACGATCTTGCCTGTCATCTCGGAATTCTAATACACATTAAGGTGCTGATAGGTATAACTTTTGCATCGTTGAGCTAGCGCGACAGCGCCTGCGGATTGCAGTCCGCATCACCAATAAATGACCCAAATACGATACCTTCGATATCACGATTAATGATGGGCCCGCAGAGGAAGAGAAAAGATCGGGTCCCACCAGACTCGGGGTCATCTAGACCTTCCCCGCATCGTCCTCAGGATACCTCACTAGGGCAGCACGACCGAAGCTTTGATGGGGGCAACCGCAACAATCGGGCAGGAGCAGGTGGCGGCGGTGGTGGGAACAGAAACCTCCGGAGAGATAATCGTCGCGACTCCTCTCAATCTCATATTGCGCCTCCTCCATCATCAAGCGCCCCGGCTTCAATATCTCCAACCATGGCTCGACCATCGAGTGCCTCTTCGCAAACCCCTCTGCCTCCTTTGACGACAACCGTCACCCCAACACCAGCACCCCAGTCAGCACCCCCATCTCCCATTCTGGTTGATGAGGATTATACCATCGTCACCGACGACTGCATTAGCAGATGGAGCAAGGGCGCCCGCCAACAGATCATCGAGCATGGTGTCCAATCTCGCGAGGACGAGGATCTTACCGAGGTCGCTTCCATCTTCCAGGAGCTTGTCTGGTCAGTCAACACTGGCAGGCTACGCGGCGCCGACGCTGGCGGTGTCGTGAGGGAAATCCTGGGGCCTGAGCCGTCGGAGGAGGAGCGCGAAGCTGGGGCTTTCGACCCGCATACTTTGTTCTTGGACACAGTTGGCAGTTATTCCGACACCCAGACGGACTCCGTACGAGAGCAGTTTCAGGATTTCATGATGGCTAGCGGGGTCTCTCTGTCCCTTATGCGCGTCGATCTTGACCCTTCAGTTCTGGCGCCTCTCGAGCTGGTTCGCGACACCTTTTTTAGAATGAGTATCCGCACCTCCACCAATTTGCTCTACCGCCAGGCAAGTTACAACCTGTTGCGTGAGGAAACCGAGGGCTTCTCCAAGCTAGTGACGGAAATCTTCACCACGTGTTCCAACGAGCCAGCCTCTTCGGAGGTTGTACAGGATACTTTTAACAAGGTTATGGGCCTTATTGGGACCTTCGATCTGAATCCCGGCCGAGTTCTCGACATTACATTAGATGTGTTTGCCGCCATTCTCGTCAAGCAGTTCCGTTTCTTCATCAAGTTTCTTCGCTTCAGCTCGTGGTGGCCGCGAAGCCAACTCACATTGCCAACTGATACCTACGTTGGCGGGCTTCCATTATGGGCCCACCCAGATCACGAGAGTCCATTCAATAGTGAGGAGGAGGATGCGATGGCGGCGGCCCAGCGTTTGCAACGAGATATCGCCTTCTGGGAGAGGGCCCGCCAAGTCAAACTCGACGCCTTCTTTGAACTGGGTGGTAGACAGCTTACTGCTGCCGACGAAGAACGACTGGCGAACGGCACTGCTGCAAAGAACGCAGAATCCGAGATTGAGCAGGAGTGGATTAGGATCACCAGAACACTTCCGCCTTGCGGTAACCGCGACGCCGCTCAGATGCTTGGCTTCAAGTTGCGCTTTTACACGTCGGATGCCAGAGACCCAGAAGATACCCTTCCCGCCAACCTATTGTACCTCACAGCACTCTTGATCAAAGTGGGTTTCATATCCTTGACAGATATCTGGAACTTTATCTGGCCCCGCGACGAGGAGATGGAGGAAACTAGAGCCGAAAAAATGAAGGAGCTGGAGGAGAAAGAAAGGGCTAATCGCCCTGGCGCCGCCAAGAATGCTCTAATGATGGCTGGTGCTCTACCGGACGAGGGCCCCTCCGGCCAGCCCATTAACTCTTCCCGCCGCGATGCCGCTTCAAACAAGGCCGATACGGAAATGAAGGGTGCGGACTCTCCGGAAGACAAGCCGAATCTCCCCAAGCCTCAGGACCAAAAGCTTCATCTTCTCCACTGTCTTCTTATCATCGGTGCTCTTCCAGAGGCGCTTTTTATGATTGGACGACACGACTGGGTTCTTGAGGCCGATCCGGAAACCGTGACCTTGCTTCACCGAATCCTTAGACACTCTATCGATGTTGTCTACAACCAGAGCCGCCCGACGGCAGCGGCGTCAACCGACTGCCCCCCCAAAGCAATGCCTGACATGGATCAGAGTGGTGTGACCAAAGGCAGTATCAGGGTCAGCACGGCACCTCCTAAGCGTCCTTTGAAATGGCCTCACGTCGACAAGAATGATCACGACGGCTCCAACTACCGGTTCTATTGGGACGAGTGGGCTGATAACGTCCCTGTTTGTCAGACAGTTGACGACCTGTTTACCCTCTTCGATACCCTGATGAATGTGGTGGGCGTCAACATCGGCCTGGATGCTGATCTGATGGCCAAACTTAGCAGCATCGGCACCAAGAGTCTTGCAGATGATCAATCGCCAGAAAATGTCAGCCGGTGGCTTGATATTCTCAAACGTCTCTTGGTGCCAGCGCTGAGCCTGGGGGAAACCAACACTTCGGTGGCTGACAGTGTGTGGAACCTTCTCAAGCAATATCCCATCAGCATTCGGTACAACATCTATGCCGAGTGGTACCAAGGGTCTATTTCTCGACTAGAACCCATTCGAAAGGCTTTTGCAAAGACCAGATTGGAGACACTCAGCATTCTCAAGCGGTTGTCGCTCACCAACATTCCGGAAATGGCCAAGAGTCTGGCCAAGATTGCTTATCCATCCCCAGGAATCGTCTGCAAAGTCTCACTCTCCCAAATCGAATCCTACAGCAACTTCATCGAGGCTTTTGTCGAATGCACCAAGTACTTTACGGATCTTGGATATGACGTCTTGGTCTGGTCGGTCCTGAGCTCTCTCGGTGGCCAACAGAGAAGTCGTACTCAAGAGGACTCAGTTCTGCTCACGAGCAGATGGTTACAAGCGCTGTCCAAGTTTTCCGGCAGAGTCTTTCAACGCTATGCCAATGTTGACTCGTCCCCAATCCTTCGATATGTTCACAACCAACTCCTCCAAGGAAACTCGACTGATCTCGTCATTTTGAAGGAGCTGGTTGTGTCAATGGGCGGTGTCGTGTCCGACCTTGACTTCACGGATGCCCAGTTGCACGCTATGACGGGTGGCGAGTTACTTCGGCGTGAGACTCTGATCAATCTCGGCGACAAGCGGGCGGCGTCTACTCGCAGCGCTGAGCGTCTCATGAGGGCGTTGACGAGCTCCAAGCTAGCAGGCCAACTTCTCATCAACATCGCTCAGTACCGGCAGAACGCCATCTATGCTGAGGAAGGCGGTGCACGTATCAAATACTTGGCCACAGTCGTTGACGACACCCATCAGATTCTCCTCCAGTATCTCGATCTACTGAAGAGCAACCTAGATGCCGTCACCTTCAACAATCTCGTCCCTGACATCCTTCAGCTCATGCGGGACTTTGGCTTGGAGGCCAACCTTGCCTTTTTAATTCGGCGGTCCAGCATTCGCTGGGAAGTGAAGGGCTCCGCCAACTCAACCGAGCTCGCCAAGGTCGCTGCGGACGGGGATGGTGATGTTGCAATGGATGCGGCTGATGAGAACGGGGCCCCTGGCTCAGATGGCGCTGAGAATGGCTCACCCAAAACCCCCGAGAACCGTGTGCCAGAGTCTTTAGCTGAGGCCCTCGCGCCACTCATCGAAGAGATACCCAGTGTGCTCCCACAACAGGATTGGCGATACATCAGCCCATCGTTCTACGTCTTCTTTTGGTCACTCCACCTAGGCAACCTACTCTTCCCCCAGGAAAGTTACCAAGTGGAGAATAGCAGACTCATCAAGCAAGCAGAAGAAGTCATGAGGGACAGAACGGACATGACTCGGCACGGGATGAACAAGAAGACCCAGAAACGGAACGAGATCTTGGATCGCCAAAAACTTCTCTTGAAGGAGATGAACGAAGGCCTCACCCGTTTCTCCAAAGCTAGAGTACACCTCGGCAGACAAGTCGACAGCTGGTTTCCAGCGCCCATCACCAAGGCTGATGCAGCATCGGACGCGCTTCTCGAGGAGTGCATCTTACCCCGTTTGCACCTCTCACCGTTGGATGCCGAATACTGCTTCAGACTGGTCAAGTTTTTGCACGAGTTCTCTACTTCAAACTTCAAGCTCATGTCACTCTACGATCGACTCTTCAACCACAACCGTCTCCGGGCCATCATCTTCACCTGCACCGTCCGCGAAGCTGAACATGTTGGCCGATTCTTGAAGCTCATCCTTGGCGACCTGTCCAAGTGGCATGGTGATAAGAATGCTTACGAAAAGGAGGCCCTGGGCCTGAAGGAGGTTAGCAAAACTCGCCAGTACCTTGGTTTTGCAACCGCTTTCGACGCGGATGGAAAGCCAACCGAGTTTGTCGAGCATGATGCCTTCAAAGATCTGCTGTTCAAATGGCACAAGGAACTGAACACCGCCTTGAGATCTTGCCTGAATGGCATGGAATGGATGCATATTCGCAATGCCATCACCGTTCTCAAGTCCGTCATTGATTACTTTCCCGCCATCAACTTCATGGCCGACAAATTTCTGGAGCAGCTCAAGACCATCACTGAACGTGAAGCTGCTTCCAAGAATGCATCCGAATCCGAAATGGGCCACCGTGTCGATCTTTCTGTCACCGCGCAGACTGCCTACTCCGAACTACAGAAGAGAAAGTCGAAATGGATCCTTGTTCAGGCATTCAGGCCAGGCGCTGTAAGTGGCCACAGCTCCGTCATTACAAGACCAACACTAACCATATGCACACAGAAGGGCGATTCGACACCAACGCCTGGGCTCCGTGGCTCCGCAGCAGAATTCAAGCCAGCCGGCTCTCGCGCGCACCAAGCCGAAGTTGAAGACGGCGAAGTTACCAAGGACGGAGCAGGCAAGAAGAAGAGTGATTCAAGGGCAAGGGATGAAAAGCACATCCTGCCGAAACCCCCACCCCCGCGGGAACCTCTGCGAGAGTCTAATGGACCTGGTCAGAGGGTGGGCCCAGCCAACGGCCCATCTGGAAAGCCGAACAGTTCTCGATCGAACCCAACCGGGCCAGCATCTTCTGGTGGCCGCCCTGAACGGCATGAGCGACATGAGCGTCCGGAGCGGCCGGAACCACCCAAGTTCTCTACCCTCCCACCAGTTGGTCATGGCCTACCAAACAAACCAGATCTTCCGGCTAGGCCCGAGCCTGCTTTCCCAAGAGGCGCCAACGATAGGTTTGGAGCGACGCGTCACGATAGGCGTGAGCCTCCAGCTCGCGACGCCCGTGATTTCAGCAGGGACAGTCGCGACTCTCGTGATTCTCGGGAGCTGAGAGAAGCCAGGGATTCACGGGATGCCCATCCAGCACACCCACCCCTTCCTTCTCACCCATCGCACGCACGTGATGCCCGTGATCCTCGCGATCCCCACGGTCCTCGTGAGGCTAGAGATTTCCGCGCTCCAGAAGTTCCACGGTCAGAGCGGCCTCGCGACTTTTCGTCTGATCGACGAGCCGCTGATGCTGGTCCGCGGGACCCTGCTCGCGCTTCAGAGAGGGATTGGTCAACCCGCAGTGAACTGCCACCTCGATGGAATGAGCACGGTGCGCCCGCTGACAGAGACGCCCGTGGTCCTCGTGACCGGGCACCACATGCTTCCGGTCGACATGATCCAAGAGGACCTAGAGAACCACCAGTGGGACAATCTCCTCAGACCAGTTCGGCATCGAATGCGTCCCAAGATCCGCCCACTCATCCAGATCGTGCTCGTGCTATTGCGGATGCCGATCGGCCCGACATCATCAACCCAGCGAGAGCCGCGCTCATCAACGACAGCAGAGATGCGCCTCCTCGTTCGGGTCATAGAGATCAGCTCCGCGATCGGCCTGGTCGGACTGAATCGCCGAGACGAACAGATCACTCCGCGGCGAATGCAGCACAGCCGGACAACTCGCGGGATGAGCGACATGGGCGTCACCGTCACTCGGATCATCATAATACAAGCCGGGAAGGTCGTCCAGACAGCTTACCATCGCATCCCCGTCAGGATCGCACTCAAGATCATGGCTCCTCACACTCTCGTCCGGATCGCAACACAGATCACACTCAGCTTCATGGACGCCAGGATCGCAACATTGAAAATGCCCCGTCCCAGCCTCGCCAGGATCGGAATATCGACAATGCGCCATCACAGCCCCGCTCGGACCGCAATGCTGAGCGCGATGAGAGAACGGCGGGGTCTAGGGATGCTTCATTTGGTGGCCCGCCGCGCTCGGATCCGGACCATGGTAGATTGAACCAGCAGGATCCCAACTACGGCCGGCTCCAACCCATCCAGTCGGTGGTTGACATGCCTACCGGAGCTCCCCCGTCCGGACCCAGAGGTAGAGGTGGTAGGAACACAAACAGAATGGGTCCTGCCAACGGGGTGTCTATGCGTCCCGATACTAGGCCTTCTGTGCCAGAGTCAGTTCGCCCCGCGTCGCCTGAGCGTCAAGTGCCTACTGGGCCCGCGGCAGGCCGGCAGCGGCAGCAACAGCGCGGTAACCAGTTTGAGAAAACCAACTCTCCCACTGTTCCTACAGCGCCTGCGGCAGGTGTTCATCCAGATAGAATGCGGCATATCAACAATCAGCAAGCGCCCAGCGCACCCTCCCCGCCTCCTGGACCACCCACTGGCCCGTCTGGTATCCACCCAGATCGTCTGAACCAGATCTCGGGTACTCCTTCCGGCACCGCATCTCACTCAAGGCCACCGATCAACACACCTGATCGGCCATCCATGTCGGCACCGAACACGGGGTCAAGGCAGGCACCTCCACCCCTGAACACGGACTTTGCCACGCCTACCGGCCCAGCAGCGTCTAACGACCGCATGAGGTCCGGTGGGAGACAGCTTAGGAACATCCAAAACATGATTGACAAGACGTCTATGGAGAACAACCGCGGTCCTGGACTGCGGATGAGTCGCTCTCGTCCTAACTTGGCGGGTTCAGACGCGCAGATTCTCGCTGGTTCTTCTCCTGTCACGACTCCTGTTCAGGAACGCCCCGAGCCATTCCCGCGGGATTCTGGGCGCCGTGATGTGAATGTCGACCGTGCTCCAGCGGCACCTGTTCCTATTCAGGTGGTAGGAGACAGCCGGTCGAATGGAGACGACTATGGATCAAGCCGTAACGAGCACGACAGAAGTCGCCGGGAACATAGGAGTGATCGCAGCAACCGGCCATCTAGGACTAGCAGTCGAGAGCGCAACCCGGACCGTGACCGCGACGCCAAGGAGCCACGGGACTACAACCACAGGCGATCAGGCGTTTCTTCATCCGGCGTCCCGAGTGCTGGCCGTGATGATAGGGATCCGAATGCTCCTCGCCGCTCCGGCCGTGAATCTCTTCCGGGTGGTGGGGGAAGGGACATGCCGCCAGCTGGACCGCGCGAGCCTACTCATCGTGGCAGCAATCGCAGTGATGGCAATGCTGGTCCACGGAGCGATGCGGTACAGTCTGGAAGGAATGATGGGCATGGTGGTGGTGGCCAGGACTACGGCTCCGGTCGGACAGGCCCTCCACGCGGGGGCATCCCGCAGCCCAGGGACTCAAGAGGGCCTCACAGACAGCCCAGCGACCAGCATGGTGATGGACGGAATGGGGGGAATGATAGGAAGCGGAGGAGCGAAGGGTTGGACTCTGGGAATCATCAGGACAAGCGGCCACGTCGGAGTTAGCAACACAGGTATGGTCAAGGTCCGAACGATAGGAGGATCCAGTGAGGTGGTCATAGAGATTTAACGGGGTTGGTTATGGAGGAATTTGTGAAGGGGGAAGAAGAAAAAGATTTGACCAAGGAAGAAAAAGTGAGGATTTTTGTGTTGGGACGGGATCATGAATGGTCATTGGTCATCACATCATATTTTCATCTGGTCAGTCGACGTCTACTCCATACCATTTTTTGTGATTTGGAAGGAAGGAAAGAGTGGTTGTTTTCTTTTATACCGGACGGACTCGACCTTCTTCGACAGCGAAATTGTTTCATTGAATGTTTTATTACCTACCTACTACCTACCTACCTTTTTTCCCAACGACCAGAAAAAGTCAGACGAGATTGCGAAAGCGAGAGAGGAAAGGCAGGGGAGAAATTATAATTGTACCAACATCAAACCAAAACCAAAACCCTTGTGCCAACCCCAACCCCAACCCCCCCCCCTCCCCGAAACCTACGAACCTACGTGTGCGATGCGATACAGCAAAAGTTACGACTGCGTCTTCTCTACTACTTTACGATTTTGAGATACCCGGTGACAGAGTTGCCATTACTATTCTTATTTATATATTTGTATTTGTTTGCTAGAGCGCTATGCATTGGTAGACACGAATATTCGGTAGATATGCTATCCCCAACATATGAAAAAGGGGCATAGGTGTCTAAAAATCTTGATATGATGGGAAGTGTTTGTGGAAAATTTAAGTTGGGAGGACGGGTCAAGGTTGAGGGATATAGCGTGTTTTGTTTCAGCAGGAATTTGGTAAGGGGAGCTCTTGCTTGATCAGGTAGCGTCTGGGGAATAAAAGAGGAGTTTACGAGTAGATCATTTGTATTTGTGAGGAGTATCAAAGGGGTCTAGAATCGTGCCAGCGGAATGACCAGGCTTGCTGGTTATTGCGGCAGGCGAGGGAGGTGGGAGCTCTGAGCTTGATGACAGATCTCGAGTGGCTCTTGAAGTCTTGGTGATTGATGAAGTCGGAAGATGGAGTGAGGTAATGCGTTATTGTGGTAATATGGTAGTGTGTTAATGTGGTAAAGGGGTGATGTGATGTTGTGTTAATGTGCTAATGTGCTAATGTGCAAAAGTGGCATTGTGTCAAAGGGAAAGCAAAACAGAGACAGTGTACGAAGCTTTAGAAGCCGCTCTGGGACGGCTGGATTTGTTGGATTTTGTTTGGTATTACAGCAGACTCTGGCATGTCTGATAATCTCAGAACTGGTGATGCCGTTGCTGGCATTGCCGTCTGTCAGTGAACACACTACCCAAGAAGTCCTTTGCTACCATCGCTCCTTCCACTCTAGAGTACCTTCTCCTTATACCATCGCTCCTTACCAATCTGTCAGTATTTGTCCATTTCATCGTTCTTTCCCAACCACGTCACCCCTGCTCATCTTGACTCCTCCTTCCTCTCCAGAGAGGTATTGCACGTGTCTGACAGAAGGCACGCTCCTTTCAATTTGCCCCAAGGTAGGAACTCCCTACCCCTTGTTCTGTTTTTGCACTTTCCTTCTTAACCAACACTTGATGCGGCTCTTGACACCTTACGTCTGGCCACAGCCTTCTCACGATAATTCCTCATCCTTTTACCCTCAGCTCTCGACCTCACCCAAGCCTCCAAGCCTCCAAGCATCGGACCGCGCACCTTGCCTTCCCCACGTTTTCCCTCCCGCAATAACGCCAACCATTTTTCTCTCTCCAAAATGTCCAGCAAATCCTATTTCCCCGGTGTGTGCGCGGTGTATGCCCAGTTAAAATGGCATGCGCCAACACTGCATTAATGCCCTACCTTCCCATACATGCGGAACATGCAAAACTGGCAAATACACCTGCCAACCGCTCAATAGATGCAGCCCCCCTTCCCGACGGCCCGCGTCCGCCTACATCTCTGGTCTTTGCCACAGTTTACTGCTGTTTACTGCTGAGTCTAGAACTGCTGAGCGATCTGTGTCAATCGCAGCACATTTCATCCTATAATCGTGAGGACTATGACGGCAGGAGTACAGTCATCAATCATGGACGTCACCGCCACCATGATTGACAGTCACACAAGCCCTACGAGGTAGGAAGCTATTGCGCTAGGCATCTCCGGCCTCATCAATCTTTCGGCTCATGAACTGCACCGGGAGACTGAGTGCGAGACCTAATGAATGCATTGAAGCGGCGTAGGCCCATCACATGGAACACTCGGATTGCTTCCCCATGTCGTTGCGGGCTCAGCCGTTGTGACACCGGACAGTGAGTGAGAGGCTATGTGTAAGCCTGCAGGACCTCTTCCACATATCCTCAATGCGGCCGGTTTTTGTTTCTTCGAGCCTCGACTCCCGCATCATCGTGAGGTGCTGTCCATCGATTGTTGGTTGAACCAACACACATCCAATCCAACAAGCCAATTCAGTTTCCAACGTGGACCAGAGGGGGGAAAAGGGGCAATAATGTCATGTGAACCGCCTCCCCCCCCCTCCCCTTGCATCAACAGCACTTTTTGAACACGTCACGACGCAGCTTTCACAGACGTGGGAGGAAATGTGTGCGCGGGTAGACTCCCCGGTCTATGAGATAGATGGTGATGGCTTTGGAGAGGCAAATGGGTATTACCCCTTCAAAACTCCAAGTCTGCAACTTACCACCCTCCCGCTCCTGCAGTGGCACATGCCACACCAACATTGACTTGTCCACTGTTGCTCTTTGGCAGAGAGAACAATGGGGGTTGAAAAGAAAAACTGAGAGTTTGCTGACCTCTCTTTCTTTCTTGTTTTTCTCAGATCGCACATAGCATGGTTGGCCCATGGTTCATGCTGTGTCACCACCCCTCAAGCTTACCACTCCTACACCCTCAAGTTCGACTCGAATTGACCGGATATGATGGGAATGGGGCACTTAATGTCCGTTCCGGTTTTCGGTGAGTGTTGCCGTCTAGGTCGTGGGCGCAATCAATATGAAGAAGGCTCGCAAACTGTAAGGAAAACAAAAACACAAAACGGTAGATGACGAAGAACATAGCCACACATGCACGTCTAGAAACGCTGATATAACACTCTGATTTCATTTTTTTGTACATCTTATTTACTTTGTAGTCTGAGTAAGCAGTCATACTCGGTTAGGAGACAGGTCAATCACCCAGATTCCTACCCATCAAGTTCGAAAATTCCCATGTTCACAGATCTCGATCAGAGACACTTTTGGCGAAACTCTATGAGCAAGTGGCACCCTTTCGCACCGAGTCCCGACGACACAATGGTATGACCTTGAGGGACATAGACAATGTGGCGTTGATCCCCCATCATAGCTAACCTCCTCCTCGATCGCCGCGGGATGGAGGGACTGGTATACCGTCGAACGGGCGACAAAAAGGTGCAAGGTTTCATCAGCCTACCTAGCCAGTCCAGTTGGGTGCGAAGAGATGTTTTCCCTCCCGGATTACACACGACTCGAACGAATCGGCATCTTCCAAAACCCATCAACCGGCAAATTCCCCTCCCTCAAAACCCAATGAGATAAGTAGCGCATGCAGCCGCAACCCTCTCCTCATGGTTCGACAATCCCCCCCGTATAAGCCACTTGTATCCTTGGCTGGCTGATGCGATCGCGATTGTACCCCAATGGAGGAGAATCAAAAAGGCAACGTTGAACAGAAGGGTAGCACGCAAAAACCTCGAGAGGGTGCGATTCTTCGAGATTCCGAGTTTTTCCCTCGAGGCCCACGAGGCAGTTCTTCAAAGGTCCTCAGTGACAAAAGGAAAACCTTGCATTGAGCGAGGCAGAGAAAACCTCCACGAATCATGTCGTGCCAGCGACCACCTGCATTCATTGGCCGGCATACAACCATTTATCGAAACCCAACCCACACCTTTCGGCGTCAAGAAGAACAAGAGTGAGAAGGGCGCGCTTACGCTTCGCTCACGTGTTGGCGCATACAAAAGTCTTATGAACAAACAGCACCAAGGTGTGGTAGTTGTGAAGTGAAAGGTGTAAGATATGTCATGTATCTCCCTGCGCGAGGTAAGGTATGCAACCTTGACACGATCATGTGCTGGAGAACCATTGGCCAATAGTCTTTGGCAGCCGCAGACGGGAAAGAGGTGGTAAAAAAGTTGCAGCTACTTGCAGGTGCTTGATAACGGCTCATGGCATTTTGACAGGAATCAATATGTCTGTAGCCGCCAGAGGTTGGACAAGAAAGCCTCGAGAAACTCCATAACAGGAGGGTCCCATGCCCCATGCCGTCTTCTCGCCTTTGTCGCACCTTTAATAGTCAAGACAACTACCTCGCCTCGCAAGCGACAATGACTTTCCGTGATGACCCGCTGCCAGAACGGTCCAGGCTCGGATATCTAGGTGGGCATTGGAAGGAATACCCAAAGCGATCAACCGTGAGACCTGTCATTGGGCATGAGCACCAATTGCGTCAGATGCGTCACAAGCAGCAATTCCTCTGTGAACGAGCGGACGGCCAAGTGCGCTGCCACCCGCAGCTGGCCTCTTGCTGGTGGTACACTTGTACGCGTCTAGGTCATGACCGAGCCATCAAGGAGGCAAATCGCAATGCACAGGATCATCACCTGTCACGCCGGTCAAGGCTCAGAGAGCCTTTCCAAACCAGCGGGTACGGCATTCGAGGATAACAAGGGCACCATCCGACAACTTGGATGATCACAGACGGTGAAGGGGAACAGCCTTCTTTAGACCTCGACAGTCAACGTCAGCTGAGGAGACTGCGCATCAGCTTGTGTGGCAGTACTCTGGGTATGAGGTGACCAGTCCACCGGAGATCGGACGAGATCCTTCACACATCCACATGAAATAGCCGCGTTTCCACGGCAGATCAACAGAGACCAGTCTCATACACCTGATCGCCAGGAGCCCCATCCAAAGCCCTTTCGCGATCTCGCGCGCCTGTCCCCAAACGCCGAGCTACGGTGAAGTCAGGGCAGTTTCTGTATGAGGAAGATATGTGCTCATCATTCCCCCCCCCCCGCCGCTCCCCCCCGGCGGGATGACACCGGCAGCAGCCGTGATGGATGGGCATCTGAGACATAGGAAAACCTCCCCGGACAGATTTGATCTGGTCGCCTTCTTTCACCCCAGATTCAGGCGCCAAAAGCGATCCCTGGGAATCATCAGTCAGCCCGCAGTCCACCTCGCAATGTCAGCATTTTGGGTAGTGTCTCCCCAGTGATACGGGTCTCTTCGGGCAGCAGGACGACAGAGCGGAGCCATGTTGCGAAAGCCTTGCAAATGAACAGATAAACAGCCCCAGCTCGCGAATGGCATCAAGGAAAGAAGCGTTGTCGGCCACGTGCTGGCGTGCTGGGGTTGGTGTTGAGGCCCGATATGTTGACGAATGAACGCTTGACACAAGTCAACATAAAAAGAATGGCGGACGCTCAATGGCCCTGGCCTGCATAGGGGAACAGTCGCTACTCCATATGCGGAGAATAGCCCACAGCGCCAAGCTCTAAACGGCCATCTCAAGACTTTGGCCAGTGAGCAGATCTGGATTGAGGTGACTTGGTCGCTGCCAGCTCGTTCAACTCTTTGAAGAGGTTGGGCTCGGCAAACAGACCATCTCATGCCATGACATGCTGCCGAGCAAGTAGTCTTCGCCGACCGGAGCATCCACGCTTGTGATGCCGTAACAACCATTCTCCGAGAAACACAACGCACAAGTGAGCGCGGCACTAGATAGCTGGCCCCTCGTTGTCCTTGTTGAAGCTGTTGATCCTCCAAACATTCAAGCTTCAGCTTTGGACAAGTCCCACAACAAAACAGTGGGTGTTCTATCTTTCAGCGGGAGACCGTGCGCTCATTGGCAGCAGATAGCCCAGGTGGGCTGGGCATGGCTTTCCCGAGGCCATTGACGTTCAATTGGATGGTGATAGTTGCATCGTTGAGTAAGTGGTGTGTTCATGAGAAATCCGTCGTCGGTGGTTGCAGGCCTTCCCCACGATTTGGTCGCAGCCAATGGGGCCCGGATGGCCTATGCAAGCCTCGATTCCCGTCCCCTCACGCGTTGCCCACCCTTTCACCACAGCTTGTGCCTTTGAGCATGGGACTCAGTATGGTTGGGCTCCGTCAAAGGTACCGGCGTCGACAGGCGCTTCTGGCGTTTTTTCTTCCCGCTGATGCAGCTGCCACGTACAGCCTGTTGGTGAGGACTGTGGCTGGTGACGCCCTGCACTCTCTGGTCCTAGGGGACGTCGTCCGTGTTGCCGTGCTCTGTTGTCCAAGGATATCCCAGCAAGGTAGTTTTGAGAATGCCATGATAGCCGCCATATGCAATTCTCTGATCAGCCAAGCAGATGTCGTTGATAACATTCAGAAATAGGGGTTGTGGTTACGGCGACGTCCACGGCATCGGTTGACTAGAAGAGACGAGAAGGAACCAGGAAGCCAGCCGGTTTGCTACGAGCGCTTCGTTGTCCATGTCCACCATTTGCTGCAAGAATAGGATATCTCGACATGACTGCTGTGTTGTTGGAATGAAGTGCAATCGAAACGATGCCGACCTTGTCGACAGTGCAACGCAACGCAGCGTTACCTTGGGCGATGCTGCAGAAACATTACGTCGATGACCCGGGATGTCTGCTGCCAACCGCAGCAGGATGACTGATGCTGTCAGGATGGTGGACTTGGAGACATGCAGGGTTTGCGTGTGCCCGTATTTCGAACGTGCCCGTGACAAAGCCAGCTGATGTGAACGGTTCGTCGCACATCGTTGTGGTTGTTCGATGAGAGAGGTTGGAAAAAAATGCTCCGGCTGTAAAGTAGGGAAAAAAATGTTTCAGCGCAAGAGCAGCAGCTGCCGCTCAAGTCCGAAGAAAGTGTCAGCGTCATCCCATTGAGAATGATCCCTTCCTGCAGTGTCAGGAGGCCAGAATGTTAGGGGACCCTCCGAGCGTTTGGCACTGTCCCAACAGCCCACGGTAGCTGCATGAGTGGCATGTTCCGGCGTTACCAGTTTGGTGTCTTTTCCCTACGCCCCCACGTGGACCTCTACCTGGACGGGGGGCATGAGCGACTTTTACGGACTGCATCTACAGATTCGGTACGCAAATTGGAGTTTGGATTGAAGGGAACTGTCAACGGTCCTCCCTCACTCCTCCCACGCACTAAGTACCACCTGAGGATTCCCAATGAGGAGATGCTGTGAAAGGTGGACCAATCGCTACCGTGTGCTTATGGATACTTTCTGGCCAATGACGACGGCGCACTAATCACAACTCACCTGCCACGTCCTGCATCTCTGCAAGTGGCTGGTGATGGTGAAGCACAAATGGGCGGATGAGGGCGATGGCATGTACTGCCTCTATGTGCACCTCATCTGCCCGTCTCCGATGACCGCACCATCCTGGCTGGCCTGGGGCACGAAGGGGGGAGGTCCGTTTTTCCTGAGCGTTCTATGCAGCAGCATTAATGGGGTTGCACCAGGCTCTTTTACATGGTAGGAATTCTTAAAATCACGACGTCCCCATCCATCGACCTGAAGTGCTTCTACACTATCTGGGCCCTGTATGATCTGTCAACCGCTAGTGAAGCATCCCAAGACACTTCATCCAACGCCGCGACGCATCAACGTATCAACGCATCAAGGCATCTCTGCTTCTGCTTCTGCTCCTGCTTCTGCTTGTGCGTCTACATCTGCACAACCCACCTGTTCACTTTTCTGCCGCCCCGAATCTATTTGTTCGTTCGACCTGTCGAGGATTCAAAGCAACCACGGCACCTCAGCAAAACGCACGACGCCAGCTCCCCGCGTTTAATGCCCGACCTAACCTAAGAAGTTACCTGACACCTGCAGACCCCGAACAACGCAGCTGCAACCCTGTCTCTGTAGTTGCAGCCCCCCCCCCCTGGCTCGACTCCGGCATACTATTCCGGACCCTTTCCAATTCCCAAGGTCTTCAACGGCGCTGAGCTCGCTGCCGCCCAATCCGCCATCCCCTGGATATTGGGTCACTTTCTATAAGACCATACTGAGCCCCCACCGGCCCTCCAAGCTCGGGACCCCCCTTTTCTTCCCCACTTCACCATCAAGAACAGCAACAACAACAGCCATAACTCGGACACCTCGTCTGAACAAACCCCTCACCTCTTTTCCCCTCACGCTCTCACCACCCTCCCCACCCCTTCTTCACTCTACTCTCACCACCTTCTCACACACACACCCCTCACCATCCTCCAATATGCCTCCTCCTACTCCCCCCAAAAGGCAAACACGCTCAAGTCACTCCTCCACCAGCCAGGAATCTCGAAATAGGAGGAGTAACGACTCATATGGCTCTAACTCAACTGCGCCCACCTCCCTCTACACCTCGCCCCGTCCCTCTGGCTTGAAGCGCTCCCCCGCATCGACAGGAAGCAGTGGTACGTCCAGGAGTTACGACTACCGAAACGATGTCAGCCCTACCACTTCCCTCGACTCGCGCTCCTCCGTCGAGACATATGCCTCGACGACAGCTTCATCTGAGGATATTGCCACCCTGGACGACAAGTCGTTGGACTACGAGTACAACAGCATCCCGCCGCTTCCCGTGTACCGCCGCGAGCTTGTCGAGCCCAATGTCCGCCCTTCAACCCCCCAAGACTTCGCCAAACTCTTCCCCTCGCTCAACCGCCTGACAATTCGCCATGATGAGTTTACTTCCGACGGAAACATGAACTTGCGGATCGACACAGTGGTGACGGGACGGAGGAGAACGGCCATCCAGCTCTTCCATCTTCGCATGTACGATCTGGCCAAGCGGGAATTCTCGCTTCGTCGGTACTCGAGGGATTCTGGTCGCGAGGTTTGCAACTCGAAGCGCAAGTACACTGAGCCGGGCGCTCCTTCGAGGCCCCAATCCAGGGATCACGATGAGAGGCCAACGCTGAAGCGCTCCATGTCGACCGCGATCAAGAACTTGGGTGGTGGAAAGCCGGCTCTTCGCCGCGCGAAGTCGGGCATGGCAGCCTTGGGCCGCCCTGGCACGGGCTACTCAACTTCCGATGCCGATGATGAGATCTTCCACGATCGGAGTAACTTGTCTCGTCTGTCACTCGATCATCACAAGGCCCAGAGGCCGCAGCCTACCAACACCATCAAGCTTGAGTTCAGCAACTATGCCCGCGTGGATGTGCATCGTCGGGGCAGCAAGAACAACAAGCGCTACGAATTTGAGTGGTGGGGCCACAAGTACAGCTGGAAGCGTCACTTTGACAAGCAGCTGAACTCGGTGTCCTTCCACTTGATCCGAGACGGGAACTCCAGCGCGCCGGTCGCGCATATCGTTCCTGAGACAAGGTCTCCCAGCCAGGTGCTCGCTGACGAGAACGCTGGTGGCTGGGTGCCTCCTTGCTTCATGTGGATCGCCGATGAGACCATCGTGGATGCCATCACTGATGTTGCCGAGTAAGCTTTCTTTCCACCTCCTGAATTTTGTACACGGGCAGCTTGCTAACTTGATTCCTCAGTGTCATTATGTCTACCGGGCTCATGACTCTCGTGGATGACTGCATCAAGGAGCGATGGCAGACCAAGAAGGTCCACCACATTCCCGTTCCCTTGATTCACAAGACGGTCAGCTTTGAGAACATCAACCCCAGGGCTATCATGCAGAGCATTTTCGGCCGGCGGCACTCCCACTCAAGTGACCGCCCGCCCTCGGCACCATCGAGCCCTCTGCGATTCGCGAATCCCATGCCGGTCTACTAGACCGACCGACTGCACACTTTGAGCTGCAGTCTTTTTTTGAACTTTTTCCTTGCCACCGGCAATGTCATGTACTCGGGCCGAAAGGCGGTTGGATGTGGTTGGAACACCCTACTTTCCGGCTTTCCTTCTCCCTGTCAGTGGTTTTCGGCGCCCGACACAGCTGCCACGTGTTGCTGCCCAACCACGAGACGGACAGGTTCCCAAAGTTCTGGGAACCCATAAGGAGAACATGGCGACGCCTCCTTGATCTGAGATGGTTGAGAACACGGGGCACCGATGACGACGTTTCGCCTCTTATTTCCCTTGTGGAGTTTTCCGTGTGTTTTTTCATTCGTGTTCTATATCTGGGCCCTTTTCTTGTTTTTCTTTTCACCATCCTGTCTACTTTAAAAAGCGTTTTTCATTGTGTCATTTGCCCTTTGGCTGCTATTATTATCACGACAGCGATTTCTTGTTTGTTTTTCTTTTTTGGAAAGGAACTAATCCGGGTCAGCATGGATGTTTAATGGACATGGCGTTTCTTTTTGTTTTCTCATCATCGTTCATCACCAACAGACACTTGGCGAAAAGGGGGGACAGGCGCACTCAACACACACTCTCACAAACGCATATGGAGGGGAATGGTTGGGTATGGGATAGGTTGTCGGCAGCATGATGACAAGAAAAATTTTTCCTTTTTTTTTTTTCTTCTTCTTTTTTCTGACATCTATTTGGGTATTTCATCATGATCATGGGCATCTACGGTAGCATTTATTGGAGCATTTCACGTTGTTTTTTACTCTTTTCTTTTTTTTTCTTTTTGTTTTTGTTGGAATATGGGCTTGGATGGTGGTGGAATGGCGTGTTATGATGGAAATGGAAATGATATGAATTGGAGGAGGGGGATGAGCTCACATGATGGGGGTGACTTGTACTGGCATATATGCGTGGCTCTCACCAGGGGCTTTACTTTCTTTCTTGCACTCTAACCCAACTACTCTCCTCTCACAGGGACGAAGGCAGTCACAGATGGACAGAAACGTCAAAGCATTTTCTTTTGTCGATACATATACAACAACTATACATACATACATACCAACACAACATTAAAACATTCATCAATATGTTTCACGTTTTGGCATTTGCATGGAGTTGAGATGCGGTGATAGGTATATATGCATGTCTGGTGAGGAGGTTTTGGAAAGGGGTAAAGGTGGATGATGATAGAATGATAGGTATAAGATAGATAATTGCTGCAAAGACAACGGAAAGAACTAGACAGAATGACTTGGCCGCTTGTGTGTTCATCTCATGTTTGTGACAGGAACTTGACTGAGTGCTTGGTGTGAGTTTGAGAGCAGGTGCTCTGTGCTCTGTGGCTGCTTCCCAATTGGGAAGGCCAGAGTTTGTGTAAGTGCGCAGTGCTCGGCAGTCTCAAATCCAGACTCACACTCCATCCACCCTTCACTCACTCACTTGCCCAATTGACTCCCAATTAACCACTACACCACACCCAGTTGATGAGCTCTTCAAAAACTGAGATGATATGCTTAGTTTTAAAAGCATGTTCAGCCAACCTAGACATGATCTAGTTCTATCAACACAGCAACACAAACTCGCCCATAATGGAAACTATGCCCAACCCCAGCGCCTTGTGTACATCCATCACGAGGACAGGGTTGATAAAAAGACAAAATAAATGTCGGTGGGTGAAGCTCTGTCTCGACCAAAAAATCACCGAGAATTCTGTCAGCCCTTTCCGCCAAAATCTGCAGACATCACCATCGCCGTCGCCACCAAAAGAACCATCCGTCCATTCCCAAACCCCAAAAACTCTACCTGGCGAGAACCCCTTCCGGATGCCCGAACCCGAAACCAGCTCCGCCATCAACCACAGTGTGCGCATTGTTGAGAGCCAGACTCAACACCACCTCCACCCCCCCCCATCTCCACCTTTTCTACATGGGCAGAAACCACATCCCCCAATGTTGAGCCCTATACCCCACAACAACATCCTCCAAGAAAATTCCCCCCATTCGTCCGGTGCCTTCGTAGTGTTGTAGACCCCCAACTCCCACGCAAGGTCTTCCCGATCGCGCTGACTCGTACGGCAAACCAAGTACCCACCCCATCATCCATCATCCCCAAAATTTCCAAAACAAGGGGACCCTTGGAAAACGCCACTTTGTACACACAACCCTTTCCGATTTCCCCTTACCCAGGGGCTTTGCTTGTCTGACATCCAGAGTGCCCACAAGAGCCCAAGTTTCATGACATTTCATTGCGGGGAAAGAGACGTCAGCTTCTCGAAGCCGCCGTTGGGACTTTTGTAAGGGCGCCTCATGAGGTTGTCTATTGCTGTTGTTCGCCATCAAGGGGTTGCGAATAACTTCACATAGCAACACACAACACAACGCAGCGCAACGCCAACACATTTTACGGCTTGTACCGCCCACAGGCTCTATTTCTCCTCTCCTGTAAAATCTTATGACTTCTAAAAACCGATAAAAACCAAACCAAACCAAACCAAATTCCCAAAAACGCTCCGTTAGACCGCCTGCCCATACATGACACGCATTACAAAAATGTGCGGGTTCATCAAAGAGTACAAGAAAAAATGTACAACATCTACAATGAGAAAAAGAAAAAGTTCCATGCAGCCATGCTTTGGTAGAGAAACCGATTTTCCTTGCCATTTCCTTTTCACATAATCGTCCCATCCACCCATTAGTTTGAATTCATTTACGCCTCTCCTTGAAGGGCCGCGGCACCATCCTCAGAGTACTTCTCCCAGTTGGCCAGGATGTGGCCGATTCTGGGCGAGTTGGTCAGGCGGTACACATCCTCAAAATACTCCTTGGTCAACTCAAACGGCTTGGCCGTCACGTTGGGGATGTACTTGCCAATGAGCTTGGCAGGGTCGATGGTGGTTTGCTTGATCTTCTTGAGCAAGAAACTCCTGAAGGGCTTGACACCAGACCGCAAGAAAGTAGAGTGGAAGGGCACGTCGATACCCTTGAGAGGGATGGTGGCGAACCCGCGCTCGAGTTCCAGGGGCTTAGGTTTGGCTTCGGTCTCCTTGGCACACGCCTGGATGATCTCCACCAGCTTCTCCTTGACCATCTCGGGCTGGAAGTCCTTGCGCATCTGCTCAATGTCGATCTTCATGTGCTTGAGGTAGTTGGTAACGCCAGCGAGGGTGTCGAGGGCACGGAGGTCACCGGCGCACACATACTGCATGTTGGCGATGTTGAAATTGACGATTTCCAAGAGCCAGCCGGTGCTCTCCGCAATGTTGCTGACCACGAAGCGAAGCGCCTCCTCGTTGAAGGTCTTGCTGATGCGGCTGGGGTTGACGGCGCACATGCTGTAGTTGGAGCGACCCTGCTCGTCACGCTCGACAGCGACTTGCATGGTCAGACCGCGGTAGAAGACAACAGAGACCAAAGACTCGATGGGCATGACATCTGCGAGAGCAGCCAGAGCAGAGTACTCTCCAAGAGAGTGACCAGCAAAGGTGCTATCCCTGGGCACAAGACCCTTGGCCTTCATGTCCTCGAAACTTGCCTTCTCCATCAAGGTCAGGGCGGGCTGTGTGAACTGGGTGGCGGAAAGCAGACCCGTTGGTGAACGGTAGGTGTACGATGTGGTCTTCTCGTCGATCTCCTTGAAAATGCGCTCAGATCTGACGGAGCCATCGGCGGCAACTGTCTCGAAGGTCATGGCCATGTAGTTTTGACGGATGGCCTTGCCGCGGGGACCACCGAAGTGAATGGTGAGCTCCTTGGGGTTGTTCTTGACGATGTTGGAGATGGCAAAGCCTGCAGCCTGTTAGTAACATGCCACACAGCGAGGCGAAAATGCAAAAGTGACACTTACCATAAGTATCCAAGAGGTAGTTGTCGGCACGGTCCCAAACGTCCTTGGCAACAGGACTGCTGTTGTACAAGTCCATACCCATGCCTTGCTCCTGAGAACCTTGACCAGTGAAGACATAAGCCGTCACAGGCTGCTCAATCTCGGCCTCGCCGAGAAGGACCTTCTCCTCCGTCTCCTTGTTGCTGGCCTCGACCTTGATGATCTTGCGACCGGCAACCATACCGACGTGCTGCAGCTTGACATTGAGATCGTCATGAGGAAGAACCATGCCAGTAAGAGAAGCGTGGAAGCTGCGAACGCGACCAACCTTGTTCTCAGCGGCCCAGGTCTCAACCAAGCTGCGGACGGCAGCGCTGGAGTACATGCCGTGTGTGATAGTGCCGGGCAGGTTGGCATAAGCGGCAAAGACGCGAGAGACGTGAATGGGGTTGTAGTCACCAGAGACGCGGGCATAAGTCTCGTTGGAAGCAGGGGCGCGCAGCTGGAGAGGGGTCTTGCCGCTGAGAGGAATGGGGTTCTCAAAGTTGATGGGCTGCTCGATGGAAGATCCGTTGCGCTGGAGGTAGTCAATGACTGGGTTGCCGTGGGATTCACCGGCCTCGTAGTCGACGGTAGCAACCTGAATGATCTCCTTGGTGGGAAGCTCCACAAGAACCTGGCCACGGGTCTCCACGTGGCTGAAGACGTTCCTGTTCTTGAACCTGACCAAACTGTGCAGACGGAAGATCAAAGTCTGTCCAAGGAGCTCGATATCAGGGCTAGCATCGTCAAGAACAAACCACTGCTTGGAGCGAAGGACGGCGACATCCTTGGTGCTAGCGAGGTGCACCTGCATGGGCGTCTCGACCTTGCGCTGGAAAGTGTTCTCGAAGTCGTTGTAGACACCGCGGTACAGGAACTGAGAAGTGACCTCCATGACAGCTTCGCCATCACGTGTGATGGTGCCGCATACCTCGACCATCTTTCCAGACTCTTGGTTGATGACGGCGTTGATCTGGGCGGTGGTGTGGACCTCATCGCCCTTCTTCAGAGGCTCGGCACCTGGCATCATGCGGAAGGCATTGGAGAGATGGACAAGCTTGAGCAGGTCACCGTCAATGGTGCGAGGGAAGATAGGCTTGGTGATAGCCTTCCAGCCAACGACAATGGCAAAGTCCATGGGGGCATACATGATCTTCTCGGGTCTGTCGACGAAAGCCTCGCCGGTGTTGCCAACGGCATGGACGAAGTCGTTGATGGCCTCGCTGGTGATGACAGTCTTGCCGCCGTCGAACTTGCTGGTGACAGGAGCATCGAGATCAAACTTCTCATCACCAAACCATGCACGCCAGTAGAACTCCTTGATGTGGTTGTTGCGGTTCTCCATAACCTCGTGAATAGGAGCATACCCAGCTTCAGGGCGGTACTTGAAGCGGAGCGGCAGGGCGACCGACTTGCCAAGGGCAGTGGTATCCTTGATCAAGCTGACGACAATCTCATCCTTGCCATCAAGCTTGACCTCAATAACCTCGACATAGCGGTTATGGCGAGGCTGCTCCTTGACCACGATGACAGTCTTGGCAGGATCATCAGGGTTGGTGATCTCAACAAACAAGCCTCTGGCCGGAGCAAAGATCTTCTTCATCGGGTTGGTCTGGTACTTTTGCCCCTGAACAATGACCTCGGACCGAAGCAGGGCGTATCTCCAGTTGCGCTCAGTACCGGCAAGCATGTTGATCCAAGACTCAACATCAGGGAGTTCCGTCGCCGGAGATGAGCTCAAGCGGTAGGTGTGCTTGCTGGCGTCAACAGCGATGGTGAGGCCGTCAATATCCAACGGAAGTGGCTTGTCAATGAGATCACCACCGAAGTACTCCACGGTGGGAATCTTGGAAGCATCACCGCCGTAGAGGTCCTTGGTGAGACCCTTGATGTGACCCTCATGAATGTTGTCTAGAATCTCCTTGATGGGCTCGTCAACCTTGGTGGCGTGCTTAGCCGCCATGGGACCTTGCAGAATGCAGGTCCTGCCAACATCCTTGCCGATAACGGCACCAAGGTCCTCAGACTGCCAGAGAGAATCCTTCTTGAAGAAGAACTCGAAATCGCCGTCGAGAGTGGGGACGAAAGTGACAGGCTTCTGGCCACGACGCTTGCACAGGAGCAAGAAGTGCTGAACATCTTGGGCGTTGATGAGCTGGGTCTCAGCATCAGGGTAGTGCGAGAGGATACGCTCGACGGCAGCGAAGGGCTCGTCCAGGTCGGCATAGCTCTGCAAGTGAGATGGCTGGCCAGCAGAAGTGGTGAAGCGCTCCTCAAGACGGTGGATGAAGTCACCCGTGAGCTTGGCATAGGATGGGTCGATCCAGCGCTTCTCATCCTCGACATAGAGGAGGGCAACCATGCGGCGCACAACCTCGCCGTAGGTCATGTCCTCGAGATCCACGGCGGTTCCGTCCTTCTTCTGACCGAACCACACCTTGTGGAAGTCTTCGTTGAGCTTCTTGATGATATAGCTCTTCTGTTTCTTGAGCTCGACGAGGCGCTTCTCCTTGGGGAGGCTGAAAATCTTCTGGTCCATCTCGGCCCAGAAGAGAACACCGCGGGTGGCGAGCTTGTGGATGGGCTCACCCATTTCAGACATGACAGTGATAACACCGCCAGCTGCTCCCTTATAAGTGTTCTCCCAAGCAGCATCATCAAGACCTGGGGCATCGACGATGGCTTGCTTGGCAGCCTTGCTCGTGTGCGCTTCCTTGGCAACCATCATGCGGCTGCCGAACATGCAACCATCATATGGCATGGGGGGGTAGCCATACTTGGTGGACCATTCACCGGTGAGGTAGGGATAGGTATCGTCAGCACCACCGAAACCGCTGCCAGCAACCAGGATGAGATTTTCCTGGCGGCGGATACGGCCGTACATGGTAAGGATGGGGGCGTGGAAATCCTCATACGAGTGATGACCACCACCTCTGCCACCAGTCCACTGGAGAATGACAGGGAAGTCGGGGTTGGCCTTGGCAATGTTGATAACGGCCTGGATGGCCTCACTGGAACCTGGCTTGAACGAGATGTGCTTCAAGCCAAGCGTCTCAATATACTCCTGAGCAACCTCGATGGAGGGAACACCGGCACCGATGGTCAAACCTTCAATGGGAACACCCTCGGATCTGAGCCTGCCAAGGAGCGGGATTTGCCAGCCCATAGCACGGGGGTTGACGTAAATGAGGTTGACAGTGATACCGCGACCGGCAGGAATGGCCTGCTCGATCTTGTGGATAGCAGCGGTCATAGTCTTGGCATTGTAGTAACCGCCACCGGCCAACTCAATCTGATACCCAGCGTTCATGGTGGCGGCCACGAAGTCCCAGGGGACGGTGGTAGGGGTCATACCAGCGACCAGAAGTGGCGGGAGACCAAGCAGTCTGCTCATCTTGGTGCTGACATAGGTCCGCCCGCTGGAAGTCTTGACGAGCTGAGGCCCATACGCCTTTACCCAATCAACAGCGTACTTGACAGCGTGCTCCTCATCACGGTCGAAGAGCTCAGACTTGTAGCCAACCTCGGGGACGGTCCCGCTGACGGTGCCAGCCAGGATGACGCGAACACCGGTGCCATCCTTGCTTCTGCTGGTGAGAACACCGAGGCCCGAGATACCTCCCGGACCAAAGTCCAAGATGTGGGTGGCTTGCGGGAAAACGGTGGCCTTCTCCCAGTTGACAACCTCGCTGGTGATCATGCGAACCAAAGCCGGGACAACATTGCCCTTGACAGAGTCACGAATGTCCTTCCCAGTGTTGGTGTCATACACAGCCGAGCCGAGTGACGAGGCGTCGATCTTGACGGTCTTAAGATCCTCGTCAATCAAGCTCGTGGCATCCTCCAGGTACTTGCTGTGGAAAGGAGCCGTGATAGGCAAGAAGCGGTTGACAAAGCGAACCTTTCTTTGCGTGTGGGGGATCTTGGCCTGGTCAATGCCGGTGGCAGCCTTGACCTTCCTGAGCTGAGCATTCAGACCGCAGAGGGACTTTGGAGGACCGGCAACAACCACATTTCGGGGGCTGTTGATCAGGGCAATAGAGATGTGCTGATCGGCTGGCAGATACTGATTTGTGAGGTCAATGTGCTTCTGAACCTCGCTTTGGGGCAGATCGCGAACACTGAGCATAGGGGTGGGCACACCCTCTCCGTTGTCAACGGCATCCTGGAGCAGGGTGGGGGTCATAGACGTCTTGGGGAAAGCTTGCTGACTGCGGGCACCAATCCAGAAGAGAATGGTCAAGGCGGACTTGGAAAGCTCCTCAAAGGACTCCCACGAGTCGCAAGCCGCAGTAATGGCAGCCAAAACGATACCCTGGGAGTGACCAGTGGAGCCAGTGACTCTCTCCCGAAGAATACCGGGGTGGAGGCCCAGGACTTTGCAGGTGACAGCGTAATGGGCCAACTGCACGAGACCAATGAGCGGGAAACTGACAGGCGCTGAGACCATGTAATCCAGATCTGGTGTCGATTCGGGGTGGTGGAGCCAGTGGGTGATATCCAAACCCTTGCTGTACAGCTTCTCAGCACTGGGGTGGCTGGAAAGTGTTTGAAGGAGCTCGGCGGCATTGGAAATGAGCTCGCCGACAAATGATGGGTAGGTGGTGTGCAACTCCCGGAGCTCATCGAAGTACTCCTCAATGTTGCCTTGTCCACCGAAGATATTGTAGATCCGGGCAGCGTCCTCATCGGCAGCACGGAAAAGAGCAGACTGGTGGGATTTCATCGCCCTGTTTGTGGCAGATCTAGCAGCAAAGTAGCTGCGGATCACCTCCAACTTCTTGGCATCGATGCCCTCCAGGTTCGCGACAAGCGCGTGGACATCGTTACCCCTGAGGAATGCTCTCTCAAACTCGTTAAGAATGAGCTTGAGCACTTCTTCATACGAGCCCTGTGCATCATCCTCGCCCTCGGCCACTTCGTTGGCAATGAAGCCCATAAATCTAGCCACCAGCTCCGGGATCGAAGATGGTTCATCGTCCAGAGCCAAATCGTCGGTAGGCGCAGGTAAGCTGGCAGTGAAACGGGTCTTGAGCTCGGAGGCATGGTAATGAAGGCCAGTGGGTATCAAAAACGTCGTCTCGAGAGAGCCGTGGGAAACTGTAAGGGGACGAAGCGAGGCTGACGATCTAGGTGTGACGGCGCCCGTCTGAGGGCCGGTCCCGGAACCGTACATTATGAAAGATATAGGGGTATCGTATCTAATAAAGAAGTGGACTTGTTGGTCTCTTATGAACTCCCTGGGTCTTGTTAGCTTTCTGTTGCAAGCCAATGGCACCACCCCCCCTCGTCTCGTCTCCAATTTGGCGGTGAGCCAGCCAGACGATCAAATACCAAAAAAAAAAAAAAGATCACATACCAGCACAACGATTTGGGAGAGTTCAAGAATCAAACTGCCTGCAACAATTCGCTTTTCTGCGTCGAAAACCGCGAAGACAATGCTGACTGGATGGTGAGCAAACGAACTACTGGCACAGCACGAGGGGGGTGGTGGGGGAGGGTGCCATAGGTTGCAAGATAGGAGGCAGGCTTACAGGGACTGATGGGAGGTGGCAGGTGGGAGAGGAGGGAGGGACTGGAATCCTAAGATAGACCTGCCCTTGGATCGTTCGTTCGTTCGTGTCTTCTCAAGCCCAGGAGAGTGGGTGGGAAGTGTATTATCAGCCCAGGGAGGAGGGGCGGCGAGAGATGGCGGGGAAGGGCGGTGGCGGGGGAACAAGATCAATCTCAGGAGAAGGAAGCGGACGGAAAGGAAGGAGAACAGCAACCGGAGGAAAGCAAGCAGCAGTCAGCAGCAGTTTAGAAGCCCCTCGTGGTTCCCGGATCGGGTGGAGATGTGGATGTGGTCCCTCCACTGGTGTCGACCTTGGGGGATGGCAACGCGTAAAAAGGCCCAACGCAATTCGGCTGTCTCCCTGCGAATCCACGGCTGGCGGCTGCTTCGTCGCTCGCCAAAAAAAAAATTGGGATCTTGTTGGGGATGGCACGACACATCCGCACCCAGATCCCCCCCTGTCGACAGGACCCCTCGTTGTGTGCACTGTCTGGCACAGTGTACTTGTGGCGAGGCTTATGCACCCGCTTAATGCGCTGTACCTTGCCGAGCCTGAGATCCGGCCAACCCGCGAACAGAGGGTTCCACAGCGGCAACCCCACTTGGTCCACCTGTCACAGCGACGACCCCAATGTCCCACATCTGCCCATCATGTATCGATACCTCCATCCGAACGTCCCGACGTATCCCGCCATCCACCAACCCCAGCAAACTTCAGCCCGCCACTGCCCACACAGATCACTGCCCTCGATAGCGGAGCGATAGGACGGAGCGGCGAGGGTCCTTTTGCCATGCATCCATTCTTCCGGAAGGCCTGGCTTTTCTTAGACCCGAGACTTTGTGTAGCGTCGAGAGCCTTCCTTCAGTTCGGGACATATGGGAGAGATCTCGAGCATCATCTTACAGATCTTGTTCATCATTGGGCCGTGCCCCGAGTGCTTACCCCGAGCACGCCGACGTACCTGCGTTTTATCCCGTTGTGCCCGTACGTAGATCCGTGGCTCCGTGCTTCTCCAGGTTTTGGGGGTTCAAAGATTCTTCATTCAGCTTCCCATGGCTCCACCGTGAGGATGCCTGTCGAGGTCCACGGGGAGCCGGCAGTGCCGGTCTGGAATCTCCAGTTGATAACAACGCCTCGCCGCAGGTCTGCCGTATCAGTCGGATCAACTGGAACATTTGGAACAGCATCCTACAAAGTCACATACTGGTCCAATGCCATCTTGAAGGCAGGGCCGGCACCTTTTTCTGGAATATCTGCTCAGCCTTCTGAATTACGGGTGTCAGAGGAAGTCCCGGTTCCGTTGCCGAGAAGGTGTCCCTCTGCTTTAGTAGACGGACGCACCAAGTACTATCAAGACATGAGGTGAGAATAACGTACTTTGTAGGTCCGAATGTGGAAACTCTCTTTGCAGCCCAAGGACTCAGTGTGAACGGAACGCCAGGAGACAAGCTCGACTGTAATTCTTTTCCGTTCGGGCAGTCCCCACGGCCAACCACAACATTCCACACGATCGTGTGTGAGCCGATGTCAACTGAATTGTAGCCCACATGTTTAGGGCCCAAAGGTTCAAAATAGTGGATGGCAAACATGCATCAAGGGATGATGATCTGGTCCGACAGCTTTCTCCGCTTGCGCCGCGACCATCTGTAGCCATCTGATATCTCCAGATCTACAGGGACTCTACATGCCGGAGACAGAGGTACCATGCGGTGCTGCTGTACCACTACCAGATTGATAAATTTGCAGAGCGTGTCAGCCAAGGTCCAAATAAACAATAAACAAGCCTTTGATGGCTTACAATGCCCTGGCAAGGCATGATTGGCATCTGGCAGAGGAGCACACACGGCCGAGGTCTATCCGGATCTCCGGGATCATGACGCCATGCAGTAATGAGGCTCAAGGTTGAAACGGTCCGACAGGCGTGTCCGAAGTGTCCAGGACACGGAGCACAGTCGTCGAGTCTCGGGTCTTGTCCTTTTGCTGGTTGCCTGCTCTCTGCTTTTTGCTCTCTACCGGGAGACATTGGGCTGCGGTGAAACTCGGCGGTGACGGCTGTCGAGCGGAGGTATCGAGACTTCGGTCGCTGTCTGCTCCAAACACTGTGGGGTAGCTAGTGAGAGGTGCGCTAGGCTGAATCAGGTTAGGTCCAGAGTTTGGTTGAGAAGCAGCTTGCAAGGTGCGCCAGCGGGCATGGGGGGGCACTCCCATTTGCAGGGGTCTGCCGAGCCCAAAATTCATTCAACAGTTGCACCTTGAAGACGCGGTAGCTCCCAATTTTTTTGTCTATTGCCCCCGGTCTCACGACTATCTTGTCATTCCAGTTGCCCCCCTCTGTCAAAAGTCTGGGTTCCGCATCCCCGAAGCCCCTTGCGTGGAACGAGCTGGGTCCGTCTTAATCTTCATCTCTCTTCTTCTCAGGCACGCCCTCGCCTGTTCGTCCAACCTTTTTCCCGCCCCTCCTCCCCTCCCTCCACCTCACCAACTCGGCGACGGCATCGACCCTCCCACTAATCTACCACCACCACCACCATCACGCCAATTCTCCCCCCCGGGTCTCACTGGGAACGGTTCATGACCACCGCTTGTTCATAGAAGATACCCCCTACGATATTCTCTTTCTGCTTCTTCTTTTCTTCCCAAGTTACGTTCCAGCAGCCCCTCCAAGATGCGTCCCGAAGTTGAGCAGGAGCTCGCCCACACGCTCCTTGTCGAGCTTCTCGCCTACCAGTTTGCTTCTCCTGTCAGATGGATTGAGACACAAGATGTGTTTCTTGCCGAGAAGATTGCCGAGCGTATCGTGGAAATCGGTCCCGCTGATACCCTTGGTGTAATGGCCAAGAGGACGCTCGCCTCCAAGTACGAAGCTTACGACGCCGCAAAGTCTGTTCAAAGACAAATTCTCTGCTACAACAAGGACGCCAAAGAGATTTACTACGATGTCGATCCAGTTGAAGAGGAGCCTGAGCCGGTAGCAGCCGCGCCAAGCTCTTCCAGTGCTCCCGCTGCGGCTGCGGCGGCCCCAGCTGCTGTTGCGGCGGCACCTCCACCACCGAGTGCTGGCCCTGCTGCCTCGGTGCCCGATGCGCCGGTGCCGGCCGTTGACATTGTGAAGGCTTTGGTTGCTCAAAAGCTCAAGAAGGGAGCATCTGACATTCCATTGGGCAAGGCCATCAAGGACTTGGTTGGTGGTATGTTCTCGCGACCCCTGAAAAAAAACCCCTTTATGTTGGAGTTTTGCTGACAACGAGAAACACAGGTAAATCCACACTTCAGAATGAAATCGTCGGTGACCTCGGGAAGGAGTTTGGCTCGACACCCGAAAAGCCCGAAGATACACCGCTTGATGAGCTCGGTGCTGCGTTGCAGGCCACTTTCGATGGCAACCTCGGCAAGACCACCCAGGGTCTTATCGCTCGTCTGATTTCTTCAAAGATGCCCGGTGGATTCAACATTACGACTGCGAGGAAGTACCTCGAGACGAGGTGGGGTTTGGGCTCCGGACGCCAAGACGGAGTTCTTCTGCTGGCCATCACTATGGAGCCAGCCGCGCGTCTGGGGTCCGAGGCTGATGCCAAGGCTTTCCTCGACGACGTATCCCAGAAGTACGCCGCCAGCGCTGGCATCAGCTTGTCCACCGCTGCGGCTGCTGGCCCAGCCGGCGGTTCCGGCGGCGGCATGATGATGGACCCGGCGGCGATTGAGGCTCTGACCAGCGACCAGAAGACGTTTTTCAAGCAACAGCTGGAGCTCACTGCGAGATATCTCAAGGTGGACATTCGTGCCGGAGACAAGGCTTTCCAGGCCTCCCAAGAGTCTTCCAAGGTCTTGCAGGCCCAGATTGATCTTTGGATGGCCGAGCATGGCGACTTCTACGCCTCTGGCATTGAGCCCGTTTTTACGCCGCTCAAGGCTCGCGTTTACGATTCGTCATGGAACTGGGCCCGTCAAGATGCTCTTAGCATGTACTACGACATCATTTTCGGGCGGTTGCAGGCTGTTGACCGTGAAATTGTTGGCAAAAGTATCCGGATCATGAACCGTTCCAACCCAGCTCTCCTCGAGTTCATGCAATATCACATCGACAACTGCCCAACAGAGCGTGGAGAGACCTATCAGCTTGCCAAAGAGCTCGGTGCCATGCTCATCGAGAACTGCAAGGAGGTGCTCTCTGCCGACCCTGTGTACAAGGATGTTGCGGTCCCTACCGGCCCACGCACCACTGTTGATGCTCGCGGCAACATGAAGTATGAGGAGGTTCCTCGCGCTAGCTGCAGAAAGCTCGAGCATTATGTCCAACAAATGGCCGAGGGTGGCAAGATTTCCGAGTACGGCAGCAGGACAAAGGTTCAGAATGATCTGTCCAAGATCTACAAGTTGATCAAGCAGCAGCACAAGCTTCCTAAGACATCGCAGCTCGAGATCAAGAGCTTGTACAGTGACATCATCCGCTCTCTTGGCATGAACGAGAGCCAGATCATTCCCAAGGAGAACGGCAAGGGTGCCAGCGCCGCCGCCGGTCTCGTCAAAAAGTCCAAGCCCAAGGGCAAGACTGAGACCATTCCCTTCCTCCATCTCCGCAAGAAGACTCAGCATGGCTGGGACTACAGCAAGAAGCTCACCAGCCTGTACCTTGACTGCTTGGAGGAAGCCGCCAAGGATGGTGTCACATTTGCTGGCAAGTATGTGCTCATGACTGGTGCTGGAGCTGGCTCCATCGGTGCCGAGGTTCTCCAGGGCCTCATCACTGGCGGTGCCAAGGTTGTTGTCACCACCTCTCGCTTCTCCCGTGAGGTGACCGAGTATTACCAGTCCATGTATGCTCGTTATGGCTCGCGCGGCTCTCAGCTCGTGGTCGTTCCCTTCAACCAGGGCAGTGTTCAGGATGTCAACGCCCTTGTCGAGTACATCTATGACCCCAAGACCGGCCTTGGCTGGGACTTGGACTTCATCGTTCCTTTTGCCGCCATTTCTGAGCAGGGTCGCCAGATCGATGGCATCGACTCCAAGTCTGAGCTTGCTCACCGCATCATGCTCACCAATCTCATCCGTCTTCTCGGAAACGTCAAGGCCCAGAAGGCCGCCCGTGGTTTCGAGACCCGTCCTGCTCAGGTCATTCTTCCCCTTTCTCCCAACCACGGCACGTTCGGCAGTGACGGTCTCTACTCCGAGTCCAAGCTTGGCCTCGAGACTCTCTTCAACAGGTGGCATGCCGAGGACTGGGCTAACTACCTCACCATTTGCGGTGCCATCATCGGCTGGACCCGTGGCACTGGTCTCATGGCTGGTAACAACATGGTGGCCGAGGCTGTCGAAAACTTTGGCGTGCGCACCTTCTCGCAGCAGGAAATGGCTTTCAACCTTCTTGGACTCATGTCTCCCACTGTCGTCGATTTGTGCCAGAATGAGCCCGTGTTTGCCGACTTGAACGGTGGTCTCCAGTTTATTCCCAACCTGAACGAGGTGATGACCAAGGAGCGCAAGTCCATCACCGAGACCAGCGAGATTCGTCGTGCCGTCACCAAGGAGACCGCTGTCGAGAACAAGATTGTCAATGGTGAAGATTCGGAGGTCCTCTACAAGAAGAAGGTCATCGAGCCTCGCGCCAATCTCAAGTACGACTTCCCCACCCTTCCCGACTGGAAGTCCGAGGTTGCTCCTCTCAACGACAAGCTCAAGGGCATGGTCGATCTCGACAGGGTTGTCGTCATTACTGGTTTCGCCGAGGTTGGTCCATGGGGCAACTCGAGGACTAGATGGGAGATGGAGGCGTACGGCGAGTTCTCCCTGGAGGGCTGCATCGAGATGGCCTGGATGATGGGTCTCATCAGGAATCACAACGGTCCCATCAAGGGCCAGCCATACTCCGGCTGGGTTGATGGCAAGACTGGCGAGCCTGTGGAGGACAAGGACATCAAGGCCAAATACGAAAAGTACATCTTGGAGCACTCCGGTATCCGTCTGATCGAGCCCGAGCTGTTCGATGGCTATGACCCCAACAAGAAGCAGCTCCTCCAGGAGGTCGTCATTGAGGAGGATCTGGATCCCTTCCAGACTTCCAAGGAGACCGCCGAGGAGTTCAAACGCGAGCATGGAGACAAGGTCGAGGTCTTTGAGATCCCTGAGAGTGGCGAGTACACTGTTCGTATGAGGAAGGGGGCATCCCTCTGGATTCCCAAGGCCCTTCGCTTCGACCGTCTCGTTGCTGGTCAGATCCCAACTGGCTGGGACGCCAAGCGCTACGGCATCCCTGAGGACATCATCAGCCAAGTCGACCCCGTTTCTCTGTACGTTCTCGTCTCGACTGCCGAGGCCCTCTTGTCCTCCGGTATCACAGATCCTTTCGAGTTCTACAAGTATGTCCATGTGTCCGAAGTGGGCAACTGCATTGGTGGTGGTCTTGGTGGATCAACGGCTCTCCGCCAGATGCACGTCGATCGCTACAAGGACAAGCCGGTCCAGAACGACATTCTTCAGGAGTCTTTCATCAACACCATCGCTGCGTGGGTGAACATGTTGCTCCTCTCGTCTTCTGGCCCCATCAAGACCCCCGTCGGTGCTTGCGCTACTGCTGTTGAATCCGTCGACATCGGTTATGAGACCATCATGGAGGGCAAGGCCCGCATCTGCATCGTCGGTGGTTATGATGACTTTGGTGAGGAGGGCTCGTACGAGTTCGCCAACATGAAAGCCACCAGCAACTCTGTTGACGAGATGGCCCATGGCCGCACTCCTGCCGAGATGTCCAGACCCACCACCACGACTAGAAACGGCTTCATGGAAGCTCAGGGTGCCGGTCTCCAGGTCATCATGACTGCCAAGCTCGCTCTCGACATGGGTGTTCCCATTTGGGGCATTCTTGCCCTCACCACGACCGCCTCTGACAAGATCGGACGCTCCGTCCCTGCTCCCGGCCAGGGTGTTCTCACCACCGCCCGTGAGCATTCCGGCAAGTTCCCCTCGCCACTTCTGGACATCAAGTACAGAAGGCGCCAGATCGAGAGGCGCACTCGCCAGATCCAGGGTGATAAGGAAGCCGAGCACCAATACCTCGCCGACGAGGCTGAGGCTCTCAAGTCTGAGGGTCGGTCGCGTGGTGAGATTGAGGAGTATGTCGCAGACCGGGCCAGGCACATCGAGAAGGAGGCCGAGAGGCAAACTCGCGAGGTGTTGCGCAGCTTTGGCAACAACTTCTGGAAGCAGGATCCCAGCATCGCTCCCCTGCGTGGCGCTCTGGCCACTTGGGGTCTCACCATCGACGATCTTGACGTTGCTTCTTTCCACGGCACGTCCACCAAGGCCAACGACAAGAACGAGTCTTCTGTTATTTGCCAACAGCTCGAGCATCTCGGCCGTACCAAGGGCAATGCCGTCATGGGTATCTTCCAGAAGTATCTCACAGGTCATCCCAAGGGTGCTGCCGGTGCCTGGATGTTGAACGGCTGCCTGCAGGTTCTCAACAGTGGTCTCGTGCCCGGTAACCGCAACGCTGACAACGTCGACGCCATCATGGAGAAGTTTGATCACATCGTCTACCCCAGCCGTACTCTCCAGACCGATGGCGTCAAGGCTTTCTCGGTCACCTCTTTTGGTTTCGGCCAGAAGGGTGCTCAGGCTATCGGTATCCACCCCAAGTATCTGTATGCCACTCTTGACCAGCAGACCTTCAACTCGTACAAGACTAGGGTTGAGGCTCGCCAGAAGAAGGCCTACACGTACTTCCACAACGGCCTGATCAACAACGCGCTGTTCGTTGCAAAGGACAAGCCCCCATATACCGATGAGCAGCTCAGCCAGGTTCTCCTCAACCCCGATGCTCGCGTCACGGAAGACAAGAAGACTGGCCAGCTCATCTTCCCTCCCAACTTCATGAAGCTTTCTGAGAAGACTGCTTCCGCCACGCCTGCTTCTCCTCAGAGCGGCAAGGCAGCTTTGGAGATGATGATTGGGCAGGCCGCGAGGGCACTTGAGACGGCCAACACTCAGGTGGGTATGGATATTGAGGACATCAAGTCGATCAACACCAACAGCGACACTTTCCTTGACCGCAACTTCACCGAGGCCGAGATGAAGTACTGCTTCTCGTCCTCCACTGGGCGGTCGCCTCAGAAGGCGTTTGCTGGCCGATGGAGTGCCAAGGAGGCCGTCTTCAAGGCCCTGCGTGTCCAGGGACAAGGAGCGGGTGCGGCTCTGAAGGATATTGAGATCGTTTCAGACAGCACTGGCTCACCAACAGTCAAGGTATGCAAAGCGGATCCTGCGTCTGGTGTGATCATAAGCTAACTTTTCGCTTGTAGCTGCACGGTTACGCTCAAGAAGCCGCTCAGAAGGCTGGTATCAGATACGTCAACGTGTCCATCACATACACCGATGACCACGCGGCCGCCATTGCCACAGCGCAGCTCTGAGCCCATGGATGAATACGAGAAAAGGATTAGACGAAAGGGACTATACTATCTATCATACATACATGTTGTAATTGGGAACTAGGGACTTGAAAAGGATGTGTACATCATGATTTAGATCGACGGCCTCGGGATGGGACGTCGCCATAGAGCGCGCGCATGGGATTTGTCTGCGTAGATTTTGAGGGCGTTTATGTTGGCATCTTACTAGGTTATGTTTTAAGCTTTTTTTGATTATCAGGTCAACTGCCGAACGAGTTCATCCAGTGTGACGTGACGTCTGACACCTGACACCTGTCAAACCAGGGGCAATGACGGTGCCACCCAGGCACATGTTCTAGTGTTGACCAAACTGTCGGTTTCATCGTTTCATCAGCGAGCGAAGCTTTAAAAAGTTGCGTCCTTCCTTTGTTGTTCTAGCGTGATGGCGGGCTGTGTCGGTTCGGATCGGCTGCAAGAGTGCTTGCTCTCGGCCTGGTCGGGCAACGCCGGCACCCGTGACCCCCGCAGGCGGCGACCCGCGTTCGGGGGCGCAGAGAGCCGAACTCCACTCTCGGCGGGGGGATATCCGCTGGCGCTGCCAAGCGCGGGTTGTCATCGACTTTGTTGTTCACTTCTGAAACCTGGCAGAAATAGATAAGAAACAGTTTTCCTGTTTATTTTGTTTCCGGACTTGATCTTTTGGGCTTTTTGGCGACTTTTGCGACACTTATCTCGATCCAGATAAATTGGAGATACGACGGACGGAGTGTTGGACTGATAAGCAAAGACCGACCAGGCACGGCCGGCACACAGTACAACCAACCTCCTTGTTCACGATTGGATCTTACTTCTGACAAAACTTACAAGCCGTTTGCCATTTCCAAGACTATCACATCATCAAAATGGGGGATATCGGCTTCTCCACCGCTGCCGTGAGCGAGACAAGGCCACCAGCGAAGAACAAGATCTTCCTTGGCACTTTCATCCACTCCAAGACTCTCAGCGAACTCGAGTATCTTCACAATGCCGCCGTAGCAGTTGACAGTCTCGGCACCATTGTCGCTGTCTCCCCGGACACCGACATCGCCAAGGCCAAAAGCACACTCCTCCCCCAGCTGAACTGGCCCTCTGATGATACCGACATGGTTGTCGCCAAAGCCGGCCAGTTCTTTTTCCCAGGCTTCATCGACACCCACCTCCACGCCTCGCAGTATCCCAACGTTGGCCTCTTTGGCAACTCGACCCTCCTGGACTGGTTGAACACTTACACTTTCCCCTTGGAGGCGTCTTTATCCTCGCTCCCAAAAGCCCAAAAGGTCTACTCCCGTGTCATCCGCAAGACACTTTCTCACGGCACAACCACTGCGGCGTACTATGCCACCATTGACGTCCCCGCCACCAATCTCCTGGCAGATTTGTGCCTCTCTTCTGGCCAGCGCGCCCTGATCGGGAGAGTATGCATGGATCAACTTGGCCCATCCTACTACCTCGACGAATCCCCAGCGGAATCCCTCGCCAAAACAAAGCAGTGCATCGATCACGTCTTGTCCAAAGACCCCAAGATGGAGCTAATCACCCCCATCATCACCCCCCGTTTCGCACCCGCTTGTTCGGCCCCCCTGATGAAGGAGCTAGGCCAACTAGCAAAAGAAACCGACCTCCCTGTTCAGACACACATCAGTGAAAACAAAAACGAGATAGCCCTCGTGGCGAGTCTGTTCCCAGACGCAGGGGATAGCTACGCAGAGGTGTACGACACGTTTGGGCTGCTGACGCCAAGAACGATCCTGGCGCATGCGGTGCACCTGACAGAAAAAGAAGCGGATTTGGTCACGGAGAGGAAGAGCAAAGTCAGCCATTGCCCTTGCTCCAACTCGGCGATTACCTCTGGAGCGGCGAGGGTGAGGTGGTTGTTGGATAAGGGGATCGAGGTTGGGCTGGGGACGGATATGAGCGGGGGGTACTCGCCTAGTGTGCTCGAGGCGGCGAGGCATGCGGTTTTGGTGAGCAGGCATATTTGTATGGATGAGGGGAAGTCGGAAGAGAGGGATAAGTTGAGCGTGGAGGAGGTTTTGTACCTGGCTACGAGGGGAGGGGCGAAGGTTGTGGGGATGGAGGACAAGATTGGTGGGTTGGAGGTGGGGATGGAGTGGGATGCTCAGCTTGTAAAACTTCATGAGGTGGATGAAGAGGAGGAGGAGGAGGGAAATGTCGATGTGTTTGGATGGGAGAGTTGGGAGGAGAAGATTGCGAAGTGGGTATATAATGGTGATGATAGGAATACAAAGAAGGTGTGGGTGAGGGGGAGGTTGGTTCATGAGAGGAAGTGATTTCACACATTTTGATTATTTCAGGAATTTAGAAAGAGAACAGCAAGCGTGTTGGCGTTTAGAAGATCTTGTAACGAATATGATGACAGTTTTTCCCGTTTAAATCATCACAGGAACAATTGTAGGAAATTCTGTTCCATAAAGCTGTGGCAAGTGTTGACCAAGTCGCAAAAGAAGCAACCGTCATGGGGTTGAACCAACTACCTGAAGCGAAGGGTCGAGTCCGGCCCACACAACCCCAACTGGTCAGGCCAGGTTGCTCGCGGCTCCTTGACCGTTGCGCTGTCTACACACAATGGCTAGCTACTTCGCTGATAGCATGTGCAGATAGGTGGTATATAAGTATGCTTTCTATCGGCTTAGTTTCATCTCAAATTCATCATCCAATGATATGACATCATCGTAACCATCTCAAAGTCGTAAACAACTGCGGCGCTGTCCGCCTTGGCCATGACCCCGATCGACCCGCCGCAAAGGCCAGCCGACCGCTGTGCCCCTTCAATCAAATCACCGTCGGATTTTGTCAGCCATTGAACATGCCACTGAACAAAAGCTGATGAGTCAGTACAGTAAGCTACGCCTCCATTTTTAGGCCGTGAAACGTCAACGAGGCCAGCAACCCAGGACGCCATGACGGCTGCCACCATCCGGGCCATCCCTTAACCTTATTTCTCGGCCGAGTTCGATCCCATGATTTTCCCCGACGACCGTCATCATGATTATGGAATGTTTCCGCTGCCTAAGGGCCGGAGAAGTCGGCTTAGGATCGGCCGGGTCTGCGGGTATCGTGCGGCAAGGGGGCGATCAACCCAAGAAGGTCATCATCAAGTCGAAACTAGGCGAATAAGCAGAAACGCCTTGATGAGAAGAGAATTGGACCGGTGAGATGGCCAAGACTTGTTTGAGATCCTGGGGATGAACTCATCATGAGAATACCGTAGGAGAACTTGGGCTTTTAGCAGTGAGGTGGGTGTGATCGAAAGAGTATAAATCAGACAGATTTCGCTCGCTTGAAAGAAACTATTCATCAGCATCAACAACTACAACAGCAACATAACAGCAGCAAACAACACTTTCAAAACACTCACACAAATAATCAATCTTGCCATCTTTCAAAATGCGTGCCACCACCACCATCCTCTTCATCGCTTCCCTCGCCTCCACCGCCTTCGGTGCTGCGACCAAGATGTTTGACGACGAGAACTGGTATTCCTCCCTTTATCGTCATCTCTTGCCAAATACAGCCTAACTAATCGCTTCCTCTAGCCAAAATGAAGTCGACAAAAAGGTCTTTAACGGCTTCTCCACCGGTGACGCTCCCCTCACCGACAACATCAAATCCATCCGCACCGACTCCCGCGTCGACACCTGGTTTGCCTACCAGCGCAACGACGGCGAGGGGTGCAAGGGCGACCTCATCACCAGAGTCAACAACGGTGATTGCATCAAGGTTTCTGACTTGGGCATTGGATGCACGCGGTTGTGTGCCAGTGGTTTGGGTGCTGGCAGCTGTGTTGCTACCACTATCCCTTAAACGGTGATGCTGCTTTGAGATATAGGGGATTGCTGGTCTGAATTGGGCGTTTGGATAAAGGTCGGGGATTGGTTTGAATTCGCATATTGATAGTATTTGGCTTATTGAATTTCTACACTGTCTGTTTTAAACAATTTGCCATGCCGCTGCGAGTGAAAATAGACAAAGAAAAGGCGTACGGCTAACTATAACCCGAAGAGCAACAGGTGCCAGTTACAGAGCCTGTCAGAGTTGACTGACGTCGGGTCTGATGATGGCTGCACCGAAGGCACGGTTCAACACTGCGGCTGCTTGCAGTCGCAGTGTTGGCACTCAATCTCTTGGTGCGCTTTCCTCCACCCATTGGCTCGCCATGTCCTGTGACCCTGTTTCGACCACCTATCAAAGTTTTCAAAAGACATCTCGATCAACGATCCACATGTCTCGCGGCACTCGATATAGACGGCTGATCAACCCGAAGAATGCACCATCTCGCGTTCTATCTTCAGCCGCATCTCTCAAGATGATTCAATCCACTCTTCTGGAAGCAAATGCCAACACTTGTTCCGGCTAATAATAGCGAAGTCCTCAACGCCTATCGCGGCTCCTTTCCGTTACCGGTCGCTACACCCAGCTCAACAACAGTTGTCGTCGTTCCGCGATATTGACCAGGACCCACGATAATGAAACCTCAAACTACACCGTTCACTACCGTCGTCATCATGCACAGACTCCCGCCTTGGCACTGGTAGTCAAGATTGAGGCAGCCGACGCGTTGTGGGGGCGTTTTGTTTTCTAACGACAAACCCTCGTGTCATTCTTCCCCAGAAACCTCAAAATCCAAGAGCAAATTCCCATCGCGAAGCAAACAACCCCTCCCCAAGAAGCGTGATCTTGTGCCGTAGTCCCGCGCCAAGCTGCAAGAGAGAAAAAAAGTGCGGAAGCCGAGCCACGGCGCGACACGGGTTAGGGGACACCCCTTGTCTCTCGCTTGGTGTGCATCCTCTGGCGAATCACGAGCCTTCCAAGCCGCCATATTGGGCAGTGCTCACCACTTGAAGCTTCAGCTCATTAACCAGTTGCGGCATTCCAGCAGACAATCCCCAGGGTCGTCCCAAGGGAAGCCCAACTGCGGGCCCAAAAGTAGACCCAAAGTCTGCTATGCGTCTGCTTTTTGTCACTTGAAATTTGACGTCTCACTCACTGCGCAGTGGTTTCCTTTTCTTCAGCCTTCGGGGCACACATATCGGCCTTGGCACGACGACGTCAGCAAATCGAGTTTCAACGACATACCCCGGCACACCACACACCCAAGCGCCGTTTCTCAGTACATTCTTCCATCGTGTCAGTCCATGCCTGGCGTGGACATGGGTGCCGAACCGTTGTTGAGGCCGCCACTGCATCTTGGGCTTGCAGAAACTGACACACCCTGTCCGTTCAGGCATGCGGCATGTGAGCAACCGCCCCCCCCCCCAAGCCGAATCTGGCCTGGCTGATTAGGTCTTGAATGCGAAATGAGGAGATGTGTGACACCAAAGCAAAGTGATAAAAAGATTGTGTTTCCCCCACTTCTGAGCAGCTGGTTTATTGCTGTAGGCCAAACCGAACTGTGTATTATCAACAACACCAGCTTCGTACGGACGGACTCGACACCACCCCAAGTCACCAACAGACCCACATCATGTCGACTCAAGGTCTCCTTGCAAAGGGCGTTCCCCCTCAACCCCTCTGGCTCCTCTACATCAAGATCGCGATTTTGGTGCTCTCACTCGTCACACTCGCTCTCGGTGCTTGGGCCGTATCAATCTTTGGTGGCTATGCTGGAGGATATGGTGGCCCAACTGGCGCCGGTGGTCTTGTCATCTTCACAGTATGCTTCCTCTTTTCGAGTCCTATATCTCATCTCATACTCACACATCACAGGCTATCTGGTCCTTCATCGTCTACGGCGGCGCCGCAGCCATTGAGATCTGGGCCCCTCACTTCTTCTATCGCATCGGCGCTCTGGTCGGTTACATCCTCCACATCATCTTTTGGCTCTCCGCCTGGGCCTGGTCTGCCAGCGCCGCTTCCTTCTGGCTCTCATACACGTATGGCTTTGGTTTCTACGACTCTGTGTGGAAGAGAGAGGGCCAGGCTCTCGGTGCCTGCGCCGGTCTCGGTGCTTTGATCTGGTAAGCAAAATCAGATTGTCCCGGTATTCACAGCAGGATTTCCTCCGTCCCCGTAGCTGCGCCGCACTGCCTCACGGCAACATCACATGGGTGTCAGCAATTCGGGGATACCACCCCGCACTGATGTGCATCCAGTGCAATCAAGCAATCAAGCCACAAAATCTCCCAATTTGGACCTACCAACCCGACCTGATTGGCTAACATTCTGGACCGCAGGGTTCTTTCCATTGTGCACTTGGTCTTCTTCATCCGTGCCTCCCTGGCTGATCCTGAGGGGTCTGGCCCGGCCCCTGGCACCGCCGGCCAAGCTGAGCTCGGCCAGGTCAAGCCTGAGCAGCAGTACCCCGCACAGCAGACATATCCTGTCCAGCAAACCTATCCTGTCCAGCAGACTCAATAGATGCGCTTCATGCAGGTGAAGCTGCACGTTGGTCTGTGAGGGTGGTGAAGGAAATTGAGTCGGTGTGGTCACGCCAGATGAGAGGTTGCAGTCGCGGGTGGGGGATGAGTTTGATGTCTTCTTTTATTGTTCATGATACCAGGTGGCAAGCGATGGGCTATAATGGAGTTGGATATTTACTGGATGGGAGTTGCTTTCCTTGTTTTGATTTGGATGGCGACGGAGTGAGGCACAGATACCCCTATCGATGAAACTGATTGTGGAGTGAAGTTGATTTGTGCAGTTTGCATGACCCGTCAGCAGTATAGGCAAGGAATATTTACTAGCTATCTTGCTAATTTCCTCTCCTCTTCAAATCCTCCTTTCCGATTAAAACTTCTCTAGTCGATGGATCTCACTTGTTCGCCCAAGGTTTAAATTGGAAAATATTCCGCTGGGTATTTACTCAGTGGCATGAAACTACCTATATAAATGAAATAGCTCAGGTAGTCATGTAGATGAACACCCCATAAGAAAATATGCTATAAATCATCAGTATAGAAGTTGTTGTTACCTACAACCCTGCTCCAAATGCAACCATGTATGTGAAAATAGAAGATAGTGCACGTGTAGAAAGCGGCAGACGATATACCTTTCAAATTTCTTTCAACACATCTGACTTTCATCTTGAACCATGCCAACAATACATAAATGCCCCTAAGCTATTTCAATAGGCTCAGCAACAATTTTTAAAGGTGCATTGATGATTCGAAAAGGCCTATTGACTACCTTTTGACTCAAAATACACCTGAAAAGTTTTGAGGCGTATGAACGATCTTTAAAAATGGTTTAGCAGCCCATGAATGACAAGATAATGTGTATAGAGTACATTAGAAGGCCCATTTAACACTACAGTAGATCTAGAATCTATGTCGACAATGATAAACAACATAGCCAATGCACATTAACTTACAAGCCTGCGGACGATGCTGTTATTTCTTCGACTTCTCCATTTGCAACCACTCTCGCCCCCCAACCGCCTTCCCCCCTTTATCTCTGCATTCTTCCTTTACTCTCTTTAGTTTCCAACACACAACTGAAATTGTGCATTTTCTTTGATGCCAAGCAACCAAACCAACTGTTTCCCATCTTCGTCGGCATCATCCACTCCAAATCTACCGTGTCAAACAGCTGGGACGGTGTAGTGTGGTGGTTCCGGTCAGGCGGTACAACCCGATCGGCCCCACCCCGCCTCCGTCCCCCCGGATTTAAGGAGGACGCCAAGAATGCCGGCAAGATAAGGCATGTTACCTTTTTCAGTGACCAGTCCGGTCTCCGCCTCGTGCTTGACCCGCAGGATTGGGCCGGAAAACAGGGCGCTCCCCACTCGCAAGATAAGACTATCGGCCACTAAGTGGTGTATACATCTGATAGGAGCCGCATATCACCATAACACGCACGGCGATGATGAGATGAGAACTCCAAGAATGACGAGAATGGGATTTGTAAAGATAGGAGTCTTGAGGTCCCCGGGGCTATGTAGGACCCGCCAGAACATCAGGATCGAGCATTTAAAGATGATGGCAAGCCCAGATATTCTTGTGGCTGATCAGACCTCATCAGCGCTGGACCTTTACACCCAAGCTCACCCAGTTCTCGGTCCCCCAGCTCGAGATGTTCACTTCGAAATCCCTCACAGCGTTGGCCATCGGCCTTGGTGCCATTGCATCCCAAGCCAAAGCTGAGAAGTCTACTTTTGACTCGGATCTTACTTGGGTCTCAACAGATTCTTCTTTGCCCAAGGTTGTCATCTACAACGCTCGCGGTACAATTCTCTCCGCATCCAAGTACGGCCGGCTCGACAACATCAACTATGGATCTGGTCCCCCAGTTACCGTTGACCACATGATCGGAAACGTCACTGAGGTCCTCAAGGTGGCTCAGTTGGCTGTTGTTTCTTTCCCAGTCACAGGAGGAAGTGCCGGCCTCAACAGCTCACTCTACCTCAACATCACACAGCATGCCAACCGTCATCTCTGCACCGAGGGCTCAGACATAGCAGGTGGCATCATGTTCCACGGAACCAACACCCTCGAGGAGACAGCCTTTGGCGTCGACCTGACCCTCAACTGCTCCAAGCCATTCGTCGCTACCGGTGCCATGAGACCCGATACCTACATCTCCCCCGATGGCCGCTCCAACTTCTTCCAGGCTGTCGCCACAGCCGTTTCCCCCGATGCGAGGGACAGGGGTGGTTTGATCGCCTTCAACGATCGTATCACCTCCATCTACTATTCCACCAAGTCCAACGCCAACACCCCCGACACCTTCAGGTCGATCGAGCAGGGCAACGTCGGTGCTTTCCTCGGAGGTCAACCGTACTTCTACTTCAGCGGACCAAGCTACCCCACCGGCCGCCCACACTTTGACGTGACGAACACCACTGAGCTTCCTGCCGTTGTCGTCCTCTATGGTCACCGTAAGTTTTCCCTTCTGTCACCAGCTTGTTTCGAAGGTGCTGATAGTTTGGATAGAGGGCTTCGACGCCTCGCTCATGTACGCAGCTGTTGCCAATGGTGCCAAGTAAGTGCCTTTCCTGCCTGTTGAGAATCGTTGAAAGCAACAGAACTGACTGGAAATTAAAACAGGGGTATCGTTCACATGGGCTCTGGCGCCGCTTCTCTCTCCCCCTCCGCCCGCGAGGCTGCCGCCGAGCTCTACAAGCAGGGCATCCCTGTCGTGACTGTCACCCGTTCCGTGACCGGCACTGGTATGCCCGGTATTGAGAAGGGTCCTGTGTGAGTTTCCTCCTGTCAAAAGACTGGTATTTTATGTCTGATGACAGTTACTGATTCTCTTGCCCCCACAGCTTCTACGCTAGCTACCTCCAGGGCCCTCAGGCCAGAATCATGCTTCAGCTCGCCATTAACGCCGGTTACACTCTTGATGAGATCCGGAATTTGTTTGAGGCTCCTTTGAGGAGTGCCATCTATGCCCCTGCTCCCAACAGCGAGTGGTTTGCCGAGGTGTAAGGCGGGAGGCATGAGCTCGTGTTTTCATGTACTTGATGATCAAGATCGGAACTGATGAAATGATGTGATGAATGATGGATATAGTTGGTAAAAAATTCGAAATGGGTAATTTTGATGAATTAATAACATTGATAACTCTATGAACTGCGCCAAGAAATGATAGACCGTACAAAATAGAGACCATGGATCGGTATTCAATAACTTGAGATGTCCGTTTACTGTGTACACGACGGCTCGCAAACGACCCGCCATTCTTTTCACGCCTTAGTCTGAACGCTGCGGGGACCAGAGGAAAACAGCCAGCCAGCCAGGTACTGTTTCAACTCCGAAGGTGGTGGTGTTGTGAAGGCTCTCATCGATGTCGGCGAACGGAACAGGGTGGGTATGACGAGTGAATTGGATGAAAAAGACGAGGAATTTTCAAAACTGTGAAACCAAAAAGAGTGATATGGGTTATCAACACACAGTTTGCTGGCTCGTCTTCTCACTGTGTAGTCGAAAGTAGGGCAGCTTTATCTCAGCAACACCCAGAAAAAAAATGACAAAGGTCGGTGGCTGCCCAGGCGTTGGATGCTTCTCACCTTGCCAGAAAAAGCCATCTCCCCACTGCGCACAACGTTAGCAGGAAACAGGGTTAAAATCCACTCCTTGACGGTCCCTATCCACCACCGAACGTCATTCCCAATTCCCGTGTCGCAGTAACTTGTGTTTTCTTTAGACTGCAGCATGGCCCGGGTTTACCATCTCTCGCTTGAGCATCGGGGTTTCTCGCCTAGCCTTTCTTGTTGATGATATCTTCCCGCTTTGGCTTCAGGTTGACGGGTTGATAAGTCAAGCCACTACCCACCTAATACGGCGGACGACCAGACCTTAAAAAGGCAAAAGAGAAATGAAACTGAGTTACCCACACGGAAGCCCTCCATAGTTTGACGTTGACTAGTGGCTCTTGGAATCAAACCCTGACCGAAACGAGTATAAGGTTGCTGAACCCTCCCCCAATTCCTTCAACTGTCTCGAGCATTTCTCCTGGTGAACCATATCTGACTTGATCAGTCTTTCCACCGATTCAGCACAACCCAACCGACGAATATCTCGTACAACAGTCTCCAGGCATGGTTCGCCGCCCAGGAACCCACTCAACCTCTTCAGAGTCCTCAGACTGGGAAGACGCTCAGACCAGAGAGACGGGCGACTGGGCGTCCAAACACTACTCGGACAGTGACTCGGAGCACTGGATTTGGTCCGACAGCGACTCGGAGCGATCAGTCGGTTCAAACAGCGACGTTGAAGCGGAGGCAGAGGCAGAGGCAGAGGCAGAGGCAGAGGCAGAGGCAGAGGCAGAAGCTGCCGTGCAAGAAAGGATCGAGGCCATGATGAACACAGGGATGGTGCATTCCCAACTCGTCGAGCGAGCGACGGAAGCAGAGACGCCCAGTATCGAGTCCAAAGCACAGCTGAATGTCGGGGAGGTCACTTCGCTCCCGCTCGTCTTTCCGTCTGCACCCGTTCGCTCCCCTACACCCGAGCGCGTACAAGCGCAAACGCAACCTGCCCCCTCCATAGCCTCACCCCCATCTCCCGGTTCCTCCGTTGTGCGTGAGGCGGCGCTTGCCACTGCTCCTGTTCTCACGCCGGTAACCACCACCGCTTCTGCTCCCACCCCTAACCTGGAACCAACCCCGCTCTCCCCAAAAGCTAGAGCCGCCCTAGCCCTGCGCTTCTACACCCTCCGTGCTCAACTCGAGGTCTCCCTCGCAAAGGAGCTCGCCGCCCTTCCCCCTCCCACCCCTCCCACCCCTCCTCGACCCCCCTTCCGCGTCATGGTCGAGCGTTTCGACGCTTACGAGAAAGCGTACCTCGCCGCCGAGGAAGCGAACCGTCTCTACCGTCTCAACCACGGTCAGTCACCGAAGGGGCTTCTCGCCCGCTTGTTGGAGCGCTTCTGCGGGGATGGTCCATTGTCTCAAGTCGCCTTTGAGAGGGAGGTCCCGAGCCCGGCGACGTGGGACTGGCTCCAGGCCGAGATTGAGTACCGGCCTGTCTTGGAGGAGAGGTGCCGCAAGGAAAAGGAGATCAGGGGCCGGTATGAGGAGATGAGGGTGAAGGCTCGGAGGCAGTATTTGGAGACGCTAAAGGAGGGTGGAGTGTGGCTGAAAGAGATGGAAAAGATGTAAATTGAGTAGATCGGGAACGAATTGTGGTGCAGAGTTACTGGTTTGTAGCTAAATAAAAATATATAAGAAGAATTGAAAAAAGAATTAAATTAAAAAAAAATAAAAGAAAAAAGTAGTGAAATTGATGTAGAATTGAGCGTAAAAAGAAAAGCAGATGTATGGTGTGAAAGCTGCAAGTTGGTAATCAACTGTGGTATGTTTGCACAGTTAGAAATTGTTGCGGACATCGATGGGGCTTAAAACACCGGATCCCAGATTCAACAAAAGAATTGTGGAGTGGAAAGAAGCGCCCAAACTTCAAAGAAGGCGGAGAGGTGTAAAAAGGTATAAAAGAAACTCGACGTGGGCCTGATTCGAACAGACGCTCCCGAAGGAACAAGATTTCTAGTCTTGCGCATTAGACCACTCTGCCACCACGCCTCCTAAGAACTCGATAGCAAATGAATGGAATCTAGATTACTTGTAGAAGCTACAGTTATCGGTTTAGTTTCATTACTCGACTGTAATTCAGTTCACCAATCCTGCTTTAACGACCTCATATGCCCAAAGGTTCTCTGGAGACATCCCTTCTATCTCAGGTTGCAGAAAGCACGCGTGAATCTGACCCCCATATTCGAAGCCAGACTCATCTTCCTCTTCTTCCTCGGACTCATCCATTGCCATGGCCTCCTCCCTATCCGTATCTGCAAAATTCAGGCTAGAGACACACTCAGACTCGTTGTCCGGATCTGAAGTCAATTTTGTCCTTGCGCCAAGCTGATTGTCCCACTCGGGCACATGGACGATGATGGTGCAGTATGAATAGTCGGAGTGGATAGGTGCTTCGTTTCCGTACTGTTCATGGCATACCGTTAGCTTTATGTGTCATGGGATACTGAGAAACCAGAACCTCGAAAGCACTCACCACCATGTACATCAGCTGTCGCTGTTTGTGCTCGTCGTGGCTCTCATTCATCCACACAACCTCTCTGAACTTTGACGCGGCTGATGCCCCAACTCTTAATCAAACATTTAAGATGAGTTTCGTCATCGACTTGCCAATTCTGGTAGGTTTCCGCCGGAAAGTACTTTCCCATCACATATCTGTACGAGTCGTCCTCGTACCTCTCAGTGATGAGAACCGGGCGTAGGTCGACGTGGTAGCCCAGGGACAGGAAACCTTGCCAGATCGCTCGGTCAATGCCTTTGATGGCCGAGACGGAAAAGATCTCCGATGTGTGCGAATACGCGTGCGAGGTGTAGAAACCAAGGTAACCGCCTAACCATAAGGATGTGTTAGCCAATGTGAGTGAAGCAGGGAGTTGCAGATAGCACCAACCTTTAGGCATGAAAGTCTTGTCGTTTATTATATTTCGTGCATACTTCATCAGAGGAAGCTCGACTTCCATGAACCTGGCCAGTTTAGCTTCGGAAATGCGTTCGGCGTACAGATTGCACGTCAATGTAAGTCGGTATCCCTTTGAGACAGGAAGGACCTCGTGTTCGCAATTGCTGTAGAACGCGGCCCATTGAACCATGTTGCTTTTGGAGTTCTTGGTTGACCAATCGAACTTCATCGTCTCACCCCTGTGCCGTACCTCAAGCTCCCCCGAGTGCTCAGCAGGCAGGCACACTACTAAAGACCCAAACTGAGAGGGAGATCTCGGGGTGTCGACATGTGCCTTGAGGTGGCCTGATGGTCCATCATACACATTGAGTTTGTAGAGCTCTGCTTTGATTGTGTGATGACCGATGCCAGGAGAAAGAAGCTTGGATATCGTGTCAATGATGCCGACATGGTAAGGGCGGAAATTGGTCGAGAACTGGGTAGGGTCGACGCTTCAGCGCCTTGCGATATTTCTCATCACATACGTCCTTTCCGGCCTTGCCAAAGGTTGCAGGGAGCATATCGGCGACGAGGGCGCGTAAGAGCTCATCTTGCTTCCCATGAGGACCTTCTGGAAAGGTAATCTTAGAGCGGGATGCAAGGGTAGATAGAGCAGTCTCGAGGATCCCAACGGAGAGCGATGGGGTCAAGATGTACAGCCTTGTCGCTGTCGGAGGGTTTGATGTCCGGGTGTAGAATGGGAAGCGAGCCGCCGCATGCAAAACCAAATTCATACTGACTGGTGTCCATCACGGTCTTCAACTCCTCCACAAGAGTCATCATATTGTCTTCGACCTCGATTGGACTCATGTTGACAACTGGCTTCGACTTTTGGCGCAAGTTATAAGGCATTTTGACGGCGGCGATAGATACACGATTGCGCCAATCAAAGAGATGGGGGGATGCAGAAAATGCTGCTTCGTAGAGGAAGCCACGCAATTTATGGAAGGAGAGCGACCAGACAAGGTTTCAGGCACGACTCTGCTGAAAATCTTCTCAACGCGCCTTCTGTGACATGTCATCCATCATGGTGGTCGTGGCTGGCTCAGCTCTATTAAACTTGATGAAATTTGCGTTCTTTGGAATGGAAGCCTGAATGAAGTTGGTGAAATATACTCTGAAGCCCTGAAAAACACCCAAATCCTGTCTCTGAGCCTGCGGCTGTCCGCCTGGGAACCTTGTGAATTTCAAACTTGTGCGAGACGTTCCGCTCTACCAAATTATGAGAACCCCAAATTATGCCCTCCAAATTATTCCTCTTTGGCATTTCCCAATGCCACCTGCAAAGTGCCTGACGATTCAGACGGTGGAAATTACCAATTCGACAGCCAGGAAGGTAAGCCAACCCCAGGTGATGCTAACATAGGATTCTTCAATCCAAGCTGTACCGGTGATGTTGGCAATATCGCTTGCTACTTGGAATTTGGGTCTGTTTTCTCGTAGTCTATAGCTTACAATCAGCACGGGGACCAGACGGAATAACTTTTGTTGAAGAGCAGCGAGAAACCTTACCCACGTGACAGACCAATAGCAAAGTTCATGAAGATCTTCTTGATGCGATCTGTCGCCCGCCCAGGATCAAGCAGATTTTCGGGCTCAAGAAAGATGCTTGTCCAGAGCGACCGGGAAATACTATCAAACAACAGATCCAGGTAAATGTCTTCCGGACGCTCTTCTGATTGCACAGGACGCTCCTGAGCATAAGTCATGAGAAGCGCTTTCATCTCTGTTCCAATGACCTGGATCGCCTCGTATGTGGCCCCGTAGTTTTCAAGTCCCGGGACTGTTGAGGGGTTAATGGGACCCTCCAGATAGATTGTATTTTTGTATCAGTCGAACCTATCCTCTTGTGCTTGGTCGCATATTAGTTGATCTCCTGGAACGTCGGCGCATGTGAAGTCCATGAAGAATCCGGAGCTAGATTCACTCGGTGTCAATGTAGAGTTCGCTACGGTGGTGGTTTGTTTGCCTTTGTCTACGCGGATATCATATGACTGAACACAGAGGTGGAAGAGGACTTCGATAGCCTCGTAGCCAGCCTTCTGGATCGAGCTGAGAATCTCCGCGTAGTTGGATTCCTCGGCAACCTCCTTCCACTCCCATTCTCCCTGCGTTTCAATCACCGGAACTGTGCGGATCAGTACCAAAGACGCTACTTTTGTCTTCATAAGATTCTTATTGCAAGAGAATGCAATGCTCTGGTTTCCAGTTAGCACGTCCATGAAGACCGCCAGCTTTCCCTGGTGTATAAGGTCGAGACTCCTGCCGTGTGGGTAGGCATTTGGAATTGATGCGTTCCATACTGTGATGTCACATTCGTAGACAGTCCAGTAGTTGTGGTCACCACTGGTGGAAGCCTGAAGGTTGTCCTCCGCTCGAATCCTCAGATAGGAAGAGACATCTGCGAAGTCTACACAGATTCACAATGAATGAATTTCATCAAAGGTACAATTACCCGTTGAGCAGACAGGTTCATTAGGGGTTATCAGGCTGTACTCGTAGTCTTCCACGGGCCATGGGAGTTCATTGAGTGCCTTGTTAGTTGCCCGAACTAGAGTTTCATGAACTGAGACTTTCAACATCCCGATGACTGAAACTTGAGCCCCATCCTCGCCCGGTGAGGGAACGTATCTTGAAGGGTAGTCGATGGCCAACTGTGTCAACGGAGAGGTGAGAACGCATATGATGCTCAGGAATGCTGCAAGGGTGACAAAGTGTCTATGCCGGATTCGCCACAGTAGAGTGAGTGCTCCCCACGATCCCCTGCTTGCCTGGTCAATAAGATGGAAGTCGTACAACGACCAGTCCTGAAGAAACCGGCTCTATTGAGCTTGGCTGATGGCATTGGAAGCTGGCCACATGAAGGCTGCCTTTGCCAGGGTGGTCAAAAAAGCAAGTATCGAGTTCAAAGATATCTTGAGAGGCCAATTTGGTAGCTGCTTTTCGCTATAGCTGGCGAGCACAACCACAATGGCTGTTGGTATATCTGGTTAGTACCGACTGAGCCATTGATAAGGGCGACAAATCAGCCTTTCAGCACATACCCACGAATATGAGATAACTAACACTGATGGACAGCACCTCGAAGCCCCAGATTCTCCAGATAGGCTTAAGTGTGTGTGTTTGAAGGCTGTCTGGGACCGAGGTATGCCCGACGGAAAGTGTCTGTGGGTTACTGTTGTTGGGATGGGGCAAACCGGAGCTGAATTGAGTGCTGTCTGCAGTTGAATTGGATCCAGATGAAAGTAGCTGACTTTTGATGGCGGCTGAATCTGAAATCACAGAACCTAAGTGAAAGCTATCGGTGGTCACCCCCATCAGGTTGCATTGGCTGCGATCGGGGAGGAGAGGTAATCGTCTGATGTTGTGTCTCACGGATTGCCACATGGTTTTTCTTGGTTGAGGCTTGGGGGTGCGCAAAAAAAAGAAGAAGTGTTCGCGTAGAGTGTGCCAATCTCCGCAGTAACATATTCACACTTAGGATGGCCTTGAAGATTTTTCAAATTGGTCGATGGATTGTCAATGGAGACTGGCTGGTTCAAATGAGTCTGTCGCGTATTGGATAAAGAAGCTTCCGGCGATTCGTGAGCTGTGGCGGCGTGCGACTCGCCTATTTGTTGTTGTTGGTTTGGCATGGCTTTCAATGAACCAGGACGGCGTGATGAAGTCGGACACCGGTAACAAAGCGAAGTCTAGGGCAATGATTTTTGGTGGAAGGAGAGTTATGTAAGTAATTACCACTGTACGTCCGTATACATATTGCACATATAAGCCTGGGCCCGATGACTTTCCCTCGAAGAGATAATGATTTTCGGCGGGCTCAATTTTCATATTCGATATGCGGCCCAGCCTCAGTTTGCTATCCAGTCATTTGCCATGGATGAGCTCTTACCTTCCTGTGCCGTATGCGACCCAGAGGTCGTTAGGTGGGCGCAGGCGTACACCAAATAACTCAACTACTCAGCTTTCACAAATGCAACTTCCTTGGCCTAGAAACAGGTCGGTCAGATAACAGAGCTGCCAATCTCGTGCAGTGAGAGCGCTTGAGACGTGCACTTGTTGTGTGTGATAACATTTAGGTGGCCTGGTCATCCCACTTTTCCAATCATTTCAAAGAGAATGGGAAGGTACCTATGTGCAGCAGAAAGTGCATTTGAGGCCAGAATCAGAAAATCGGAGGCACCATACAAGGCTAATGACAGTACCTCTAAGGACTGACATGTATCATGTGCTTGTGTCGATTAAAAGTGAAAGGCAGAATTGGGGATCAGCTTGCTCCACCTGAAAAGGGGCAAGATATCACGGTCATGGTGTTGATATTATATGCAAGGTGCATTTTGGTCAAAGCCCGATTGAACAAGCATTTTAGCTAACCTGAACGGACCGAATCTTTGAAACCTCTAGTCTAGTAGCCCAATTTAAAGAATGATGGTAGGCTGGGGGAGGTTGGCAGAGGCAGCAGCGCAGCGGCAGGCTATTATCCCATGTCAGTTAAGATTTTTAGATAGTACCAGGAGCCAGGACGTGTTCAAGACTTACCGTTGAGACCAGCAGGGTAAACAGCATTGTACTCCTGTTGGGTGCAGCGCTCAAGAACACACTCGCCCATGGCCATAGCAATAGGTTGGAAGTTGACACCGCACTGGCACTCCATATCTCTGATGCCGGTGCAGCCCCACGCCGGGGTGAGGGTGTTGAAGCACTCGTGAGCACACTCGGGAATCTCGCGGACGGCGATTTCATCACAGTTCTCGGCAGGACCGAAGTGATATTCGTACGCGGGAGCGGCGCGGACTGTGGTGGTGGTGACGTTGACGCTGAGGCAGCCGCAGGCGGAGGCGTAGTCGTCATCACGACGGCACTCGTCAGCGTAGGCAGGGACAGGCTTGGGGGCGGCGGTGACAACGGGAGCCGGGGCAGGGGTAGTTGCGATCTGGCCGGAGGTGGTATAGATGGTCTCAGTCCAGGTGCGCTGAGCGCCAGTGACGGTAACCTTCAGGTACTCAGCGCAGTCGGCGCTGCGCGTCTCAAGGGAGACGGGCTTGCGACCAAGGCCGAGGATCTCGCGGTTACAGCTGTCCATCGGGTTACAGACTTTGGGTGTAGGCTTGGGAGGGTGAGGTCTCCCATGGCCTTTGCCGGGAGGGCCTCCACGACCACCTCCGGAGCCTCCGTGTCCCTTTCCAACGGCACCGGCTAGGCCAAGGGTGGCAAAAGCGAGAATTACGACGGCCTTCATCGTGAGGATATGGAAGCTGGCTAAGCTGGAGAAGAAGCTGTAGTCTGAAAAGAGATGGAGGAGGGAAGCGGTAGTGAGGAGAATGATCACAAACCCCAGGATAGCGAGTTGGGATGCTGCTTATATATCCCTACGGTCGTATCTTCTCATTATCCACCACAGCCCGAGCCGTCTCCGAAGGCGCATTCGCATGGAGGCAGATGCCAGGCCCAAAACTCCGAAGCTGACGGTTCAGTAGAACCATGTCACGGTCCCCATTACCTCTCCACCATGGGCAGGGAACTACCCAGACGCTCGACTTCGCAATGTGCGTTCCTGACAGAGCCAGTCCTTGGCATCAAAGCCTAGAAGTCTGTTTATTGATGGTATTTGATCGCCGCCGCCTGAGTGAAGTCAGTCAGAGAGCTCGTGTGCTAGATATGACGGCCACTCATCAATAAAACATGGAATAACGTCCAGCGCGAGGCCACAATTCGAAAACAAGACTCGCGCTGGCAAAAGCTCGAAGTCAACGACGTGACATCGCGAGATCTGTTCAGACCATCTGATGTGCGATTTTGGCAACAAGCTTCCTCCGATGGAGATGCATAAGATCCACATCAAATCCACAATCGTCCCGCTAGCTTGGCCTTGGACCCGCTTTTGATCGCTTGACCCAATGGATGAATGAGCTTCGATCTGATAAAAAAAAGCTCAACATCTTATCAATCAATCAGTTATCCACAATGGTCTGGGCTCTCGACGCCCTGGTGGACTTGTTCGGGCAAATTCTCACCGCTTGCCTCTTAGTCGGCGGTGCCGGACTTTTGTTGGTATAACCACACTCGTGGAGAAACGACAACCGGTCTTGCTCTCCGCAGGTCAGCTAGCTCCCAAGCATTAGGCCCCGGTGCCTGCCTTTCGGATCTGATAATGCATGCCGAGCTGCTACAATGACAAGGTTTTCAGTCAGCGTGACTCTTTTTTCAGAGCGTGACGCTCTTGTTGGGCCCGCCGAACTTCGGCCTCTCGGTCCTCAGAGCGGGACGGGCAGATGGCTGCTGCAAATGTCTAATACCTAAACTCAGAACTGTCATTCAATAAACAGAAGAGCAGACAAGAAAACATGACATGGAACGGCGAGATCAAAGACAATAGTGCTATTGTAGGTATCAAGACTTGCTACGAATCGACAAAATTACTGCGTTCTGAACCTCGGCAAGTGATGCTCTCCCAGTGACATGGAGGTGTCATTTCATGACCAGATCAAATAGCTCGAATGCAAAGTAGTACTCTTCTGGTCGGGGTCAGTACCTACATACCCCTTCGAATCCCAGAAATATCTTTCAAGGTGAAAATAATGCATGTTTGTCTTTGAAAGGGTGCTAATATCCTGCATGACAGCCTTACTTGTCCCAATGTACACCCTTCTATTCCGGAGCTGTACGTTTTTACTCCCCCAAGAGACGTTTCAATGCCCAAATAGGACCCTGCCACTATCTTTCAAGCCTTCTACGCTATATAATAAGACCTTCACATTATCTAACAAGGCCTATATACTATCCAGGAAGGCCTTGTGTAAGACCGCCTCTTACTATATCTTGTACGCGTCTAAGCTATCACACTAGGCATAGTTGATCTCTATTATAGGCATACAAATCGTAAAGTAACACATAACACAGAATTTTCATTGTCGCTAAACAGACAAAATCCATTATCATTACTACCCCTTGACCGCAAAAACAGACCAAAACTAGTCCTCCAAAAGACCGGCAGCCAGGGCTTCCAAGTCCTGCAAGTTATCCGGCTCGTAGCCCATTTCAATGACCTTTTTACCACTGGAGGCCTTCTTTTTCCGTTCGGGCTGGTCTTCCACGTCAGAGTCGTTCTGGAACCACTTCTTTGTCTTCTTCTTCGGTGGCTCATCCTCCTCAGACTGCTCACCACCGCCACCGGCAATAGGAAGACTCCTAAGCAAAGCCAACGGGTCCTCATCCATCTCATCCCCGCTATCAAGCTGAGTGATCGGACCTCTCTCCCTCTCCACCTCCTCACCTCTCTCTCTAGCTTTGGCCCGATCCCTCTTCTCCTTTCTCCTCTTCCTAGCCAACTCCTTGTCTTCCACATCCGCCTCCTTGACCCTCTCCCCTTCGGCCTCGACGAACTTTTGCCTGAGCTCCTTCGCATCTCCCTCCTTTTGGAAGTCTTCCAGACCCTGCAAGACGTACAATGGCTGGGCATTGCCCTCCTCGTCGAAAATGAGCTTCTGCCCCTTGCCCATCATCTTGGCCACCTTGGCCTTGGACATGAGCTTCTTCTCCGCCCGCTTCGAGTCGATAACGATCTCCTGGTCACCAATCTTGACCACCTTTGCGCCCGCAATCTCCTTCCCGTTGATTCCTTCAGCAGTTTCATCCAGCTCCTTATCGCCCAACACTCTCTTCACCGACAAGAACCCATCGTCCTCGTCGTCGTCCTCCGCACCCTCGTCAACCAGCTTCCGGTAATGACTAGACAACACATCCTGGTTCTGCCTCTCCGCCATCTTCTGGTACTTGGTCTTGACCTCCTTCTTCTTCGGCTTGCCCTCGGCGTCATAGTCGCTGCTGTCGTCGTCCGACCCAACATCAAACGCCATCCTGCTGGCCTGCTTATTCGCCCGTCTCATCTCCTCCGCCCCCTTTTGGAATTTCACCTGTGGCGTACCCGGCAATCCCAGACTGGCCGCATACCCATCCAGATCCATCTTGTTGAATTTGAACACGTCCTTATCTTTTTGCACGTAAATCGACCTCACATATGTGATAAACGCCTTTTGTCCGAGGTACTTCAAGTCCGCCGACTGGAAGCACTGAGATTGCAGCTCTCCCTTGATGCTCGTCTTCTTTCCCTCCCGAACATTGACCTTTGTGATCGGAATCTTTTTTTGTTCGAGCCTGGACAGAAACCCCTTCTCTTCACTCGGATCCAAGAACAGCACCGCCCGACCCTTGCTCTCGTATCTGGCTGTTCTACCCACCCTGTGAATGTACGTGTCCGCATCCTCAGGACAGTCTACCTGCACGACCCAGTCCACAGCGGGAAAATCAACTCCTCTCGCGACAACATCCGTGGCGAACAAACAAGCGTACTTGGAAGAGGTGAATTTTCGGGTAATCTCCATTCTCCCAACCTGCTTTTGCCGGCCGTGCAAATGCAGCAGCGAGATACCAGGCTGCATGCGCTTGAAGCTCTCATACACAAACCGTACTTGTTTCCCTGACGAGAAAAAGACAATCATTTTGCTCTTCAGATTCGTTCGGATAAAGCCCCAGAGCGTGTCCAACTTCTCGGGAAGGGGTGTGACAATATAGCTCTGCTGCAAATTGGTCGGGGTGGCTGTCGGTGCTTCCTCGTGTGCCGAGACATACTCCGGGTCCTTGAGACTCAATCTCGCAAGGTCGGAAACACGTTTCGACTGGGTGGCCGAGAACAACATCGTTTGTCTTGTTTTGGGGAGATGCTCAACCAGCGCGTCGACTGCAGACTGGAACCCCATGTCCATGATTCTGTCTGCTTCGTCGAGAACCAGCATTTGGAGGTTGTTGACGTCGAAACCAGCGGTCTGATCGAGGTGTTGAAGCATACGGCCGGGGGTGCACACCAAGATGTTCATCCTGCCGAGTCTGTCGGCTTCTTCCTTGAGCGACTTGCCTCCGATGACCAAGCCTGCCGAGAAGACGTGGTTACGACCGATTTTGCGAAGTACTTCGAAGATCTGGACGGCGAGCTCGCGTGTGGGGGAGATGATGAGAGCGCCGAGGCCGTCGTATTCAGTCCACTGCGCTTGGACGAGCTTCTCGAGGACGGGGACAAGGAAAGCGAGGGTCTTGCCGCTGCCGGTTTTGGCGGCGCCGAGGATATCATGGCCCTTGAGAGCGAGGGGAATGGCGGCTTTTTGGATGTCTGTCAGAACCTCGAAGTGGGAGGCACGGAGGCCGGACGCGGTCGCGGCGCATAGAGGGAGGTCGGTGAATTTAGTGAGGTTTGGCGATTTTGGGTCCTGTGATATCCATCCATTAGAAACTTGTACCGGAAGAGGGTGTATAAAATGCAATTGAGCAACCCACAAGCTCCTGAATGGCAGCCTTCAGCTTCTCGAGCTCATCCTGTCCTCTTTTTCTCTTCAGTGTCTTCGTCTCTGGCTTTTTCGGTGTCGCATCCGCCGATTTGGAGTTCTTTTTGTTTCGATGAGCGACAACAGTCTTTGCGCCGCCAGTAGTAGGCGCCATGTTGAATTTTAGTGTCTGCTGTCGTTGTGTCGTGCTCCCGCGCAGCTCGTGGAAAATTGTCGAAACGAAATGGAAGCTGGAGTCCAGGATCGACTTCTTTGCGCAATTGCTTTGCTCTGCTGAAAGCCAGGGAAAATTTTGGCGGAGAAGGAATTCTGCCACTTGCCCCACTTCAACCCACCAGCCAAAAGCGCCAAGACAGAGTGCCGATAGACAGAAGGGTTGGGGTTGGCGCAGTAAGCTTGTCAATCACATTAACAGCAGGTTTAAAGGTATATATCATCTTGAATTATTCATGTTTTTCTTTGTATGTGCATAACTCAAGTACCAAAAGCATCCATCAACGCCGTCTGAAATCATGTCTCCCGCCGTTGCTCCTTTGCTCTCAGCCCTCAAAGAAAGCAAACCCAACCCAAACCTGGCAGCCAAAATGAAGCTGCCTTGTCAACAACATGCTGACCGGGGTATCGTGTAATCTAGGGTATCCGACCGACCACCCTCTTTTTTCATTCTCCTAGCTCGATGTAAAGTTCTTGACCACTCATAGATGTTACTGAAACGGCGTGATACTAAAAAATATATAGATAAACCATTGGGTGAAACACAAAGGAGAAAAAACGCCTGGCCAGCCAACTTGTCGCTTCCCTTTCAGCTCCTCTTCCATCCCCATCACCGAAACACAACTCACCACGAGCTCGATCCGATGTGCTTTCCAGTGTGCTCGTCAACCTCTTGCCCGTAGAGCCGAAGTCTGTAGAAGCAAGTATGATCCGGGCTACCATTGTTCGTGACAGCCCTAATGAGCACCGTATCGACGACAGCATCAAGTGTAACTAGGTCGTCAGAAAGCTTGTGGATAAAGACGCCGTTATCCACATGACGATACTCGTATTCGAATTTGCCAATCTGGACAAATTCCTCCCGAAGGTGGCCGGCGTTGCGAGGATTGGCAGCCGCAGTAGGGAATTGTGTGTTCATCCACTTCTGCATCTGCGAATTCTTGGCCTGGTTCTCAAATTTGGCCCAGATTTCAATGTCCTTGGGCATGGAGTCAGGGTCGGTTGTGGCCCCCGGATTGATGTTCTCGACCACAACATACTTGGGAATAACCAGGCCGGCAATACTGATGCCGATGTCAGCCGGGAGCTTCTGCTTGTTCTTGCCAGCATAGATACCAGCACACCAGCAGTGACCGCTGTCTGTCCAGAGAGAGGTAGCATGGAAGCTGTCATGGAGAAACTGTGGTTTCTTGGATATGGCCCTGAGCCACGCCACAGTGCCCATCGCTGGCCTCGCGATTCTGTAGGTCGGAGAAGTAAGACTGCTGTCGATTTGTGCACCATTTCCAAAGGAAAACCAATTGACATGGCGGTTCAACATGTCCATGATAGCGGCGCTTGGGCTTCGCTTGCCAGGCCTGATGGGGGAAGAGCCCAGTTCCTTGCCAACGATCTCCTTGACCAGCTTTTGAATTTCTTTCTTACTCAGACCACCCGTCTTATGTTTTTGCTCTTCGATGAGTCCGTGAAGCTCCTTGCGTAGAGCCTCCAAATCCCTTTCAAAGCTTTTCCGAGATATCGCTATTTGCTGTTGGAGATTTTCAACGTACTGGCGACTCGTGACCGTGTCCTGATATGTATCGGCCTCAGAGGTGACTGGCTTGGTGATTGGGTGCCCGGAGAGGAGGCTCGTGATTCTGTGCTTGTTTTTCTCGAACCAGTCCTCGAAAGAGTGATCCAGCCCCGTACTTTTGATTCGAGACCGAACAGCATCCCAGTGAGCGTCGCTGATTTTTCCCTTTTCAAGCCTGAGAATGGAGGGCTCGTGTTTCATGCGATCCAGGATGGCTTCCCAGAACTCTTTGGCAACAATGATGTTGCCATCCCTGTCTTTGGTTACGCGAACCACCTTCGGAAGTGTGGATTGGACACTCCTGAGTGCCAACTCGGTAGCGGTGGCTCTTTTTTCCCAAAACGCTTTGAAATCGTTGTACTGCTGCTCCGTGAACACAGCCATGTCCGGCAACGAACCACCCTTCGTGTATGGAGACGACGGCATCATCCCAAGTATCGGACCTCCAGCACCAAGCAAGAAAGAGCAAATGGCGACAACGAAGGAGGCCGCAAGAAACCATTTCACAGTTGGCCACCAAATCCTGCTCAAGATATCGCCTCCCTTGCCCAGCACATCGCCCACCCACGCAGTGGCTGCCGCGACAGTACTTCGATTGACTCCTCCACCTCCTGTGGGCCAACGGCCTGCCCGATTGCCGTGAGTATTGTTTCGAGGACCGGTATATCGACCTCCATGATCGGCGTTTCCGGCTCTATCGTCTTCGTCGCTGGATGATGAATCGGAGGAATCTGGGTCTCTCCTAGGCCCGCCTCCACCGCCAACTGCTGGCCTCCCAGCAGTACCGACACGGGCCGCAGGTACAGCAGGATTCGAGATTGAGGGCGCCCTATCCACCCCCGCTCGTGCACGCCAACCAGGACGCTGACTAACGTTCGCCATGGTAAAACCACCAGGATTAGCACCGGCCATACCCCCCCTAACACTTATTGTTCTGTTGGCTTGCCCCATTGTTCCCAGCGCATCTTCCAATGAGCCTGGTTGCGGTTTGGCTGCTACATGACCGACGGCTGGTGACCCAACCCTGACATGAGCTGCGCTGTCGACGACAGCAACATTGGTTTCCTCCTGCCAGCTGCGAGAAGCACCATCCGTGGTTCCTGGAGCGTTCGAGTACCCAGGTGGCTGAAGCACCTCACCACCTGGTATTCGAATTGGGGCACCGAATGAAGGTGAATGTACTGAGAAGTTTGGAGGAAAAGGAAGCAGATTCGAAGTTGTAGGGGGCTGTTGTTGATGTGGATTCGCGACTTGAGAACCGGCCGCCGAGTTGTTTCCAGCCAGTGCAGCTAGGCGAGCCTTGTCAATAGCAATCGCTCTCTTTAGCAGCTCCGCCTGTTTCTTTTCGCGTTTTTCTTTGCGGTGTTGCTTTTCGAGTTCCACATGTTGAGCTTTGAGAGCTTCCGCACGCGCTTCGGCTTCGGCTTGATTGGATTGTCGTAGGGCATCCACTCGCGCGGTCAACCTATCCAATTCAGGGCTGGTGACATCGGGGAGTTCGGGGGAAACGGAATCGTGAGATCTCTTCCGGTTCTGAGTGGGTGGTGATTTCGACCTCGACCTTGCAGAGCCTGATCTCGACCTGTTGTCAGATATCATGCCCCTGTTCATCGAAGTGGTGGCGCCCTGCTGTGAGTCGACAAGGGTTTGCTGAGAGGGCCCGTCATTTTCCCGGTCCCCTCCCTGTTGGTCCGACTCTTCCGATTGCGAGCGAGAAATCTGTTGAGATAGCGTCGTTCTCCCCGGAACCTGTGTCCTGCGTACAGTCTGAGGCTGTTGCACAGGCGGGAGAGGTTGCACAGGCGGGAGAGATTGCACAGGCGGGAGAGGTTGCACAGGTTGTTGTGTGTGTGCCGATGAGGTGTTAGTGCGAGATGCCAGTTCCTTCTCCTTTGCTAACAGGCGGGCATTGGCAGCCTCGTTATCTTTGATGACCGTATCAATAACTCCGTGCACTGCCTTGCGTACGTTTCCTCCTCCCATGATCCTGACTCTGTCCGGAAACGTAGCCATTGCAGAGCCATATGAGGTGCTGTACTTGACTGGCATATCGATCCTGACAGCCGTCGTATCAATGGGTTTTCTGGAAGACCGTACAGAGGAGGGCGTGCCAGCTCGTCCGTGCTGCTGAGGTGAGGGCGAAGGGACATTGCCGCCACGACCTGGGTGTTGTCTAGGCGGCATGGTGAAAAGCGAGGGTGAATTGGCGCTATGCTGAAGCGATTTAGAAGAGCCTATTCCTCGCGATATTGGATTTTGACCGAGATTCAATGCTATGTGCAACGATGTTGTTGGACTGCTGAGGGCGTCAGTCATGATCGCTAATGGTGAGTGGTGAAAAGCTGATGTGTGAAGTGAAAAGAAAAAAGTAGGGAAAATTCAATCGCAAATGACAATGATAGCCCCAACATTCAGCAAGATATACAATAACAAGCTGGGTTGCTGAACATGAGACTTCAGTACTGGCAGACTATTCAAAAATTTTTTAAAAAAAATACAACAATAGGAACAAGTGAGAGGAAGGGAGCAAACAAATAACAAATGAGATTGGCGATAGCAAAGAGGCTGCGTTGAAGCCCGACGACGTTGAGGGGGTGACTCGTGAGGTGTAGATTTACCTTCTTGTTCAGCGTGACAGTGTGACAGTGTGACAGCGTGTCTGGCCCCAATGCCGAATCCCAAGGCTGCAACAGCCTTTGCCTCGCCTTCTTTTTCGTTGCGACCAATTGCCCAACAGCAACCGACACGTCACTTCCCTGCTCAATCCCAATCAATTGCTCCGGAGTCGCCAGACAGGCAAGGTGAATGGTTTGCCGGGTGGTTGCTAGTTTTCAGTCGCGGCGACGGTACATATCATGGTTGGTCAGAGATGGGATGAAGAGAGCTCGAGGATGGGGCGTTGAAGCGACTAAAATGAGAGATGAAGACGCGCAGACTGTTGTTGACTTTACACGACACATCGCAAGCGGACATAAAGCTCTTGTCTCTGTGCTGAAAACGGCCTGGTTCTTTATGGCCTCGTAGCTTGTTCCCCTTTCATGAGCCTGTCGAGGTGTACATGCTTTGTTCTTCAGTGGCCGTTCCTGGTGGTCTGTAGAGCATCTGCCGTGCCAGTGGATCGGCGCGTTTTTCGAAGCTGGAGCTCTGCGCAATTGAGCCTTTTCCCGTCTCAGCAATGTGGTCTGTGCTTCTTCACCAACTTGTTGTTCGGTCAATGTGGCTCAGTTTTTCGTGGCTGCTGATACGTGTTAGTGGCTGGTGGAAAGTTGGTGTGGCAGCAACGTTGGTGACTCAGCAGTGATATCTACTTTACCCCCCACGTATTTACCCGGCAGGCAACTCATCCAAACCTTCCCGCGTACCTTCCCAGCATCCGCACACTCCCCCATTTTCCAACTTCGTGGAGATGTCTTTTCCCGATCAGCCACATCTTGTTAAGAATCTTGACCTAGCACTTATCAATGGGATATCTTTCAATTGAGGGTTTGGGCATATTTATTTAATACCTTGAACAAGCACCTGAAGTTGGCACGACATTCCATCATGTATGAACACAAGCCGCACACTTGCATACGCACTACCATTGTCGGATCTACTCCCAATGCGCCATCCGTTTCGTATTCCCCTGTGAAGCTCCACCGCTTCCTTCAAATGTTTGCTGAAAATCAGGGTTCGACTTGAGCCACTCTTGCGCATCTGTACAACGGTTCCATGGTGATCTTTGCTGTCTGCGGTTGAATTCCACGTGAAAGGGATCCTCATCGGTCATCTTCACAGTTGCCTTGTCCATTGCTCGATTCGATATTTTGAGTTTTTCTGTCAAGCAGCGAGACTGTTTCAAGCTCCAAGCCACTCAATGGTGGCCCCATCCCCACGAAGCTTAACATGTTGCCAGTGACCTCACTCGCGCCCGTGAGCTGGGCGAGCAGGGGACGACGCAGGTGTTGCAAGGCGGGGTCCCCGGGCGTCACAAGCACGAAGTGGGAGGTGGAGAGACGGTTGCCCCACGGTTGGCTGCGGGCTAGCGAGATTCGATTTGCGACTTTGTGCTGACCACATCCATAGCAGGCACCTCTCATTTTAATAACCTGCGACCTGCTCCTCCAACGCGACCTTGTTTTGTTCATTCTTTCTGCCCCATCCTCTCGCTCGTTTGATTCCTCGTTTTATACCCGACCCTCGCTACTTCAACACCTAATCCCGCGAGATCATGGCCGTGGGAACCGTTCTCGTCACTGGGTAAGCCCGTTTCTCACCTCTGCGGCCCTGAGACCCCTCTCCGCAATCGCTGTCCACTCCCCCGCATGGGCGTGCCAGCCGCGAAAAGCATCCCCGCCAAATTCCCCAGAAAAAAAAAGAAACACATCTGACGCTGATATGGGTGGCTTACAGTGGCACCGGCTACATTGGGTCTTTCACCACCCTTGCGCTGCTCGAAAATGACTACAATGTCGTCATTGTCGACAACCTTTACAACTCGTCCAAGGTGGCGGTAGATCGCATTGAGCTGATCTGTGGGAAGCGGCCTTTGTTCTACGAGGTCGACGTGACCAACGAAACCGCCCTCGACGAAGTGTTTGCGAAGCACCCAGAAATCGACAGTGTCATTCACTTTGCAGCTCTCAAGGCAAGTTCCGGATCAGCTGCGTGACATGCGCTTACCCACAGATGCGCTTTTTCCCCGCCAGCGCAACGCAGTGTAACGCTTGCTACATCATGGGCCCAGGCTAACTCTTGTCTCCCACCTAGGCTGTCGGCGAATCAGGCGAGATTCCTCTGGATTACTACCGAACCAATGTCGGCGGCAGCATCTCGTTGTTGCGCTCCATGGAGAAGCACAATGTTACCAACATCGTCTTCTCGTCGTCGGCTACCGTTTACGGCGATGCCACCCGCATCCCCAACATGATCCCGATCCCTGAGCATTGCCCAATCGAAGCCACCAATACTTATGGCCGGACCAAGGTTATGATTGAGCAGGTGATTACCGACCAAATTCATGCCCAGAGGCAGAAGAACCAGAAGGCAGGCAAGCCCTTTGAGCAGTGGAACGGGGCGCTCCTGCGTTACTTCAACCCCTGCGGCGCGCATCCCAGTGGTATTATGGGTGAGGATCCGCAGGGTGTTCCCTACAATTTGCTCCCTCTGCTGGGCAAGGTCGCTACGGGGGAGAGGGAGAAGCTGTTGGTGTTCGGTGATGGTAGGTCATTACAAGTCTGTTATACCCCTGCTAGATGGTCGGCTAACACTTGTGAACCAGACTACGCTTCAAAAGATGGCACCGCGATTCGCGATTACATCCACGTCCTCGATCTCGCCTCTGGTCATTTGGCTGCCCTCAACTACCTCCGCGAACACAAGCCTGGGGTTCGCGCCTGGAACCTGGGATCTGGCCGCGGCAGCACAGTGTTCGAGATGATCAAAGCCTTCAGCAAGGTTGTCGGTCGGGACCTGCCGTACGAGGTCGTTGGGAGGAGACAGGGCGATGTGCTTGACCTGACAGCCAACCCTGCCCGTGCAAACGAAGAACTCCACTGGAAGACACAGTTGACGCTGGAAGATGCCTGCGCTGATCTCTGGCGCTGGGTGGAGAACAACCCTAGGGGGTACAGACAAGACCCGCCGGCCGAGCTGCTGGATGCGTTGAAGGCGAGCAAGCACAAGAACTAAGAAAAGATTGATGCGTTTACGATTGTTTATGACTAGCAGGCTGGCAGCAGACGGGAACTGCAAACCATGTATTCTTCTCAGGGCTTTTATTACAGAGATAATGGTTAGACATAAAAGAAGACGTTTTCTCGTTTATTTGAATGGATACTTCGTTTTATTTTCGACAAAACAAAAGGTCGTGACCATGGAAGCGCCAATCAAGGTACTATTCGACTTTGAGGAGAAGCTTGCCCGTGGTCTTCCTGCTCTCCAGATCGATGTGCGCCTGGGCAACATTCTTGAGGGGATAAATTTGGTGGATATTGGCGTGGATCTTGCCCGTTACGAGCAAGTCAAAAAGCTCGCTTGTAAAGGTCTCCTTTTCCTCTGGGGTGGTGATGTATCCGGGCATGGAAGGTCTCATAATCTTGATGTTTTTGGGCATGAGGCGGAAGAGGTCGACCGGTTCAACAGCGCCAGACTTAATTGTTTTTCTCTTGTCAGCTTTCCCACGCAACTCGAGAAAAAAAAGGGCGGGGGGGGACTTACCGCATTCCCAAACACAATGATCGTCCCCTTCCTCGCCACGACATCTAGGTCTACCGTTCCAAACGTCGCCTTGCCCACCCCGTCAAAAATCACGTCTACGCCCTTGTTGTTGGTGATTTCCTTGACCTGCCGGATGACTTCTTCCTGCGGGAGGCTAGAGTCAACCACCCATCCTGCTCCCAACTTCTTGGCCAATTCGCACTTCTGCTTGCCGCCGGCGGTGGCGATGATCTTGGCGCCCATGACGGCGAGGATCTGGACGAGCATGGAGCCTGTCCCGCCTGCTGCTGCGTGGACGAGGGTCCATGGTCCTTCAGAGATTCCGAGTTGCTGGGTGATTCCTGCTGCTTCGCGGATGAAAGTTAGGGCGGTGAGACCTTGGAGGTAGGCTGCGCAGGCGGTTTCGGGGGTGAGCGAGGCCGGGAGGATAGTGGCTTGGGTGAGGGGGAAGGTTAGGAGGGTGTATTGGGCGTATGTGTTGTCTGCTAGGTAGACCACGCGGGAGCCGACGGGGTAGGAGGGGTGGGAGGAGGCGGTGATGGTGCCGGCGGCTTCTTTGCCTGTGATCAGGGGGTAGGGAGAGGGGGTGTCGTTTGAGCCGTTGGTGGAGGGGTGGTTGCTGTTGGAGGAGGGGGAGGGAGGTTTGTAGAGACCAGTGCGGAAGTATCTGGGTGTTGGTTAGGATAGGGGATTAAATGAGGGGAGCATGTGGGGAGCATACGTGTCGATGTAGTTGACGCCAACATACTCGTTGCGGACGAGGATTTGGCCTTCACCGAGGGAAGGGACGGGTAAGCCGGTCTTGTATTCCAGGACATCGGGGCCACCTGGACGGGGGATAACAACGCCGAACATGGTTTTGGGCATGGGTGCCATTTTGACTTGTATGAGTATTTGTTTACTTCGGACCGGCGGTTTGTGATAGCAACGCTGACGTTATCAAAGGTGCTGTTGGGATGAGCACATGAAGATGGGATATCTGAGGTAGGTATGTTGTCCAGCGTGGGGAAGGACCGGACTGAGTAAGACACTCGGGATGAACTATCGTAGCCGGATGGACTGTGTCTCGGACTGTCGATGGGGCCGGTGTTATTTATTCACAAAGTTGACAAGGTGAAGGATTTCGTGAAAAGCATCAACGTGAAATTCACTGCGTTTAAATGATCAGATCCTTCCCCCTACATCTTTACCGCCGACATTGAAGCCGATGACAAGAATATCATTCGGAATTTCACGATATCCAGCTTCCCCTCTTCATGCTACATCATGTTACACATACGACTAGGACCGAGTCGGAGGTTGATCCGGGGATGACTAATGATGTCATCAGTATGCGGTTGTCGGATTTAGTTGAAGAGGAGCTCTGGCAACAACGTCGTGCTCCCACGTCGTGAGCCGGGATATACCGAATCTCAGTCCTTCAGGCCTTGAGTTTGAGAAAGTGTGGTGTGTTCAAGTCTGTCTGCCTTGGCTGTTCGTGAGATCTGTTGGGCTTGCATGCGTCCTCCGGGTACATCGGACAAAACTCCGTGCTCAACCCGCTTTGCTTTTTTCCACACCAGCTGGCGGCGGACTATAACTTCCCTTCCGTCATGACAGCACCAGAAAGAATAGCAGAAAAGAATAAAATCGTCAAAGAAGCTGCCCCGCGTTTTGAAATCTTGATTGGCGTCCTTGGTGGGGCTGCTTAGCGCTCGAAACGCTGCGGCTTCGTGGCCAATTCAGTGGCTGTGCTTTGCGACAGCGGCTTCAAAGCCAACCTATCACTCTCACCACAAAATAACTGGCACTCAGAAGTGGGTTAAACACATATTGTATTATAAACCACACCTCGAAAGATAATCGCTAGGCTTTTAAAGATAGATAATACGCCTTTAAAGATAGTTTAAAGATCCTTAAAGATAGTTAACAAGGCCTTGAAAGATAGTTTGAAGTCTTATCAATTTACCTTTGAGGCAGTGTTGACAATATAATATGAGGTCAACTTGCTTGCTGTGCCAATTATTTTGTAGGGAGGGTGCTTATGCATTGCAAAGTCAAGCTCCAAGCCTAGCTGTGAGCTTCCTTCCCCTGTAACCTGTCCCATCTCACAGGGGGCTTAAGCTCGAGTTACACAGCGCCCCAATAATAGACGCCGTGAATATTCAACCAGAAATGCGAAAGTGCCTCGTCATCTCAAGTTTCCATGGTCTAATCCTCTTGGTACAACTCTCTAGTCTTTTCCATCTCCTCGCATTCATTCATCCTTCAAACCAACCCCGAAAGCTCGTTCCGCAGCGCGTCAAAAACTGCCTTGGCGCGCTGTGATCGTCGCAGAGTAGCGGCAACGGGCCCACAGAACCACGTACACCACCGCGAGGCTGGCCACGCAAACCGTCCAGTTTGGACGCGAGACTGGCCGACAAACCGTTACATCTGGATCTTCTGTTTCTCTCCAGCTTGTTGATCTTTACCAGCATCTTGGGAGTTCATCGTTGACACCTCCAGCAAAAACACCTCCGAGGGTGACTTCTTTGTCCGCGGTGTGACGATCACTTCTCAGTGAACAAGGTTTTACAGCCCAAGCAGAAAGACCGGAGCAGCACCTAATTCTGCCGAAGACGAAACATATCCGCGTTTCGACACAGACTTTCCAGCTATATACGCACATCTGTCTGGTCATGATCTTTCCGAGCTCGACAGTTTATGACGATGACTTCACCCTTTAGCCACGACGGTGGTCGTCGGGCACGGCTCCAGCAGATCGCCGCCGCTTGGGGTATCCACCCAACCATTCCACCGGTAACAGTTCAACAGCGACCTCCACAACGACGAACACCACAAGATGATTTTCAAGCAGAAGAGTTACTGAAGCGGCAAAGACTGAGCGCCTCTGCGGACGGTAACAAAAGTTCTCAAAATGCAAGCATCAAACGCGCTTTCAGCTCAAACAAAAAGCCCTCAGGAACCTGGGATCCCAACGAAATATTCGAGGCTCTGGACGCTCTGGTCACCAATCGAGGAGCGCCAGGCGTTGCGGATGCCTTGATTGCCAAGCTGGTGAACGCGGGAGGAAATGTCAATGTGTCAACCATCAAAAATAAGACCAACCTCCTCACTCGGAGAAAAAGCTTGGAGAACTTGGAAAGAAGCAGAGTGCTGCAAAGGGCGGTTCAAAACCGGCACACCGACATGGTTGCTGTCTTGGTCCAGTATGCCGATCCCCTCACCCTGGATGCAGCGCTTCCTCTTGCGATACGATCTGGGGATCTAGAAATGCTGGCCATGTTGCTTCACCAAGGGGCCAACTCCACGCAAACCCAAGATGCCCAGGACGCCTTCAGGCAGCTCTGCATCATGGGTGGCCATGCGGATCTAGTCGGCTTGATCTTGCAATCGGAAGGAAGGCCATCATCACAATGGATATCCATGTCCATGGTTGACGCTACACGTAAAGGCTGCTTTCATACAGTTATGAGGCTCAGCCGGTCGACAGCTGATGGGGACTACCACAAAGCCGAAGCGCTCAAGACGGCCATCTCCCAGTGCAGGGTCGATATCGCCCTTGCCATCCTTACCGGTACAAAACCACCTACACAGGGTGGCCAGGGTGTTCTGGAAAGCTTTGCACAGTTGGTGGAACACCCCTCACTTGGTCCCAATGACAGACTTCCCTTCACCGAGGCCCTCCTCTGTGCTGGTGCTTCAGGGGAACCGATTGCGATGGCACTCGCTCAAGCTTCTGTCAACGAGTATTATGATATGGTTGATTTACTCGTGTCTTATGGAGCTTCAATTGAGCACCAAGAGGCTGCCATTGTGCGGCACGCCTTGTCCACCGGACGAACTAGCTTGGCCCAGTTATTACTGAGCGAAAGGTCTACACTTAGCCCAGCATATGCCTCGGAATGCCTCGATAGCATACCGAAAACTATTGCACCCGAGGATCGGCATGCTATGCTCAGTCTCCTGCTTCGAAAAGGGGCAAGCGGGCCCCCTCTACACGAAGTGCTTATCGATGTCGTAAAGGCCAACGACCTTCAATCTGCCCAACTGTTACTTACCCCACAGTTTCCCGGTGGGCAGCCAGCCTCTAGTCACAACTTAGGAAACTGGAAGCATGGTGTGGTAGCTGTTAGACACGCGGTTGCGTCAGTTGATCATAGGAATGGTCTGGCCTTGAGCATCGCGGTCCAGATGGGTCAGTTGCAAATGGTGAAACAGCTGTTGGCCGGTAGGCCAAGTACACAAACTCTGGACCATATCTTTCCTCTCGTTCGAGCCCTTCAGCCGACGATTCGATATCAGATCGCCGAACAGTTTCTAACCGCGGGCCTGTCGAGCCCCTGTGTTTCGGTCGCTCTGCAAGAGGCGATCGAAGAACAGCCCCCACGCCGAGACGAAAACTTTATAAGCATGCTTCTCAGATTCAACGCCGACGTCAATTTCAACGATGGTGCTGGCGTCTTGTCGGCTATAGCTATTCGGGATCTCCCTCTTCTAGAAAGGTTGCTCACAAATAAGCCAGCACCTCAAACAATGGCTGCTGCCGTCATGAAGGCTATGGAAGAGCCGGATAGGGAGACACGATACCGCATGCTTAGCCTGCTTATTCCGAGCGCTGGTCGTGGTGAGACATCGCAAGCACTGGTACATACTCTGGCCGTCAAGCCCGTGGATATGCAACTTGCCAGGCTTCTCCTGGAACAAGGACGGGCAGATGTCAACTTTGACCATGGAGCATCTGTTACTTCAGGTACGTGGTCATACGTTATGTGTGTTCTTTGACGTCTCTGACATGAGGCAGCCATTAATGATCCCGAACCATCATTGCTGGAACTGGTCCTACAATACGGTGGCCCCAGTCCAGACACACTCTTTCAAGGGCTGGCCATGTTGTCAGAGGTGCCGACAAACCAAGTAAAAGCGGCCAAGGTTGACTCCATTCTTCGCCGAACACGGGATAAGAACATCCTGAACGCCATACTTGTCAAAGAGGTCCAGACGCTTCTCAAGATAACACCAGAAAAGCGCCAACTTGGCGTCATCTCTTCACTTCTCGCAGCCGGAGCGGATGTAAACTCCAATAAAGCGGCCGCTCTGTCGTGCGCTGTGAAGGCGGCCGACTCTGCCATAGTCGACCTGTTATTCACCGTCAACCCCAATGCTACATCACTTGCCGCGGCCCTCCCACAATCGCTCAATATTCTTGACCCCATGGATAGACTAACGTTCACCCAGAAACTGATAGAATCAGGAGCGCCAGGAGCCGAGGCCAACCGGGCATTGGTTTATGCAATCAATGCCCACCCGAACGACCTACCTCTTATTTCACTCCTTGCTACCCATGCGGATTCCTCTGGGGGCGACGCTCTCCTCACCGCCATCAAAAAGGAAAACCCTGAGATTGTACAGCTGGTGCTGGACAAGTCGTCCACGGTTTACTCGCAACAAGTACTGCAGGATGGGTTGGTGGATGCGCTCTTGGTTACAAACAAGACCAAAAGAGTGGCCATATGCAAGGCGCTGCTCGTTAAGGGGGTAAAGGGGCAGATTGTTTCTGATGCACTGCTGTCTGCTGCCTCAGACGGCGATATTGAGCTTGGAAGGGTTCTTTCCGACTACGGAGCAAGCGCTGATCACCGCGATGGACAAGCCATTGTGGAGGCTTGTGGAGCAGGAGCTAAGGATGTGATGGAGATGCTTTTAAGAGGCCAAGGTGGCCAGGTCGGGGAGCAAACCCTTATTAAGGGGTTCCTGGCAGCGAGTCAGGTTGTTGATCTGAAGCGCCGGGAGGATGTGTTCCGCATCTTACTACAAAAGGGGGTCAAAGGTGAGGTTGTGGACGCACAGCTTGTTTCGGCGGCCAAGTTTGGGGATGACGGCGAAGGGCTCGTGAGACTGCTGCTTCAGCATGGGGCAAGCGTGGACTACAATGCTGGAGAGGCTATCTGGAATGTCACGAGAGGGGCAAATATGGGGTGCTTGAAGCTTATGCTTGGCATCGATAGCGGCAGGGAACAGGAAAAGAAGCCAAACAAGGTGACCTTGCTGCGGTCGCTCAAGGCAAGCAGAAAGTTGAGCAGGGACTCGAGGTTACAGGTTGTGGACTGGTTGTTTCAAGCTGGAATGCCGCCATGCGAGGAGGTCAACATCGCTTTGAACAGAGTCGTGAAGGAGGATCCAGATTTGCGGCTGGTTGGGCTGTTGCTCAAGAACGGGGCATCGCCGCTGTCTAATGGCTGCGAGACGCTGACGGATGCAGCTCAGATGCTGCTGGTGGATGTGTTACAGCTGCTTTTGGCGGGTGACATCCCACAGAAGGATGTGTCATGGACCTTCAAACAAGCGTTCACCCCACAGGCATCGGTGACTTGGTTTACGGAGAAAGGTTTCCTGGTCGCGAAAATGTTACTCGCCAAGGGGGCAGAGGGGGAGAGCCTGACACTGGCGCTGATGACGGCCATCGATGCATATGACGCGGAGAAGGACGAGCTGGCGCGCAGATTCGCTAGTCTGCTACTTCAACACAAGGTTGACGTGTCTTACGAAGATGGCATCGTGCTGCGAAAGGCGGCTCAGCGGGCAGATGCAGACCTTATTCGACAGGTCCTACAACAGAATCCGGATTCAAGAGCCGTTTCCATCGCATTCGGCTACATTTTCGACCATGCGGATCTATCGGAAGAAGACACCCTTCGACTCATCACTCTCTTCACCGAATATCAGGATGGAGAGGAGAGGCTAGACGTCATGTTTCCACCCGCTGTCGGTACCGAACCAGTGCTATTCCGAGCCTTGAACAAGTTTCCGCGGTCTGCCAAAATCATGGAGACGCTGCTTGATGCGGGCTATTACCACGATCAACTGACCACGATGAGAGTTATGGAGGATATTGACGAGGAAGAACAGGTCAATTTGCTATTCTGGGCTATTTCACAGCCACAGAAGCGGGTCAGCAATTCTGTCATTGAACTGCTGGTTATCCGTGGTGCAAAGGTGAATTTTGAGACCAAAATATCCAAGACAACACCTCTCATGTTGGCTATCCGAGCCAGAAGGCAGGATGTAGTCAAATGTCTCATTCTCGCCGGTGCCGAGGTCGATGTGATGGATGTGACGGGCAACACGCCGATGACAATGGCAACTGAGATGGGTGGCGAACTGGGCACAAGCATCATGTCCAACATTTTGGCAGCTGATCCAAATGCAAGCCAGAATGATGGCTCTGTTCACAACGCGGCCAGGGAATTGAACCTACAGGCCCTGAAGGTCTTGGTCGATTTTGGCCATGATGTCGACTTTCCCAGCACCCTGCATGGTGGTCGGAGTGCACTTGGAGAGCTATGCCTAAACGCTGCAAGCGGAGGCTCGCTGACAGCAAGTCAGGAAAAACAAATGCAAAAGTGCATGAGTTATCTGATCAGGGAAGCTGGGTCAGATCTTACAATCCAGTGTGAGGGCAAGACCGTCCTACTGCTCGCGCTGGAGAGTCTGGATCCTATCGCCACAACAAGTGCCTTGCTGAAGACAGGGGTCTGGAAGTACATCAACGAGCCATACAACCAGTTCACTGACGGGACATACACATACTCGCCATCGCAATATGTCCAGCGAGTCCTACCCAACATCAAAACCAAGGCTCAACTCTTGGAGCTGCTCAAAGCCAACCGTTGCAAGGACGTCTTTTACGGCAACGACCCTGCCCAACCCCAACCAGAGGGCGCAATGAACCTGCCGCCCGAGCTTCTCCGAGCTGAACGTGAGCGTCGCGCCCTCGAGACTCGGATCCAAAAAGAAAAACAAGAACACAACGCCGCCCTAACCCGCCAAAAAGAAATCGCCGACTTCCAAAACCAGCTCTTCAAGACCCGCGCCGAGATCGAAGACTCCCGCACCCGCCGCATGCGCCAAGACGAGCTCGACTTTCACCAGACACGCCAAAGACAAGCTGATCAGGCCTTTGCGAAAGAGCTTCAGCGACGGAAGGCTGAGCGGGAGGCGAACGTGGAAGCTGAGCAGCGCCTGACCGAGGCTGGCTTGACGAGGGCGAGGCTGATCAAGGAGGCTGAGCTGGAGATGGAGGAGAGGAAGCAGGAGAAGATGATTGACTATGCCAATCAGATGAGCTCAGTTAGGGTTCGGGAGAGAGAGGCGATCGACCGGGTTGATGCTGCGTCCGAGGCGAGGATGACGAAGCGGCTTCAGGAGCATAGGAGGTTGGTAGAGGGGCAGAATCAGCTGGCTGGTAGACTGCAGAATGGGGTTGATGGGCAGGGGAGGAGGTTGGGGGGGTATATCACTGGGGAACTTGACTGAGAGGAGTCTTTGGGCAGGTTCAGGGGGGACAGGGGGAGACAAACAAAACAGTGAAAATGTACGGAGGTTCCGGAACAAAGACAGTGAACTTGCCTGTTACTTACCAAGCCGAACGCCCGCTAAGTGCGCTAGCTAAAATAAGGTTACAGGCTACGTTGCGCTACTGTTTTCACCCTTGCAGGGCGCTAGCCTTGGCATCCGGCTTCCCAGGACCTCAGATTGCTTCAGAGGGGCCGAGTTCCACTCCGGTTGCCGTAGTCCCTAAACCTCAGTAAACACTGTTGATTCCAAGCAATTGTGTTGCCTTTGAAGCCATGTATTCTACAGGGCTCAGATACATTGTAAAATCCACAAACAAAAGCTGTATTTCAACAATAACGCATCCGGGATCGTTCTGTGCTTGCCTGCGTGGTACTGGATCTGGAAGTGGAAGTCACTAAGTAGCTCCGACCAGCGCATTTGCCTCTGGTTCAGCAGCTTCGTGGTTGTAAACTGGAAAGTATATGTTGGGATATGGTAAGGTGCATTGTGGTAAGTTTGACGCCACGTTGATCTAGATAGCTTGAAACTTTAACTTTACTGGATGTGATGTATGACTCGGAAGTATACGAACTGTCTACCAAGCTGAAGCTGTTCTATATAAAAGATGGCTTCTTCCCCGCTGTTAAGTCGCTCGAAAATAATCTTTCCTCAACACCATACCGCCAACTCAACACCTTCTATCCGAGCGCTTCCCGACAGTTGGGTCCAGATTCGTGTTGAAACCCACCGTTGATGCTTTAGCGATACCGCGCTTCAACTAACCGATTTCTACCCCAAAACAAAATGAAATGCGGGCGGACGAATATATCGGGGGGATAGAGATGCTATCGGCCCTCTAAATATCAGCTTGGTGGATGATGCGGGATGTTTACGATGGGCGTCAGTTACGGATGAGGAAATGCGCATAATCAAGTCACATTTACGTGATACATTTGGTGTCTCAGCGATGGAGCTATGTGACCCATTTGTTGTACTCGATTGCGATAGTACAGTTGCCGGAATAGGGACTCTTCCCCGTAGCGTTGGCGGGTTTGTACCGATTTGGCGGGATTTCGACGACGACGATTTTGCTTTCTGGCCATTATACGGAGAATATGGACAAGGAGAACCATTTACTTCGGAAATACCAGGACTGGAAGACTTCAACGCGATTGATGGACCGACTTGGGACCAGATGGCACTGCTGGCGAATACACTGTTTCTCGACGCCGAAGCGATAGCATATATCTCCGGCATTCTCCCCAACCGAACTTATTACTATCGATGGAGAAAAACGATGCAAGAAAGAGGACAATACGGATTACATTTTGTCTGATGAAAAGTTTTACCCAGGGGCCCAAATCTCATCCACCTCTTCAAGCCGTGCAATCTGGAGTAGCGTATCGGCAGGTGTACTGGTTCGGAAAGGGGTGGAACGGCGGGTGACTATACCCCGTCATACTTGGATGGATCATGACAAAAAAAAAGGCAAAGAACATCTTCGGGAGACAGATTGCTTGGAAGAAAAAACTTTTTACAGGGCAATACAAGGCGACCCAGGCACGAAGGTTCGGTGTCTGCGAGAAGTAATCGGTGATACCGATATTGGACTGCTTAAACTGGATGACGGCATTGAGTTCGAGAATACCCTATTAACTATAATATTTCTTAGTCTTTAAGTTCAATTAATATACTGGTTCACCACATTTATTTAGTGCTTCACAAGCCTATATAACAGTAATTACCTTCTATATGTTGTAGGGCACCGTCTCTGTAATCCCTCTTCCTTCAATGCTTCGGCTACTATCGAATACTGCAGTCAAAGTCTTCTTCACTCTTAGTGTACTGCGCCGATAGCTATTTGAGCCTATATTCTACAGGTTCCAATAGCACCCATCTCAACATATTGTATATAAGTTTCTGCCATACTATATGTCACAGTGCCGACCAGGACTAGGGTGAGTGTCTTGTTATCACGCGAGGGAAAGGAAAAGAGGAGCAAAGCTCCCTACGAAGCGGTGTCTAAATACAGCCGAAGCGGCGCTACTCCTCTCGTGCTCCACACCCTGTTCTCCAAAAGGCATCGCTCTGATACTGTGACATTATGAGAGGGTTTTTTAATGTACAGTATGTTGTGGGAGTTGATATGCCGGCAGATGGGATGACAAAGGCGCTCCACAGAGTGATGCATGCGAGGTTCGTTGAGCTACTGGGCATGGTATCAAAGAGGGTACCGTGGTTGAATTTGGAATAGGAGGACTCAGGTTGTATGGAATAGATAGATCACCACCAGGTTTGCAGGGTTTATTTGGTGTCACGGGCTTCATTTTCGGCGACGAGGAGGTCTGGTTTGGCTGTGGGCCTGCCTGGGAGGGGGTGTGGGAGGTATTGCTCTCGGAGGATTGGTTCAGACAGGTTGCTCCCAGGGCTTCGGCCCTGAGGTCACAAATCAGTGTTGATAGGGATAGGTTTTTGCTCTCCGGAGTTGTTTGTTGAAGCACTTCAGAATATCATCACCTTTTACATATCTCTGCTGCCGCCTGACACGATTGAGCCCCCAAAAATGCGAGTCGGGACGGCTGGTTCGTATTACAAGGTGTGGTCTCACAAACTGAAGGGGAAAAAGATGGTTGTTTTCTTCAGGCTATGTCTCAAAATCAAGCTTCCAATTTAAGGGCTCTTGGCGCGCACGAATTTGGTCAACCCAACGGATACAGACGCCAGTTTATAAGGGATCAGACGGGCGGGTTCTGGGTCTGGGTAGATGATGGCGGGAATATTTTGGCGTACGACAATGGGAACTGTTTGCAGTAATGGCTAGAGTATGAAATTGCAGCCGACAAATTGAAAAGTCCCTTGCTGACGCCGCCTTGCCGTGCCGGGTCCCAACATCCTGTTCCACATATTGTGCACTGTGCCCGTTCGGATACCTGCAGGGCAAGGTGGGAGCGTTTGCTTGTTCATATTTGGTTCCGGCCCAGATTAAAAACTTTTCCTTGTCATTAGCGCATCCTCCCTCTTTGCCAGTACAAGCGCAGTCTATCCACCTCAAGATGGACGAAGATGATGGCCAGCCTTTGCAGGTTGCCAGCCCTCCTCTCGTAAGGCGCCTACATTTGGCTTCCAGCCTTCCTCCTTGTATAGCACTAACATGGTTAAGGAATTCCGTATCGGTGGCCAGCTTGTCTTAGCTCAGACTTCCAAGTTACTGGATCCGCGTCGTACCGTGTACCGCCTGGAGCTCAAACAGCCACTCTTTCTCCCATTGATCCAGTTTTTTGCCACTTGCTGCCCTCGAATACGGACATACTACCCTGGATGGTTTCTCCCCCCGATAATCATCCTCAAAAAACGAAAGGCGGGCTGGGAAGACGAGTTCGATAGGGAGAAGCAGGTCTACGAGGTCTTGAAACCGCTTCAGGGGACTGTCATCCCATATCTCTACGGCGAGGGAGTATATGATGGGTCTCCAGCCTTAGTTTTATCATTTATCCGTGGAAAGACCGTCTACGAGCTCCTACGCGAGGGTAGATTACCCGAGGACAAGGACCTGGAAGCCCTACGCAACTGCCTTGAAGATGCTCTTCGAGCGCTAACGGGGTATGGAGTCGAGTATACTGACATGAAAACGGACAACTTCCTGCTCTCGGACGATGGGCGAGCGACGGTCGTCGACCTTGAGCAGGCAGAGCTAAATAGAGCAAACGTCTGGGAAGGAAGTACCAACAACGCCAATGTTGATCACCTCATGTATCAATTGAGCGAGCCGCGCAGACTAGCACTTCGTCGATCCACTGGGCAAGGCCTACTGCCCATCCCAGGCGCAGCTAAAGGCCAGCTCGTCCATTATCGCGGCTAGGTTGGCAGCGGCTGAGGCAAGCAGATATAGAACTTTATTTATCTATCTATTCTATCTACATTTGGTGGAATCGTTGTCTATGGCGAGACCCCCGCATGGGATTTGAGCCTATGGTACCCGACCGGTCCCTGAGAGCCAGAGACGCCGAACAATGCAAGAGATCCACGAGTTCCTCAAATCAAAAATCTGCATAGCCCAGGCCCGCCAGGAGGAATATGCCAACCGGAAACGCAAGCCTGCCCGCAAGTACTACGTCGGCCAAGAGGTTTGGCTCGCTGCCCGCAATATCATGTCAGACAAGGGAAACGTACGCATTTCACATTTTGATCGCCTACGCTAACATGTGTCGAAGAGCACTCCTAGACGCACGATTCGCTTTCACCATTATCGAAGGTTTCGCGATCTGAGCTAAATTTACGGAGGGACATTGGACCAAATCTGCGCTTACTAAAGGTCCTAACAGTTTATAAAGGCCATCAATACATTTAAGACTAACGTAACGGGCATGTACCCTGCGGAGGTTTGGCTCGCTATAGCAGTGACGGCGACTACCATATAACCAGCTTGTCACTCCTCTAAATTACTCTCAAAAACTACATCTACAATCTCATTATTCAATAATTCCACTACTCAACTACTGGTATGGGGTGCGGCCACAGGCCTGAGGGTATGTGTGAGGTAGTGGGGCTCACGGAGGATTCAGGGGTTCAGGGGTCATGTATAAAAGTAGCCTACTTCTCGCATTCTACTTTAGAGATATTATCGACTTTTTATTCTTTAAATTTCGTGCCTTACACGCGTGCAGAAGGATACTAGCCCTCTATTCAGGCTAATCCGGTGCTTATTATATAGCTTGCGAGCCTATAGCTTCTATTCTTTGTCCTACTTGAAGTGCGGCCTGCGAGCGAGTCACTGTCACGAGGGTGTTTTATTCAGGGCCTAGTTGAGGGTATAGTTGTGGTGTTGTGGTTTGTTGTGACCTTCCGGTAGGAGGGTCCGGTTGGAAGGCTCCCTGGGAGACTCCAAAGGAGGCTCACTTTGGAGATGTCCCTGCAGGGGGCTATCCGGGAGGTTCCACTATGCGGCTCACGATGCAGACACCGGAGGCGCACGATGGGGAGACTCTCGGGGAGAGTCTCTAGCGAAGGAGGATGCGGGGAGACTCTAACAAGCTGGTTTTACTATGGGAAAAACAGCTTGGGAGGGTCACTGGGCATGGTCAGCTGCCGTAGAAAAATAAGAAAAGTATAAATGCAAAGAAAACAAGATGCAGAAGAAAGGGTGTGACCTGTAATTGATGGTGAATTAAAGATGGGGAGCTCCATGATGAGCATCCCGAGGCAAGGCCTTTTAAACTACCAAAGTAAGAGTCCCAGACTCATGTGTGACCTTCCACCCGTGGCTCTGAGGGTCACAACAAAAGCTCCCTATAACGCGGTGTCTAAATATAGCCGAAGCGGCGCTACTCCTCTCGTACTCCATACCCTATTCTCCCAAAGGCATCGCTTTAATACCGTGAGACTATAAGTACAATCAATGCGTACTATTATAGGGCTCTTAGGCCAATAGATAGGACATAAACTTTAATAATTTATAAATTGATTAGTTATACTATAGTTTAACTATCATTTACTTGTACGTCAGGAGTTAGTAGTTAAAAGTAGGGTAGGTAACTAAATATTACGCGGCTAGTAAAGGATTAGTATTAATTAACTAAATATATATTCAAGCCTTTAGTAGTAGCTTAAGGCTATAGGGCACGACCTCGAGAGAGAAAGCGAGAGCAAGATGAGACAGGCCAGTGAGAATTTGAAAGTCGGAACCAATGCACAGCAAGCTTCGAGTCAAATGCGGAAAAGCGGGGCGGTGGGACAAAAGGTGCACATGCTTGGAAAGCCCGAGTTTGAAAAAACCTTGATGGCATTGAACGTTTTAGAGGACATCAAGATCGACCTTACACGTGAGCAAACCTTGATTTACAGGTATATTCTCTCAAAGAAGCCGCTACCTTCATTCTGACAGTTATGTGTTGTGATAGACGCATTGAAGACGAATTCCGCAAGCGGGCCGTTGACGAACTCGCCCAGAACAAACCTCTCTGCCTGCCAACTGGTTGCTCTATGTGCTACGTCTCCGCCAGGCCGTTTCTCATCCGTTCCTGCTGGAGAAGTTGAAAAAAGTTGAGATTGACACCCCCTATATCGTGCAGATTGGGTGTTGGTGTGAAGAGAAGCTGAAGAACGTGATGGGCATGGGGTACGATGACATTCATGGAACATCTCTGGATGCCAGATTCGATTTCAAGCCGCATCTACTTCGGCTGGAGAAGCCTCAGGAAGAAGACACATTGGAAATGTCTGCAAGAGATGCGGATTAACACCTGATGATGGCTTCAACCCAAAGGCATGTCTATCTTTACACCAATATGCCAACAATATAGGGAATGGAAGTTTAATTAACAGAAAATCTTAGTGCGGGCATCATTTCTGTCGGGAATGTGTCGAGAGCCACCTCTCGGACATGACAGAGGGCGTTCAGCAGGATCTTGATTGCCGTGTATGCAAGAAGCTCATTACGAACATCAAGGCGTCTCGCAAATCCAAACCAGAGGATCAATAGAGCACCCCGATGAAAAAGAAGGCGATTCGCGGTGCATGGCGACGTGCTTCTGATCGCAAAGGTCGGGAATTGGGTGATGATGTGAATGGGATTCAGCCAGTCGGCCCATCAAAGGTCGAGTCTCTTTTTCTAGACGAAAGTGTAAAATCCGGTCACAACAAGATTCAAGCACAGGACGACTTCACTGCAAAGGAGGAGATCAAAGTATTCGTAAGTGATCTTGTTGCTTTTACCATTCTCCCCGGCAAATGTTTCACATTACTCGAGGCTACACCCTTCCCGTGATAGGACTCTGGCAAATATATCTAGGTTACCTCGATTCAATGCAGCGGCCAAGCATTGAATCTTGTCTGTGCAAACCGAGTATTCATTTTGGATCTTTGGTGGAACTACGCCACCAAGCAACAGGCCTTTGGATGCGTGCATTACATAGGCCAGCAGAAGTAGACCCGGCGAGCCCGTATCGTGGTGAGGAAGACCATTGATGAGCGGATGGCAAAACTACAGCACACCGAACTCGTCACGATTGATGCCGCCATCAAAGAACATAACCTTTCCAAGATGGCGCTTACGCCGGGTGAAATTGCTGGCTTGCTCGGTGGGGTTGTTCTAGATGAACACGGCAAGATTCAGAACATTGTTCCTGATATTGACGAGGAAGACAGCGACGAGCAAGGAAATCGCGATGTGGCTTGTCAGGCCCACCGATGACGAGAGGCTGGCTGCTAGCAAACTCTACACAAAACATTCGTTCTGTTCTTGCAAGTCCTTCTCTTCCTTTTCCACAATATCCAAATCCTCATCATCACTCGCTTTTCGGGCTTCTTATCTTGCTTGTTGTATTATTTTATCATAATGGCAGCATCGCACACAGATGCTGGCCGTTCTCTCGCTCAAGGAGACAGCACAACCACGCTCGCTCCATCAGTTCCACCCACCGCCATAAGCTCAGCCCAAAAGCTTAACCAACTGTTTGACAGCCCAAAAGAACCCAAGCAAATCACCGGTAGCATTGAGAAAACAACAGCCACTGCCGCCGCAGCCGCCGTTGAAGATAGAGCCCCGGACGGTGGATATGGCTGGGTCTGCACCTTCTGCAGCTTCATGATCCACGCCAACACATGGGGAGTAGGATCACCATGGGGAATATTTCTCGATCGCTACATATCCCAAGGTACTTTTGCGCGAGTGGGGAGGTCTGAGTACGCCATCATCGGAGGCCTGGCTATGGCTATGGCCCTCATCGTTGCGCCACTGGCAAATCGCTGCAAAATAGCCCTGGGAACCCGGGGGACGATTGTGCTAGGGTCCGTGATTGCATCCATTGGAGTTCATACTTCATCAACTGCATCCAAGGTTTGGCATTTGGTGCTATCGTATGGAGTTTGTTATGGGTTGGGGATGGGGATAGTGTACATTCCTGTAAGTTTTCTGAGCGCTCTGTCGAGACCGCCGTCGCTGACTGTGTGGTGACAGACCCTCTCCGTTGTCGGCCCCTGGTTTTCCATCCGCCGGAGTCTAGCCATTGGCATTGCGACAGCCGGATCAGGCTTTGGCGGGCTGGGGTACAGCCTTCTCGCCGGCAAGCTCATTGCCACGTACGGAATTCCTTGGACTTGGCGCATTATGTCCTATATAATGTTCTTCTGCAACTTCTTCTGTGGCTTGCTTGTCAGAGAGAGCCCGGTAACAAAGTCACCTGTCAACAACCCTGTTGCGGCGAACTCCTCATCCTTCAGCTTCCACATCTTCACCCGCCCGCAAGTGATTCTCATTCTCATCTGGGGCTTCATGGTGGAACTCGGCTATGTGTCGCTGTTCTTTTCGCTTCCAAGCCACGCCACCTCCCTCGGCCTCGATCTCAATCAAGGGTCCATTGTCCAAGCCGTGCTGAGCCTCGGTATTGGAATTGGCCGCCCCTGCGTGGGCTGGGTAAGCGACAGGCAAGGCCGGATCAACACGGCACTGTTGATGACGCTCTTTTGCGGTTTAATCTCTCTTACTTTGTGGATCTATGCCCGATCGTATCCCCCGCTGTTGGTATTTGCATTCCTTGCTGGCATCTCATCGGGCACGTTTTGGAGCACTGCCAACCCCATCGTCACAGAAGTGGTGGGATTGAGGCAGTCCTCGGCCACGTATTCAGCGGTGTGCTTGGTGATGGCGCTGCCTGCTACTTTTGGGGAAACTATCGCTCTGCAGTTCGTGGATGAGAGCAGAACAGATGATGCCAAGTTTTTGCCCTCGCAGATGTATGTTGGGTGCACGTACTTTGTCGGGGCGGTGGCGTTGTTGATGTTGAGGGCGTGGAGGGTGTGGCAGTTGCAGAGAAACCTGGCGGTCGTGGAAGATGCCGAAGTAGCTGGGGTTGTGCCTGAGGAGAAGAGGGTGTATGGGTGGATGATGCCGAGGATGTGGATCAAGGTTGTGAAGGTATGATGTGACGAAGAGAATGAATCACGAGGGTTATGAAGGGCGTTAATGGTTATGGCAATGTGGATACTGAAGTACTAATAAGGCGTTGTAGGATCGGTGGGAAGGTAGACAGAAGTTTCTATCGATAGCAGTAACGTTTATTCCTTTTGGACCATGTTCCCAACCTGCCACACATGCTCTGACGCATGTCAACTGTTCAATAAAAGTTGTCCACGATGTGCACACCTAAATTGCATGAGAAATGGTCACACACGCAACCCTAAAAACACGAATAAACAAAGAGCTATCAGGACCAAGATAGCACGGCATCTACCGGCATGCAAGTGTATAATCGTTATTTATTATCGCTGTTTTGACATGTCCTCGGCAAAACTCCTAGCATCAGGCATCCTCCATAACAACATTGGCAGATCAACTACGTCAAGGGTATAAACTTCCAAAAAAACAAAAGCAAACAACTGTTCCTTCCCTCCCAACTCTGCTTTTCATCAACTTCAATTTCTTTTTTATTAAACAACCCTGCCCACATCCTTCTCTCCCTTGCCGGGGACATACTCCTGGCTCCCCGTCCCGCTGGCATTGTCAGCATCATACGCCACTCTCAAGTCATCAATCTCGTCGCCAACCTCCATCCACTTGTCGCTGCAGGCGGGGATGGGGCTGAGCTTGCACAGACCCCAGTACACAAACGCTGAGACTCCGAATCCGCCAAAGAAGTTGACGTTGTATACATAAGTGGCGCCAATGGGGACTTCCGTGCCAACAGCTCCGGCAAAACCAACGACGTTGATGAGAATGCCCGCGATGTAGGCGGCGTAGGCGCGCCAGTGGAAGCCGTAGGTGAAGCGGTATGGGGAGGTGGGTCGGGCGTCGTAGAGCTCCTTGACGTCGAGGTAGCCCCTGCGGACAAAGTAATAGTCGGAAATCATGACTCCGGCGATGGAGGACAGGAACACCGAGTAGGCGGAGAGGTAGGTGGTGAACTGGTTGGAGTCGGTGAGGAGGGTGTAAGGGCACATGGCGAGACCGACAGCAGCGGCGATGTAACCACCGCGGCGAATGTCCAACCAACGAGGCAGAAGGGCAGTCAAATCGGTACCGGCCGAGACGGAGTTGGCAGCAATGTTGGTGCCGAGCTGGGCGAGGGCAAAAGCGGTAGCAATTACAAAGACGCCGAAACGCCCACCAGAACCGCTGTCATCAATGAACTTTTCGAGGAGCTCAAGAGGGTCCCAGATGGGAGGACCGCCGTAGATGACTGTCGAGGAAGAGGAGACGATAATGCCGATGAATGAGGTGACAGCGAAACCAATAGGGATGGTGAAGAGCTGAGACCAGAGGGCGTCTTTGGGCTTGCCAGCAAAGCGGGAGAAATCGGGGTCGTTGACAATGAGAGTCGCAAAGTTGGCAATGGAGCTCATCACACCTTTCACGAACTCCCAGGCGAGTTCGGAGCCTTCCAAGCGCGCTGGCTGGCGCACGATATCACCGAGCCCTTTGGCGCGAACGACGGCCCAGACCAAGAAGGCGATGCCCGCAACAGGGACGACATACGACTTGACGGTGAACAGATGGCGAATCTTGTGGACAGGGAACCAGATGGCCGGAAGCGAGCAGAGCCAGAAGATGAAGAAAGAAGCGTAATCGGCCGTGGTGGTACCGGAATTCTCAGGGAAGGTATTGGGGATGGTATTGCGGTCCTAGAAGCTGTCAGTTGGATGGATCCAGGCAACAGACGGCAGCTTTCCAACACTCACCCAAGATAGCCAGATTGCCCTGATCATGATGTAGACACACCTCCCTCCAATGTACGACTGGACACCATACCAGATACAAGCTGCGATAGTTGTTAGCCCCCGAAATGCGCCAAGTATGCGGTTCGCGAGGATCTCGTTGCTCACCCATGACAGCCCGGTTGAACACTGGCCACAGACTTCCCCAGATTCCGAACGAGGATCTGGCCACGACCGGAAACCCAATGTGATACTGTGCGCCAATGCGGCCCGTCAAGCAAATAAAGAAGCCAGAAATCGCATAACCAAGCCAGACACAAATCCACGACTGCCACCACGACAGACCGCCCACGATCATAGTACCGCTGATCATCCAGGTGTTGATGTTAAACGAATCGGCAATCCAGAAACCGACAAAGTTCCACGGACCCCATTGGCGTCGTTCGGGCTCAACCGGTTTGAGATCGTGGTTCGTCAACTGTGGATGTGTCCGTGTCAGCTTGTCATTGCGACGGGACAAAGACGCGATAGAGGGGACATGGATTCTTTTCTGAAGGCCTAATCCGATATCCATGGATCACGGACAGGTACAGAAAGAGGACGAGCGCGCGGTGTGTGAAGGGAGGAGGAGGTCCGCACCATCAGCTGTGCTGTTGTCAACCCGGGCTCCTGCTCGACAGCAATCTTGTCCGCGAAGCGCTTGAAGGCATTGCGTCTCCGCGGCGCCTCCGTAGTGAACGTTGTGTTCTCCATGGCTTCGATGGTATAGAGGGTCGACCGAGGGCTGTGGGGTTCGGGCCAAAAAATTTGCAAGGTCGAGAGGAGCGTCAAACAGGTTGAGCAGACGAGGGGTGTTCTAGCTCTCCTCTAGGATGACGCGCTGCTGCGACGGTGCTGCACGGGAGGCCAGGTCGGGGCTCTGTGGGGAGTTGGAATTGATCGACAAAGTTGAGTCGTCAATGTTGCAGAACACCCCAGGCTAAAAGTAGGGGACCTCTTTTGTACTTATGCAAGATCGAGGTTGAAGAACCGGTGCATTGCCAGTGCCAGAGGCGGAGAAGAAGGGGAGTCTGGATAAGGGCTGTGGCGAGGTGATCCTGGACACCAGCAGACGAGTTATCTGCCATAGGGGCTTGGAGTTTCCAATACCTGCGTGTCACCGTCATGGAACAGCTGTTGGTTTCTTTGTGGCCGCAGTGGTTGACAATGTCAGTCGATATTTATCTATGCCTAATCGGGTTTCTCACCCCGCCGATCTCCAATTCTCAAAGACGGTGAGAATTGGTGTGGTATCGATATCGGCAACACCAAACTGGTGATGCCCCCCTCGGTTCCCCCACGCGTCAACCATGGCTGGGCTGGCTGCTGGACAGGGGGCTCTGAAAAGAGGTTCGGTGGCATGCCAACATGGCTGTCGCCCAAGAAGTCTAGAGCAGAGCTGGCCGCAGGAGCTGTATCCCAGGCAAAATGCGCGCTCAAACCAAGGGTCTCGGCCAAACCGTCTGCAAGCTCTTGCAGCTGCTTCTTGGAGGTTGGAAGAAAGTTGGCTTGCTTGCAGGTGGTCTGTGACCTTGGGAGGCGCTACGGCAGGTCGGGACCCCGCTGGAGGCTGTCCAGCCATTGGCCGCCCGCAGGGATGATCCCTTATCTTCGGAGAGCCGTTGACTTGGTGCACGGGAAAAATCTCACTTGGGCATCTTGGCCCTGCACCAAGATGGTCTATCGATAAGCGGGGATAAGATAACGGCCAATCGACCCCGCATCTCAGCGGATTCGAAAAGTTTTTACTTGATCCCATCGAGTCAAGCATGGCCGTCGTGAACAAAAACCCCATGTTCCCAGGCCGCAAACCCTCATCCAATTGGGTTTAGGTGCATGTGGGGTACCAAGCAAAGAAGCTTTTCAGCCAGTACCTTATTCAGGGAACCTGGAAGATGGCTGCTTGATGTTTGTCCTCCAGCGGGCAGGCAGAGCCTTTGCTCTCTGATCGGAGGTAAAAGCTTGAGTTGGACTATCTTAGCACGTGAGACTGTCTGTTCTCCCGCACTTGTTCGGTGAATGCCAAGTCCAAACAAGCCGCCGACGACATCTACTTTGAAGCTTGGGGTGCTTGGAAGGGTAAGCCACAATGTGCCACCTACAGTAGCTACCAGCCATCAACCTGCGCCTAGACCACCCGCAATGCGGGGCCGCGATAACTGGAGATAAGTTGCCGTAGTCCCTGCTCTGTCGAACCACGCGAGGAAAACCAAGAGCGACCAAGGCCAAACATATCCATCTGTTTTAGTCCTATAGTTGACATCCAAAAGATGACAAAGTTACGAGTTTCCAATATGAAACCTTTCAGATGCTGTCTTGGCACATTTTCACATGGCATTTTGGGAAACCCACGTTTTGGAGAAACACTTCCCCTAGACCCCATACCAAGCACCGGGTTTGAGGAGGTTGGATGACCCCCACTCTCACTTTCACACACCATCCAACCTGCCGGTTGAGCAGACCACTGATCAACCACCACGGGACGATACAACTCAGTCTGTAGACAGGGTCCAAAAAGGTAAAAAAGAGCGCATCTGTATCTGCTGCGTGCCACAAAGCAACAGGGGTTCGAGAAGAGGTGCGCCCTGAGCTTGTCTGATGACGGGGTTGCCCCAGATCCCGGTGACGATTAAGGTATATCTGATTAGACAGGGTGCCATTCGTCGAGGTCGACTGCCGTGGACGTTGCATTCACCCACGACCCTAATCTCAAGCTCGACCTAGCAGCTGGCTCTGGGTTCAATGACTTCGAAGCTGGCACCACGTAGGCTTATCTGTAGTTATCCACTTGGCTGGCAAGATACTTTTCACCTGAGAGCTAGCAGTTACGGCAATTCAGCCTCACCAAACATTGGAGCCGCGGCTAGAGAGAATCAACGTGGAATTGCTCAATGTATTGTCAAACTGCCTTCAATGTGGAAGAAGAATGTCCGCCCCAGAGATCATGCCCACCTCCTCGCTTAAGCACATCTGATGCGTCTGCTGCATTGCTAGATCCGAGCTACTATACTAGCTTCAACACCACATCGTCAGTGCCTTGAAACCCCATCCGAGACGAGCCTACTCGTCAGAACTCTGGTGAGCTATTGGCAATGTCAGCACACGATACAGCACACATGGCAATGGTAACAACATTTGAGAACTTACCCCAATTTTCAAACGCTCGCAGGCCTCCAAAGTCTCTTGCCAACAAAAGCTGCGTAGCTCTCTTCAGCTCTCCCTGGGGTATATGGATCTCCCTCTTGACACCATGATCATGGTCAACGTATGTCATAACGTTGGGCTGAACGCATTTCCTCTCCGAGGTAGTGGCCACGTCCATGCTGGAGGATGGGTACCACTGGCCAGCGCAAGTGTCGTAGGGGCCAAGGTCCACACAGCATCCGAGTAATCCCTCCTGACTGAACGGATGTGTGATTTCACACCGACCGTTGGCCTTGGTCTGGCACGAGTTCTGGAAGTAACCAGCGACAGTGGAGCCGTTGGGACAGCCCTCGCAGTGGACAACACCGCACCAAGGATCCGAGGCCTGACAGCAAACGGACGCGGGGATATCGCGGCTGATTCGAGTTGGGTTAGATTGGTCGAGCGTCATCGATGATTCTGAGCGACATACCAGCTGATAGTCTCGGCACCATCCCAACAGTCACCTGAACGGTGAAAAAAGAGCCTCTCTGCGGCGCACCCAAGAATGGGAAGCAAAAGGAGGATTGTAAACAGCATGACTTTCGAACTTTGTGGTGATAATTGTGAGGAGGTTTGAGTGATGGGTTGAATCGAGGAAGCGGGAAAGGGAAGGGCGACTTTGACTTCCGGATCCAGAAGGTGAGTGAGGTAGGTAAGGTAGATAGGTAACAAAAAGAAATCAACTTGTGGCCTGGAATATTTACTCGAGAAGGCAGTCGCGAAACCCGCACCTTGGATGCGGGTCAACAGTAAAACTTTGATTCACCAATGAAAATTTGATCCCGCCGTTCGAAGTAATTAGGAAGGCACGTTGAGACCACAATGGCACTGTTATCGGCGAGGGCGGTGAATCCCTTGTGTGATGCTCTTTCCGTTACCCATCCCTGCTTTGACAAAGACAAGGCAGAGGCTTTGCTATTGTATGGATATCAATGAGTTGGAATTAGTGGACTCTTTGAGATCGGCTTATCATATCTTCCGATGTGATGAAGACCTCGATCGAAGTTACTGGATATGTCCTTGGAAGCAAGCAGAAACAGGAAAGGCATGACAGAGATAGGGATTAATAAGTGGGTATTGGTTTTTGTGACTGACATGTGATTCACACTCTGCAATAACCAAGGACCATACACATCACACACACATGGATACCTGGTAAATACTAGACATGCAACAAATTTACTCATCTCTGATAAGGTACCTTCTCGTGAAAAGACCAGGTATATCTTGATAATTTGATGACAATAATGTCGACATCTGTTCGAATCTAATCAATGTTACTCGTAGAATCAGTCACCAACCCTATTCTGAAACTTTTGCTATGCCCTGCCTGATGTCACTTACCCATTTGGGAGCCTATCAAATACGTGAAGAAACAGTGGTCTCTTGAGGGGGTGTTCAGATTCTGCTGGCACTCCGCTACGATTTCTATTATCTTCAGATAGACAATCACCGTATAGGATCTCATGCTCCCTACCGAATACCAATGTACATAGGTTGAATCGGAGCTACAGCGTCCTGGACACCAAAAGTATGAAGGTAAACAAAGTCCAGCCCCACTGTGGCTGCCCACCACCCGAAGCCAACTGTCAAAGCTACTGGGCCTGAAAAATATCAAAGTTTTAAGCACATCTCTCACAAAAGTATATATATATATCTGGTCTCATTGACGTTTGCTTGCCTTTCTTTCATTCATCGCATTCAGCAATCCACTATCACACACAAACAAGATACACAATTTGACAACAAAGTAAACACAATGCCCAGAATCACTTTTCCTCGCCGTCTCCTCTCGCTCCACATGCTGGATTTCCGCCCTCGAGCTTCCTATCAGCACCAGCGAAAAAGATCTGTCTTCATGCCAGTGTGCCCAGCCCCAAAACCCCAATCAACGCATGATCCAGCCAGACCCCAATCGTCAGCACTACCGCATCAAAACAGGCCTCCTCACACTTGACACCCCCTCGCTAGTACATCACGAACCACCAATCTTAACCACCGCTGCAGCCGTCTCGCCCCCATCCTCCCCCGGTTCACCTGGTCCCCCCGGCGGCCCCTCAGACCCAAATGACCACCCCCCCTTTTGATCTCGAACAAGGCTTCATCTCTCTAGACTATGCCCTCTCTGTCCCGCGCTCCCTCTTGGACCTCGCAGAGAAGGGTCGGGACGAGCACGGTTTCAGCCTTGGTCCCCTTCCGAACAAGGGCACAGTAGGGATGCAAACGGACTCTGACCAGAGCGATTGCGCCAAGATGACTACAGCGATTGTGTTCCGAGCCAGGTCAACTTGAAATCCACCCAAAGCGGACGACATTAGGGAGATACTGATGGCTGAAAATAGGGGGAAGGTAAGAATGGGAAGGGGAAGGTAAGAATGGGAAGGGGAAGGTAAGAATGGGAAGGGGAAGCAGCAGCGATCGGTTGCTGGAGGAGCTCGTTGGTTCATGTAAGTTGACATTGCCCGAATTGAATAAGAAAGGGGATGAGAGTTGTTGACTGACAAAAAATAGGATATCGCGAGGAGATTAGCCCCACTCTACAAGTACGGCGCTGTGAGGGGCTCGACTATGAATTTGGATGGCCAGTTCCCGGATTTTATGACGGTTAAGGACGCCATCTGGCCGGCGTATCAGGCTGCGAGGGAGAGACAAGGGTTCATGGATCCAGGCGATCTGATGATGAGTGACAGGAGCATGATGGACTTTAATGTGTAGGTAGTCTTTAAGATTCGCTTATGGAGTCGTCGGAAACATCTGAAATCCAAAAAGCTTTCTTGGCCGGGTGATTAGTGGTCTTGAAGGTATCCGACAAATGTAAAAGGCAGTGAATCAAACAGTATTCAGCTGTTGAAAAATAAAGTTAGCATTTAGTCTACACATATCATTCTATTCAATGTTTCTCAATCAACCTCAGGCATAGCCACGACCCTCTCTTCCGAACCCAGCGACCGGCTCGGAACCCTCGACCCCGGCGCCCTCGCCTTCCTAAACAGTACCAACCCCGGCCACGTCCCCAAACTAGCGTACAGCTCCCACCCTTCCTCCTCCACGACCTCCACCAACCTCACCACGGTCTCGTCTTCCGCCCCCTTTGGTCCCAAATACTTCCTCCCCGCAAAGCCCAGCCTCTGATACCCCTTATACTTCCCCTTAACCCCCCACTTCCTCTTCCCCAACCCCATCGGAAAAAAACTTTTCGCTATCCGTTCATGCACCCTAGCCGGCAACCCCCCCACAACCAAAACCTCCCCCAACTGATGCAGACTCATGCCCAACCATTCATACCTCTCCTGTTCCCTGGTCCCATCAAACCGAAAAACCAAATTCTGGACATCCACGTTTTGCTTCTGGGCCAAAACCTTCCTCCCCACCGTCGGCGGCTCAAGCGGGTTTTGAACAACGGTTACAAACCCCCAACCGTGGTACCACAGCTCTTTGAAACCCCCACATAAAAAACCCACCCATTGGCGTGTGAATTCTGCGAATTTCTTCTTGGAGTATAGCGTGGCGCGCATGCCAATTTTGATCACGACCCAGGCGATGGTTTTGGACTCGAGTTTGATATAGGAGGATTTGCCGTCGATGACAGAGGGGAAGGAGGTGTTGGCTAGGTTAGTGATGACGCTGATGGCGGTGGGGGGGAAGTTGATTAGCCCGAGGATAATTGTGCGGTTTTGAGCAGATGAGGAGAGGGTGAGGGAGGCTAGGTTTGGGGGAAGGGCGGAGAGGTTGTCGTCGGAGGTGGGGGAGATGGCTCGAGAGGATTTTCGAGTTGGTGGGTGGGTTGAGGTGAAAGGGGTAGGGGTAGGGATTGTGGGATGCTGGTTGGAGGAAGAGGAGGCCGTCCTGGTGTCGTTGTGTGGCAGCATGATTTGGGGTGGGAGCGGCCACTTGTTGTCGAGATTGAGGAGGTGGATTTGATGGTCGAGGTCAAAGAGGTACATGACTGGAGAATGTTTGGGAACCGGTGTTGCGGTGCACTGTGGAGCCTAAATGCAGTGACAGTTTGAGCCTGGGAAAGAGCACTCTTGCTGATAACGCTCCTGCCAATGTCATTGTTGGACGATACAGAAGGTGCCAGGTCACATGCGATTGTAGTTGCTGTACGAACATCATTGAAATCAGGGTTGAATGACTTGAAAACTGAGAACATTATGTCATATGAAGTTGATTAACTTCTATAACCAGTTGACTGTGGTGGCTTCATTGTGGATGTGCAAGCCATTTTCTTTTTCAGGGGTTTGTTTACATTCAGTCAACATCGTGGCCAGGGGTCAGGTGTCCAGGGCAACGCCTTGAAGTCTTGGCACTAACAGAAGAAAACACAATTGTCCGTCCAGCACCCCTGGGCAACATGGATATCAGCTGTATTAGCTCCCCTCGCTCACATGGCGTTCTCTACGTATCAAATTGCATAAGCCACCGATGGCACATCAACCTCCTCAAGTTTAGCCCCCGCTTGGCAACGAGTCTCCCAAGCGTCCAGCGGGCGAAAGTCCGTCCTCCTCCATTCGTCCCTTGGCACAGATGGGTGAGGTGAGTGGGAATGGGTGGAACAGTTCTGAACGGGAAGCTCCGGAGTGAGCGAGCCCAGAGCCCTACATGTCACATCTTGGCTTTTCTTGCCGTTCCCTTGGCTTTCTTGGAGATTCTTGAGCCAATCTCTCTTTGGTTCCCTCCTCCGATCGGTCACCGGGATATGGCTCACGGCGAGAGCCACAGACCGGTCTGCCCACAATCCGAACCATGAGGCTCTCTGTTTCTCCGAAACACGCGTGGGGTAATGAATTTTCGGATGAACGGGAACCTTTCATGACCACAGACCACCTAACTTGACTGGGACCTCTTCCTTCGTGTTCACTTGTGACTGCGGGGAGGAGGAGAGAACAGTCTGAGTTTAAGATCAAGTGGTAGGGGTGCCAGGCGAGGTGTTACGTAACGTCGTGTCTTTGAGTGGTCTAGGCTGTCGTGTGATCACCTGCCTGTTCTGTGCCCTGTTTGGCGCTTGCGGTTTGCGAGAAGAAATCTTCTGTCTCAGAAATTGAAAGGCAAGCAAATTGCCAGCATTCTCATCGGCCTTGAGGTCGTTAGAATGATCACTGGGCTCTGTGCATCGAGGCTGCTGCAGGAAAGCTCAGCTTAAGAAAAGAAGAAGAGAAAAGAGTTATGGGATTTGAGAGCTTTGGGGAGACCCTAGGTATGCTTAAGCACACGCCTAAAACCCACCGAGGTGTGTGGGGTCATCTGCCTACTGTACCCGAGCTGAACCCCCATCTAGCATGCACTGAGGACCCCATGGTTTAAGATTATCCCACGTTCAGGTTTACCCCGCTCAGCAAGGCTGTCACTGGTTAGAATCTCTGTTTCCTATTCTGGTGGTGGAAGAGAGCAAAGTCAGCGATGGATACAAGAGAAAGATCTTCAAAGCTGATTTGAGTAGGTCATAACGATATACTACTGGAAGCATGTCTCGAACAGTGTGCATCAAATCATTCTTAGACGGCATTGAAAGATGCTCGACAGGGTCCGAAACGCAGATAGCAGGTCTTGTGGAATAGAGCCGAAACGAGCTTTAGAAGGCGGACAAATGAGTCTGTGAAAACAGGCTTAAAGTGTTGAAATGGCAGCGAGGGGACTCGCCAACGTCACTGCAATTCTTGTTCCATTATTCATTATCCGTCGTGGTATACTGGACTCATGACATTCAAAACCTCATCAAGCCACGATGCGCTTAGCCGCACCGTTGTGGATCTGATATAAAGATGACCACTACTCTTTCGCTTGATCTTCTGGCTCCTCCACCGGCGGGGTCTTTTCCTGGCCATGTTCCTCCTTCTGACATCGACACTTTTGTGCTGACTTCTGTTCAAGTTCCCGCAGCTTCTTTGTCATGCCGACATTCTCTTCCTTGAGCTTTCTGATAAAACCAATAGCCATCTCGACCACATCTAGCTTGCTGCTCGGGACGCCTGGCCGGATAAGCAGCTCATTGGCTGGTAGTAGCATGTCGTCCCGATCACTTTCCGAAGGTAGGAGCTTCTGAATCTCTCGTATTGCAAGTGTCAACCGATTCCGCCGTGTCTTCTCGGATATTTTGTGTGCGATGCGCTTCGAATGGACCTTCTCCGCAGTGAACTCCTCGCCTTGAGGTAAGGCGAAGTTTGTGGCACCATTTCCATGGTTCAAAACCATAGGATCATGACTCGGCTGAGCACAAAAAATATTGGTGCTCGTGAAATCGAACAGATCTGGGCTTGATTCGTTGGGTTGTCTGTCGGACATGATAGTTTGAGGAACGACTGGCACGACAGGCAATCTAGTGGGTTTGGTGATACGATGTGCACTTCGTCGCCTGGCTTTGTGTGTGGCGTTCCATGTTGACAGAGGCGGGCAGAATTCTTCAAGACTGTCGTGCTGACTTTGATTGGAATCGGAATCTTCCTCGGTGGTTGACCGTCGTGGGGGGGCGTTCCATTGAAAATGCCCGGGGAACTGTTCTGAAGACGCACGAAATAGGTCCCATTCGGCTTGAACAGGGGAAGTTGTCTGCCGAAAGGAAGAATGTAATATGGGTAACTCGATCGATCCGGTGTGAATAGAAATCTGTAGCCAGGGGTTTAGCATGCCAACAACAATCAGCCAACTTGAAAACATACTTGCTGACGATGAAGCAACGAGCGTTGTTGGTTCATCCATCCTTGTGGCCACAGAGATGTGCTATTTGACTCGAAATTCTCTATCTTCGACAGACCAGCTTCCGCAAAGTCAAGATTGATGGGAGGAAAATGTGCGATATCCTGCTGGCCAGGCCATTCTGAAGGGGAGTCCCTCGGGTCGTCCAAGTGCCTCTCTGGGAACGAGCTATCAGGCTCTGAATCAGGGCGATAGACCGCAAGGCTGGGATGCATGTTGGAGTAAGACGAGCGACGTCACCAGGGTATTTGCCGTTAATTCCAGTCGCGTCCGTTAAGTCCAGGTTCCAGTAACTGTGCATGGGCAATGCGAATAATATCGGTGAAGCACAGGCGTGTTCCAGTGGGTTACATGCCGGGTCATGTATGCAAGAAGAAGGCTGTCGTGCATTCCATGCGCTTGTTGCGTCTGTTGCCTAACTCGCGATTGATGGGCTCGAGCACACCATCTCTGGGAGGCGGTTTGGGCTGATCATCATCAGAGAGATGCGAAGGGTATAAGTCTAGGCTACTCCAATTCACCAAGGCTCGGTCCGTTGTAGTTCCGGGCTGTACAATGAGTGCCCCCATTGCGGTGGCGCTGGCTGGCAATGCAGAATAGACGCTCACAGGGAAGAAAGGAAGCGAGAGTCTGCAAAGATTGGCAGCAAGTTGGGGGAGCCAAGAGCATTCACGTAAAGAGAACGTAAAGGCTTGGGACAGCCGGTTGCAATAGGTGGGCAGCATCGGGGTCCTTGTTCATTCCAACAAGCCGAAAAGGGTTTGTTCACCTCGCATCGCGTTAGAAGACGTGCTCAGCGCCACGGCAGCCCCTGTTCTTGACTGGATAGTCTTGGACGCTAGCTCATTTCCACCACCACCCTCTAAACATGATGACTGCATTCCACCTTGAAGCGTAAAGCATCATTGCCTTTGGGATCTGCTGCAGTACCGGCAGCTCGCTTTCCACGCCCCATCGGCCTAAACCTTGATTTTGGAGACGAGCCATGTCCAGAGTGCCGGGAACGGTCCAGACTCATGAAGTATTGACTTGGCTCGCTTGTTCGACAAAACGCTTGCTCCAGACCCAGGCCACAGTAGAACCCACTGACAAGCTGATTGAGAACCACTCCACGCCCTTTGGTATCTGGTGATCGTTTCGCTTGGTGATGTCTGAAAATGTTGAGGGTGATGGTGCTTGGCAGCTCGTCTCCCAGAAACAAAAAGCTCAGGAGTGCCCCCATGTCTTAAGACATCTCATAACGCACCCTTCCCACCAACACATCATTGTGAATGACGTCTCCGCGGCCCTTCCACGATGCACACTTCACAGACTGAGCAGCAGAAGACCGGATGCCACCGTCATCATATTGCCACCTGCATCCTCCTTTCCCATCGCGGCTGCCCGTCAGTTCTTTTTTGTTGATCAGTATTTCCGTCATCTTCATCACTCCCACATCCCGTCGTTCGATAACAAAGTGGAAGAGCTGACCATCATTCCATTCCAAGGGTTCGCTGATTTTTCTCAGCCTCGGGTGAGAAGCAGCTGTGCGAGAAGCAGCTGGGCGAGAGACGCCAGGCGTCTGGTCCGTAGCAACATCACCGACCCCTCAAATCCCCAACTTCATACCGTCATCTCACACGCTTCCAATGGCTCTGGACTCAGCCATGTAATCCTCGATTCTCCAATTCTGCAATCGAACCATTCTGTTGGACCCGGCTCACTGATGCGGTGTGCGTGAGCTCATGAGCTGGTTGAAGGGAACGCTGGCGGCATGCTGGTGGACGCCCGGCTGGGTGTTCATTCGTCGTGATGAATTGCGCAAGAGAATCCCTGAAATGTCGTCATTCGTAAAGGTGGGCGGGTCTGGCCTTTTGTGCTTTTTGGGCGGATGGAGTTCCGTGTGCGTCCCCCACACTGCCTAACGCGATTCAGCCTAGCCCAAATGTGAATTTGAGGCAAGGAGAGACGGGGGTGATTTTCATGAGACCATCGAGAGTCGAGAGAGCATCGATCGTCCTGTGTGACGAGAACAAAAATGCTAGGAAAAATAGACATATGTTGAGACAGTTAGATGAAGATGAGAGAAGATGTCTAACCAACTGTAGAAGACACAAGGGGTGGAGAGCAGGCACCTTCCTTTAAGAGCAGTGGGCAGGGTGTCCTGGCCAATCATATCAAAGGCCCCACCTATCCCACGCCCCGTCAAACAGCCCCGAACACTGACAGCAACTCCACGCCATCGACGCGAAAGTGAGACCAGCACGCCTTCACCAGCCAAGACGATAGCAAACACCAGAAAAATCGTGGCGTCCTCCAGCATGCGCTTCACAATCGACCAGAAGCACGGAATCCCCCCTAGTCCCAGCTGATTTGGTCCAGTGTCACAGACAAGCTTCCTGGGGAAAGTCTTGGTCCCGCCATGGCGTCCGGGACCTCGACGATGCCCAGAGATTTGCGCCATTGTCTGACGTCTGCCGAGCCACTGTTAACGACATCTGAAGATTTGTTAGTTGTATAGGCAGAGAAGATGTAAATACAAAGGGGGTTCTTGAGGGTGTCTTTGAAGACTTTGAAATACGCAAAGCATTTATTGGTTCTTTTAAGTCTTTCCCATCCTGAGTATGCCGCTGACACGTTCGACCCTAGCGTAGGGCGCCCCTGTGCAGCAATAGAGCCGAGCGATCAACGGGAAATCGGCAAGGAGGACCTTGGTGACGGCAACGGATGCAAAATCTTGCAAAGAAACCACTTGTTCCCCGGCAAATACACCAACCATGACCCGCCAAATGACAGGCTTTGCTATGGCGTGCGAATTGGGGCAGCGGAGCTCTGCCAAAACCCCGGAAATACGGTCACTAATCAAGGAATCCCCGTAATCGACATGGCAAAATATCTGTACCGCAAGACCGAGTCTCCATTGCTTAGGAGCCCCTCTAGCGGTCTCGGAGAAGCCAGGGGACATGACTCCACCCACTAACATCCGATACACACATCAATGTCATCGATGCCGCTGCGATGGACAGAGCAGGGTCCAGCACCCAGAGATGGGATAGCAACACAAAAAGGGGGACTGGTCCGTCTCTCATCAATTCCACCACGACGGTCTTTGCCGCCTTTTTGCAGCTTGTACTTCCTATCACAGAAGCATAGTGGGATTCCTGCATTGGGGTGTGTCATCGTCTCCCGCGCTTCAGGTGGATCAGCAACCACCGAAAAGCGAGCGATCCCACTGCCCTCCACGAAACTGAGCCCTTCTAGTGGGTTTAAACACCTCAGCCTCTGAGCTCGTGCTCGATTATCGGATCCCAGACCCTGGCTGCACCCCTGTCTACCGACGCCATCTGCTGCACGTTTGCCTACCGTGGGCCCAAGAGACTACCAGAAGACGCACTCCAGCTCATACCGATTATCGCTCACACGTTTTCCTGATTGAGCGGAGCGGCCGGGGATTCTCAAGATATAAGACTTCCCCAGCGTCCGTTTCGTTCCGCTGCTTGATTCCAGATCCACAGCCATCCAGATATCAACCATGGCTCACAACACCACCGCCAGTCGTGTGAAACGATTCCTTGGGATCCGTCCCGAGGATGAGCTGCATGACGCCGACTTTTACGACGATGGACTCTACCTCGAGTCTGAACCATCGGCCAAGGAGGCTCTGGCTCATCTGGTGCCCACCGCTGACGGAATCAAACACTACTTCAGGGAGCTGTTTCCGTTCTGGGGTTGGATATTTCACTACAATTTGACATGGTTACTCGGAGATCTCATTGCTGGTAAGCACTGCCTGCCAGTCACTGATTCAGCTGTGTCTGACAAACCTTCCCAGGCATCACTGTCGGGTTTGTTGTTGTCCCTCAGGGTATGGCCTACGCTGGTTTGGCCAATCTGCCCCCCGAGTTCGGATTGTACACCAGCTTCGTGGGATTTTTCCTCTACTGGGCCTTTGCCACCTCAAAGGATATCACAATCGGCGTGAGTTCTTCTGATATCACTTTTGACCTTATGATCAAGCGGCTGACACAAAATTCTAGACCGTTGCAGTGATGTCCACTATTGTTGGAAACATCATACTCGACATCCGAGCAACGCAGCCTGAACTCGAGGCTGAGGTCATTGCACGAGCTCTGGCTTTGATTTCAGGCGTGATTCTGCTGTTTATTGGACTTACCAGACTCGGTTTCATCGTCGAATTCATTCCGCTCACAGCTATCGGCGCCTTCATGACTGGTTCTGCCATTAGTATCGCCGCTGGACAGGTGCCGACAATGATGGGAATTTCGACTGTCAAGACTCGCGAGGAGACATACAAAGTCATTATCAACACCCTCAAACACCTGGGCGATACCAAGCTTGATGCTGCAATGGGGTTGTCGGCCTTGTTCGGTCTTTACTTTATCCGCTGGTTTTGCGGCTTCATGGGCCAACGCAGCCCCACCAGATCCAAGATGTGGTTCTTCATATCCACCCTCCGCATGGCTTTCATCGTCATCTTGTACATTCTCGTGAGCTGGTTGGTCAACAGAGGCGTGTCGGATGCGAAGAATGCCAAGTTCAAGATTCTCGGCAATGTCCCAAGTGGTAAGTGGCTACGTTTTGACAATACACCTCAGAGATTTGGCTGACTTGTGTCGTGTCCAGGTTTCCAACATGTTGGTGCTCCTGAAATCAACACTGAGATCTTGTCCGCCATCGCACCTCATCTTCCGGTCACCGTTATCGTCCTGCTGATCGAGCACATCGCGATTTCAAAGTCTTTTGGGCGTGTCAACAACTACATGATCAACCCTTCGCAGGAGCTGGTGGCTATAGGTTTCAGCAATGTCTTTGGGCCATTCCTCGGAGGCTATCCTGCCACCGGTTCGTTTTCGCGTACAGCCATCAAGGCAAAGGCTGGCGTCAGAACCCCCCTCGCCGGCATCTTTACGGCCGTCATTGTGCTACTGGCACTCTACGCGCTCACATCGGTTTTCTTCTACATTCCTTCGGCATCTTTGGCAGCAATCATCATCCACGCTGTCGGTGATCTTATCACACCTCCGCGGGAGGTGTACAAGTACTGGCAGACATCGCCTCTCGAAGTTGTTATCTTCTTCGCCGGCGTGTTTGTTTCCATCTTCACCTCCATTGAAAATGGTATCTATGTCACAATCGCTGCGTCTGGGGCTGTTTTGCTTTGGAGGATTGCGAAAAGCCCAGGTAGCTTTCTGGGCCGTGTTCAGCTGCAGCACGCCAGCCGGGACAGTACCCTCAAGAAGGAGAATGTCGACCACTCTGCCCTGGATGGCGAGAAGCATTCGGCGTACCTTGATCTCGGCCGCCGTGACCAATCCAACCCGCAGATCCCCATCACATCACCGTACCCCGGCGTCTTCATCTACCGATTCAGCGAAGGTCTGAACTACGTCAACTGCGCACGACACTTGGACAAGATGACGGTGTATATCTACAAGCACACTCGAAGGACGCAGCTCAACAAGTACGACAAAATCGGCGATCGCCCCTGGAATGATCCAGGCCCGCGTCGCGGTCAGGTTGTGGACACTGAGGAGATTGCTTCCAAGCCCAAGCTCAAGGCCATCATCCTTGATTTCAGCGCTGTAAACGCCATTGATGTGACTGCCGCCCAGGCTCTTGTCGATCTCAGGACTCAGTTCAACAAGTACACAGATCCCGAGGCTGTGGAGTGGTATTTTGCGGGTGTGACAAACCGGTGGACCAAGCGGGCGCTTGTCGCAGCTGGGTTTGGAGTTGACAGAGGCCATGGCGTTGAAAGGGCAGGGGGGGCCCGGGAGGATGTTGTGGCTGTTGCCGGGGTTGATCCGGATGTCACTGTTGGGAGGAAGGAGAAGGAAAGAGGGTCAGGGGATGTGGACTTGGAGGCTGGTCACGCTGGCTCTGGTGAGAAGCGTGATGAGATTGCACCCGTCTCTTCTGGCGAGTCGAGACCAAGTGGGAAAAGATTGGCGCCGATCTATGGTGTCAATAGGCCATATTTCCACATTGATGTTGAGACTGCGGTTGCAAGCGTGGTGAGAAATCTGGAGAGAAGAAGGGACACGGAAGACTCTAGCTTGGAGGTTTTCTAGATGAAGAGCGGGTCTTTGTTGGCTTTTTGATTTTGTTTGGCAAGGCGTTGGTTGGGATATAATGACATGATGGGATATGATGATACCTGAAATTGCGGTAGATAATGGATCTGAACATGGCTTTTGATTACCTATTTATTCGAACGGAATGGTCTCGACGTGATGTGACTTTTACCACACCAACATGAGCATGATGAGCAACTCAAATGGTAGTTGAAACGCTTTGGTTCTTGGAGGCTCGTGCATATGCACCTAGACAACAAAATTCGGTCCCGAACCATAGTCGCGGGAATCGCGGCACTACCTTGCTTTTATTGCCATGTACCCAAGATGACAGCCGAAAGATATCGAGATCGACCCGCGCCTCCTCTCGACATCGGGTTGCGGCTACCACTCCATTCGTGATTACTCAGCCGTGCTGGTATGCGGTTTGGTAGATGTCGTGTCGAATCATGATGGCGGGGTACCGGAATGTTGTCCTTTGTGTGCAACCCACGAGTCCACCTATCAGGTGTCACGGCATGTCAGCTCTACTTGACCAATTCTCCGTACCATAACCCCCGCAGTTCAACCTCGACCCCCCATCTCACTTCAGTTTGAATTTCATGTCAGCAGCATCACCAGATTCAGCCAGCTTTCAAGATGCCTTTCGCGCTCCAGCCCATTGCCCAGTGGACGGCCATTTTTGGCCCGGCTGTTTACACTGGTCAGCTCATCCCCGTCCTATTTTAATCATACCCACGATGCTAACTTTCTTGAGGAATCACACTAACTCACTCCACAACCCTCTCACTCCTCGCCACATCTCCTGTCTTATCTCCTCCAACAGAGGAGAAACTTCTTGCTAAGCAATGGCATCTCATCTACCGCCAGGGCCCGAACTGGGTGCCTCCTATCATCAACTCCGCCGCGCTCTCCAATGTCTACCTCTGGTATAATCACTCCCAAACTCGACTTCAGGGAGGGCTCTATCTGCTTTCTGCTGGGATTCTGTGGGGTGTTCTCGCGGTGACGTTTTACTACTTTGAGACAGGGATCAACGGGGCGTGCAAATGGCGGCTGGCTAGGTTGTTGAAGGATGGTGAGGGAACGGGGAAGATTGTAATCAAGGGGATGAAGAAGGGGTGGATTATTCCTAGTGTCAACGGGCATACTGCTTCTGAGGGGAGTAAGAAATGGGGGGAGGAGACGGGGATGAGGGAGTTGGTGATGGGGTGGGTGAGGAGAAATCAGTGGCGGTGGATTGCGGTTGGGGTTGCTGGGGGAATCAGTGGGTGGGCTAGTTTGGGGAGGTTCAGTTGAGGGGATGGATGGATGGGAGGGTAGATGTTTTCTCTTTGGGATGCAGTGGTAAGCAGTCGTGGTAAAATCTTTCTGGGGTGATTCTGGTATCTTCTATGTAAAAGCCCGATTCTCTTAAGAAACTGTTCTTTAATAATCATCAAACGGAAACGCGTTCGGTCAATTTTGACATCCTCTCAAAGATATGGATCGAGAAAGTCCTGGAGGTGCACTTACACGTAACTTTCGATCCATGATACATGGAAATTCATTTGAAATACACCGGTCAGAGTGTGCACGGACCAACCACTACGACTGTCCCGCTTAATTGATCGCGTCGCGGGTCGCGGGTCCACTTTTTTGAGCGCGTCTTCCGCGCTCCCAAGACAACAGCGCAACGCAGTCTTGACAATTTGGAGCTGTGACAACTCATCACCATCTTTTTTACGTGCCATGTACTTTGGCCAGCTCAACTGGGATATCAACACTCTTTTAAATCTACAATGATAGCCCCGTCGTCCCCAATTACCTTCCCAGCGAGCTCGTCTCCTGTCAAAGCCAAGAGACCTCGCCCAGCAGAACCACCGAAGCAGCACAAGCCCCGCGTTCTTGCTGGATTCCTCGCAGAAGACGATTCAGACGAAGACGACAATGACGAAACTACACAACAGCCCTCGCCGAAGCGGCGAATGTTGGAGTATGACACCCAGAATTCCGAAGTAACCGCGCATGATGGCAACGAGACTCGAGAGACAACGCCCCCAGAGAGCCAACCGCCCCAGGAGTCGGAGGAAGAAGCAGAACGCTATGATCGTCTCTTTGGAACCCAAGCCACGCAAATCTTCCCTTCTCAGTCAACACAACCCTTGCCCGATTTTCTTCAGGATGACGAGTTCGTTCCCGCCCCCTACGGCATGTCAACATGCTCCGGAAAAACGATCCCGATCCGCGAGCGCAAACCTACCGAGTCCGTTTCCTACGCAACAATGGTAGCGGCACGGTCCCGAACAAAAGAAGGCCGCGCAAAGAAGAGCTATTTTGGTATCGACATACACAGTCTCATGGACAAGGCCGCTCAGGAGCTTGCGAAGCCACGGAAGAAGACGACAGCGCCCACTGCGCCTCCTGTACACCCAGACGAGCCACTGCTGTCCGTTGAACCCCAAGCGCAGCCGAAAAAGCAATGGCGGACACTTCTCTGGACCGAGAAATACAGAGCCCGGAACTTTATGGACCTCGTTGGCGATGACCTGACAAATCGTCAAGTGCTACGCTGGCTCAAGAAATGGGATCCAATCGTCTTTCCTAACACAGCCAAGACTCGTCCTTCTGCTCGCCGTCAACAGCAGCAACAAGGTCAGGAAGAGGAGGAACGGTTGCACCGCAAAATTCTCGTGCTCCATGGTCCACCAGGTCTCGGCAAGACGACGCTGGCACACGTGTGTGCCCGGCAGGCTGGGTACGACGTTCTCGAGATCAATGCAAGTGACGACAGAAGCAAAGATGTAGTCAAGGGGCGCATCCGGACAACCTTGGGAACCGAAACAGTCAGAACTCTTGAGAACAAGAAGGCGGGAGAGACCGGGAAAAGAGACAAGATTGCGCGGCCAATCTGTGTGGTTGTGGATGAGGTGGACGGCGTGGTTTCTGGATCCGGAGCAGGTGGTGAAGGAGGGTTTGTTAGGGCGCTTATTGATCTTGTCACTACCGATCAGAAGAATTCTTCGGGACAGGGAGGAGGGAAGAAGAAGAGAGGGGATGATTTCCGCCAGATGAGGCCACTCATCCTGATTTGCAACGACGTCTACCATCCTTCTCTTAGGCCACTCAGACAATCTGGTTTGGCAGAGGTTATCCATGTGGGGAAACCCACTGTTGAAGCCGTGGTGACCAGGTTGAAGGCTGTTTTCGAGAAGGAGGGGATTCCCTGTGACCGGGATGCCGCACGAAAGCTATGTGAGGCTGCTTGGGGAATGACCAGTGGGCAAGATGTTCGGAAGGGTGCAGAAAGTACGGCCGAGGGAGATTTGAGAGGTGTCATGGTGGTGGGAGAATGGGTTGCCGGAAGGCTCAAAGCAACCTCAAAACAAGCCACGCCTTCTCTTACCCGACAATGGATAGACCAAAATGTCATTCAAGATCTAGCTCATGGAGGAGGAGGCGCCAGAGGCATTGGTCGCGGCGGCGTCAGAGAAATCGTCAACCGCATCTTCCAAGAAGGCGCTGGCTTCCCCAAACAGAGCCTCCCCGCCGCCGCGAAGAAGAATGCTCTTCACGAGCAACCGCAGGCCCAGCTAGGCATCTCTGAACAAACCAAGAAATATGCCATGTCTCGCCTGCGTGAGATGATTGACACGAGCGGTGAGGTTGACCGGATCATGACAGAGATCTTCCTCGAATACCCCAACCGCGACTTCAACGACGACTCCTTCCTGACCAAGCCCGACATCGCCTACGAATGGATGCACTTCCACGATACCTGCTCCTCCCGCATTTTCTCGGCCCAAGAGTGGGAGCTAGCGCAATACATCTCCCAACCCGTCCTGGCATGCCACCACCTCTTTGCCTCCGCGCGTCGTCACCAGCCGGCTGCGCACGAAAGGAAATGGGGTGAAGACGACCCCAACGAGGCACCTCCCCTCCCCTTCTCCGGCCCCAGGGCCGACTACGAGGCGCGCGAGGCAGAAAAGCTCAACCGCGCCATCCTCCAGGGGATCCAGGACTCTTTACCGCCCTCACTATCACGATCCTTCCGCAGCCCAGAAGACATCGCCACCGATTTCCTTCCTTATCTCGTCCGCTTGGTGTCACCAGATGTAAAGCCTGTCGTTATTGGGGGGAGCGACAAGACCGGTTCCATCGCGAGCGTCAGGCGAGAGGGCGAAAAGGCCATGGTGAGAAGAGCAGCCAACGTGCTGGCCGAGGTTGGGATTCAGTTACACAAAGGTAAGATTGAAGACGGTAGTGGCGGGTTGGTGGGCAGGACGACGTGGGTGTACCGGATGGAGCCGTGAGTTTTTGCCCCTTTTTCTTGGCCCCACTTTTACCACAGTACACACGCTAACATTTTGATACAGAGACTTGGATACCTTGGCCACCTTCGAGACGGCGTCTGCCTCCCAGTTCCTTTTTTCCCAAGCACCGCCGACACGATATGCCGTCCGCCAAATGTTGGATCAGGAGCTGGCCAAGACGATTGCCGCAAGAGAAACAGCCTCTCGCCAGGCACGGCTCAGAGCCGGCGGCGGTACCATCCCCCATATTGATGACAACAACAAGGAAAATACCCCTGATCATCTACAAAAGCTGGAGATGTTAAAGCAACAGGACAAGATAGCAGTCAAGAAGGACTTTTTCGGGAGGATTATTGTGCTCAAGCCGGTGTTGAAAGATTCAAGTGGGAATGGAACGAAAAATACAGGGGCCGACGGGGAAAAGAAGGACAGGGTTTGGGTTACGTATCATGAAGGGATCAATAATGCTGTGAGGAAGCCGATAAGTTTGGAGGAGTTTTTGAGGGGGTTTTAGAAACTGTTGATATGCATACTTTTGTTGCTTGTTTACTGTACTTTTGAATGTTGTGCAAGCAGAGCGGTGCATAGCAGGCATGTAGCGTGAGGACTTCAGAGATTCTTGAAAGAAAGGCCTACTCGTAGCTGCCTTAGTGGCCCTTTGCACATTTGCATTGCATAGGAGTCTCTTTTCATATACCAAGCGGGTGCATTTTGTCACAAAATTGCCGAGCTACCTCACATCTACATCTACAAATCCAGTGAAGCCCTAATGAGCTCCATATAACAAGAAGAAGAAAAGTCGCAAGAAAAGAAACTACAAGTAAGATTACCCCCATCACCATGGGCCTCAGTATTACGTTGTCTGACATGTCACTACCCCCAGCTCGCCAACAAATGTGACCATTCACCTTTCCTCCACTCCCATAGAATGACATTGCACCACTGGCAAATCACCAAGGCTATCCATCTTTTCTCCACCTCCTCTCCACCCAGTCAATTTTCTGGTCTCCAAATTGCGGTCGCCTTGCCCATTCCAACATTCGGTCCGCAAAACCCTATTTTTTTTTTGAGTCCGTCCCAGTCTCCGGGATCTGCCAGGAACCCGAACAGAGACCTAACGGGTCCGCCAACAGAGAGGTCATCATGTCCGGTACCCGTGAAAATGATCGAACGCTTTTAACCACTGCAACTCGCTTTGCTCTTGCAGTCTTTCGTCTCCTGTAGTCGGTCCTAGGATCCACTCGCCACTCCTGATCAGCCAGTTGATGTCGCTATCAACATCCACGACCTCCAGCAAGACCAGCCGTTCTTCGGAATGGAGCTTTCTTATGAGAACCACCCCATCCTTTGGCGTAAGTAATGGCCTTTGTGATCAAGCGTTTTGTCGGGTCGAGTTTGTAATGGTCATCTAAGAACATCCCCCAATCGTCTTCAAAGACCAAATAATCTTGGTCCCGCAGAGCTCTAAGCAAAGACTATCTCCGTAGGGATACTTGCGGGGGGTGTGCGCTGTGAAGACCACGGGTAGTATGCTGTGGAAGGCCTGGTTGTCCGGGTTTGGAGTCCAGCCATGGATCAATGGTCTTTGGAGAGTGGGAATACCCGAGGCGAGTGTCGAAGGGGACTTTGGTTGACCACGAATTTGAAGTTTTGGCTCAAGTTGTCCACCTCCGGATTGAACCTGACAACTGCGTTCTGGAGTTCAACTTCGCCATTATGCAGAAGTGAAGTGTGGAATCTTCTGCAGGCGTAAGCCCGAGCTTCTGTCGACGCATGGTACAGGACCGAAGGTTGACGAACATGCCAACCAACTCGCGGACGGTAGTTGGTCCCCGGCCGGCGCAGCATCTTGAGCACATTCGCTCTCAATTCGTCGCGGGTCGTCCATGCCCAGGTATTACTCTCTGGATTGAAGCGCTCCTTTTTGCCAAGGAGGTTCCGGTCCATGATGTCTACCCCAACCGAGTGCGACTTGTCGCTGCCTTCCAAAGACATGAATTCGCCCCAAGCCCGGGCGCGGGTCTCGCCGGATAGATGCCGAAATCGACCAAAGCTAAGAGCCACTTCCGTCGAAGGCATTTTTGTTTCGGCGGAAAGGCCTAAATCACTGTAATTATAAATTTCGACATGAGTAACACGCCTTTCTTCATATATCGTGCTGCGTCACGTTGGAGGACGTAGGTGGCTTACCGTGTGTTCTCAAGGCTGTGATTCAAAGTTAACAAGACAGGAGCCAGGGGCCTTACTCTAGCTTGTAATCTGTCAGCTCCTGTCTCTCCAGGATAGAAAAGTCTCCCGAGCTGGGTCGGGCACTCAGGTGTGGCATTGAATATTTCGATTGAATTCTCGTGGCCTAAATGCGGGCGGAAGTATGGCGTATCGCAAGGGGACCCAACTGCATAATAAATGAATAAATAACTTAATGGCATTGAAGCCACTGAAGAAGAAGAATATCGATCCAAATGCGGTTCTGTTCCTCTTACACGGCCTCGGAACTGACGCTATTCCCATTCTCCGTTCCAGAGACGCAACCTCGTACCATGAAATTGTATCCTCTCACCGCTTCAGCCGCCGGCTTGACTTTATGACGCGATTTGACACCAGTCGCCATATACGTGATAGCATTTAGCACCACTAATTTGAAAGAAGAGCAATTTCCAACGTAAACACGTCACTGATCAAGAACATGCCGCAGGCTGAGAGCAGCGTATCAAACACAAACACTACCACGGGCTGAGGGGCGTTTGAATTATGTCGCAACACTGATAAGGTGCCCAGTCAACAAAATCATGAACCTCACTCTACGAGATAACTTGTCTCAACTGCTCCTTCGCCAAACCGACACGTGCATGATGACGGATCAGAGGGAAAAGAAATCAAGGAACCAGTATATGTGGGGAGATCTGCCATAAAGATGGCAACGCGGACTATGTAACGAACTTGGAGAAAACAGTACAGAGCCAAACTGGTGAGCCTGTGATGACAAGTTCGGGATGAAATGCAGAGAAGCAGAAGTGAGTTCAGAACACTGTAAGTCGAATGTTCATTCTGTCTTTGGGGGTCTTGGTGATCCTCAGCTTCGTTCCAAGAAATTAGCATACCCCGAGTACCTCCTCGGCGATCAAGATTCGATATGGACAAGGGACAGAGGTGGAACTAGAGAACAAATGCCGGACCCACAGGGTGTTCGCCGATGTGGAAGCTCCACAGGGTGAAGGTCCCCGTTGTTCGGCTGGCAGTTCCAGAAACAGTGGGCCCCGGGAGCAAGGGTCTCCTGCACAACCGAGTTTCTGTTCGGCGAGTGGTGAAGGGGAAGCTGAGATCCGGGATGTCGAGAAAAACGAAGGGCGGCTCGTGGCTTGGGGCCAAAAGGGGATGATCGCCGCAGGCTCATGCCAGTGGTGGTTAAAACAGGATCCAGACCAATCAGTGGGTTACCGTATACTTGCCAGAGGGAACTGTGGAGTGGTGAAAGCCTGTTGGCTCTTGGGCACAAACTGAAGTAGCAGTACCCATGTTGTAAGTAGAGATATAAATATACATGGGCCGCATGGGCCCGAATCTCAGCATGTACACAGAAAGAACCATATACGAGAATTCCAAACTTGGGCAACTGTCCCACTACCCTCACTTGACCAAACCGACCTCAACCAATCAACAACCCCATCAACCCTCCCGCCGCAAACGTCGCCCCGACCGTCAAAAAACTCGACATCGACAGCAGTGAAATCCCCGAGATCCCATGCCCAGATGTGCAACCCCCAGCCATCCTCGACCCCAAGATCATCAAGAACCCACCCACCGCCGCGCTCAAGGGACTGACAACCACATCCGTCACCTCGCCAAACTTGGGGGCACCGTGCGACAGGAGATACGACCCAACAATAACACCCGCAGAGAACAGCATGTTCCTGTACTTCTCCGGCACCAGCTTTCCACCAAGCATCCACCCGCCGACTTCCTCATACGAAGTAGACATGCCGACCAGGCAACCCCTGACAACCAAGCTCAGCAGCTGCGCTCCGGCAATCAACATCCCGCCATAATAAGGAGGGATCTTGGCTTCTGGGCCAACTTCGGTGAATTTGGCTGCGGCAATAACGATGCCGACAAACATGGCCTCCAACCCAAGCAACAAAGTCCCCTTGCTGACCCCCAGAACCTCGTGGACTGTTGCTTTTGGTGATGGTGATGCCGAGCCAGCCTTTGCTGGTGTTGGACATTGGGTGAGCAGTGGCTTCAGGAACCCTGACCAAACTACACCGGCAAGGGAGGCACCGGCGAAGGCGTACACTCCTGACTTGACACCTACTCCCAGCTGGGCGAGGACTGTGCCGGGGCAGGCGCCGGAGAGCATCATTCCTGAGCCGAGGAGGATACCGCCTAGGATGTTGCCGTCGTAGGGGCCGAACAGCCCGAGGCTGGAGGCGGCACGGGGGACGAGGTTCGGATGGTTCGGTTGGAGGGCTTGGGCTATTGAGACGGTGGCTCTGAGGGGGTGTTAGCTTGAGATGTGAGGAGAGTGACGAAACCAGGAGTAGACGTACGCTGAACCGGCAGCCGCGGTGAGGAAGGTTTGGATCATGTGGAAGTTGGTGAAGTTGAGTTGTGAGATGATGACCGAAGGTTGGAATACTCCTGATGCTGTCAAGGCGGCACCAAAGGCGGCGCCTGTGAGGAGGGTGTTGATTTCTGACATTGCTCCTGTTTGTTCGGTTTGTTGTCCCTGTGAGCGAGAAGCACTTTCAGTTGTTGGTATGTTTGATGGCAAAAGTGATGAAGATTCGCCCGGCTGATTGTGACTTGGGAGAGAAGACGACATTGGGATGGAATGATCTTGAGATGGCGAGCTAAAAATATTATACTGTTATGTTATGTCTGTGCCCTGGTCCAGGCGGGTCTGTTCTTTAATATCGGCGGTTCGTTCACTCTGCGGGCTTCGGGGAACAGTCCTAACGGCGGCGGACGGACGTTCAGAAGGGTGGGATAGTGGGGTATCAACGAACGTCACCTCTTCGGCCACCACACCACCATCCCAACCTGCGAAGTTGCCGCAGGGCATAGCTTCAACGCAGGGGGCCAGCCTTGGTGGCGTGGGCATGCCATCCTGCCAGATGATTACGAATCCATCAGCGAATCGTGGGTAAGTGTCAAAGCATCAACATGAGATATTTGGTCAGTGGAGCACCTTTGCCATGACAGCTTCAACGTTTCCGAGCTGACCGACACCTCCCGAGAACATGTCTATTTTGGTCAATGCAGGGACAAAATCCCGATCACAACCGTTGCCAAAACGTGGGACTTTTACCGGCTTCCAGAGCGAGCCAGCAGTGCCCAGGCATGACGCACTGAGACAGCTTTTCCGCCGGGGACCAACCAGGGCACCGGGTGCTTCGAGAAGCAAAAGCAAAGCTGGGGATTTCTTTGTGGGAAGAGGTGGTCGCCGATCGTGCACAGGCCACCCGGGGCGGGAACCGGATATCGGGCTCCAGTGGGTCTCAAACCCGGCAGCCCCCGAGAACCCGGGGCTCGGCAGTGGGCCCCTAGGTCGTATCTTATCCCCGGAGCTGACAAGCCTATGGCGTTCACATCGGCGAGCTGCATAAGCAATTGTTTCAGAGGCAGTACAGTATATGGAAACGGCATCCGGGCTTGGGTAGCTGTGAACTTGAGGTCCCCGATCCCAATGTTCCATTGTCATCATCACCGATATTCATGCATTACGTCGACGCCGTTTTATGTCAGCAATTATCCCTGCTGCACTACGGGATGGCGGCTTTACGCCTTGTGATCTCACGCTGGACCTCAAGAGGTTGCTACGATGTATTGAAGTTGACCCCCGACAATGTACATGCCGGGACACATGCCCTTGCCTGGTCCCCGGCTCAGAGCCCTTCTCATGGAGCGACCAGGTGCTCCCGGATCTCGGTCATCTGGAGTTCTTCTTGTATGACGGTCGAAAGCTACGTCGGCGATTAATCCTCAGCCTGATGTTAGAATAAACTTGTCACAAATAAAAGCCAGAGGTGACTGCCCACCAGTTCATCCATTCTATCTCATCCAACCATCGTGCTACAAGTTATCCGAGCACTCAACATGGCATCTCCGATTGTCCACCCCATCTTTGAGCCTGTCACGGGCACCTGGCAATACATTATTGCTGACCCGTCCACCCTTGCCGCCGCCATCATCGACCCCGTACTTGATTTTGAACCCGCCCGCAATACCGTCTCCACGGCCACTGCTGATTCGTTGCTCGATATCGTCGTTCAGAACAACTACAAAGTTGGTTATCTTCTCGAGACACATACCCATGCAGACCATCTGTCTGCTTCCCGGTACCTCCAGCTCAAGCTCGCGCAATCAACAAACCCGAAAACAGGGATTGGCAAGCGCATCATCCAGACCCAAACCACATTTGCCCAGAAATACGGAGTCGAACAATCCGAACTCGAAGATGTTTTCGATTTTCTTTGGGAGGATGACCAGACTTTCAGAATCGGTGACTTGGAGGCAAAGGTGGTCCATCTGCCTGGCCACACGCCTGATCATGTTGGATATTTGATTGGCGGTTTGTTTTTTGTCTCTTTCCAGCTCTGTTGGTGATTTTGATGCTGACCGCCTCACCTTAACCACCGCAGACAACATCTTTTGTGGCGATTCTCTGTTCCTCCCTGACGTTGGCTCAGCCCGTTGCGACTTCCCCGGAGGAGACGCTGTCCAACTGTTAGTGCAACCCTTTGCTCCCTCTCTCTGTTGTCTTTGCTTCTGCTCCATCCCTCTCATCAAGCCTTTCTCCCGCCCCTTCCCTGTGTCCTCTCACTGCTCGTTCCCTGTTGCTCCAGTTGTACCTCACTTGCTTCTTCCCTGTTGGTTCCCTGCTCGGTTCCTACCCACCCTTTTGCCCATTTCCCCTTTTGCATTACCACGTTAGCACAGTACCACATCACCACATTTGCACTTTCCCCTCCTTCAACCATACTCCTTTTCATCTGATCAGTAAAACTAACAACTCCTTTCTCTCTATACAGCTACCACTCAGTCCAAACCCTCTTCTCCCTCCCCCCACATTACAAGATCTACACAGGCCACGATTACCCATCCGGCGACCGCAGCGACCCAGTCCCTTACACGACAGTAGCCGAGCAACAAGAACGGAACAAACACCTCAAGATTGGCACAACACAACAAGAGTTTGTGAACTGGAGGCAGGAGAGGGACTCGGGGCTTGGAGAGCCGAGGTTGCTGCACCAGAGTCTGCAGGTTAATATCCGAGGAGGGAGACTGCCGAGGAGTGGGATGTTGGTTTTGCCTTTGAAGGGGGCCAGGGAGGTGGGGGGTGTGAGGCTTTGAGGATGGGCGTGCCGGGTGGTTGTTTGAATATATGAGATGTGTTGATTGTGGATTGTCATTGGGCTAACACCCTTTTGTTTGTTTGTTTACCTAGTGCCTATACCCCAAGGGGCTATTACGTTGGAAAGAATTGTGACTGATACAAGGAGAATCTTATGTACATTTTGAGCTGGATAACTCCGCCATCAATTCCGGTTTATGGAGTTTGATTGGGTTCACTGCTGCTGCAGTTGGACCCAAAGCTCTATGTTGTTGCACTGCCAATGCAACTGCAAGACAGACGATGCACAGTGAATACGCGACGGTGTGGCATAGCTATAGCCGTTGGTTGTTTACTTCAGTACAAGATCTCAAATAACCCATCCCCGCAAGAAACTGGTAAATATGAAGCGACCGCTCTTGTACATGCCTGGATGGCACTGGGATCTCTGCTCTTTACTGGGCAAGGGGCGGCTTTTTTGAGATTTGCTGGGTCATATTGCAATGGAGTTGCTCATATCTCTCTTGTCATGGCAATCGATTGCAGTCCCGGCGGTTGCCTACTGCCTCACTCTTGCATTCTACCGCCTCTACTTGGATCCTCTTGCCAAATTTCTTGGCCCAAAGCTTGCCGCAATCACTCGCTACTACGAGGCGTATTACGACGTGGTCAAAAAGGGACAGTATACCTTTCGCATCGCCGAGATGCACAGGCAATATGGTAAGTCGTCGATTATTGAATTCTGCGACCTTGTCAGCTGACGACATACAGGGCCCATCGTCCGGATCAGTCCTTACGAGCTTCACATAAACGAACCAGACTATTTTGAAAAGCTCCACCGCCACGAGGGGCGCTGGAACAAGTACGACTGGTCGATCGATGCCCAGAATGCCCTTGGTGCCATCATCTTTACACCGGACCACCACGAGCACAAGGCCCGTTGGGCACCGCTTAATGCCTATTTTTCCAAATCAAGGGTTGTCCGCCATCAGGACATGATCATCCGTAAGCTAGAAAAGCTCTGCGGGCGGATTGGCGAGTTTGCAAAAGCTGGAAGAGTGATTGATCTCGGCGCTGCTATAAGTGCTTTCCAGAGGGATGCTTCGACAGAGTATGTTCTTGGGAAGGACTATAACAGTCTTGACCAACCGGACTTCAGTGTCGGTATGACAAGAATCATGCATGGTGGCGGAAGGATGTGGCACTTGACCAAGCACATCCGCTGGTATGGGCCTGCTATGCTTTCTATTCCGAAGGAGTTTCTCATCAAGAGCGCTGATCTGGATACGTCAAACTTTATGCGCTATGCGCGAGTACATACAGCAGTCTACCATTCTTACCCGAGGGGAACGGTTGCTGATGTTGCACACAGGACAGCGAAGAGGACACCGCGCAGCTACTCAAAGCGGCCGCTTCTTACAACCCGGATGACGACACCCCCCGAACCATCGTTCACGAGATCTATGACTCCAATCTTCCCCCCAAGGACAAGACGATCAAGCGTGTCTTTGCCGACGTCGTCTCAGTGACGGGAGCTGGCTTCGAAACAACAGCCAGCCTCCTCCGGCTGGTTATCTACAACGTCTTTAGCAACACCGACATTCTAACTCGCCTGCGAGCCGAGCTCACCGAGGCAGCTGCTCGGTCCTCGTCTCCGGATGGATCTATCCCCCTGCAGACGCTTGAAAAGCTACCCGTATCTAACGGCCGTTTTGATGGAGGGTATGCGGTTAAGTCCTGCTATTGCCTCCCGCTCTCAGCGTACCGCTCCCGACAGAGATTTGATCTATGACAAGTATCGCATCCCGGCTGGAACACCTGTGGGCATGACGGTTCTGTTGATGCACACGGACGAAAGGCTGTACCCGGATCCGCATCGGTTTCAGCCGGAGAGGTGGGCAGATCCGGAGGCGAGGAAGAAGGCTGAGAAGACGTACGCGCCGTTCTCGAGAGGTACGAGGATCTGTCTTGGGATGCAGTAGGTTTCCTCTATGTGTCATCGTCTGTCCTGTGATCCGACCTGATCGCTTGAGCTAGTCTTGCCTGGGCAGAAATGTATCTGCTTATGGCTGCGATCGTGCAAAAGTTTGACTTTGACTTTGATGGTCTCACACCAAAGGACCATTTCAAGGTCGTGAGCGACCAGTTCATCGTCAGCACCAAGGGGAAGGCTGTTTTGGAGACAAGGGTGTCGCTACGTCAGCGTTGAGACCGGTCTGAATTGTATCTCTGGAAAGTGGGAAGAAATTCATGACGACGGTTGGCACGGTCATAGGAAAAAAGCATCAGGGGGTTTCAGGGGAGGAGGCCCACTTTTCCCCCTATCTCTACCCTAACTGAGTACACATCAAATCAACCCAAGCGAATTCTCACTGTGACTTGTGACCATCCCACTGTGCTCTCAATACACGTGTCTCCCCCACAAGCTGTCTAACTAAGTCGGACATTTCGCCTGTCATCACTCAGGCGGATTATGCCCCGGACAACTACAGCCGCAGCCATAGGGTTTGTCGTGGCAGCAGACTTTGTTTGAAGTTTTGGATGTGAGTTGAGCTCATGTGCGATGTGGCTGAGTGGGTGGTCGGTGCTGTGAGAGTGTTGCTGTTAGTTTGAGGAAAGGAGGATGGTGATGGTGATGGGGAGGGGGGAAGAAAACATACCACTTGTGGATGGCGTTGCGGTCGATTTAATCAGGGAGGGTAGATTTTTGTTGTACGTCATGACACGGAGCGGACCACATTCCGCTCTGAGTCGGGCGGCATTGGGGTCTAGAGGGGAAGAGAGGTGTGGCTAGCAGACTGGTAGCCTGCAAACCGAGGAGTATAATGAAGGTCAAAGATTGCATTCTGGTGAAGCCTTTCACTTGAGACGACGCTAATGTGATCAAGTGTGGACATGAATGGTGAGGCTGAAGGAGCGAGACGGTTGACAGCAGCCGGAACAGGGTTCCTTTATACTCGAACCCTGCTCCCTCTAAGAGAGATGTTCGTCTTCTCAGATCCAACATGATGATCTCCCACCGCGACGATGGGAGTTACGGTTGCGACTCGTCGACTCACTCAGTGTCTCTGATCCCCATGTCTTGGAGCCACAGTTGTTGCAAGGTCTGAGTAAGTGTCCCCTTGTACGTCAGGGGTCTCGGACTCCGGTGTAGAGACTACTATTCTTATTCCTTTCTCACGTTGAGCTGAATACTCGGGGTTTGCGCCATCTTTCATCATAACGTGCGTTGTGGTGTAACTAGAGCAACGTGATAGTCAAGCGCTGCTCAAGCCTTGCCTGTTTATATACCTAGCCTATCACATTCATGGAAAGCGCCATTTCGGCCGGTCGATCGAAGATCATCAAATGGTGACAAGAAGTATCGAGTTTACACACTATGCCTATCAACGCTACCTGCCCATCTTGAAATGCTCATCTCATCAAAAGTATGGTATAAAAGGAGTGATCCATCTTGCCTTGGCCAATGTCCCGCGTGTATCATATGTGTCCCTATCACATCAAAAAGCAAAACGCCCAGCTCATGATCCACTGCAGCCCGCGCATCCAAAGCCCAAAATTACAAAGAAAAAAAAGTAATATCAACATCAAATGAATCATCACTCATAGCACTTCTCCTTTTAAACCTACTGCCCCCGTCATCCTCATTACCTTATATCCTACTTGGGCCAGAACCGCCATTCGGATCCGTCATGTCCTCCTTGCTCTCCGTGAATACACTCTTCCTGAGCGGGCTGTTCGCCGCTTGCGCTTGCTGTGCTTGCCATTGCTGCGCCTGTCCTGGCAGTGGCCTCGCACTGAGGTAATCTGGGCTCTCACCCATAGGCCCGGCAGTAGGAGGCGACACCACCCCTGGGCTCTCCACCAACCTCTCTGGGAATCCAGAGTGGCTGAGAATCTGCCCGTGCTGTCCTGCACCTGGTTGATGACCGGACGTGATCGAGCTGACTGTCGTGTCGCTAATCTGCCGAAGATGGGACCGGTCACGATCACTCAGGTTGGAAATGCCCGACAGAACTTGGTTGCGGAGGGTACTGCTGGTTCCGTTGGTTGGGTGACCGGATGTGGGCGTGGTGACTGGTGGGTTCCCGAGTGCGTCCGAGTCTGGGCGGTAGAAGGAGGTGCCATAATGTTCTGGAATTGTAGCCGGTTGCTGTGGAGGAGGAGGGGGAGTGGAGCCAAGAGATGAGATGTTGCTTGCGTGGTCGACTTGGTGAGTGTTTTTTGGGTATGAAGAGCCTTTATTGACCGAGCCACGGCCAACCGCGGGGCTTTCATCGTAGGAAGTGTAGGGGGTGTTCACGCTCGGCGATGCCGGATTGTTATAGAGTTCAGCGGGGCCAGAGTTATCCGGAAGCTCTACCGGACGTCGGATTTCGGTGTTCATCATCTCAGAGATAGAGAACGGCGTCGGGGCCCCAACGCTATCCACATCCGTGACGCTACCGCCGTAATACTCAGTTGCACCAGCTGCGAAATGCGGCTTGACATCCTCCGGTTCTTGAGGTGGTGATGCAGGACCTGGGCCTGGACCTGGACGAGGAATCCAATTCATCACCCGCGTTCTGGTATTCTCAGTTCTAGCCTCACTCTTGGTCTCGGCATCTGGACCCAGGTATTTTCGGCGTCGCCACAAGAACACTCCGACACCAATCAGCGTGAGGACGACAAGCCCTACAACAACTCCCACCACAGGACCAAGCCAGGATGGGGTTCCACCACCTTGCGCTTCTTCGGAGGTTACCGGGGGAACAATCGGATTGGTGTTGTTGACCTGGGCTTCACGCGCATACGGGTAGTAGGCATTGATCTTGGTGTTGTCGTATTTCGTAGCGAACACACTGGCAAGTGCGGTGCTCACAAAGGAGGGGTTCGGCTTCGTCAACTCGGCGTCGCCTGTGGGGGAACCCCCAATCGTGTCGCGGATACCCTGAGGGACGGTATAATTGCTCCAGATCGCTGGATCGTAGCGGTTTACCCACGCCCCGGAAGACAAATTGTAGATCCGGATCGGCTCCTGAAGGCACGGAACAGTATTGGTGGCGTCCAGCGGGGGGTGGCCTCCAATCACCATCATCTGATCAGGGTATGGTTTTATACACTTGTGTGCGGCGCGCCCAGGACCGGTGCCTTCTGTGAGTTTAGTCCACGTGAAGGAGGGAAGCGACAATACCCAGACGGCATCTGAGTAACCTGACTTCTGCTCGAGCGCAGCGTAACCGCCATAATAGTAGATGTTGAAGCTTGTACCATCCTGAGCGGGGGCGACTACAGCACACCCTCTGCTGAGGGCTTCTGGGCCATCGCTCGTCTTTTGTCGATACCATCTGTCCCCTGCCACATCGTAGATATCGATAGTTGACATGAACTCCCGGCTTTTCTCTTTCTGTGCATTTTGTTAGGCATGACTTCAATCAGGAACAATATACACTCACATTGTTGTCCGGGTCGCTCGATCTACCGTTTATTTTGATGAAAGACGGGTCTACAACGCCCCCCAGTGCGACCAGAATACCTTTGGTGCCAACAGGAACCCATACCAATTCCGCGCCGGCGCGTCCCGGGATATCCTTGGGAAGTGTCTTGTTCGTCCAATCTGGTCTTTGCTCTTTCTCCAAGCTCAGGGTGATCAATGTGTCAGACACTTGGGAGGGCAGAGTGGTCTCGTTCGTCCCGCCCCTTTCGACATCGTAGATGAGTCCGCCGGTCGGCGAGCGCAGCCCAGAAAAGTACCAGGCGAGGTTCTCAGAGGGGGCGCTAGCCGCTCCGCCATACGCAACAAATCGTGTAACGCTGCCATCGAGGTTATCTTCCACGGGTCCAGGGATAAAATCAGGCACCTGTGAAGTAAAGGCCCGGTATCCGCGCACAGCTGTACCCAACGGCTCCGGATACGCAGCTGACCTGAAAGTCATACCGCCATAACCAAAGTACTGGTAATCGTTGTACAGGAGCCCTCCGCTGGCAAAATTCGGCGCGATATTGTTCACGGCCGCACCCCCCAAGGCGTAGATTGGTACGAACAGCGCTGTAATATTGTCTTTGGTGTCGAAAGGCTTGCTGAAGTTCAACGTGTATGTAATCCCTAGTGGGTTGTCTGTCCATCGTATTAAGATGCCGCTCGCGAAAGTGTTTGATGCGGGCACTCACCATCCTGTCCAGGAATCCCATATTCCCCATTCGAGAGCCCTGGACGCCACCAACGATTGCCTCCATCCAGAAACAGCCTGTCTCGTATGACCGCAACTGTTTTCCGAGTTAGCACAGCGACTAGAAAACAGCGATCATGGGGAGAAAAATTACCTCGAGGTTCCCTCCACTGGCAGAGAGTTACGTTGACGTAGGCAGAAGACCACCTTGGCTGACTGGCGACAACTGACGCAGACACCACCCACACAGCGATTGTTGAAAGTTTCAACGCAAACATATTGGCGAGGTTCTTCCAGGGGAATGGTGGAAGGGGGAAGATATCAGAACTCCTAGCCTGGCCGTTGCATCCAGCGGGAATGAGAAAGGGATATTTCAGGCACAGGCAGTCTTGCTGTAGTACCTCTCGCCTGAGCGTGCTCGCGGAGGGTTCGTTTTGCCCTGTCGAGATAGGTTAGAACGGCGTTGAGTTGGATATGCCTCTCCTCGTCGGTCAAAATACGAGAGCCTTCTAGCAGGACGCTGCGAGTCTGGAGTGCGCTGCAACAGCAAAGACTGAAATCCAGAGCCTCGAGAAGCATAAGAGATCTTTGAGCCTCAAATTCTCTCCAGATAACAATTTAGACCTGCCGGAAGGACCCCGCAGAACGGCAGGCCAATGGACGCCGAGAGGGCGGCGATACCATACAGACCGTGGCGAATAGCCGGCAGCCACAGGAAGGGAAGAGGAGGGATTAGACCAAGGTCCAGAGCGACACTCACCGAACAACACCACACCGCAGGCGAAGATGTGAACAAAAAACTCGCTCTCGAAATTTCGAGATCTAGCACGCTGTGCTCAACCCGAGATATCCTAACGTGATGGACAAGAAAGAATGGAAGACAGAGAATTCTGATCGCTCACGCCGCAATCCGACCCATGGCGGACAAATGCGAGTCTTCCAAGTCTTCCAACTAGACTCGAGTGAGAATTAGTTGAAGAGGTGTGGCGAGGCCGGAGGTGGTTGGCTCAAGAGGCTGGGCGTGCAGATACCACCATCCATCTCAACTTCCTTGCTCTGATCATTGTGAGCAACAAAGAACGACGAGGGGGCCGAGGACACCCCAGTTTGGTTGCATCCTGGTTAGTGCCAAGGCGTCAATATTACCCTCCCAAAGGCTCACTGACTGGCATCTCAGCCTTGTGGACACTGGGATTGGATTGAGGCAGTCGCCGTGTCCGTTGTTGGCTGTTGATGAGGGTGCGAGGATTGGAGAAAACAGTATCTCCATGGTTCTGGCCATGCTAGAATAGCAGGATTGTGGCAGTATCCGTTCTCTGGAGCGATTTGCACAGCTTCTCTGGACAAATGGTTCTCAGCCCACCATACCTAGATCTATCTGTTTCCCATGAAGAATCCGTCTTCATAACCCGTGGGTGTGGTAACGCTGACGGCCGGGTCCAAACTGTTGCTGCTTGGCACGATATTCAGATGAGGCGTGTTCTTCTGACCAGTGTAACCTTCCTCATTGAATGACCGGCAGCGGAAAAACGACATCTTCCCTTGCAACCCACATCTACCGTATACTACACGTGTTGTCGATTTGCCATCACCTATGCCTCCAGTGGCAAACGGGCCATGGTCTGTTGTCCCATCGAAAGTTCTTCTCTCAGGCTTCGCGCCTTCCTACTACCTAGATGTAGTTCCTCTCATACTCAAGCAGGGTGGCAGGTAGGAGAATGATACTGTCAAGGATGCTGTGATAGCGGGGTTATTGCTGTTCTGGACCTGGCTTGGACCCGTAAAGCACCAGGACTAGGTGTGATTCCTGTAAGCTGACGCCTACACCAACACCGGGCAGGGCAACCTGATAAGCCCGGCATGCTAGTGCTCACCACTTTCGCTAGCCCCACGCTGGTAACTTGGATTGGGAATTCCAGTTTCCCAGAAAGAATTGTCGTTCCAAAGACAATTGTGAGATGCTTGCTGAGAAATAGAGGACTGGATGGATGTTGCTGAGAATCAGGTCGTGAGCGGGGCAGAATGGAAGAGCTTACAATTGCGGGAACCAAAGTCGGGGACTCCCCGCTCCCCACAGATGGCGCTAGTGATGCCCCTCACGCCATTCGGCCCTGCAAGGCTAAACCCCAGAAAGGAAAGGGCTTGGCTGATCGTCCAATGAACCACGGCCACCCCCCCTGTCCTGGTCCATGCTTCTTGACAAGGGCGTCTTCCCGCGGACCCCAACTCGCCGACCGCCTTCACCCTCACTGAACGAACTGATGCCGAGAACAACCTCTTCCTTCTCACCACTCCCTTCTGGTCCATCATGCATGGACCTGCAGCTGGTATGGCTCGTGTTGCTCCTCTTTCGGCTCGGGCTTACTCATGCCAACAAGTTCCCAAGTTCCCAAGTTCCCAGTAATCTCGCATATTCTCTCGACTTCCTGCCCATCTTCCTATCTCGGTCTTATCGTCGTTGTTGGAAGACCCCGCCGCACATTCAAGCTTCTCGTCCCAACGCTAGCAACAGCGACCGAATGCAAGGCACCAGGTCGTAATTTCGACTTGATTTAACATGCAAGAACTGCGGAATCCTTTAACATGGAAGCCACAGTCCATCTCAGGCTCATCCATGGCTCTAATGCCGCCTGGCCGTCGGGAAATCGGATGGCGGCAGATGATGGACGAGGCTCGGCCACACATTTTCTTCAGGTACCCGAACTTCAACAGAGTCAACTTCGTCATTCTCAACAACATGTCCTGCTTCCACGATTGATGGCGGCAATACCACATACGCTATTAACGCAGCTCTATGCATCTCTCATGCATACACACAACCACCAGCCCCTCCATTGTTCCCATTGTCTGCCGTCCCGGCTTGCCTCGATCGCAAGAGCGGCTCGGTGCGGGGAGTGTCCAAACCGGGCTTGCATTTTGCTATCACTGTACGGATAGTGTACACTACATCACCACCACACCTCGCTGGGAGACAGGCTGTTGTCGAGGCCCCACGGTGCGGCCAGGGTGGCTTGCGAATATCCGTACAGCCAACAAGATGAGGGGTTGGTACCTCTTCTGGTAGACTGAGCCATGAGAGAGGCAGGGGGGGAAAGAACTTGGGTAACAACTCTCCTTCTCACTCTCTTACATACTGTTGGCTGTGAGCCTGATGTGAGAGGTAGAAAGAGCTTATTGAACCCTGTCCACTTACCTCTTTTGCCAGACCCCACCCGGGATGCGACTTTGTCTGCTTTTTTATCGTAAGCCCTCTGGGCAGTCTGCCGCCGAAAGGCAGCAGCGACGAGAGGGAAATCCCGCTGTCAATAGTTGTAGATATTGTTGTCACTCGGAAAGCCCGCTTCGAAGGCCCAGGCCTCATTTCTCCTTTTCCTTTGTTTCTGTTCCCGTGCTGGGCACACAAGGATGAAAGCTGGAACCAAGAAGTTCGGCAGATACTGTGGCTCATATTGATCAGGCTGTGTGTGTTGCGTTTAATATCAAGAGCCCTATGGTGAGCGGCGAGGTTACATGTCTGGAGCAGGTCTGGATGAGGTTGAAGAGGTGTGGCAGCTCGGGGCTGCGCAGCGTGGCTAGCCAGGCACCGTCATTGGGATTGCACTTCCCCCGGACGACGGGTGTACCTTTTGTGGGTTGGGTGGTCTGCAGCTATACGAGCAGGGGTAGGAAAGCTCAACATCTACCCTGGTAACTTGATCTCTCATGATAGGACGGAGCTGGATGTGAGTTGGGACATGGATGGCAGTCCGCATCACAGCTCGCCCAAACTGGTATGCACGCAAAAGCTGTCTGGATCCCTTTTGATCATCCTTCAGTCCCTTTTGGCCCTTGAGATTTCCTCTCCTCTTTCCATCTTTTTCGTCAGCTCTGTGCCGTTGAGGCTCTCTCGCTCCGTCTCAACCTTTTCTCTCGTTTTTGAGCCCAAACCAACGACACGCAACTGCAGAGAGCAGTCTAGAGGATATAGGCCTCGGAATCCACCGTCGACTGTGACTTGTTCCCTTGTTTACAAGGAGCTGGGTCTGATCGCCAAGGCTCTGCGCCGTTGGCTCATTTCACGAGTGAGTATACGAATACCACCCCAGCTGTCCGCTCAAGTTAGCCGCTTGCGATGCACCCCCTCCCCTTGAGCCTGCCCAGCCTCAATATATGATCCGAGTCCACCGCCGGCCCTCGGCCTAAGCTCTTCATAGCTCTGTGCCATTCTCGTCGGCGCAACTTCACTCGTTGCTCATACATTCGTTTCTTGTTGGGACTGCCCTCGCTTTTTGTGTCTAGTCACTTCGGAAGGATGCTTCTCACGAGGCTTGTGCAGAGCTTAGGGGCTTTAGCCCTAGCTCAGGTTGTACTTGGTGATGCTAACCAGGTGTATAGGAGAACGAACGAAACAACGGACGAACTCGATTCTGGAGCTGCTGTCGGACTAGAAGACGAACAAACCTACCACGTGGACACTGAATGCCCTCATCACTGCAAAGAGAAGATCTACATTACCGTCACGTACGATTTCGAGCTCTTTTGAGTTTTGGCTATTCGCTAACTTGGGTTTTAGACTGCCTGCCAGCACTGTCACTCTGCCTGCCAGCACTGTCACTCTGCCTGCTACCACTGTGACTGAGAAGACGACGCAGACAGAGACGGTGTATACAACTCAAACCAACGAAGTCAGCGTTTCTGTGCCGGTCAGTGTTACTGTTATCAAGGGGTAAGGGATCTGATCTGCTACACACATCTCCGGCATCACTAACAAACCTCAGGACAACTGAGTACATCACGACCACACAGCTGTCAACTGTTACAACTGTAAGATGACCTTGAAATCATGACGTGTGCGGTTCCTTACTAACAACGTCCAGCTCGTGCCTGTGCCCACTACAATCAAGGTCTGCAACACCAAATCGCCATATTTGTGCTCCACCAAGACCACAACTGAGTTGGTGCCCACAACAACAACCCGAACCATCAAGAAAACAGTTCCCACAACAGTCACCAAAGTCAAGGTGATCACTAAGTGGAAAGAAGTTACTACCACCAAAACCAAGACTTCAACATACACTACCAAGAAAACGATCCCCATCACTGTCATTGATAGTACGACGCTGTACTCAACCAAGACCGAGACCTTGAAAACAACTCTTACCACGGTAGAGACAACAAGCGTTCCAACCACCTTGACGCAGAAGGAGACACAAACCCAGACTCAAACAGTGAAAACAACTGAAACGGTCCCAACAACCATCCTTCAAACGAGCACAGTCGTGTCTCTAGTGACGTTGACAACCTCGTTCCCGGTCACAGTAACTGACAGTACAACTCTCTGGTCCACACAAACCACCGTCTTCACCACTACCAGCCTCAGCACTTTCACCACCGTCAGCACCATGACAACAGTCCATGCAGTCACAGCGACTGTCACGCAGTTGACAACCACAACTGTGTCGGTATGTGCTGCTCCGACAAACGCTGGTATCTACAAGCGCTCCGCGCTCGACGTGAGGTCGAAGAAGCACCCCAGGGCTCTCCGGACATGGGGCTGTGAGCCCGGATTCGTCTGCAATCAGCCTAAGCCTGACGGCTGCAATCTTTGGGCTGAAGCGCCCGGTTTGGACTTTGAGTGTCACCCTGATTGGTGTGTCCCTGCTCCATACATCCCTCGCGTCGTCTGGAAGAAGAACGAAACTGGCTATTTCCCGCCTGTTGAGGGATACTTCAACCTCAACCCCGAGGATTTTGGCTTGAGCTATGGCGTCTTCGAACTTCAGCCTGTTGTTGTTTTGAAGGCAGATGGCAGATTAGCAACCAGCTATACTGGCGACTGGGCTTCTCAAGCTACTATCACTGAACGCACAAGATCAACAGCTGTGCCAAACTCGGGGGCACGCTTTGTCAAAAGGCAACGGCCAGGCTCAGATGTGGTTCCAGCCACCTGTTTCAACCTTTGTGATAGTGCTTATCTGGAAGCTCAACGTGTCGGTAGGGATCCAGACCTTTGCGCACCGGGTTCGGTTTTCTTGGATATTTTGGACGAGTGCAAGGTGTGCATTGCAGACAACACCGATGACACCAAGTATGAAGAGATAGAGAGGGTCTATCTCGAGCCAAACTTCCGACCATGGCTCGACTACTGCGACTCTTTGCCTGGAGTGCCCATCACCACCACCACAAGCGGTGAGCCACAGGTGACCGACACAGCGACTGTCTCAACAGACACTGGCCTGCCACCCAACACCAGCACTGGTTTTGATGATATCACCACTTCTACTACCACGACGTCAAGTGAGGAAACCTCAACACCCACTTCTACTCCGACGTCCACCGATGAGACGACGTCGACCACAACCGACAGCAGCACAGAAACCACACTCACCGAGACAACATCCACAACTTCCGAGTCCACCAGCTCCACCGAAACTCTCAGCTCCGAGACCACCAGCTCCGAGACCACCAGCTCTCCCGGTACCACCGAGACCACCAGCTCTCCCAGTACCGAGACGACGACAGCGTCTCCCACCACGGAGACCACCGAAGTCACCACGTCGGGTGGCTCAGAGAGTACGTCGTCTCCCGATGTTACGACTAGTACGGACGCTCCGTCCACCTCGGAGGACGGCCCGTCCGCTACTACAACTACGTCTCCATCTATTGCTTCATCCACCACTCCACCCACTTCCTCCTCCTCCTCCTCCTCCTCCTCCTCCTCCTCCTCCACACCTTCATCCGGTTCGGACGATTCCAGTTCGACATTCCCTGACACCACAGATGACTTACTTACATTCACAGCTTCCACTTTCTCTACAGGTACACTCCCCGGCGAGACCAGCGGTGGCGGCGATGACGGTGGTGTCGTACCCACAGACACCCCCACCACCATCACCACCACCATCGCCGGCACCGGCGGTCTAACGCCCACACTACCCACCGGCCCGGTCGTCACCGCGGCTGCGGGCAGGATGGCCAACGTCCCCTCCCTGGGAGGACTTGGTAACATCCTAGCCGGGATTTTGTTTGCTGCCATGTTGCTCTGAGATGGATGATGGATGGCAGTCAGGTATTATGGCTTCATGTTTTGTTTTGTTTTCCTTTTTTCACTTCTATAATGCTTAATGTCTTTGGCCAGAGGTTGTGAGGGGATGAAACATAAGCATGGTTGCACATATTTAATGATGGGGTTTTGTTTTATTTTTATTTTTATTTTCTTTTTTCTCCTTTTTCTTTTTTCTTTTTTTTTTGGAAAGGAAAGGGGACCACTCCTTCTTGGTGGGAGAAGATAGAATTGGGCTTTGGAAAGGGGGGCAACATTTCGGGCGATTTAATGATGGCATTCACGACATTCCTTACAAGCTAACAAGCATACACACGATGGGAGAGGATGGGATGACGAAAGGGAAGAATGTGTTATGATTTGTTAGATACTTTTACATGATTCTGGAAGGGGGGCATCTTTATTGTCCTTTCTCTTTTTTTTTTTTTTTTTTTTTTTTTTTGTTATACATGAGATACCCGTTATTCTCTCCTCTTTTTTTTTCTTCTTTAGTGAAAAGGGGAGAGGGAACATGTCATTCTTTTAGGCATTACTTTTTTTGGCATCTATACCCCTTTTTTGGTATTTTTGAGGGATTGGTGGAAACTAGGGATGGATGCATGACGCTCATTTTATGATACCAAGGAGGCGGTGGTTAGATGATTGGGAAAGATGGTGGCCTGGGGATCTGGTCAACATTTTGGGTCGTGAGGAATGGTCTCGGCTGTCGAACCGAAGGGAAGGATCAGGGGGTGGAGATGAGAAACATCCGACGGGATGTCGATGACGAAACTGGTCGAGGAAGGAAAAGTTGGGGGATTGTAATCGGGATTTCTTGTTGATGATGATGTTTTTTTTACCCAGTGGAGGGGAGAAAAAGGTTTCGCTTCCGAAGCCTGGTCTCATCTGATCCTGGATCGGATGGCAACCAGGGATGGGTTGAGTGAGTTGTATATGTGAGAGACATATAGTGGATTTTGAGTGCAAACTGATTGGTGTACATCTCCTACAACCACACTGCCTCTGGTGATTGAATGTTGAACTGGCATCGACAGTAAACCCACTTTCCAACAATTCACATGCCAACCTGCACCTGGTCATCTCTCTTATAGTGGCAACGGGAATTATGCCCGCACACAATCTCACCAACAGCTCCTTGGCCCCGTCGGTACTCCCAATCCGTAAACCCCCCAACGAAGGAGCCCACGCCACAATGTACCAACGGTTTTTTCCCTTCGCCTTCCGCGCCTCTGTCCAGCAGGAAACAGGAACTGCGACCGTAAACACGGACCCATTCTTGTTGATCCTGTGGGACCTTTGTGGTTCTCACATGTGAGTGTGCGGCGCGGAGGGTGGAGTGTATGACAAACGAGGAAAAGAACTGAGATCTGACCGGAGTTGGAACTGGACCTGGAATTTGACCGGCCCTTGGTCCGAGGGAATGGAGCTGAGGAAACACGTGGATAGGAGGTGAGATGGTGACAGTTTCGGGATTTGAGGCCTGGAGGGGGACCTGTGGTGTGGTGAGCTACCTAGGTCGTTGGAAGGTCGCGTCACAGTAGGACAGGAACGGTTCGCGATCGCGACAAGCAATTAACTTGACTAGTTACATTTCAAGTACCTAACTGATGTCGAGGTCATCGCCACAGAATCTCACTACGCCAAAGCATACATGGCCTGCGCGAGCTCCTCCGGGCTTCTCTTCCTCAAGAAATCCTCCCAACTCTCAGCCTTGATCTCGCGGTACTTGTCATTGTCGGTCTCGGGGCCGACCAATGTCTGCCCGTTGAGCCAGTAGTACTGGTAGAACCTGTCGCTCAGTCAACAAGAGTTTCCCCCTTGAAACAAAGTAAACACTCACATTTTCATGTAGGTAAAGAAATCAGCCGGGTTCTCCGCCCTGGTCTTGTGCATCAAAACCTTGAGCTCCTCCAGCGAGCCCTGCCTCTCCAGCGCAGGCTTGAACCCGTACACCTTCTCAAACAGCTCAACGATCTTGTTAAGCGTCTTGCGATCACCGAGGACTGTCCTCTGTGTCAGCAACCATCTCCAGCCCATTCACATCGATCTCAGCCAAACTCACATCTCTTCACCCCCACCGCCTCCCGATCCGCCACCACAGCAGCCGTAAACTCAGCAGCATTCTCATAACTCGTCCCCTCCCACACCTCCGTCCCTTCCCCCCAAAACCTGATACTTTTTGTTTCCGGGTGCCAAATCCCATAAAACTGGCTCAAGATGGCGTCCATAAACCCCCCGATAAGCACGTGCACCCCTTTGACTCTGCCCCCCCCGGCAGCCTTCTCGTCCAGGTACGCCTTGATCTTGATCATCGGGTCCTTGGGAAACAACTCCCCCAGCTTGAGCTTGGTGTAATCCAACGACCAATCACTCGCCACATAGCGGGTGACAGTACCAGACTCCTCACAGGCGTCGATGAGGGTTTTTTGCCCTTCATCATGAGGTTATCGTCACCCAAGTAGGCGCAGATGACGACATCGCAGCCTGTGACGAAGCCTTTGAGAGCTGCGGTGTCAAACGCCTCGCCTTGGAAGAGCTGGACGCGAGCGGAGGTGGTGAGGGAGGAGGGGAGCTTGGAGGGGTTGCGGCCATAACCGCGAACTCGGGTGGAGGGGTTGGCAAGAAGCTTGGAGGCGATGAGGCGGCCGAATTTGCCGGTTATGCCTGCTACTCCTACTGTTAAAGGGGAAGACATTTTGGTGTTTTGATGGGGAAGTGATGATGCAGGATGAGGTGATGGGATGGGATGGGAGGAAGAGTTACCCAGAACGGGACGAAAGAGGAATCATCTGTTAATATATAGCTTAAATTCTACATGACTTCGGTACCCAAATACTCTCAGTTGTTCCTGTCATTGTCTGTGAGTTTTGACGGTCGATTTCTAAGCTCTGTGGGATAACCTAAGCGTCGGTGTCCGATGTTTACCGATGATTGCAAATGGGTCCACAAGGGGCTCTCAGGGGTAGGGTTGGGTGACAAAGCCATGTAAGTGACCTCCATCACCATTGATATATATTCAAGAAGTGCGCATTGCATTTGAGTGAAAGCATCCCATTCAGCTCATGCAATTCCTACTCCAGACCGTCAACATGCCTCCTCGCATCCTCCTCATCACCGGCGCAACGGGCCAACAAGGCTCCGCCGTCATCGACGCCCTCCTCTCCCATCCCCTATCCTCCTCAGCCCCCTTCACCGTCCTAGCAGTAACCCGGAACCCTTCCTCCCCCTCTGCCCTCCGCCTCCAAGCCAAATCTCCCTCCACCATCAAGCTCGTCCAAGCCAACCTCGATGACCCCACCACCCTCTTCGCCTCTGCCAAAGCCTCCTCCCCAACAGGCACCATCTGGGGCGTCTTCTCCGCCCAGCCCTTCCCCCTCCGAAGACGAAGTCACTCAAGGAAAATCGCTCATCGACCACGCCCTCAAAAACAACGTCCGCCACTTTGTTTACAGCAGCGTCGACAGGGGCAGAGACGAACATTCTTGGAATAACCCAACGGAGGTCCCTCATTTCAAAAGCAAATGGGAGGTTGAGCAGCACTTGCGGAAGAACGCGACCAGAACCATGGGCTGGACAATTCTGGGACCGGTGATATTTATGGATAACCCTCCTCCCCGGTTAGCGGGCAAGGTGTTTATGACTTTGCTGAGGGATACCCTCGGGCGAGATAAGCCGCTGCAGTGGATTGCCACAAGAGACATCGGCTTCTTTGCTGCGGAGGCGTTCCATAATCCGGAGGAGTGGAATAAAAAGGCGACGGGGCTGGCGGGGGGATGAATTGACTTTTGAGGAGATGAACAGGGTCTTTGAGAGGGTGACTGGTAAGCCGGTGCCGATCACATGGGGATTGTTGGGAACAGGATTGAAGACGGTGAGTGAAGGAATTGGGCTCGATGGTAGAGTGGTTCGCCCTGGAGGGGTACAAAGCTGATCTGCGAAAGGCCAGGGAGGTGAATCCAGGGATGGTGGGCTTGGAGGAGTGGCTGAGAAAGGGTCCCTTTGTCAAAGGGAAGTACGTAGCGGAGGGTGGTTATAGACATCGTGTCCTTTGGGTCAACATGTTGGGGACTTGCAATATAATCTGAAAAGCACGTTAGAAATCGATGCTGAATACTTCATAATCCTTGCAAAATGAACATACCAGACTCGAACGACCACTCGATGTAGGCCCGACCCTCCAGCGACTCGCCGCTTTTGATGAACCATCTTTCTTTCTGGCTTAAGAAACGTCTTCTCCATGATGCTTAAGCGTCCTATTCCATAGCCGTATCCACAACCTCCAATCTCTCCAGCTCGTGACCGAGCTGACCGGCCAGCATTCTTGCCACCGGGTGTGTCTGACTGAACCTTTGCAACATGTCAAAGAGAAAAACAACATTGGCCCTGCTGCCCTCAAAGCGGGTGAGCGCAAAGTCTTCAAGAAACACCAGCGATGCAATGTACGTTGCGTAGCCCTGGATCGGGTTCTTCAGTGCCTCGGTCAAGTCCTCCTCCCTGATTGATCAGATGATGGCGATGACTTGCGCAGCTGCAGCAAGCAAGTTGCTTCGGCCCTGCGCCTTAACAAAGCTTGCCTCGGCCCCCTGACCTCCATCTTCGGCTGCTTTGCGCAATGCGGTCTTGTGAAGGCACATCAAGGCGGTGTGTACCAGGACGTGGATATAAATAGTATCTTGACACCCAATACTGGCAGGGAGGCGGAGATCTCGGGGCAAGCTGATGGGGAGGGCAAGCAGATCATTGCCAACGTCTTGCTGTCGAGCCCAATAAGATTCTAGGTTGTGCTCGGCCTGCGCCTCTGGCTGAGACTCAGTAGTCTCCAAGTCCATAGCTCGATAAAAGAGATGAGCTGCGAGAACACGTGCTCCCAGACGCGAAACGGGTGGTGACCTTTCTCGCAATGCCTGGTGTAAAGTGTTTGTGTGTTCTTGAGGCGTCTCTTCTCCACCGCTCGTGAAGGCTTCCTCTGGTTTAGGAAGCAGCGTGTGCACCATCCGGTCGTCAATAATGGAAGGCAACGCTGAGGTTGCGAAAACCAACCGATCTGCAGAGTTAATCACCCACCAGGTCCTGCGGCGCTCCTCCATCTCAATCCAGTCGAGGTTTCGCGAAGACGGCGGCTCAAGATGAGACTGAAACAGAGATGGTGGCTGTGGGCATCTGTCGAGTTGGTGCAGATTCAGGATCTGCGCGATCCTGATGCTCTTCCCCAGGCTGAGGGAAGCGCGAGAAAACAGTGTGCTTTGAGCTCGAAGCTGGCCATGAACACCCAGCATTGGGCATGAGCTAACATGAATGCATTTGGTTCCTGGCCTTCTGTTAGTTGGGGAGTTCCACGGCCGAGATGCAGGTAAAGCTGACCTTGGCTTCATCCTGCTCGGCAAGTTTGCGAGCACGACGGTACAGAGACATGGCTAGGGAGGCATGTGAAGGGTCGGTACTCGCTCCAGTCGCCATGATCACCAATTGGAGGAACGAAGGTGGCTGACGAGAAGGAACATCTGATCGCAAGGATTCTAGGTAGCGAGAAGGGTGTATCATCGGGGAACAGTGATAGCCATTTTTAAAGTATAAAGTGGTACTGTAGGCTAGGTTGTTAGCCATTGGATCGCCCTTGGCACTACAAGAGATGCGCAGCACTGACAGTTCCTCAATCAAGTCGCGTGACAATGGGGCATCGTCTAGCTCCGTAAGTTCCAGTTCGCTATTGGCAAGCCAGTCAGCCGGCTGTTGACGTTGGTGACTTCGAGGCTCTCCGACATCTCGTCCTTCCTGAATCGTAGCCTCGCTCAGCCATGATTGGTCCGCGCTTGACGCCACGGGGGAAGAATAGACGACATTCGACGAGACGGCTGTTCTGACCGTCCGCGGTGAATTGCAGCGGTCTGCATCAGCCGAATGTCTGATTGTTCTGAGCTGGTCCTCGAGTTGGACTGGTGTGCGCGATGGCGGTTGTTAACACAATGGTTCGGAGAGGTCGCATTGTCCAACAATGTCCGATGAGAGGCTCACTTACACAATTTAGCTTCCAGATCGCGAGCCTGCTTCCGCTTGCCCTGGCCTGACTTTCTGGAACTTGGATGCACGCAATCATTACGCAGGCTCGTACATCGACGGCAAACTGGTAGGTTCCGGTCGCATTTTTGCTTTCTATCGCAACACGATGTGCATGATAGCCGGGCCAAAGAAAGTTGTGGATGTTGGGATAGCTGTGTCGGTAGGATGCTCAGAGTCGTCCATGAGCGTCGGCGCAGCAGCGGAACCCATCGGACTTTGCCAGATGATTTACATATACGTGACCTCCTGGAGCACTCGGCACTCGAAATTTCCGGTGATGACAATGGCAGACGATCGGAAGACTACAAGGAGTGCTTGAACAATAATTGTCGGTGTCTCGGGACGTTTTGTCAGCAAGCACAGACCAAGCAGCCGCGGAGCCTGCCTTAACCCTAACCTGAATTCTTTGTACGTTTTTGAAAACCACTGGGGGAAGGAAAGCAATGATGGCATGGTATTGTGAACCGACTATTTCCTTATGTTTTTGTGTGCTTTCCGTATCTTTTTATTTGCATATGTAGTCTGGGAGGAAAGAAGGGTGGGAAGGGCCCATCTAGACTTTATGGCCTCTTGGGATACTTGATTCCTGTGGCTTTGAGGTTGTGGAAAGGCATCAACAGAAGTCTAAGACCCTTCAAAAGAAATTATAGCCTTGGAAGACATCCGAAAGACGACCGGGGCTGTTGCCACCTGTCCTTGGGGAAACTGGGTGGTCTCTGGATGAGGAAGATGGATATTGAGACAAGATGCAGCATGTCAGTGGTTCAATGCGGGGCAGAGCGCGGGGCACTAATCCCATGTTTTCTATCTGAAGCCCCAAACACAGACAACTTGACTCGAGCTTCCTTCTGTCACACCCCTAATGCCCATCCCGGTTTGACTTTCGACAAAAACTCACAACAACCAACGACCTCACCATGTCCACACAAGCAGAGACCAAAGCCAAAGCCGAGGCACTCGTGCCAAAGTTCAAGTTCGAAAAGCTTCTGAATCAAGGTGTGTGCTTCGTATTACTCTATACCATATCCACTTCCACTATTCAACCACGTCCTAACCACCCACAACCTCAGACCAAGCAGGCCGCCGAACCTCCCTCCTCGGCACAATCGACTCTCTCCCCGCCCTCCTCATCCTCGAGCGTGCCCCCTTCCCATCCTCCCCCGATTACCTCGCCTCAGTCCCGACCACCCTCCAAACTCTCAAGAACCTAGGTGCTAATGACATCTACCACTGGTACCTCGCCAATTCCTCATCCCAGAACCCATCCGACGAGACGGCCGACCTCAAGATCAACCTTATCCACCCCTGCACCGAAAGGCACATCAAGAAATACTCCAAACAGGGCGTCCGTCTCGTCTCCGAAACACCGCAAATCTACCTCGAGCGTGTCAGGCCGTACATGCAAGCCCAGCGCGACGCCGGCCGTCTGAACTGGGTGTTCAATATTGTTGAAGGGAGGACCGAGGTCGAGGATGTCATCTACCGCACACCGTTCGATGCCGCTTCCCTCAACGAAGAAGGGTTCTTGTTGCTGCCCGACCTGAACTGGGACCGCCAGACCCTCGATGCGCTGCACTTGCTGGGTCTGGTGGAGAGAAGAGACATTTGGTCCTTGCGCGACCTGAAAAAGAAACACATCCCTTGGCTGAACCACATGAAGGAGAAGTTCATCGAGGCAACGACAAAGGTGTACCCATCCATCGAGGCTGACCAGCTGAAACTCTATGTCCACTACCAGCCCACATATTACCACTTTCATATTCACATTGTGCACGTTCAGCTCGAGGCGGGCGCCACGCAGGCGACGGGTAAGGCGGTTGGATTAGATAGCATTATATCGCAGTTGGAGACGATGGGTGGCGGGGACGAAGCGGGCATGGACCGGGCTACAATGAGCTACACTCTGGGCGAGGCCAGCGATCTGTGGGTCGAGGTGTTCGAGCCGCTCAAGCGCGCCGGTGGTAAAGCTTCTCAATCGCAATGACGAGGTCATTGACGCTGGAGCCGTGGGGGCATTCCTTCCACTGGCCGTTATCGCGGACGCAGTAGATCTCCTCGTTGAGGCGGACGGTGCAGCTCTTGGTCACGCCGGCCGCCGAGGTTCTCCTGACGCTGCTTCTGAGCATACCCATCCCATAGGCGCCATCATCCTTGGTGGCGCACTCGTTGAGCTTGTCAAAGTCGATGGCATGCTCGAGGGCGCAGTCCTCGATCAAACCACGCTGGGGGATGTGGCGGTAGTCCTTGGTTAAGCACATGACGAACCCGAGATAGGTCTTGGGGTCTGGGTAAAGGCTTTGGGCGCAGAGCTCAATGATGTTGCCGAGGCCTGGAGACATTGCCTGTTAGTCTTTGGCGCGCTAGATGTTTAGCACAAGGGTAAACCTACACTCCTCTGCGCCATGCTTGCAAGCCACTCCGTCATCGTGTTCGGTTGGTCTGTGGTACACTGTGTCAGGGTCTGTCCATCAAGGTGCGCATGCCACAAACGGTGAGGCAAATAGGGAGGGGGGGGGGGTGGAGGTGTAGCGTACCGGCCGATGAACGAGAGGGTAAAGTTGACCTTGTCGAGAGTCTTTTGCATGACGGGGAGAACGAGGTCGCGGAGGCAGTCCTATACCGGAGACAAGGGGTTAGCCGCTGAGCTGAGTTTCCACGTCGGCATCAAAACAAACAATACCTTCGCATCAGGGCACTTGGACATGATATGCGCCTCAAGAGGAACCAACCCCCTTCTGACGCTAGGCTCCACCATCTTGATCACCGTCTCAGGCGCCGAGGGTTGCTGAGCGGCATGGTGATGGGCGGTGTGTGAGTGAAGCGGGTGGTTTGGGTTCTGCTGGAAGAAGCAGTAGATGAATCCGACAACGACAAGGTATGCGACAGCGAGGAGGAAACGTCCTGGGCTGAGGCCGCGACGCGGTGGGATGAGCGGCATTCCGGGGTTGCCAGCGGGGTATTTCTCGTCCATCCCCATCTTTGGTGGTGATGTTGATGAGATGATGTATACAAAAAGATGCAAGATAACGGATATGGTTGCAGGTGATTTGGGTTGCGGCGCAGTGCTGGCTGGTGGTTGTCTTGGCTGAGGATGCGAGGGGAGAAGAAGAAAACTGGACTGGACGCCAAGTGCCAAGGTTGGGGTTTTTGGAGAGCTACTGATGTGGGGTGGTTTAGCTGTTGAGACTTGCAGTTGTCAGTCAGTCAAGACGGGATGTTCTGATTGATGGAAGTGCTTGACATCAAGATACTGGAGAGATGCCATCAACCCGAGTCGCATCACGAAGCTAGGTATCCGGAAGTCTGGAGGCTGACACGGGACAATGGAGCTCAATCATGTGAACCAGCGGACGTGGATCCGGCAAACTCCCCTTTCCCACGGGCGGTATCCCAGCGTTCCACATCTCTCCACTTACCCTGATCGTCCATCAACTCCACAAACGACTGTGGAACATCTATTTGCGAAATATAAGATACCTTCATTCGATCGGTATAATGAAGAATTTCAAAATAACAATTCGTAGAAGCTTCACGCTTTCCCAGCGGCTTGACAGTTCGAAATCCATGTGTGGGGATCACTACTCCATAACTTGGTGAAGCAACTTCACCGGCTGCTTGCGGCTTAAGATCTTCAATTTCCAACATCAGATTGCAGACTATTTAGTCGTGATATCGTTGGGATCATATCCTCGATCCTTTTACATTTAATATCCATTGGAGTTGACAATTTTCATTTTAACTACTTCTGATATATCACTTTTAAGATAACCCCAGAGGTTAAGGGGTGGTTGAGAGTTTGTTCATAATACTACAGGGTTAGGGTTTCTAACCCCTAGTCTTCACCCCTTTTCAGTGACAGTGACTCACTTACAACTCCTCATCCAGTCTCCAATAAATAGTCTAATTGCAACTCTCATCGATGAAGATATTTTTAATCTTCAAATAAACATATTTATTATCAAACTTTATGTCACAAGCCAGTTACGATGCCCCCCTCCCGCAAGCTCATCTCCTCCGGCTCCCCGTTCGAGGCTCGGATCGGGTACTCCCGAGCTGTAGTCCAGGGTGACATGGTTTTTGTATCTGGATGCACTGGGTAAAGTAGTTTTGCTTTTTTGTAGTACAGTATCTTTTGTCACATTAACACATTGCCGCATTACCACATTACCACATGACCACATTACCACATCAACACCCACATTCTCACATTACCACATCAACACATTACCACTTTTATCATTTCACCTACCTCCCTGTCTAAACTTTCCACCGTTCACATACTAACCACGGCATGTCGTCAGCTACGACTACAAAACAGGCCTCATCTCCCCCAACGTCGTCGACCAAGCAGAGCAAACCTTTCAAAACATCGCCGCTGCCTTGGCCGAAGCGGGCGCTGGGATGCAGGATGTTGTGAGAGTGAGATACATCCTGCCAGACAGGAAAGACTTTGAAAGCACCTGGTTGGTCTTGCAATTCCCTTCTTGGAAACTGCAGAGGTTAAGCAACTGACAGAAAAGCAGGCCTGTGCTCCAAAAGTGGCTGGGCAATGTGAGACCTGCCGCTACCATGATCCAGGCTGGGTTGATGGAGGAGGTGATGAAGATTGAAGTTGAAGTCACCGCCAAAGTGGACAGGTAAAGACGTAGCTAGCAGAGCGCATTAAACCAAAAGAATTACGGAAAAGTCCATGCCCAAGTCCATCCGAAAACTCCAAGCTCTTTCCTACAAATGGGTATCGTCATTACGTTCGTCATTACCATTACTTGGGAACCCCCTTACCCGGCGCGTCAACGACCACCACCAGTTCCCCGTTACCCCCCTGGCCAGCCACCGTCCCGTCCCCGGCCCTCTCATTCTGCAAGACCTCCTCCACCACCCGCTCTCCACTGACTGCCTCCCCGTCCGCCTCCCCTTCCTTCTTCTCCCCCTCCCCCTCAGCCTCTTCTTTCTCCTTCTTCTCCCTCTCCTCTCTGCCTCGTTTATGACAATACCACAGCACAAACAGCAACAGGAAAACAGCCACGCTCCACAACGCGCTTGTTCCCGCCAACATGGGAAACTTGGTCTTCAGCGCATTCAAGATGGCCTTGAGCATGGTCTTGATCAACGCTGGGGTGAGTGCCAAATCACTCAGGTTCTTTGGCATAAAGAACTTGGCTGCCCCCTTCAGCCCCTCGTCAGCATTAATCTTGGATTTATCCAGCCCCTGCGCTTCCGCGGCCATGGCTAGAATTTCCGGGGCAAGGCTAGAGGTGAGCTTCTTGGGAAGCTGTGTCACTAGTTTCTGGAGAGACGAAGGCAGCTTCTCAAAGGTCTTGGTGAGGATGTCATTCCGGCCGTCGAGGAGGGAGACAAGGTCGTCAACTGCTGTGGGGACACCGTTGGCGAGATCCTTGAGAATTTGGACAAACGGCCGAACCAATAGGTCTTTTGCGTCTGAAGAGATGGAGCCCGAAGACGACAGGTTGAGCTTGTCTAACAAGCGAGAGAGGTCGGCCCATTCCTTCTCGGCCGATTCCGGCTTGGTTGTGCCCTCGGTCGCGGGAACGGCGAGGTTGTCCGGGGTTGACGAACCCTGCTTTTTGGAGCGCGTGAACATGCGGGACAGGCGCGATGGCTTCTTCTCCTTCGACTTGGTGTTCTGGTTATCCTTTCCATCAGCCTTTGTATCTGCCGCGTCGATAACAATCTCCTCTGGCCCAGAAGGAGACTCTTGTTCTGGCGCCTTGGGTATCGTTGCCAGCTCGGTATTCTTGTCCTTCAACACCAGAGCCGTATCGTTGGGGTTGGAGGCCGAGCTGGCGCCGAACAGCTGGAACGTCTCGCTCTTGTCATCCCAATCCCACGTCAACTCGGGGGTTTTCGATCGAGGCGGCAGCGCCGGCCGAGGTCCCTCTTCCTCCTCCGCGTCAAAGCCAGTGCGCGCAACGAGTCGTTCGAGAAACTGCTCATCCTCGTCGTCGAGGATGGGAGCCACTGGGATTCGCTTGCCGTTGTCGTCAGATGAAAGCGACGATACTGAAACCCGGGGAGCGGCCGATGGCGTCAAGACGACTTTCGCGTTGCCATCACCACCCTCCTCGGCCTTCTTCTCCTTCTCCTTTGACTTTTGCCTCCATGGAAAATGCGGAGCCATGTGTGCGGTTGCGTGTACGTGGTGAGTTGCACTGGGATGACGTCTTGGCGTCAGTGGTGAGGGGCGGGGTTGGAGGGGAAGCTTTGGTGCCCGTGCTGTTGCGTTTGCTCATACTCGGCTTAGGAAAGGCGGGGGGGAAAGATGGTGGATGTACGCGGCTCCGGGTTGAAACGCTTCACATGCAGATTCGAGATCAGATGAACTCGAGCTGCTGCAGTTTACGTCTGGGTTTATTTCCAGGTCTTTCCAAGCTTCCGGTTTCACTATAGGTAGGGGGTTCGTTAGAGTCGGCAGGAGGCCGCTTCGGAACCACACCAGCGGGAGATCTCAATCGAGATGTGCACAGCCACAGGGTGATGTCATGCAATTGGGTATCATCAAGAATTCTATCTATGTAAATAAAAAAAAAAAAAAATTAGTCTTCAGCCTCTTCCTCGCCTGCATCTTCGGCGACCTCGCTACGTCTCCCGCGTCTCCCGGCTCTTGATCTTTGGAATGCCGACCTGGATGTGATGGCCCTTTCCCCCACAAACTGAGATCCATCCCACTCCGTCTGGCACTTCGGACACTTCCGGTCCGGCCTGGTCCTCCAAAAATTGCCCTCGCAAACATCGTGCAGGCGAATTGTGCAGTCTACATTGTTACACCGCTGTCCGTGCGTCACGATCTCCTTGCACGCCTCGCAGAACTTGATATGCTGCCACTCTTCTTCTTCGTCGTTGTAGGTGGCAACAAGCCAGGACCACAGCTCAACCAGGGCTCTCGTGCCCAGGCTGTAAAACCCGTCCCTGCTCTTCTCCAACCACCCCTCGGCTACCAGGTTCGATAGTAGCGCGAGCACTTCGGAGTGTTTGAGTCCCCGAGTGGCTGACTGACTGCCTTCCGCATCCTCACCATTGGCGCCGTTGACATGTCCATTCCCCATACTTTGCCGAGAGGGGCGTGATACTTTTAGTGCCTGTCCCTCATCCACAGCCATGACCTCCATGCGGGGCGTGTTGTACGTCTCAAACATGGCGTCGAGCAGCCTCTTGATGTATGCTACCTCTTCGGCCGAATGGACAGTGGCCATCTGGCTGGCTGGGTCGCTCTGGGTGTTGTAAAAAACCCAGACACGCTCGTCTCGGACTTGATCGCGCATATAGCGGATGTCATAGTCCAATGGCTCCACGGCCTCTCTCGCAGTTCGGATGGCATCTGTAAACTGGTCCAGAGTGATGGTGTCCGGGTCAACGGGCTCAAAGGTGGTCTTTGACTTGAGGTCGGCCAGCAGTTTCTTGCCTTGTTTCAGCGTGAGGGTGCCTTGTGCCATGAAGTTTTGAAGAAAAGAACGGTGGAGGTCATTGTACCCGGCTGGAAGAGGTGGCTCCCAGTCGATCTCCATTGATGAAGCACTGTAAGTAGAGTGGGCGTGGATTCGGTTGGTGGAAAGACGAGGTTGTCGTCTGTCGGCTTGTGTGAGAAAGAGAGAGAGAGACTGCAGTGCTGATGCTGTGGCGAGCTGCAGGTTTCCAAACGACTGTAACCAGAGCGCGTTCTTCCCCGCGATTTTTGGCGTTGCGGGATGTCAGCCACGCCCTGCAAAAGTGGTTGCAGCGGACCGAATTGATGGCCTTGCGAGGAAGGTGCACGGTCCATTTTGTCGGGCACGGGTCATATGCCTTTTCCATCAGCGCCACCAGCGCAATATTTCGAACCGAGCTCACCTCACCAACAACCAACCCCCATTTTCACCCACGCCCACCACGGGCACAAGGGTCGGCTCTTCTCACTATCTCCCACTATCACAATCTAGACCTCCCTCTTTTGGAAAATCACAGGCTTCCAATATTTCTCTAATCTTCTAATCCCGAAGCTTGAAGTTCTTGGTATCTCTTGTTCGACAGCTGTTTCGGCACCCGCCTGTACCCGAGGTGCTGCCCCCGTTTCCACGTGGGTTCAAATCTCCGATACGCTGCTTTTTCTCCTCCCGTCCCTTCTACGATGGATCGTCTAGTCTAGGCTCGACGGGATTACGGCACGCATGGCAAAGAGACTGATATTCTCCTATTGTTCTCTCATCACACTCGTCACCTGCACTAGTAGACTGTCGTGCCTGTGTGGCTCAACTGCCGCGGCCACAGTCGTCCGATGTGTGCTCCTCAGATTGGGAACGGCTTCACCTCTAGCGTTTCGGAGAACACCCCTCTTTTCGGAAACCGGTTAAGCGGCAGGGGGTTCGTGACATCGTCTCACGTTGGCAGGGGCGGCATCTCTCTTTTCCAGAGCTTGGCTCACCAGATCCCCTCACCCACAGCCTGTTTGCATCTCGGGCCATGGAGCTGTTCTGGAGACAGGGTCTGGATTCACTTGACGTTCTGTTTCCACCTCTTTATCACGGTATCAACTGACACTTGCCTCAAGAGTTATCATATCTCCACTACCGTCGTTCTCGAGTCTGGACTTTCGGGCTCGGCTCCAACTCCGTCGAAATCCACTCAAACCTCACATGCCAACCACCCCATTGAAGAACAGAGTCACAACGACAAGACAGATCTGCAGACTGCAGCCGACCCTCCTTCCCATATGCGTCTTCTTCACCCTTATGTCCTTCCTGCAAGGCCGGGGTTGCTTGCTGCTTCTGATCTCCGAACTTGAACAGGGTCGCACCGGAGCAGACCAAATGCTTGTGATAAAGCTGCGGAGGAGCTACAATAAACGATCAAAGCGCTACTCTCCACATCAAGCCACTAGTCCTCTTTCGCCATTCAGTTCGTGAAGGGCTTGCTTCTCGATAGCGTCTTTTGCAAATCACGAAGGCCCTGTTGGATTGCGCTCGGACGCTCGGATCTTGGTAGCGATACATCGCCCATCTCGTTCTCTCACAAAGCGCACCTGTAAGGGCACAACATCGCAATCGGTACGCAGCTTCCTGTAACCATATTCAGCTGCTCGCTTCTGGACCCTCCTCTCCCCCCTCAACCACCCCCGTTTCCACAGCTCCGTCTTTGGGCATGATGGGCAGGGCGAGAAGCTGGGTGTTTGGGCCTCTCCACGTTTTCCAGGGGTTACTGTGTCACGCTCACTGTCACCCAAGCTAGCCCGAGGCCATGGCTTTCTCAATTTATCCATAAGATCCCCCTCCTTGGCGTCGCCCTGTCTGCATGATAACGCGTCTTGATCCCCAGTCTCAACCTTGGTCCTGGTGTTTGTTTCTTCTTTTTCTCCATTCCTGTGCAACCTCCAACCCCTTGACATACCCGGCGCTGCCGACAACACCCTCAAGATGGCTCAACTGCCCTCCGAGGTCATGGGCCAGTGTGTTGCTATTCTTCTCTACAGCTGGTTTTGCCTGGCCGTCGGCTTGTTCTTGCTGTGGATCGTGTGGGTTCATGATGAGCGCACGAGCTGTGAGTGCTTCACTGTCATGGAGATATCAGCCAACGAGAGAGACTAACCAAGCTCAGATGTCATCATGCTGGGGTCTTTCATGGTCTTGCACACATTTACCTCAATCATCCAGCAAATACACACCATCACCTGGTGGAACGATATCAAGATAGCACAATGGCAGAATGTCGTTGCCAATGTGGGGAATCCTGAGCTCAACATCACGGGTGCATCAACCGGTCTGGATTTAGTGCTGTTTTACATTCGTAGGTTGCTTTGTGGTCGACTACCGGGAGCGCATACTGATAGTTGCACAGAGTACTATTGCTACAATGTAGAATCACTACTCGTTGTCTTTTGGGCTGTAGAGCTGGCCAACAGTATCTTCCAGCTACGCATCACCAAAATGTACCGGTTCCACGCCTCTCTGATTGCCAAGGGTACTGCGGCCGTGATTCCGGCCGTGTTTATGGTTTTGCTTCGGTTCAGCAAGATTCAGGCCAGTACCGTCGGGTTCCTAATCTTGTCCAGCGGAATCAGTACGTTTATAAGCTTTCGTTGTCTTCTGAAGAGCACTTGCTAACAAGCCCCCAGTGATCGCTTGCTTCCTGGCCGGCAGCTTGATCTTGTTGTCGATTCTTGGCAAATACATTCACTCGCGGGTAATGGTGTTGTCATGGGACGTTCGGTATGGGCGCTCAACGAACACTGGTGGAGGCACCTCGGATGGAACGAATCCAACCAGTAGCTCGCAGCCGAAGCCTCCGTTGCCGAAGAGGAAGAATATCTACGACAGGTGGTTGGTGTTGCGGTTCACCGTTGCTTTCATCGCCTTGAGGTATGTATACCATCACATCATGGACTGCGAGCACAGAGAACTGACAGACAACGCAGCCTTTTTCAACTCGTCGTTGTCATGTTCCAGCTCCGAGCTTCACAGACCAACTCGGTCGAAAATGTCCCGGCAGAGCCGGACCTGAGTGCCGGGAGAGCCGTTACCGACTTTATTCTTTACATCCCTGGAGTTACGGCGCCGGTACTGGCTTATTTGGTGTTTGGAACAACGAGGACCTTTCGAGATTATGCCTGGTCCGTACTTGCGCCGCGGTGGTTGCTGGCGAAGCGAGAGGCACGCAAGCAGGCCAGGAAGAAGCCCAGCGTCGTGATCGGTGCGAGGGACTTGGCCATCATCAGCCAGGAGCAGGCAAACAAAGCGGGCCGTGATTTGGAATCAGGACTTTGTCATTACGAGGTCAGCGTCACTGCCGGGAGGGATAGGGCGAACAGCAACGCTGGGAGGGATAGGGCGTATAGCAATGCTGGGAGGATGAGGGGGAACAGCATAAGGCTGCAGAACCTCAATTCTTCCCACAACCACATTGTGGGTGCGATGAAGGATAAGGACTCGGATGAGGATGAATGGCCGATTATGAAGCATGAGTCCATTCAGGTCACGACCGAAATCGACCGAAGCTCTGGCCACTCTAGTCAGTGGAAGGATATGATGGACAAGGATCGGAGGATATGATGGAGAAGGATCGGAGGATTATGAGGAACCAGGAGCAAAGGGGAATGGCGTTTTGGTTTCGTTTGTTTTCTATGATACCCTCGTTGCGCCTGACAATGATACGATTGACTGGATGACATTTCGTTGGATGTCGGATAATTTCTTCCGAGCTGCCCCATTTTATCTACGATAACCACGTCTTTTGGTGTTGTTTTTACTTCTTGCTCCCCAATCTTCCCAGTCTGACTGGTGCAACTAAACACAGGTTCGCAACGGCCAGAGCGAAGCAACATAGAAAAGTTAGACGCAGGGCGGCAGCGTAGCTCTGTACGACTTGATCCTGGTATGTCCCCTCCAAGTCCCTGATAGCCTCGACCGACTTTCTGACTTTGCTGATCACAGCCTCCTTTTCCGGTCCGCTGACGAATTCCTGGAGGTGATACCCTAGCGAGTTTTGCACGACAAGCGATGAGCAGGCGACTCCGAGAATGTTGCCTGTGCTTCTCCACAGCATCAGGGTGCTGGTCACGACAGCTTGCTCGTGCTGCTCTGACGCGGCGAGCACAGCCATGAAGCTTCCCGGGAACTGGAAACCTTGGCCTGCCGACGCCGGCACGAGACAGAGCATGTAAACCCATGTCGGCCAGCCCCTTTCCATGCTGAACAAGCAGAACAGTCCGGCTATGACGAGCGTTGCGCCTGTGATGAGCGGCCACTTCATCCGGCGGGACCAGGTGATCAAGAAGCCGGCTGTCATTCCGCAGAGGGCCTGGACCGCGGAGCAGGTTACCAGGCGGAGGCCGGACTCTGTGGCCGAGGTGAGGAGGACGCCTTGGAAAAATAGCGGTCTTTTTTTTTTTTTTTTTTTTTTTTTGGTTGTTGTCAGCTGAGAATCAAAGACAAGAGAGGCAGAAGATGCTTACACGTTAAACAGTATCGCCGCCGCCAACAATGCCGAAATATGGCTCGACAACATCAGGTTCATGTGCGGCCCCTTGAACACCAGATGAAGCGGCATGATCGGGTTTCTAACCCATCCCTCCACCCACAAAAACACGGGGAACACCACCGCAAAGAACATCAACGACCCTACCACAACCGGATGGCTCCAAGGAAGAACGTTTCCCCCCAGCCCAACCCCCAACACCAACCCCGTCACGCTCCCCGCCAGGGTCGCGGCTCCCCAAAAGTCAAACTCTCTCAACGCCTGCTGTATCGTCACCTTCTGTTTCCCGTAGAGTCCTAAATCATCGGGGATCACCAACCCGCTCACTCCCACACAGATGATCAGAACAGGAACCTGAACCCCAAACTCCCACCTCCACCCCAGACAATCCGCCATCAGACCCCCCAGACCCGCCCCCATCATGGACCCGACACCAAAAGTAACATTCAACAAGCTCTGATATCTAGGTCGGATCTCGATAGGCACGACATCAGACATGATGATGCTCCCCAGCGTCATCATCCCCCCCGCTCCGAGGCCGCAGACTGCTCGAGCCAGGATGAACTGGAGCATGGACCCAGCAACGGCGCACCATAGCGTCCCCAAGGAGAAGACGGCAGCGAGGATGAGGTAGGGTGTTTTCCTGCCAATCGCATCCGACAAACCCCCGACCAACGGCTGAAAAGAGGTCTGGGTGAGCAGAAAGGAAGTCGAGAGCCAGGAGGCAGAGTTGGCAGAGTGAAAGTGGGAGGTTATCACCGGGTGGGAGGAGGCCATGATTGTGCCGTCGAAGCAGATTATCAGTTCTGCGCTGTCGTTAGGATTTTTCAGGTACGCTTGAGCTGGTTCGGGGGGGGTTAGGAAGACGACGGGCTGAGCTTACGGGAGAGAATTATCTGGCCAAACAGCAGCCAGAAGCGGGGCCGGGAGAGGCCGGAGAGGTAGGGGGATTTGCTGGGAGCGCTTGACGGGAGGAGGGGGGTGGACTCGGTTGTTTTGGGCTGGGAGGGAAACGAGGAGGAGGCCGAGGAGATGGTGGTGCTGCTGCTGGGAGTGGAAGCATAGTGAGGACGGGGGATGCGAAAAGGGGGTTGTTGCGGTCGAGAACCGGGGAGGAAGAGGTCGAATGGGTTGGTGGTTTCATCGTCGCTGGAGTCGTCAGACGAGGAGAGAGATTCTGACGATTCAGAGTCTTTGTCGCTTTCCCAGGGGTTCTTTCGGTAGAGGTACACCTCACGGTGCGGCGGTCTTTCCTGAGAGCTCATGATGTTTGCGTTCACATCATCGACAGACAGACAGACAGACACAAAAGAAACCACAAATATTCACACTCAAGTCACACTACATATTTTAGGTATTCGTACAACTCAATAAACTCCGTTAAACCCTTTCCCCCCTCAACCCATCTCCGATTCTCGGTGGCGGCTTTGTGTGATATTTGTATGGCGTTATGCGTCCAAACCCGCACTAACACCATGACGCCTTCGCCCTTGCTTCCTGTAGTTCGGTTGCGATGCGGCGCCGACGATACATATCCCCCCCACACACCAGTCCCACACCATACCTACCAAAACTTGCCTCTCATCACCTTTGTCCAATCACCTTGCGTCTTCTCAGCTACCACGTTAAGGGTGCAACTTGTCAACTTGCATCATGCAGAGCCACCCCTCTTCCGCAGTGAAATAGGACGAATGACCAATATTCCGAGACTGCATTCTTGGATGTGTGACATGTATGTGCGGGGATATCCCCGATGGGTGCTGTCAACAAGGTGAACGGTACGGCCTTTGAAGATAATTGGAGGCCTTTGATGTTAAAGACAGACGAAGATGTGACACAGGCAGTTTCACACATATCAAAGACGACCCAAGGGATCAAAGATCAAAATAGGGCTTTGGAAAAAGTCACAATATGCGTAGGAAAATCGATTTGATGCCTCCCTCAACACCAAACACGCCTTCCTCAAATGCAATCAGGCCTGGTCTGCATGAAAAAAGGCCCTCCTATATCCCCAGGACGCCTGTAACCTCTTCAAAGAGGCCTATCTAGCAAACAAATGGGCCTCAAAAACGTCTAGATACGTGCAGAAAGAATCTAATTAGGTCTAAAAAGAACCTCGGTACGCCTCAGATGACAGAACGGCAAGCCTCAAAAAGACATCAGGTACGCATACTGGCCAAAGCAGCAGGCACCAAAACGCCGGCGCCGGTGATACCGCCATCGTGGCAGGGATGCAAGACCACACGAATAGGGGCTTTCCCATCAAACTCCAACGCCAAAATCTTATCCAGATAGGCTTGTGTGTCGGCCAAGTAGTCTTGGAAGTGCTGAATGCACCCACCAGTGTATCCAACCACCAACTCAGTGATGTCCTTCTTCCCAATAGCACCAGGCTCCGGGATCTCCTCGGCACACATCAGCAAACCAATTGTCGAAGCAGCAATGATGCCGGCAGCTCTCTTCTGAATCGCCACGGCAATCTTGTGCAGGACGGCCTCGAGCGTCTTGGTCCACTCAAAATCGGGATGCTCGGCCGGGAACTCGTTGCTCAGCTGGTCGGCCATGCTACCCTTGGGGCTGTTGTGGTAATAGTGGCTCAAGAAAGTGGTGGTGAGGCCAAATCTCTGACGAAGCTTGCTTGGCAGCGTAGAGACAGACAACTTGAGGACATTGATGCAGTAGTCAAGAAACATGATTCTGCCCAGCTCGCCCAGGTAGCGTCCGGCAGTCATGTACTCAAGAGGCTGGAAGCCGGGAATCTCTCCGGCCCTGTCAAGCTCCTCGTCCCACTTGTTGATCAGACCAAACTTGCGGAGAGGAGGCGCAGAGCCGTTGATGCTCCACTCGGTGTTGACAGCAATTTTGGCTGTAGCCACATCCTGACCGGGCAAGACGTTGATGGAAGCCGGGCGCTTGTTCTCATGCAGGGTAGAAAGCTTCAGGGGAATGGTGGCGTTGCAGCCCGTGCCGACAATGACGCCCATGACCGCTTTCTGATGGGCTTTGGCGGGAAACTGGCAGATGAAAGAGACAAGAGTTGACACGGAATCGTTCGCAATCGCAGCAATCTTGATGTTCGGCATGTCAGCAGTCTTGTGCTTCTCATAACCAGTGGTCAGGTGGCCACCGAGATCCAGGTTAGACGTGATGGCAAAACCCTTTCCCATCGCCATCAGTTTGGCCTCGGACAGTGAGGTCTGGTGCATGGGAAAACTGAACGTAACACCCAGGGGAAGGTCCTGGTCAGGAGAAAGACTGAAGGCATCGCAGCCCTTGCGGACAACATGTGCAATGCGGTCGCCAATCCATGAGAACAAACTCTCCGAATTCTCGTTCTTGAGACTTTCACCAATGGGCCAGGAGTGCTCGAGTAGGCGGTTCAACTTGCGGGCGGTGCTGGGCATGCCAGCGTCATCCACAACCAAATCGTGCTGAAGCTCGATGAACCCAACACGGAGGTTGGTTCCGCCACTAAGAAACGTTAATCCCAGCTCTCCGAAGTCTAACCGAACCAGGAGAGTGTGGCTTGGGTTTTCTTACATGTCAATGGCGAGGTAACTGTTTGGTGAAGATGAAGTGTCAGCATCTTGTTCTTCGCTTCGTCTGTGTATCAACCCCCGCACTTTATGCAGCTGCCGACCGGAGCCGACTCGTCCGTTACATTCGCCTAGAAGCAATACATCTCCTGCTCCTTCGGGCAACCTCAACCAAGATTGATGAGATGATAAACTTACCGACCGCTATCACTGCCGTCCTGGCCGGCGCTCACCTCGGGGGATAAGATCGATTCAGAGATTGGGGTGGGCAGGAACATGTCCGACGACTCGGCTGAGAGCTTGCCAAAGGTCGAGGCCATCTCGTGAGCGAGCCCAGAGAGTTTCTGGACATCGATAGCCAGTGGCTCGAGAAACTTGTCGATTTCAAGCGTCGAACCCATGTTGACGACTGTACAAAGGAAACAAGGGGGGGTACAGATGCTGTAGGAGAACGAGATGCTTCTAACACTTCGGGTAACGGCTGTCGATGGCCCAAGAGGAACCAAAACGTGCTGAACGCGTAAAGATTGTTGCTTGGAAAGAATTCAAAACAAAATAACCATGGGAAAGTTGCTAAGTGGCGGAGTGCTTCCCATAGCTGTTGGTAAACGGCAGGAGCGACGACGGATGGGCACCTTCGATATTCAAGAGCGATGGAATCTTTCCCCCCCTCAAGCATTTGCCGCTAAGAGAGGGAAACAGAAACATATAAAAAAAAACACCTTCGAGTCTGCCAAAATATTGGCCTGTGACGAGCAATATTGAATACGCTGCCTCTTTGGGCTACATCAGCGTTCCAATGTCACGTATCATCGACTCAGCAGGCAGCATGTCGTGGAGGTTGCCTTTGCGGCCACGATCACCACAGCCAATCAGCGGTCTTGTTACACCTTGATGGCGTCCTTCAGCGCACCCACCTGTTCTGCCAGCAGGGGGTCGCCCTCAGCGTGCAACCACGGGAGAGGCACGACGACGTCCATCGTCAAAACAGGAAACCTTCGGGAATTTCTAGATGCATGAACGGGACCCCAAAATAGCCACGGGAGTGTTTAAGCTCGTCTCTTAATCTGCTCATTGCATGCCCCTGCATTTCATATTCGCCCAACCCTAACCCAACAGATGATACTATGGAAACTCCGTTTTGAGTCGTGTCTTGTCTCATGGCCATGACACATGCTGATATGCCTGTTATCTATACATTATTGTCTTGCTGTGGTCCATCTTCTAATGCCCATTGATCCTCCCTCCATTCAGAGTCAGCTCCTCTAGCTCAGCTCTCATCTTCCGGTACTGCTCCTGTGCCTCTCTCTCCCTGGTGCTGACAAATGCAACCTCGGCCCTAAGAGCTCCAAGACGTCTTTGAATCGCGGCTTCCTCTGATGTCTGCAGGACCTTGAACCCACTCAGCGCAGCCCTGGCCTTTTCCAAAGCCTCGTGGGCCTCCCCAATCTTCTTGCGCAGCATCTCGGCCCGGTTCTTGTACCCGCCCAAGTGCAGATTCAACTTCTTTTCCAGCTTATTGCCCTTCTCTGCGGAAGCAATCAAGGCGTCGATAGCAGTCTGAATCATGTTAGCCCATACACATTCTTGAGTTTTCCGCCCCTGTGTGTGGGAGACGTGTGGAAGAACTTACGTCCAGTGCCGATCGCATGATGGCAATGTTTTGCTCCTCCCCGCTGTCATCCTCATCGTCATAGCACCCAAGACCCATCAACAGGGCGTTGGTATTGTTCCTGTTGTACACTGCCTGGACAGCCTCCGGCTTCGGCTTTTCCCTCATCTCCATGAGAATCTGAAGGCGAGCCTCTTCTAGAGAATCATCTTCGAAACGGGCGATATCCACCGGCTTCACGTTTGGTGGCGCCCCTGGAAGTGGGTATTTGGTCGCATCATGTGCCATCAACAGGGCCGCTTCCTTCGCCACCAGCTTCTCCACCTCACTCTCGTTACTCTTGCTCAGCTCTGCGAATGTAGCTTTCCAGTCTACATGTACTGGCCTTGGCAAGTCCTTTTGCATGACCTGGGTCCGTCTCTTGCGCTCCAAGTACTCGCGGGCTTCGCGGATCTGCCGCTCTCTGCGATCTCGCTCCGCCGCATCCTCCTCCGTCTCCTGCGCAACAGCCGGCTCCTGTTGCTCATCCGGCAGTTCCAATTCCCAGTCGGTTTCCTTGGGTTTGGGAAGGGCGGCAAGTCTTTCCTTGAGTTGGTGTCGGAGAGATAGATCGCGCAGTCTGGCGTCGTTAGGGGTTCCTCCAACCATGGACATTTCATCATCTTTGGCGTTCAGCGCGAAGCTATCGCGAGGCGTGCGATGAGGAGTTTGGCCAACCCTGGCTGGAGTAGCGCCGACCCCATTTGCGCCCGACCGGAAAGGGGTTGCCAGCGGGTTTTCCGTGACTATCACCTGCCTCCGTGGCGCTACCGATTCGAACCCGGTTGAACCTGCACCCTCATGGAGAGGGGTGTTCTCACCACCCAACAGAGATGACTGTGTCTCAGTCAAGGCTCTAATGTTCCGGATCTCGTTCGCGATGTGGTCTTCTTCCGCGGGAGCTCGAGGTGTTCTGATCGGCGCGCTGGTGTTGAGCGTTGTGTAATTGCCAACCAAGCCGCGGGTGGCATCATTGTCACTCTCGCGAGCCATCATGCTTGCCCTTTCTCCGATCATGCCCATCTTGACGATTTCCTCCAACTCACCCTCGCCAACCTGAGGGGCTGGAAGCACTAGCGCTCTCCTCTTGCTGCTCTGCTCTGCCTCGCGCATCTTCTGCATCTGACCAGCCTTGAGCGCTGCCTGCATCGACTGCGAGGGCCCCTCATTCTTTTTTCGCTTCCTATCACCTTCCTCATCGCCCTCCCCCTTCCGCTTGTTGCCAACTTGCTGCTTCTTGGGGTCGAAATGGGCTCGCTGCCACTCGTTGCGCGCAATCTCCTCAGTCGTATCGTAGAATCCAGGGACAGCCTTCTTTTCGAACGGAATATCGGCATTATAGTCCATCTGCCCCTTCTTCCTTGTTGTCACCTTGATGTTGATGCCGGCCGTTTTCAGCTCTCGTCGTTTCTGAAGCGCTGCCAGCCGTCTGGACTCCTCCTGCTGTCGTTCACGGGCCTTGCGCTTGGCCTTCTTGCCCTGTGTATTGGCAAGACGGGCGCGCGCCTCGCTCAGCATTTCCTTCTCGTCCTCGTCGAGATCGATGGTGTCGGGTCGGGCAGGCTTTGTTTCGGGATCGGGATCCACCTCGCCAGGGCGTAAACGACGAACATCATCGGCGGATGGTGCCTGGGCTTCTCCTCCATCGGGACCGGTCAGACCGAGGGACGAGGCTTCTCGTTGTTCGGCTTCGTCGAGGAGTTTCTGGTAGCGTTCGAGACACTGGTTGGCAGTGCGGCCGACAATCGGGGCGATGGTGCGCCATTGCGTGGGCATCAGCTTTGCCAAATGTAACAACTTTTCATCCTCCTCCTTGCTCCACTCGATCTTCTTGATGCTGGGGTCGAGCCACTCGTTCCATCTTGCCTTGCACTGTTTTGGTGTTTTCCGGGCCAAGAGCGACGAGACACGCGCCCACTGGTTCAGCCCGTACTTGCTGACGGACGCCTTGAGAATTTCATCTTCGATGTTCGTCCATACACCTCCTTTTACCACGGGCATCTTGTTTACTGGTCGGTTTGATGGGCCCGGTTGGCGATGATTGTGGAATGTTGAAAAAGTTGGAACAGGCAAGTCACGGAAAAGTGGAAGGCGAAGCTGCGCGCGAGGCTTGGTTTGACGACTGGGCGTTGCACCATTTGATTGGGTGGAAATCCAGATGTAAGGACCCACACAAGCTTTTCAAGATGGCTCTTGGCACTCTTTTGATCCTTGTCAGCCCGCGTCTCCCAGCGCGTCGCAACTGACTTGCTTCCAACTTCCAATTGACAGAATCTCAACCACCGAAGCGCAATCTCAACGGCGACTAATTTTCGGGTATATACTCAGCCATATCTTCCATTCCACTTGATCGAACAATATAGAGCGTTGCCTTTTTTTCTTTCTCTTTCGTTAACAGTTTCTACGTCAAAAAGCGAATGTATTGCGCCATTGATAGAGCTGTTCTCTACTCAGAGCATCTTTTCGTCGATACAATAGAAACCAGTGCGTGAGCAAATCCGCAACAATGGCCGACCCAAGCTCCCCGCAACCTCCAAGGGAGACCACGCCTTCCTTGATCTCTTCTATACCTCAAAAGCGTGCGCTCCCAGACGACACCCACAGTCCCGCCGTTCCCTCGCCCCTCAATCCCGATGGGAAATCCCAAAAAGTACAGATTCAGCCACCAGCAGAAGAAGGAACAACCATGGGACGAGAGAAACGGACGAAAAAGGAGTCTCTCAAAAAGAGAGAGTCCAAGGGCGCTACGGGAGGTGACAGCTCGAGGGCTTCACCAGCACCCAAGCCGAAAGAGCAACCTAGCGAGATGGCGCCCTTGAGATACAAGCTCGCGCCCCCAAAGATCACCGACTTTGACCTTCCGCGTGGGCCAGTATTCACCAGCCATCACGAGGTACAAGATTCCGAGGGGAGATCAATTGAGTTCTACGAGACGTCAGATCAGTAGGTACTCTCTACCTCCTATTGGTAAAGAGCTTGTCTAACATCATTGCAGTGTCTACAACAAGAAGAACTTCCACTACACCCACTGTATTGCTGATCCCACATTTCCGTCCATGTTCTACTATCGCAACACTGAGCCAGAACCGTATGGCGCCCACTTGAATTTCGAAGATGCCGCCTCGCACATGTATTTCGACCAGCAAGGCACACATGTGACCTCTGATAAGGGCTTCCGGATGGCTCGTGCCAATGTCGCAGTAAGGGAAGGGCGTTGGTACTGGGAGTGCAAGGTCACTCGTGGAATTTTGAAGAAGAAAAACGAAGGCGATCCAGAATCCCATGGGCACATTCGTCTCGGATTTGCGCGTAGGGAAGCCTCCCTCGATGCGCCGGTTGGGTTTGACGCTTACAGCTATGGAATTCGGGACAAATCTGGCCAGAAGATTCACATGTCTCGACCCAAAGACTTTTTCCCCGAAGGCGAGGACATCAAAGAAGGAGACGTGATTGGTCTCGAGATCCAATTACCTTCCGAGCGGCTGCACAGAAAAGTCGTTCAAGGGCACTACAACCCGGCCGTTGATCTCATCGCTGAAGACGAAGGCCATCCCGACGGCATCAGCGAGTACCCCAACATCATCCGCGACCGTATTCCGATCCGCTTCAAAGCTCACATCTACTTTGAAAAGATCGACTACCACACCACCAAAGAGTTGGAAGAGTTGATGAATCCAAGTTCGGGACCTAACAATTCCTCCGAACCTCCCAACCCGAATCACACCTCTCCAGCGTTGCGCACCCTTCCCAACTCATACATCAAGGTCTACAAGAATGGGAAGTTTATGGGTACTCCCTTCACCGATCTGTTAGCTTTCTTGCCCCCAGCGTCAAGAATGGTGAACAACCAACAAGCTGGCGGTAGCGGTGGGTCCGGCGTGTTGGGCGGCAGAGATGTGCTTGATGATGGGTCGGTGGGGTATTATCCTGCCGTGAGTGTCTTTAGAGGAGGTGCCGTTGAGTGCAATTTTGGGCCCAATTTCTGGTATCCTCCGCCTGAATTTTCACAGCAACAACCGCAAGGGGAGGATGTGATTGTGGCCGAAGGTGATGCTAGCCAGAAGCCAGAAGCGGGAGAGAATCAGCCACGTGCATTGGCGGATAGATATGACGAGCAAATAGTAGAGGACATTCTCTATGACATTGTCGATGAGGTTGGCTTCTGGTCTTTGGGGCTGGGGAGAGGTGGGAGTAAGGATGAAAAGTTGGCTGAAGGAGGGACAGGCCTTGCTATGCCACCAGGCGGTGGGAGGGAGGAGATCAAGGAGTTGGTTCAGGATGATTAATTGCTTGCTTGAGAGAACCGAGGCACCAGTCTCATCAAGAGGTGCGGTGACTATCTAATATCAAACTATTCCTCCTTGCTCAACATGAAGATTATCTTCTGGCATGTGATTCTGTATACTTCACTTCTCATTCTGCTTCAGGCAATCATGAAAATGAAAATTCGTAGCTGCCTGATTTGATGTTCTGTAAGTCGCTGCGAATGCCTGGACCCACTTTTGACTTCACCACACAGCTCACAGCCCCTCCATCTCCCTCACTTTCAGCACCACTTCAACGCCAAAAAGCTACAGAAATGGACGCCCCAGTGGAAGATTCCGACATCAAACTCCAAAAGGTCTCAGCAGACCTCATATCCGAATTTGACACGCGTCTCCCCCTGTTCTTGTTTCGTCGGCAGCGAAGCGGGGACAGCTCCCAAAAAGTGAGGAAGCAAGTCACAGCAAGAGAAGCAGACGGGTTGATCGCCGGTGTATGTACCCAATCAACTCACTATCAAACGCAAAAAAGTAACCAGAAAAGTGCCTCGACCCCTTCCAAGAACTCCCCCAGCTCCTCGACCCCCACCTCTCCAAATGGATCTCACTCCTCTCCTCCGCCTTTGTCTCCTCGCTCAACCTCGCCGCCACCTCGTCCCACTCACTCTCCAACGATTACGACACCGCCAACCTCGAAAAAGAAGCGCTCCTCATCCCGCTGACCCAGGCCATCAGCAAAATAATCTACACCCTCTGCAAGATTCGCGGTGAAAAGGTCGTGGTACGGTTCCTCGGGAACGAAGTCTCCTGGCTGGAACCCCTGCTGTCATTTACAGAACAATGCCAAAAAACCAAAACATGGGAAGAGAGGTATGTCGGGCTGCTGTGGTTGAGCCATTTGCTGTTTGCGCCTTTTGACCTGGCCACCATTTCATCAAACAACTACGAGGATGCGGATGATGAAGACGAAGACGAAGAGAAGAAGACGGTGGTGGAGGGGCTGGACCTGCAGTGGGAGAAACTACCGGGAATCACGGTTCGGGTCTTGCCTCTGGCGATTCGGTATCTGGCTAGCCCGGGGAAGGAAAGAGACGCGGCCAAGGCTCTGCTGGTCAGGTTGGCGCTGAGGAGGGACATGCAAGAACTGGGAGTGTTGGATGCTATGGTCAGGTGGGCGCTCAAAGCGCTGAGGCCAAAGCAGGAGAAGACGCCGTATCATTACATTGGTGTGTTGAGCTTTCTGGCGGGGGTGTTGACTTCTTCGGCGGATACGTCGGATATGGATCCGTACTTGGTGATGGTTTTTCATGCTGTTCATGGGGCTGCTGAGAACAGTCAGGAGAGCGTCATGGCGTCTGCGTTGGCAAGGAAGGCGGTTATCAAGGTTATAAGGGCCGTGGCGGTGTTGTTTTTGAGGGAAAACAAGGATTTGTATGAGGATATTGTCGGGTTGGGGCTGGTGGAAACGACGATTGGGTTTTTGTTGGATTGTCTTGGGGACAATGACACCCCCGTGAGGTTTGCGGCCAGCAAGGCGCTGAGCATCATTGCGTTGAGGTTGGATCAGTACATGGCCAGCCAGGTCGTGGAGGCCGTGCTGGAGGGACTGAACAAGAATGTGTTGAAGGGTAGAGAGACGCCTGGAAAGAAGGACTTGAGTGCGGTCAACCCGTTGGAGTGGCATGGGTTGATGCTCACCCTCTCACACCTGTTGTATCGGAGGTCACCACCGGCTGATCAGCTGGCTGAGATCGTCCAGGCACTTATTACGGGACTGTCATTTGAACGCAGAGCTCTCTCGGGAGGCTCGTCGGGGACAAACGTTAGGGATGCAGCATGCTTTGGAATATGGGCCATGGCCAGGAGATACACCACGAAAGAACTGCTTGCAGTCCCGACAGAGTCCATGATCATAGGGGCGCATGCTCCGGGTAGCTCTGTCTTGCAAATCACAGCTACGGAGCTAGTTGCGGCTGCTTGCCTGGATCCTGCGGGCAATATCAGACGTGGCTCCTCAGCTGCGCTCCAAGAGCTGATCGGGCGACATCCCGACACAGTCACAGAAGGCATCTGGGTTGTGCAAACGGTGGACTATCACGCTGTTGCCTTGAGAGCCAGAGCGCTCCAGGAGGTTGCTCTGGGTGTCACCAAGCTTTCACCACGATATGGTGAGGCTATACTGGAGGCGTTGCTCGGATGGCGAGGTGTCGGTGATGTTGATGCTGCTTCCAGACGGGCGGTCGGGGCTTCTTTCGGGGCGTTGACTGCAGAGTTGGCCTTGACAACCCCGGATCCCCTCAAGAGGCTTCGACAATCAGTCAGCTTAGCCAGAGGCGTCTTAACATCTCTCCAAGCGCGTCAGGTGGAGGAAAGACATGGCTTGTTGATGAGTATAGCTGGTGTGTTCGATGGATTTCCCAAAGTTGTCGGCGGGCAGGCGGATTACAAAAGCGAAAGCCTCATCAGCTTTGTCAACTCTTCCGCAGACGGGGTGCTCGAAATTCTCGAAGACTGCAACGCAAAGACTTATCGGCGTCCAGAACTTGTCGCGGAAGGAGCCAGCAGGCTGATAATTTCTGCGGCCCCTATCCTCCAAGCTGTTATGTCCACTTCCGGTGTTCAAAATTCGCCCACAGCAATAGTATCTGGGCCAGAACTGATAGAAGAAAACGCAGGCGAGATCACCCAGCTGGTGAAGGCCCTAGGAGAAAGAGAAGGCCCAGTCAAGGGATTTGTCAAGCTCACGAGAACATACCTGGCAAAGTGGCTTCTCACGCAAGAGCCGGACCTGATCACACCTGCTGCAGACGCAGCTCTCACTATGCTCATATTTAGCGACGATGGTGAGCGTGAAGAAATTGTCAGGGAGTGGGCAGGAATTGTTCGGCACCGCCCGACATCATCCAGAGTTGCCACATGGGGCGGGCACTTCTCTGCACTTGCCATGTCCTACTCGATAGCCTCCACCCTCCAAACGGTTCAAATCAAGAACTTGATCTGTGATTCATTTGTGGAGAGGTGGAACACGGATCCATATACTGATGTTCATGTTGCTGTCCTTCAGAGTCTTACGAGGAGCAACAGCAAGAGCGGTTTGCTGAGGGACAATACGGATATTTTCCTACCTCTGATAGCAGAGGGCCTGGATGACTACACCACCACGGCACAAGGCGATGTTGGTTCTATGGTGAGGTTCCAAGCCATCCGGGCGACAAAAGCCTTGTGGACAGAGCCACCTTCTGGGCCATTGGTCGAAGGTTTAATCCTGAGGATCCTGCGCCTGGCAGCAGAGAAACTGGACAGAGTGCGTGCAGAGGCCCAGGTTGCCCTCTCTCTAGTCTTGAAACCAGAGTATGTTTTCCGGCGTCCCCCCTTGTCACATCACGCTAACCTTTCTTCTATCAGATTCAGAGCCCCGTTCCTCCAAACAACCTTCTCCTCGACCGCGTACTTCACCTCACTCCTCTCCCTCCCCTCCAAGCTCCTCGATTCTGTCTCCTCGTCAACTTTGTTCTCCAACCCCCAAGAATGGCTCTGCCCCCTGTTGTCAGGCTACGTCTCCTCGGCAGACACGGGCAACGAAGAGCTTGTCATCGCCACCAGATCCGCTCTCTTGTCGCACTGTCTCGCCTCCCCTGACATTACCCTGGACATCGTCACCGCTCTGATATCGAACTTGAGGACTCATCAGAAAAACGACAGGGTGCTGGTCCCGACACTGGAAGTGTTGAGATTCTTGCTTGACATGTCTGTTGTCTCTCCTGAGGGGATAAACTGGAAGACGCTGTGTCTCCTTGTGCAAAAGGCGGCGTATAAAACGGGGAATGTGAGGAAACTGGAGGCCTGTATTGGGCTGTATGGCGGAGTTGTTCTACAGGGGGAAGGGGAGGGGAGAGAGGAAGCCAAGAAAAGACTGGGAGCGTTGATGGTACATCCTTGGCCTAGGGTGAGGAGTGCGGTTGTCGATCAGCTTTGGAGGGTGTACAGCAGCGGCAGTAACGGTGAGGAGGAAAAAGGGGGGAAGTTGCTTGGTACTGATTGGGGAGCTACCAATAAGGGGTCGATCCAGCAGCTGGTCAACGAGCTGGGGTTAACAGGTGCCTGATAGATAGCTTCCACTCAGGATTTCGCCGGGTACGTGAAGCGAACATCTAGAGAGATGGTATTGAGATGGCGAATGGCACACCGACAGGCTTGCTGACGGCCCGCTGCACAAAAATGATTCCCCATGCGTATCTCATCCTGAGATAAGCTGTCCTGAAGCAGTAGATCACCATCATATCACCGTCATCATTACAGCCACGTATTATTATCATCACTATCACCAATCATTTCACCGCCAACGCTGCCAACGCTTGGTTGCCGTCATTTAGTGTCCTCAAAAGATCAAATGGAAAACAGGGCTGGCATACGATTGGAAGGTTCTTTGTGGGGAAACCAAGCCAAGACCCCGTTCTGTGGCTGTTGAAGCTACGGGCTGGCATCCGGGCCAATCGGATGGGGGCCTGGCGAAGTCAAGTCAAGTCAAGTCAGATTGGGCACTTTATTTTTAGAGGACGGTGGTGAGAATAATAACTGAGAGGGTTCTGATCGGACCGAGGTCGATGACTTTGTTCTTTCTACAAGGGCTGGCATCACTAGCAATGTGTTGTCTGTGGCTGGCTGGCTGGCTGCTCAAGGCGAAGCTGCGGCTCTCTCTCGCTCCCGTTGTCAAACAACCCGAAACCAAGAGCGAGACTGGGATCGGATGGGGCCAATGCAAAACCTAGCAGTTTATCTGTCTTGATTTCTTCGATCTGGAACTTGTCGAGTGTGTGTGTTGTTCGTACTGTGTGATATGCCTCATCAACCGCTTTGATCATTGCAGGGTGCTCGAGTGACATCTGATGTCGGGAGGACGGGAAGGGGGGTTACATTCTTCGAAGGCAACTGGGGCCAAAGGAGTCTACTATCACAAAAGATCTTTCACTTGTTGTGTAAATAGTTGTGTTTACAATTAGAAGATGTGAGCTCAGATCGAATTGTGAGGGTGTCTGTGCAAAGAGGGACTGAAGACATTGGAGGGGTTGGCTCTTGCTATTCACAAGCTTCACAAGCTTTCCCCACACTCTCAAGCTCTCGATGCAATTCCCCACCATCAAAGAGGCACTCGACTCCCACAAAGATTTGGTGTTGCCTTGAACGTAAAAGCTCGTCTCGATACATATGCATATATATATATGTATATGTCGTGAACGCCCATCATGTTCAAAACCGCATCACAAGACCTGATCTTCAGACATTTCCATATTAAATATCACCTGTCGTCCCTTCTGATTGTGCATCTACCCATATTCGTACCACCTCATGCGAACACGGGAAGGAATCTCTCTGACCGTCACACAAGAACTCCTCCCCTGCTAACAATTAGCTTACCTAACCCCTCAGTCACCTCGTACTTCGTACCAGAAAAAAAAACGAAAAAGAACCAAGACCTGCGAGCCGTGCCGGCGTCCAACCTTTCCCATGTCGCCGATTAATATCGAGAACAATTCCATCCTATCCAATCAACTCGAAATTACCTCCGGATTGCGAATCCACCTCGTGACCCACGGGCGCCCGACCAACAAACCCCGACCCTTTGATCTTCTTTTTCTTCCTTTTCGTGACTTTCCCCCGACGGGGTTCCCTCTCAACGGGAAAACCCACTGCCCACGTGTGAGGCCTGTGGCCCCTTTGACGCCAGGGCATATCCCTGATGCCACACTAGATCGTAAAATGGGCTGGATTAATTGGACAACAAAACTCCTGCCAGATCCTTCTTCCACCTACATTATGTACGGAATTTCCGTTGTTATGTGTATCATCGGTGTCGTCGTCACTATCAACTGGTAGGATCCAACGCTTCCTATCCGTTGGGCTTTTTTTTCTTCTTTTCTTTGATGTTTCTGTCCATTTCTTGGCACTTTCGCTTGAAAGATTTTGTGTATATGGCCAAGGGGCTGCGGTGGGGGACTTGGGTGTCTTGTGCACAGGCCATATCAGAGAGACATGGCAGCGCAACCACGAGGAAGCAGGATCTTGCTTTTGTGGTGATACGATCGCGCGCGCACACATATACGAAAAAAACAAACGAAAAAAAAAAAAAAAAAAAAAAAGATGAATATCGATCGAGATGAAGGTGTGATTCGCAAGCGTGAGGATTACATTCGGCCCACGCATTTCATTTCTCGTCTCGATCTCATGATGATGTCCTGATGGGTGTTTATTTTGCTTGTGAAATGTCAGACACGGAGGAACTCTCACCTCTCTCCCAGCTCCCAGTCCCTTGCTTGCATCCAATCCACAGACTTTTCATCTACAATGTCACAGATGGGGCATTTTCACACCGGCCAAGAACGCTCCCTGGCGTCATGCTCGTCATGTGTTGTTCCCTCCTGCTGCTGCCCGCCCGAGACGGATGCGATATAGGGTTATTTTTGCCTTGTTTTGCTTCCCCCCTCTCTAAGTTTGTGCATTTGCAAGATTCTTGGGTTGCGTCAGATGTTCTAAAAATTGATGAAGCAAGGTGGGAAGCGAACTGCGGAACGTGACGAGCCTCTTTTACGCTGGCTCCTTGGCTTTCTTTTTCATCTTGTTTCAAAAAAGGGATAGGGTAAATGTGAGGAAAGATTGGCGAGGTGGTTGTGTAGAACAACCTAAGAGGGGAGGGAGGGGGGGTAGTTGTGAGGGGCTTCTGGTCAAGCTTCGGTGAAAAATGAAGACACACACCCCCGCGCTCCAAACCGTCTTTTGAGTGCTTGACACAACCCACCAGGACATCCCGCGCCTGGTTGCCCCAAAATGGCAAAACTTAACGCTGTTGGCTGGATTGTTCCTGGGGGACGGGCTCTTTTTCTTGTCCTGATGGTGTCTTGACAATTTGATGGCCAATAAGGGCTTTCCTCCGCGCGCGCCGTGCGAGTGAAACCGAAGCAATCACGGCATTGCAAAGCAGAGCAGAGTTGGAAGAGCAAGAATCTCAGTGACGTGCGTGTGCTACGAAGCAGCGAATGGAAATTGGAGCGGGGCTATACCTACTGCCGAAGCTCGACGGAGTTTAGTCCGTCCTCTTGACGCCTCCTACCGCGTACTGTTGTATGCGATCTGCAGGAGCCAGCTGCTGTAACGATACCTTGTACGAGTCGCCAAAGCACTGAAAGAGCGGTCAGGCTTCTAAAAGATCCGGGCCAGTGTCGATATGTTGCCCGAAACCGTTGGACTGTAGGATGCGCTTCTCGCCGGGGGACTCTTTAGCTGCAAGGGCTTTACTTTGCCTGATTAACAGAGATGTCACCGTCGCATATGGAAGGGGAACATCATGTCGAGATTCGGATGAAATGTCATTAGGAAGACTGGTTCGGCCACAACAGCCATGTAGGTTATGCGACTCGATATGCCCAAAGCCGCAACCATGAACAGTGAAAATATGGCAGTTGAAGCTGTGCCGGGTGCAAAAGAAGACGAGGTAAAGGCGGGAGGGGGCTGCGGACCTGGCCAAAGTCCAGAGCTCTTGGAAATGCACGTGTCAAGACGTCTTTGGAGATAAAGCTCAAAAATGCATGGCTTCTGCAGAACCCAAACAGGCCATGATATACCTACCGTTCTGAGAGCACTGTAACGGCCTGCCAGCCTCGCTTGGCACAAGAGATCAACAGGTTTTGAACCCGAATCGTCTGCCGAACCGGGTGCGGGGATTTTCGAGAATGAATCTTCTCAAAGCCTTCAACGATAGATCCTTCAAGCTTCATATGTCGGAAAGACTGGAGATGGAGGCGCCGGATGGGGAAGAGGCCGAAAGCCAAGTCGACGGGAGTGCGTTGTTTCAACGGCTGGCGCCGCTCCGCAACCCCAGCCAAGCACCTGCCACTGCCGGAGTGATTTTCATCAGTTTCGACTAGTAGCAAGGAGATCTCGTAGACGGCGGCCTTTTCGATATTGCCGTGCTCGCGAATGAAACAGCGCTGTGCAAGCGCGGGTGCTGGCAATCGTATCTCATCGAATAAAAGACTGGGCAGCGGCAGTGAAAATCTACCCCGCGTTACACAACTTGGACATTTGCATACGCACCCCTATTCTCGAGTATCTCGCGGTGCTACATTGCTCTTTGTTGGTGGTGGCTATAGCGTTCCAGTTGATCTCGAACAAAGAAGACACCTACCCAAACGCATCGGCTGATCACCGTCGAAAGGATGAATGGGCAGCTGCGAGGGCAACGGGCGAGGGAATTTTTTGAAGCCGCCGGTTGTGATGTCCAAGCTCCGAGGCCCGATGTCACCGTGGCGGCCAAGCGCCGGCGCGGGAGCAGACTCTTTTCACCCGCGGCTCCGTCTGCCGTCATCAACCCAGCATTTGCACAGTACGGGGAGCAAAAATGGCAATAATGGGCCCTATGCTAGGCCTGCCGAACTTCCTTCGTCGATGCTGCATATGCTGCAAGATTCCCTGAAGTCCAAGTCACGAGAGCAGCCGATTGCCGATCACAACATGAGAGAGGAAAAGGGGTCGGTCGAGGAGGAAGCAAGGTCGGGCTACTCTAGACGGCGCAGAGGGTCTTGAAGTCGTGGTTGAGATTCGAGACACTCTATGATCTGAGACTGTTTGTTGTAAAGACATTCTTGGCTTTTTGACTTGCGGATGACATGCCCGGATCACAAGAAGGGATGAGATGAGGGGCATTCCCGCCCGCGCCTACCTGCAGACAACCACTACGTACACACACACACACCCACACACACACACACACACACACACACACACACACACACACACACTCACTCACTCACTCACAAACGACTTTCTCTTCGACCTGCAGCTAAAGGCTTGACACCCGCCCGATTCCATCCCTGACCACTTTGCGGCTGCATACCCACACATGCTTGACTGACACACAATATTTCGACCTGATTCTTTTTTCGTGCTCGGAGCCGAGTTGAGCACAGTGTGCGGAGGGTAAATGCAGAGTCAAGAGTATGGAAGCGGGCACTTTCCAAGCGAAAGCCGCAGCTCACATGCGTCAACAGCCGGCCTATAGTTGCTGATTCTTACTGCGAGAAACACCGCATGCAAGTAGCACCCTACGCTAGCCTGCCATAACGAGCGCGGAGTAGGACCCTGCCACCATGAAAACTTGACAGCAAAGCAGTGGCCAAAACCGTCTGGCCGCAGTGTAGACAGGAGATGGCTTCCCCGCAGTGATGCTGATGTATGTAGAGAGGCAGCATCAAATGGTTCAGAACTAGCGGTCGGGAGGCTGTCCAACCTGGCCTGATTATGGATCGCTGACGGGTTGCTCGACATGTGCGTCGCCATAAAAAGAAGGAATGGTCAGCGATGCGAGACAACCGAAGGCCGCAGCATCTGCGGAAAACACAGGCGCAGGGGGTGGCAGGTATAAGATATTCAGAGGGATAATAACACGCACGCACGAGCCTGAAAATATGCCCCTATGGAGAGATGAAATGGGCATGGGCAGAGAAAGGAGCCAACGGATAGCTGCCCATGATCGACATGCAGCCTTCAGACCCGGCACCTCGCTCTTGTGATACCCTCGAGTTGCCAAAATTGTCTCCTGTTGATATGTTATTTTGATCTTTCTCGTCCATCAGCCGTGGTGTCGTGTCAGGTCAGCACAAAGCTGTTTTCTTTCTCGCAAAGCGAACGCCGAGGCTTGCGCGCAGAAGGAAAAAGGGAAAGGAACGGCAGCGGGCCCTGGTCTTTTTAGTCGCGGATCAAACCCACTGGCTCCACTAGTCCCCCTGTTAGCATGGGTCCCCCCTGGGCCCGCAGTCTGGTCTTCGACCCGCTGCAATCCCACGCGACGGAGCAGACAAGAAGAAGCTGGAAGCCCACCCATTTCAATCCACTTCTGGCCCAGCTGAACCACGCACCTTGCCCCGACAAGGAAACCTCGCCCGACCCAGTCAAACCACCGACCTGACCACCTCCAAACACAAACAGCAGCACCGTGACGCATCACGCCTTTTGGCCTCTAGCACGCTCCCACACCACCTGTCACCCCGGCTGGGTATATCAGCAACACAACAACACCAAGAACAAGTACAACAACTCTTGCGACACCCATTGTTTGAATGACAGCGGCGCTTTGAAGGAATCGCCCGAACCCCGAAAAGACACGACACGACAATTCAATTTTCATCCGAACCTGCCGCCTGTCTTACACGGGACTCCCCTCCTGGCACGCGTGTTCTAGTATACATCACACGCGCGTTTCCGAAGCACGCCCTCGAGGCATAGGGGCCGTTTCCCGGAGCGGTAAATATTTTTGTTCCCCGTCTTTCAAGTTGTGGTCGCGTAGGTGCATGCGGCCCTAGCGACACCCACAAATTGCCCACCACGGCCACACCACGACGAAGAACTGCTGCTGGCGGGGGTGAGGAGGAAGATCTGGCCATGGATGCGCTCAAGAATCTCGTCAACAGCGTGCCCGACTGGCTGCACAAGCTCGATGAGCTCAACGGCCAGATTGAACAGCGCCAGAACGAGCTGGCCCAGCTGGCCGAAAAGGATAAAGAAAAGTCGCCGAACGGGAGGTCATCGAACGCGCCAAAGTCGATCCGGAACAAGGGCTCAACAGAGTCGCTGAGGCCGCGCGATGAGCCTGAGGCGCACCTAAGGGAATCAACACCACAGCCCCAGCTCGAAACCCGGAATGAAAATGGCGATGCGACAGCGGATGCTGCAGCTGCGGGAGCCGCCGCCGCCAAGGCCGGCACCGAGCAACCGCCGGCCAGCCCGTCCGACTCGCACTCGCCATCTGCCATTCAACGACAAGAAAACAAGGTGCGAGCGGCCGGTCAAGCACGCGCTCGGGCGACACTCAGGAAACGACAACGCACCGACTCGGTCATCAGTGCCGAGGGCGGCCCGCCAAAGTACCGGACCCGCAGCATGATCATTGTCTACTATGACAGCTACGTCCAGATCTTCTTTGAAGAACTCGTCAAGTTTGTGAGCGCCAGCCGGAACTTGATGCGCAAAGCCAAAATGGCCGCCAAGGTAGCTCAGATCAAGCGGTTAGCAGAGCTCGACATGCCCGATGATGATGATGAGGACGAGAAAAAGGACGGCGCCAGGAACGACTTGACTCCGGCAGCCGGCGATGGAGCCATCGTGGCTGCCCCTGCATCCTCCAACGCTGACGCCGAGGCAATCCCGGCTCTTCAATACATCAGCACACGACGATTGATGGGCGGAGGGCCATCAGCGATGATGGCTGCCAGAGCATCCATGGGACGCGGTTACGGTCGAGCTGGCGCCCGCGGCAACATCACTCTTGGACCCGATGGAAAGCCGCTACAGAGCGATGTCTATGATGAGCTCGACAAGGGACTCGAGTTTGTCCAGAGCATGTGCGAGCACGCCGCTCATCAATTCCTGCGGGACGGCGACTGCGGGGAGGAGGTGATCAAGATTCAGCGGCGACTACGAGAGACCAAGGAGCTGGCCGACAAGGAGATGGACCGTGTCAAGAAGGAGAGTCCTGCCCCTCTTCAGAAAGATGCCGAGGAGACTCGGGGCAGGAGCTATCGCCCGCAAAGCATGCGTAAAGACAACCTGAATGCCTTGAAGGCTGCCGAGACCAACGGACTGGGCAGTGAGATGAAGCTCGAGGTGGACGATGGAGCGGAGGAGGTGGAGGTGGTGTTGCCCCCAAGGCTGATGTACAGGAGCACACGGGCGATGAAATCTCAATAAAGCGGAGAGTTTTGGAGGAAGTGTCATGGCGACATACATATATATCCTGAAATCTAATCGAGGCGACGGAGGGGGGGAGGAAGGAGCATTGCAGGCGAAAGTATTCACCACTGAATTTTGGCGCTGTGAAGAGGGTTTTATTCTGTCTATCATATCTTGTTACGGATCGCAAAGCGGAATGGATGCATGGCAGGCACCAAAACAGAACTTGACCTTGTTTATCAGAGAGAGACTATTTTACAACTACACTACAGCTTGGTCCTTGCGGACTGGTAGCATTTCTACATCATTGGCATGGAATACTGGAGTCTTTTTTTTCTTCTTTTTCCTTTTATACCGCATCGTTATCATGACACCGTAACTGAAGGAGGGAGGAAAATGTGACAACATCCTTTTTTGTTTTTTCTTTGTTTAATTTTGGCTGCAACAGGGAATATGTGGAAGGATTATGGGATATACCATGTATAACGTCTTTTGATACCTTACTTGAAGATGATTTTTCAGGGTTGTCGATCTCTGGCCCCATCGCTGCTACCACCATCCGGAACACCGATCTAATCTGATGGGATTTGGAGAAAGAAATAGAGAGAGAGAGAGAGAGAGAGGGAGAGAGGGAGAGGGCATGAATCTCAAATACCCACATCCACGTTTCAAACAAAACAACACATACAACGTGGACCCAGCACCCTTCTTCCCCTACCCGACCAACCTCCTGAATACTACACTGAACTGCTCTTTGACCTGACGACACCGCCTCTGTTTTTTTTTTCTTTTTTTGGTCGCGCAAACGCACGCACGCACGCAGCATGTACAATAGGTAGTAGTAGTAGCATAAAGATGAGTGATGAAGCCAAAAAGGGGGGAAGGGTCTCCACACAGATACATCAATGTTACACCGTATCTGGCGAACCAACAACAGGAACGGCCACGCATTTCGCTCAAGTGCCGCAGCAAGGCATTGCATTTTTATTTTCTTGTGATGCATGAACAGAGAGAGGCTTTGTTCTTTTCTTGTCCTTCCATTTCTAGAAGGGTTCGATTGACCACGTGTGCATGTTGTTGGGCCGGCAGGGCGGGTGCGGCGGCGGCGGCGGCGGCGGCGTGCGTACATGTGTGCGTGTGTGCGTGCGTGGGTGCGTGGGTGCGTGCGTGGGTGCGTGGGTGCGTGGGGGAGGGAGGGAGGGAAGCCCTATCGGCTTTGGCCGAGGAGGGGGGAATTATGTGAGAATGGGAATCTACCTAGTCATGTTTTCGTTTTGTGTTTGGAGGTACGTGTGTTTCAAGGGACGGGGGGAGGGGGAAAGCGGTTGGGGTTGAACGTTGGGTGGAAAGGTGAGGGAAAGAAAGGGCCGAATACAAAAGTCAGAGAGGTGTTTGGTCTCGGTGAGTAACGGGGGTGAGGTCAGGTCTGTCAACATTGGTGAACCTTCTTGTGGCACACCGGGTGAGTGGAGGCATGCTTTTCTCGTGTCTGTAAAACAAGGGTGGGTAAGGTATGACTTGGACGCTCACTCAGAAGAGGAAGGAACATGGTGTAATAGCTTCATGGTCAATGCCTTGTTGGTTGACCAAAGTCATCAAAGTTGGTCTGACAGAGACCCTGACCCACGTGTTGGGTAGCCGAAATAAGAACCCTTCCATTTGTCCTTCTGGGCAGAGTAGCAGTAGGTGGTGTTGAGATGGGTGATTTGAGCTTGAGCACGGCTAAGCATGATATAAAAGTTCACTTTCCGGCAAGCACGCACTTTATGCTGATATCTTGCCTTCTGTTGTCCACGAGCCTTTTCTAACTCCGCCACAGGGAAGAGGGCTCACGTATAAAGTAAAAGCAAAAACATGACGGAAAAAACTGCCTGACGCGTGTTCAAATACTGCAGAAAGCATTCGTGTTCCCTTTCGAGCGGTTGAGCCCGACTCCTAGTTGTTTGCTGGCACTGCCTATGCCTGTCTTTTGTTGGTAGAAGATGTCAATGGCTCTCTGCAACACCATTATCTTCCAAAAAGAATTACAAGGCAGACTTTGTGATATGATCAGGTACCTACCTAGGCTGCCCGTTGGTTGTGTGGTTGACTGTGGACTTCCATTGGTCAACTGTTGTGAAAGACAAATATGAGAAAACAGAAAGACTTTAGTACCGTGGAACAACGACACTTGGGATATATGGGAGTTAACTCCTGGAATCTCCGTATGACTTGGATTGAGATATGGCTGACTGTGTGATACCAACACGAGACCTGCTTCTCGGCTGATTCAGGTGTCGTTCTACACTGAGTCTGGGATGGATCTTTTAATGAGCCGTCTGCTCTCACACCTCAACTCAAGCTTGGAGAGGGATCCCCAGTAGGGGATTAATTCTGTTATAAATAAAAGCTCCCTATTGAAAGACCGCTGTTTTGATAGTCAAGCTATCAATACTCGAAAGAGAGAACCAAAATGGCATGGCAGATGCCAGGCACGAAGAACAGAACAACCTCCAGTAGCATCTCAAGCCCTTTGCCCTACTGCTGCCCCGAAATATCAAAAATGCCCTCTAAAGCTGTGGGTAACCATACCAAGTAACCATCGCTAAGGCTAAAGTCCAGCCGCCTGTCCATTTCCAGCCTCGGTCCCAACTCCGAACTCCTCTGTTACCCTCCTCCTTGCTATCCCCAGCCGGCGGAGTCAACTCCTACTTGCTTCCAGCAACCGCACCCATCGCCGCAACCAGCGCGTCCATCGCGCTGCTGTGTGTTTTCGCCGTCGGGCCAATCCCCGCTTCCGGCTTGCCCACCCAAGATAGCCCTAATCGATTTGTCTTTGGGTCCCGGCCCTTGGCCCAGATCGAATCCGCGTTCTTCTTGATTGTCATCGCGAATTTCTCATTGGGAACAGCCTTGTATAGGTAGTGCAGGTTCCGAATAAAGATACCCTTGAACTGCGGCCCATCCTCACCACAGTCCGCTCGTATGTCGCAGTGGTCGGCTTCATGAAGGATGCCGTCTTCATCTTGTAGACTGGCGATGGCCGCTTCGGCAATGTCGACCGCTGGCGAGAGATACGAGTCGTTGCCCGCGGCTTTGCTGAGCTCGACCAGACCACCCAGGATGACCCCCTGATTGTAGGACCAGGTAGTCTCGTTGTTGTTGAGGCAGGTGGTGCTGTTGAGGCCGTCGTTGATCAGGTTGTCCTTGTTGATCAACCCACTCTTCTTAAACCATACCCACTGTTCTCTTGCGATCTGAAGGTAATGGTCTTTGGAACCCTGCACCCGGTTGGCGAGACTGGCAGCCACGGTAAGGTAGAGCTCGTTGGCGATAGCGGCCTTGTACCTCATCGTCTTGTTCCACAAGATACCGCCGCCACACACGTTGTCGGCGCCGGTTCTCATATCATCAAAAATGCTTTCCGCCATACTGAGGTATTCGATCTTCTTCGTTAGGTCGTACGATCTGATCCAAGCCAATGCCCACCACCCCTCGTCATCGTAAAATGTGTTGATAAACTTAGGGTAACCGCTCTCCGTCGTCCGCGTGTGCTTTCTGGATGAGGCCATCTGTTCGTCTGCTCTGTGTCGTTTTCCGATCTGCACGTTCTCCTTCTGAGCATTCACAAACGTAGTGGCAGCAATATCGGTAACATTGACATGCTGATTTGGACCCTCAAGCAGAGCCCAGTCTGTCAAAACTGTAAGAATGTTTGCGTTCTGCCACCAACCCCCTGTGCTCCACCCCCCCGTTTGCGGTTTAAACCAGTCTTGAAGAACCTTGGCTGCGAGTTCAGCATTTTCGGCGTAGGGCGCGTCATTTGCAGCGTGGCCGAGCCGGTGAATGGACATATAAAAGAGAGCTCGAGCAGCCAATCTGCCCCATGTGGTGGAAACCATGTTGATAGCTGTTAAACAAGTAAATCCAGGAATGGTGATCTAGTTTCTGAGTCGTTTGTCAAGGGGAGGGTATGCAAGAAAATATATACTCGCCACGGTAGCCAAAGTTGTAAAATGATGTACCAGAAGCTCGAAGTTTGATCGAAGACGGAAGACCCTGTGATCGCGAGGGTTGCATCTCCCCGTTTGGGAATCCTGGGCCATGCTACCTGCCAACATGTTGTCCAACTTCAGCACGCATCTTCGGGCGTTCTTGATCATCCGAAACAGGAAGATGCAGTGGAAAGCATAGGTATGTGGTCTGTTCCAACAGGCTAGCGCGTCCCTGTGCGGCATCTGGCGGCAAGGCCATACCATGTAGAAGCGGCAGTGACAGATGAACAATGACTGGGCTGTTTCCAGGCACGGTTGCGCATGAGGAATGCACGTGAGTGCGAAGATATGCGAAGCGGATGTGTCAAGCGCTCGCTTCTCAAGAGCGCCGGCGGCCGTCACCCATGCGGCCGCGGTATGCAAAGTAGTGATAGGAAGACGACCGAGTGGGTTCAGGTGTACGAGCTGTTGTGGTTCTAGAGAACATTAGCAAACATATGATGAAGCATCACCAACAAGCGGGCACGACTGATCCAAGATGATCTAGCAGACAGATACTCGTGCCGGCTTGTCGTCAGAAGATGCATGTCAGCGGCGCTGTTGTTGAACACACATCACTCATTCGGCAGCTGGTTTCCTTGCCGCATCCTATCAGCAGCACGAGGCTTGGTTGTGCAATGGCGGTACAAAACAGCCACTCCACGTGAGCCTCAAACCCAAGATGTCTTGGTACTCTTCTTCGGACGTGACAAAACATGTGTAAATCCGGGGAGCGGTATCCTTGATGAATCAAATATCGAGATAGCCTTGCGGTTCTTAAAACTTATTGGCAGATTCTATTCGGCCTTGCCACCAGAGACGCCGGGCTGTACGACCAGACAGAGAGTACGGCATACCGCGCGGGCACGAGAGGAATTGGCGGAGCTCCGAACATGATGAGAACCGGAGTTGTGTCTTCGTCGATGAAGAGATTGTCGTCTTTGTCGTCATCATTACTTACCTGATCTGTCAGCGTTCAGGGCAACTGGCTGGTAGGTACAACTGGGTTGGAAGTTCGAGATTCTTGAAGGTTGGAGAACAAACATGTCGTGCCGCCACAGCAGAAGTGATGAAGTCATCTTGCCAGTTCTGAAAGGATTGTGTTCAAAAGGAATGAAGTCGCCGGACGTCAGGTCTTCCCTGTTCTCCATGACGGCAGCGCGGGTCTTGCCGGTTTAATGTGGGGTATTTTGCGGGGAACCCCTGGTAGGGCTGAGCGACTGCCGAACAATGGATTCTTAGCTTGTTGAATGCCCCAAGTTTTATCAATCCGTAGAAGAAGTCAATGACATCGAAAAAGCTAGCACTGAATACAAAGTGCAAAGATAAATATCTGTTTCCTTGTCTGATATCATTCTCCAAAAGCTCGATAGCTCTTGCGGAAAGCCGAGCTACCCCATGCCTGCTTACCCCGCAGTATCCCCAATTCCCCAAAGGCACAGTGAGTAGAAGGCTTCCCACAGAAATGAAATCAACCTCTTTCCTTTTGCTTACAGAGATTATCTAAATATTCTTGAACACTTATGGCTGACCTCCCCGATTGTATCTCCAACACCTGATTATGCCAATGGAGTGCAGGCAGTACGAATCAAAACGAGGCATCGGTCCTGCGATAGAGAATCTGATTTCTGGACACACTAGCCCACTCAGCACATGATGCCAAACAGGCGTTTGTCATGGGCGTGAGCACCTCTGTGGACTTTGGGTCCCTCATTCATTTTCGGGCAGCCTCCGTTGGTTCATCCGATATTTCTCGCAATATGCGGTGAGCGGATCACATTACCAAGTGCATGGTGATATGTTGACAGATAAGCAGGGCCGACGATATCTCTTCACAGCCGCATGACCAGCAGTGACCCCACGAGCCGCAGCGGACCATGTGCGATATCCCGCCGCTTTATGTATATGTATATTCTCAACCGTACATGAGCTATATGCATCCCAGACAGGGCAATGGCGCCTTGACAGAGCAGCCCGCCAATGCAACATGTGCCTTGGTGGGTCAGGGATGTCAAAGCTGCCCTGGTCGTCACATTATTGAAGTTCGACGAGGGTATTGCCAGAAGCAGTAACCCATCAAGTCTTGGGGCGGATATGCCCGAGATACCCCACGAACTCGAACTTGGACAGCATAATAATAACCGTCTGAATTTGCTCGAGTTTAAGGTCACCGGCGTCGGCCACCCACCCCTGTTGGTCTTGGCGTGACCCGGCCACGCAGGCTTCCTGACAACAAGCATGAAGGACCGAGATTTCAGGCGCAGGTCTTCCTGGGCACCCGGGCACTGCGTTGTCGAGGGTCACTAGGCAGTCATCACACCGTCAGAGTGCCGTCGACATTCATCAAACGCACGAAAGGTCTAATCACATGGGTCGGTGAAGCGAAGGGACACTTGGCTCTGCGGAACTTCCTCCGGTGTCTCTTGCCAATCGATGGGCACCATCCGGAGGACCAATCGGCCCGGGCACGGCGCGGCAGGTCCGGGAGGATCGGGGTTAGCTCCTGCACTTAATCTGCATTTTTGATGGTGGTGCCGGCGCCGTTGTGTTGTTATACATGGACGCTAACAGCTTGGCTTGTCACATGCCGCCCTGCTAGTGTAGTTTCAGATGGTCTCCAGCTCAGACTAAAAGCCGCCGAAGGCTAGCGTTGCGGGAGATCGATGTCTGGATGATCGCTTGGATGGATTCAACGGCCCGCACACAGTTATCGAGAACAACTGCCGAAGTTGAAGACTCCATGATTAAATACAGAACCGAGAGGCTTGTGGTTTGACAGGGCCGGTCAAAAGACCTTCCGACTGAATAGTTTACCATGAGCTCATATGCCACATATCACGTCCTTTGTGAACAAACTTCTTATGCTCTTTCACCCGACTGAAGCGGTGAGAAGACCTCTTGGATGCAAGCCACTTCTTGTCATTGGACACACATCGATCTTTCTTTTTCGCCGACCTTCCCTCGGTTACCTGTGGGGTGATTGGAGCGCAGAACTTGACAGCCTTCCGAGCTCTCTGGACCCAAGAACAAGCAAAGTTACGCATGCATCTTAACCATGTATCCTGGTGCCAAAGCCCCGTTCATCCCAAGTTGCTTGATTCGGATAGCGGGAAAGGTTGGGGGGGGGCGCACTCCTCCCCAGCACCAGAAGAGAACGAACAACCGATACTCGGATCATTCGTACACCTCCCTCCTTCCTGACTCGGCCCTCGTTTACTAGCTCTTCTCACAACCGACCAAGGAAAAAAAAAAATCCATCACACTTTTCAGGCCTCCTGTGGAACAAGGGCCCGAGCGGACCATAATCTTGAGAATCTTTGAGCCTTTTTTTGATGCCCGTAAATCACCTCTCACGCACCCACCATCAACGTTCCCACATCCCGTACCTCCGCGAGGTGACACGACGCCTTTAGGAAGCTGGTTCGCTCGGATAAACGGTCGTGTACTTGAATCACTCAGAAGAAGCTGGGCTCGAGCGCTCCCTCACCCGCTCGAACACAAGCACCGTCGAGCGTCGCACAGTTACACAAAACACTAAAGAGCTTAATAACAAGCCGACAGCAAGCGCTCTCTTTCCGCCGGGACTTTTGAAAGCTCGGCACATATTTGTATAAAGTTTTGTGTTCCTTGTGTCGTGAGAGTCTGGCTATTTGTGTCGAGAAAGCCACAAACCCCAAGGAGGCTCCCCCAGCCGGAGGGCAGGCGGGGAAGGTATGGAAAGAGTTCCCGCCGTCTTTTATTCGGCATTCTCCCCTTTCCACCCGCATCTCACATCCGTCTGGGAACCGGACCGGCACTGCAAAAGAAGAAAACAGACTCAGCATGATGGATAACAGATGGTCCCTGCCAACCCCGATTTTCGGAGTCTTTCCTAGCACATGCTTTGTTGCACACAGCACCCGACCTTTTTGAACACCTGCCTGTGTTGTCATCATCCATGTGACTCGATGGGAGCCTTTAAAGACCACGCATCTACCATCACCAGACAGGGCATGGTCCACAAACCTACAAATCACAGTCACACACCTTATTCCGTAAACGGGAAGAAGAGGAGGGGGGAAAGGGGGAATAGGGCAACTCTACCCGTCCGTAACCACAAAAAGATGTTTGAGGGGAAAAATCCCGCCCTTTTTTTTTCGTGGTTTTTTTTGTTTTTTTTTTTTTGTTTTTTTTTGTAAAACGATACACACACCAGCGGGCCGAGGATACTTCGCTTGTATTAGTTATCATTGCCGGATCTGCTGGTGGTGGCACATGACTTACAAGACACAACTTTGTTTTTATTTTTTGCACAAGGTAAGGTGTTTTTGTTCTCCGTATCTCGGGTAACGTGTATGTATTTTGCGTGACCTGTCACTTGGGTTTTACTTTCTTGCGTTGTTCAAGATTGTCTCGGAAATTCTCCGTCCAGCTCGAGACTTCTTTTGTTGTCTAAGATCGAGCCGAGCTGAGTTTGTGTGACCTGTCAATCAGTGTCCCATACGCCAAAACCCCTCATCCAGAGGCGGTCAAGGAGGAAGAGACAGAGTGGAGGTCTTGATCACGATGGCAAGTTTAAGAACAGGTGAGGGGACAATGATATCATCTCAAAGAAAGGATTCGGCCCTCAGATGGAGATGAACCGTTTGTATACATGCGTAGCTTTTTGGATTTCTTTTCTCGTGGAAAGATGCCGACCCAAAGACACAAAGAAAGAAAACGGCGCGCTGCCGAACGTGGAATTTCTGAAATACGTGACAAACAAAAGATCATGAATCCATGGGTTTGAGTAAAAAAGAAAACCTTTTCGTCCGTTATATCCTCATGTATTCCCCCCGAAAGAAGCATTTCCCCCTTCCCATACTGTGTAGTATAACTCCCATCTCCCTGATTCTTTCTTTTCCGTACCAATATTTCCCCACCCAAACCCTTCTAAATAGTTCCCAGTCTAAATTTTGTGAAAAACGCCTTTCGAAAAAGGGAAAAAAGAAAAAAAAAAAGGAAAACTATCCATGAAAGCTTTCCCCTCCCCCCGTTTGATATCCCATCCGTTTGTACCTGTCCCGTCTCTTTCTTGTTTTGGGGCGGTGTCCCCCCTTCCCGCCCTTCTCTCCCTTGCCTGACCGGAAGAAACTCCTTAAAAAATGAATAGCACAGAGAAAAAAGCCGAGTGAAATACCTAAGCGAGCGAACGTGGTCCTGCCGTTCCCTGCAGGGTATTACATCATAAGAATAGGAGAGAAAAAATGTAGCTTGTCAGAAGAGAAGAGAAGAAAAGAAAAGAAAAGAAAAGGCTGAAGCAAGATGCCAAATTGGTTGATATGGCCGAAGTCGAGAGGCGGAATTGGTCTTGGTGAGTAGTAGTTTGTGTGGTACGGCATGTGGTGTGAGGAAGGTCGTGGTTCGGTATTCGAGGGAGGTAGAAAGGGTTGTTGGTGACAGGGCTACCAGGGTTATCGCTGCGGGCCAAATAACCCTGGTGAATCCGCGACAACGGATGGGACCCACACTCAGCCCGCTCTTGCGACAAGACCCCCAGAAAAAGTCAACCCGGGACCCTGCAGGACATCGCGGGTTCCCACTGTTGCACGATCGAACGGTCGTCGGTTGTAACGGTCATGTCCAGGCCCTGACAAGGTACCAGATGTCTCGAGACGGAAAAATGACGGCGGTTTCGCAAATGTACGATCTTGTCGAGGGCTTTCGGAGGACAACTCCCATTCTGGAGGGAGACACATCCTTCGCGATGCATGTCGGTCCCTGCCAACTACCGAATTCTTCCGCTTGTCTGTGGCTGGTTCTCGTCTGCTTCCCGGGCTGATTCTAGGGGAAGTCTCTGTCACTGTTCACTCCTTAGTTAGCTCCAAACGGCTTCTTGAGATTCCGTTGTCGGCAAACGACAAGGGGAACTGGGCCCACCCGAACGAAGCACTGGGTTTTGCCGCAAGCAAAAGGATTGGGCCGACTGCGACTCGCTGGAAAGCGCAGTGTCGTCACCCACCCCCTCCACCTCGGCTTTCATGCTCCCTGGGAAGCACAGAGAGAAAACCCTCGGCCACTTCAGGCCGGCTTGGTGTTCACCGCCCTGCCTGCCGGTTCTCTCTCAGGCGAGAGGCGGGAAGGCACGTCACTGGACGGTAATAATGGTGCGTCTGAGCGCAGGCCCAAGGGTAGCACTCTGGTTCTGTTGCTGCAACTCACCTGTACTGGGACGACGTTAAGCCAACCACGACGACCAATCTCCAAACCCCTCCCCTCCTCTCTCCCTCCCTCACACACACACACACACACACAAACACACACAGGCGCGCGCGCGCACTAATACGCCATACAGATACGCAACCAAGATCCAGGGTGCCGCTCAGCCTGGTGCCAGGCACAAGGGGCCCTTCCTAGGCCCCATCCATGCAGGCACGACACGTGTGGATCTTGCAGTACCGGCATTCATAGATCCACCAGTGGGGTCCCGAGTGGCACAAATGGCACGTCCATTCGATCAGAGTGTTATCCGCCTTGATCATCTGGAATACGTGGACGCAGTGTGTAGAGAGCGCCATCTTGCCGGTGTCTGTTTTTCTGTTCTCAACTTTGATGTAGACGTCGCTTGCGGGCCGAGGTCGAAAAAAAAGGGGGGTGGCCGAGATTGCGAGAGCTCCTGCGCGTGGTGCTGGATTAGGAAAAAAGCTAAGATCTGGCGCGTGTTAGTGTCAAACCTCGGGCGACGCCGCTGAGAGGATCCCCAGCCGATTGCGTCAAGGCAACCACAACTCACCAATAGCGAGCAAAGAGCAGGGGATACTGCTGCTTGTGTTGTTGGACAATTTTCCTGTGGGCGATGGCTCTTGGTGGATGCTGTCACTGGTGTCGTGAATGAGTCTTGAAGTCGAGGAGCGATGGCTTGGAGGCTAAGACTTATTATATAGAAGTGAGATCAAAGTAATGTAATTCGAGACACAAGACGTAATGGTGACAAAGGTACAGGTCAAGTGGTGGTCGAGTGCTGTTTGCTTGTCAAACGGACGCAATGTGTGGCAGGATTCTGAGCTGTAGAGCATGTACTGTGTGGTCGAGGTGCGGATGTAAACGGGGGAGCCGGCTTTTTGTGTTGTTGCGCAGAGGACCAAAGTGGAGGCCCAGTGTTGATTGACGACTCTCTCTAGTCGGATACGATTTCCTGGACGGTTTGGTTCCCTAACGGCGAGCCAAAGGGCAGCTGGGAACGGGTCCAGTCATTCGCAAAGCTCCAACGGCATGAAAAGAGCCTTTCCGGTTGCCGAGCAAGGGGGAAATCAGCATGGATGGGAGAGGGGAGGGGGGAAGGGGGAAGGAGGGGGGGAGAGATTCAGGATGAGAGCGAGTGGGCTACGGAAATGTCGTCCCTGTTCGTAAGGAGACTAAGAGACATACGCTCGACAGATTTTCTCGGTCGACTCTACTACATCCCCTACCCTGACGTGGTCTGTGATCTCTCTACCTACCTACCTAGTCTGGGGGGAAACCCTAGACTGGTTCGCGGGGGGCTGCTTTGACGTGTAAGTGGACCGCGGCAGCAGGACCTTGCCAACCGAGCCGGACATGATGGATAGTAGATGGGCAGAAAAAACTGCTGATGGGCAGGCAATGACAGGGAACAGGGTGATACGATGCAAGTATGGCATCTGAGTGTCCGTGAATGGGTGTACAGTACCCAGTGTGATTGGCACTCGCAACGACGAGGGGTGTGTAGAGTGGGTGGTAGAGCGATCGCACCTAAGGGCGGGTATCAACTCACACACTCCGCTCCTCTGGGTTGAAGGACCCATGTCACCCAAGAGCGTGACAGGCGGTGCGGAGCCAACCAAGGATACCAAGCGAATCTCTCTCACACTCAACACTCTCCGCCGTTCAACGGCTTCCTGGCGTCTTGCGGACGCAGAAGCGCCACAGCCAAAAGAAGATAGCAATCGATAACCAGGATGTCCCCTGTCACTGGGTGGGTTTCCTGTTATGGCTCCCTAGCATGCACGACCGTAGGAGGACGCACCTCTTTCTGGCGAGCTCTGACCTAGAGGGGTATATCAGACTCATCTATCGAAGGGTTTAGCCGTAAACCTTGGTTCTTCCTGTTTCCTGCCTGCGGTTTCCCAATAAAATAAAAAACAACTCGAGATCCAGAGAGATGATGTTTTTGGGAGAGACCTGTCAACGGGCAGCCATCGTACCTCACTAGGCTGCTTGGTGCTTCGTTGCATGCGAGGCATCGAGAAGTAGACCTGAAGCCTTTGAGGGACTCGATCTTACCGATGTCATGCTATCGCGGGGGACAAATGAAAGAGAGCGCCAAACATGTCCTGCGGGTACCTTGCATGTGTGTCGGGGAAGACAGGCTCCAAACCGAAGGAGTACGAGTCTGAGGCGGAGACGATTGTACGATACCGGAGCTTGATGACGACGGGTAATAGTATGTGGTTTCTGCCCTCCTTCATCAGCATGCGCGGTGCTACCTGTGGCCCGGGCATGAACGAGAAGGATGCCGGTTGATGCTCAAGAACAACGAGACAAGGCAACGAAATGATGTTGATCTCGAGCTTTTCACCGCGTATCGAAGTTTGACAGGGCCTGATGAGGCTCGTTTGGGAAACTGGAGCGAACCCCACGTTGTGACGTCTCTCCTCTTACCTACGACTTTCAACATCACAGCAGCCGTCAAAGTATTGGTTTCACAACACATGAATGCTCACCGCTTGCCGCCATCCTGACATCGCATCACCCCGCGGATGTTGTGTTAGCGGCCCCCGCAGAGTCTCCCAGTTGGTTATCTTGGCCCTTTCGCCCTTTAGAGAACGGGGGGTTCCTCGCGCCGCAGCCTCAACATCCGATACATCAGCGACATTCAATCGAACGGGGAAGTCGGAATCCGATCCTGAAATTTGATATCCTACCGGACGTATGCGGCCTCACGAAATCGGGATGCAAGCTGCCTTGGCTACCCACAGTTCGACGGACTGATGCCGTCCGCTAGATCAGACGAACTGTCCAAGCCTCTACGCTAGGGGCGATCTCGGTATGCAGCGCTGATTTTCGTGAATGCTTCACCAGTCCCGACTTGGTGGAGTGTCAGACCATCTTTTCATGCTGAACGTTGATGGAAGCCTGTCAGCGAGCTTCCACAGCCCTGTGACTTGGTGATGCGCAGCCTGAAGCCGGCCTACCGGACGGTCAGGGTCAGGCCCCCCGGGGGAGGAATTTTCTGGTGGCCTTCTAGCGCCGTGAGCGACGGAGTAGTGCCGAGCTAGCTAGCCTCCAACCTGGAAGCCTCAGCGGGGTTTGTGGTTGCTTCACATGGCACCGTGCAGCAAGATCCTAGAGCACTCACTAGATTCACCGTGGAACTACCCTCATCTCCGAGACAACAGACAACAGACAACAGACAACAGACAACAGACAACAACACACATGGCAGGGCGTGATGGCTTCGTCAAAGCGCGCCGGCGACATGGTGTCTGTCGAGAACCTGGTCTCCCGTTGGCCTTGCGTTTCCCTCATGCAAGAAAGATCATCCCGCGCGCTGCAGCCCAAAAGGCGGCCCTCCTCTGACCAATTGGCACCAGTCTTGCCGCTCTGCTGACTTCAGACACATGCGACCAGTTCCAGGGACCCTCATGCAGCAGCTTGGTCTATGCGCCCGTTGGTCAACTTCACGATATCAAACTCCACGGCCAGGATGCGCCAAGCAGGAACTCTGCTGTGTCTGATGGTAAACTGACAACGGAGTACCGGACAAGGACGGTGAGACAGTATCGGCCGCTGATGCTTAATTTCTTCGCTCTTTCGTTCGTCTGCGGTTCCCCTTCCAGGCCGCCAATAATACAAAGCAGTATGAGGAAGCATATCTGAGCCGCAGAAATCGGTCGACGGTCGGTTTGCTCAACACACAAACTGGTTTCATGCGAGTGGGCACTCTGGCGATCTGCATCCAGCGGGTATCACTCGATCTCAAGCTACAATCAGCCTCCGCAGACCGGCAACATCAGACGCCTCAGAAGCTCTCGGTGAACCATAAACCTTTGAAGAAACCAAAAGCCGATCGACCCCGAACCTCAGCTAGCTACCGTGTGGTATCATGTGGTATCATGTAATACATTCGCAGCATGGTTCGGAGAAGCAGACCGGTCAAATAACAGCAGAATAGATGGACAAAACACATGTTTGCGGGGCGTCATGGCATCGCAACCGCATCGTGTTGCCGGCAACCGGATGCGCACTGACGTTTGTCCAAACCCACCACTTCATCAGGGGACACTTTGGAGACGCTCGAATCGTTTCTGAATATCGTCATTCCCATCAAGCCATTGTCAGGTAATCTCCAGCTGGGGGAGGGACTGCTGAAAGCGATACCAGTTAATCTACGCGACCCTACCATCTACCTAGGTATGGGATAGAGTCGACAGTTCAAGGTTGCGTTCGCTTCCGAGTAGCCAAGAGGTTGCAGAATCTTAACGTCTTTCTGCAGCTCTAACCAGACCGGGCCCAGATGGTAGTCCAGCATTTGCCGAGAGGTCTTTCCCGCCATACTCCGTACAGTTCTCTCTTCTTCCCATTCCCCAAAGACTGGATGAATGACGGAAGTGGGATTGCGCGCATAAGTTGTGACAAAACCCGAGCAGATCATGTTCAAGACCCCCTCGTCGTTCCTGCCCCTCCTCTCCACACCCTCGTCAGCTGGCTTCCTACACAAGATTTTTGAACATCCACTTGTCCGATCAGATCCGGTTAATCATGGGCCATGTCACGCTTCACTTGGAAAATATGTTGCACGGGAATGACAAATCGCATGGATGGCACCGGGCAGAGCTGTTCTTATTCCGCTGATTCCAGCCTCGACTCGACCAAAGTACTTTGACGCACAAGCCGTGATGTCGATTGCAGGACACCCGAAGTGAAACCGGTGGGCCTGGTTCTTTGCTACTACGCTATTCGAGCGGGCAGGCAGCTCGATGAGCCGACATACCGGTCGGTCGTCAGATGTAACCTTCACCACTCACCGGGCGATGCGGCGTGGGTTGCCGTGAAAAGACTGAGCCGCTGTCAGCTAGGTAATCTCAGCTCGTGCTCATCAAATCCCGGAATCACAGAGCAACCGTATATGATATGTGCGACGACGTCTGGATAGCCAAAAAAACCAAAAAAACCAAAAAAACCGTGTGTGTACACCGCACTCTCTGTGATCTTCCTCCCAACACAACTCGCTTGGCCTCGGACCTGACCTCCGTGCGCCGAATATTCCACAAAGGGAAGAAAGACATGGAAAAAGCTTTTCGCCATCTCCCACCAATTGCCAGACCTCGACACATCTTGCACACAAACAGACGTAAACCTTTCAGAAACACCATCTCGCACAGGGCACGAAGCTACAGGAGAGCTCCCGTTCAGAGGCGCGCCAATCCTGGCTGGAATTGTTGGCGCTGGCCCGTCCCGCCCTCTCACAGCTCCCGCGAAACCGGAACCAAGCTCTGCCCAAAAAGCCACAAAGTTTAGTTGGATGTATGTCTGTGTGGTATGATGTTCCAGTTTGTGACCGATCACTTTGTAATCTTTTGTTGTCACTCGACCGAATGGGAAGGCAAATGCTGGGTATGAACTTGTAAAACCGGGCGGACCTGGTCTGACTTGCCGGGACTCGTCCGTGGTCTTTTGAACCCCCCAAGTGGGAATGATGACACCAGGTTTCACGATCTAACAGCACAGCACCCAAAAGAGCAGCAACACACGACATGTCTAACCCTGTTTATCCTTTTTTTTCTTTCTTTCTTTCTTTCTCTATAGCCCCCCCCATTCCCAGCAATTCCTCCATGCCCTTCCCCCAGATAGCACAATCTCTCCCAAACAGGCTGGGGTCGTTGTCTCTGAATCCACTCCTCCAGTTGTAAACCAGCAAACCTCCGGATCCGTTGTTTCTTGAACCATGGGTGCCGCCTTTTCATCTTTCCTCTCTTTGGCTCTTTTCCACCCTCGGCCGGCCTTCCCGGCCTGACCGTACCTATAGTCCTCGAAAAAGTAAACACCACCCTCCCCTTGCACGACGTCCAAGCAAACGCAACCAAAGACGCTTTGTCGTGCGTCTTTGCATTGGAGGTCCACATCGAGCAGAGTAAAAGACGCCGCTTACTCAGTTGACCTCCTATCTCATGAATGCACCGGCCGGTGTGGTTCCCTACGCAACCGATCCTTTTTGCAACACATACACCCGTCCGTCTCCATTCCCAGAGCCCAGAGGCAATGCCAGATTGCCTAATCGAGACAAAAACGCTCTCCTGGTTTCCCAAGCCTTTCCCACCCCGGCTTAGGCTCAGCTGTTACTACTTTATCCCTGACAAGGCTAACAACAATGGAAAGCTGAAGGATCTTCGATGATGCTTGTGCGCACGAAAAAAAAAAGGAAGGAAAGCAAAAACACGCCAAACGGCCCTCTTTAGGCGGAACTTCGGGACTCGTCACCACCATCCTCCACTTGCTTCGTATTTACATACACCAAAATCTCCACTCTCAACCAGGAAAACAAGAAGGCAAGACAAGAAGGCAAGCCACCATGGTTGACATCACACACACACACGCACACACACACTTTCACCGTTATCTGTTCCGCAGAGCATGAACCTAGTAAAAGCGTGCCAAGTTGGTATGACTTTTGTGATCGATCAACCTAGTGCACCCACACCCCGGTCTAGTTCGCTTCAGATATAACTCCCGGGCCGTTAAGTGACAGTTTTCTCTTTGCTGGGACCGCCTGCCTAGTGGAGGGGGGTGTGAGAATGACGAGTGACTGAATCTGTGCGGTGTTGGGCGATTCGGGCCGGCCCACTGAACGACAACAGGTTACTTGACAGGCAACGACTTCCGATCCAGGGGCGCGATGAAGAAGACGAGCGGGCTGAGGATGCGATCCAGACCAATCCACACCCCCAACCCACGCACATCATGATGTACAACAACAAGCTTCCCCCTATCCTGTCCTTTCTTCCCCACCCGCCCCGTCCCCTACCCGTGCGGCGCGGTAGTTTACAGCTTGTCGTCAGCAGCAGCTTCCGGCTTTGGGTCGCTTGTCTTGAGGGTGGCGGTCATGTTACTAGCAGCGGCGGCGGCCACAGGTGTGGGTACAGGTGTAGACGCATCCACACCCTCTTCCGCCGCTTCTTCGGCTTGTCCTTCCTTGATCTCGCCCACCTTTGGGGTGGCGACGACAGTAGCGACAGATTCATTCGTCGGCGTGGCAGTCTCCACCTCATCAGTGGTAGCAGCAGTGGTGATGGTGGTGCTTTCGGAAGCGGCAGCAGCGTCCCCCGTGGTTTCAGCTGTATTATCAAGAGGACCAGTAGTGGTGGCGGCGGCATGCTCAACCGTCTTCATCTCCAGGCCTTCCTTCTCGCCACCTTCAGCTCCACCGGTTGAACCAGGAGTAGCTACGTTCTCGTCACCGTTGTGCTGCTTCTCTTGGAACGTAAAGGCATCCGATAGGTTGACGGCCAAAAAGGTCTTGGGCAATTTGACTCTGAATGGACAAGCACGCGTTAGCAAATCCACAAATATAAGCCTCTGATATATGCCCAACGTGACCAACGAGATCACCAAAACCAAGGAACCAAAGGTTGGTCCTGTTTGGGTTGACCGACCGGCCCTCTGATACAGGTCCGGCATGGCATGACATGATGCGAAGGGGCTAACGGGGGGATGGGAGTTGCGGAGCAAAGGAAGAGCATCCAAAGCCCAACAAACAGAATGACAAAGAAAGCAAAAAATAGGAACTTACTGATGGAACTTTGCCCTCAAGGTCTCAATAACAAACATCCAGTCGGCATGAGCCGTCAGGCTTCTCCTGGGCGCGCACCCAATGCAGTGCTTGCTGTCGAGCTGCACATCCAGCGGGTCGAACACATGACAGCCGGGGCTAATGGTAATCTTGATGCTGTAGTTGAACACGGGTGTGCCCTCGGCGTCAATGGGTGGGTTGGCCGGCATCTCGTACAGTTCAAAGGAGATCTGCGACAGGTAGTCCAGTTCCGGGATCGTGGCCCGCTTGATCTTAGTCTCGAGGCCGCCCTCCAGAATGCAGTTGAGCAGCGTGTAAATGTGAGATTCCTTTGTGAAGTAGATGAATGACTTGGCCTCCTCGGACGCCTGCATGTCCTCGAGGTCCTGGACGATTTCCTTGAGCAAGGGGAGCGAGGTCAGAAGACCGATCTCAAGCTTCTCGCTGTCCGAGATGCCGTATTCCTGCGGGCAGATGAAATCGAAGAGAACCTTGGCCAGCTGGTACAGCTCCCGAAGGGGCTCAAATCGGGCGTCGGTTTTGGCCTTTGTCTGGCTGTTGCCGCGGTGAAGGTGAAAGTACCTCTCTGGAAGCTCAGCGTCGACATTGCTCGAGGGTCGCAGGCCGTTGAGGAACGACCTCCTACGGAAGATCCGCTTCACAGCCTTGTGGCCCTCCTTCTCAATCTTCTCACTAAGACTCGAAGCTGACCTCTCTGTTTTAGTCTCCTCTGGCAGAGGTGCCGCTCGAACACTATCCTCCGAATCCTTTCCGCTGGCGATCGCCGGCACAGAGCTGGATGCCGTTGCCGACGCGGTTGACGTCTTCCCGTTGGACGACGACGACGACGAAGATGCCGCTGGCGACGGACCTTTTCCGAAATTGGTCTTGTACTCATCTTCAAGCATGTTCTTTGGTGGCGCAAACACCCACTCGAGGAACTGGCGATTGTGGAGGGCATCAAACTTCATGGTATCATAGAGCTCCGAGATCTTGCTCGGATCAACCTTCTCGCCATCGCAGAACTCGGCGAAGAGTTTCTCCCAGCGCTCTTTGAACAGCTCCGCATCCTCACCGCAGCACCACCTCGCCTGGATGCCCGTCACCGCATTAGCCTGCGACAAGGAACCAACCGACGCAAGCGACGAGATTGACACACCAGAGGTGGAGTTCCCATCGGCGGCGCCCTTATCACCAGAAGAGGGGTTGTTGATGGCGTTCAGCGAGTTCACTGCACCACTATACAGCTTCGCGTAGTTGTGCTGCATGACCTTGCGGTGGAAGTTCATCAGCTGCACCACCCTCGTCTGCACCTCGGCCGGCTCAGGCATGTTGTCTGGCCAAGCGAACTGAGGCGGCCTCTCGTTGCCCTTCCGAAGAAGCCCCTTAAGCTTCTTCTTCACCTTGTCCATCTCGTCCTTGGCCGCGTTAGAATCATCCAAAAGATCCTTACGAATGGTGATGAAATCCTCGGGCACATCCTTCTTGTTGAGGAAGCTGGCCGCCCAGATCTGAGCCGAAGTCACGACGCGACGCTCCGAGGAGCTGAAGACATGAACCTCATCGAGAACCTCGCGGTTCATGAGGCCCAAGTCACTGCGCATGCTTTCGCCGAGCTCCTGCGCTTGGTAGCGAGCAGAGTGCGTGGGCTCGCCGCCCCATTTGACAATGAGCTGGAGTTTGTCGAGAACGAGGCTTTCTTCCGCGGCGGTGAACTTGGACATCGTGACGCCTGACAGAGAATCATGGCGCTTAGGCGATCTCCGGGTCTTGTACGCATCGCTGTCGGCCTTGTCACCTTCGCCCTCGGTCTCGGTCTGGAGTGGGTGGTCCTCCTCCTTCATTGTGTCGATTTCGTTCTTTTTCTCAGTCTTGCCGTCATCTTCAGCCGAAGTATCGCTCTTCTTGTCCTTCTTCTTCTCCTTGTCCTCTGGCTTCTTCCTGAACATGGGTTTAATCTGAACCTTGGTGCCGGCCCAGCTGCCCTTCTTGATGAGCACGTTGCGGAGAGCTTTGAGCTTGTTGCGGTCTTCAACACCCTCCCTCATTGCCACATCCACGGCATCGAGGACACTGGCGAGGGCAGGCTCGCCGATGAGAAGAACCTCTTCTTGATGGCCCTTGAGAAGCTCAATGAACGGCGCAGTGTGGAAAGTGAACTTGTACTTTTGCTTTGGCGTTCGGTCCGCGTGACGAATGACGGACACGACACCCTTGAGCTTCCAACTCGGTTTGGGGGGCGGTGGAGGAGGAGGTTCTTGGTCATCTTGGACGGCGGTAACGGTTGTCGGCGTGTCAACCTGCATGACAGAAGGCGCCGCAGAAACAGTCGAGGGGGCAGTAGAAGGTACACTGTCAGCCACCGAAGACGAGAACTGACTGGCCAAGGGACTAGCAGGTATGCTCCCGTATTTCGAGTCTCCCTTGATCGTGATTGTCTGGCTGCTAACCACCTCACCTGGCACCTCCCTGGCCACAGCTGGCTTGTCCATACTTGCCCTGCTTTGCGCCTGCTGGGCAGCCACATGGGCGACCAACTCCCTCTCCTTATTCGCGTACGCCGCACGAACCGCCATGCTGGCCGCCATAGGGTCCACGTCGGAGATCGCAGGCGATGGAATGGGAGGGGTGAGTCCCTCTTTGCGAAGCTTCTCTTTGATGAAGATCTCCTTGAGAATGTTGGCGCAGTGATCGTAGTAATCATCATTATCCTTGACGAAACTCCAACCGTTGACATCGATTACGTAGCTCTTCCCGCCGGCGCGCAAAAAGTCGAAACCGCAAACGCGCTGACCAAACGTGGTACTGATCTTGCTGGCGATCTCCTTTTCCTCGGCGCTCAACCCTGTGACGTACCGGACCTCTTTGCCGTGCGTGTTACGCCTCACGACGCCGTCCACCACTGGCGATTTTCTCGTCTCTGCGTGGCAGTATGTTGGCCCAACCGTGTAAGCTTTTACATCTTCAGCATTGTCAACTTGCATAAAGCGTTCATAGATGAAACTCTCCTCGGGATGGGTGATGCACCTCGGGACAGATAGTCCCTCGACATACTCGCTGCTCTTGTTGCCAATCTTCCGGAAAAGCTTCCTTGCGCCGCCGCCTGCGGAAGAAGGGAAATAGATGATGATGTTGTGGTCCTCACCGCTGGTTGGCTTCTCGACAAATGGCTTCTTGATCAAGGTTCCGTCAACGGACAGGATGTCACCACCATCCAGCAGCTCAACCTTGCGGGGAGCAGCTGCTCTGGCGGCCTCCGGATCAGGATCCGTGGGCTCGAAGACAATCCCACTAATGTCCTTGATGTGCTTACACACGTCAGGTGTAAGAAGCCGGGGGCCGCCATCACGGTTGACTTCAATTCTTTGGGGAGTGGGGACGTTGATTCTATCCAACAGTCTCAAGCACAGCCTTCTGTCCCAAAGAATCTTTTGCATAGGCACATCGTTGACACAGAAAGGTTTTCTGGCCTTGACGTACGCAATGGCCTTGTCAAGCGGGAAGCCGTCCGAGTAGAATGAGATCAGGTAATCGCAGATGGGCCAGTTCTCAATGGACTCGTCAAGAATAACCTTGTCCCCAAATACACAGACGTCGAATTCGCGGTTCTGAATCAGGCGGTTCAAGATATTTCTACTAGGCTTGCTCCGGGCTTTCACGTCCAGCGCGCAGACGCCGATGACGCCCCAGGGAGCGGGCCTAGGTTCTTCCTTCTCTCCGCGGTGGTGATGATGGGAAACGACACGGTCTCCGCTAGGGCTGTGGCTGCTGGCCGCGGTACTACCGCTGAACCTGCGCTTGGCCCGGCTTCGCGATCGAGTAGGTTGAGGACGAGGAGTAGGGGTTGTTCCTGTTTTCTGCTGCGTATCGCCACTTGCTTGAGATTGCTGACCAGTCGTCTTCCCTATATCACCAACAGTTTGACCTCTCGCCTCCCGAGGAGCAAGCTGAAGGGCACCCTGATGAGATCCCTGACTTCCCGTGGTAACTGTGACGTTCGACATGGTCGCTTCAGGCTGGGCTGCCTTATTGGTAGCCATGATGCCAGACACTGACCGATGGCCAGGGACGCCAGAGATGCTATTGTTGTCGCTTCCGTTGGCAGAAGCAGCTGAGCTGATGACTCCGCGAGCAGAGGCAAGACTATAAATCGACCCAATGCTCACGCGGTTGCTGGCGCTTGCGCCGGCCTCGGAAAAGGAAGAGCGGGCGCTGCGGTAGGCGGGTTCTGGTAGTTGGTTGTGGCGATACAGTCCTGTCTCGCTCTGAGTGCTGGGCAACAGGCGAGGGGTCTCGGATTCTTCAATGGCGGTTGCCGAAGAAGAATCTCCAAAATCTCGAGGGGAATAAGGTTGCTCGGAGGGATTGGTTGGGACACGGCGGAGGCTGGTGGCGTCTTCGCTCCAGGCGTCGGAATGGGATGAGTCTCGACGGACAAGATGACCTTGGGCTGGCAGATGGGCTTTCAACGCTTGGTGAGTAATAGCCGTGGAAGGTGGGGGCATGGAGAGATTCGTGCGGTCAACGTGGGCCTCCGCGAGAGTTGTTCCAGGATCGGCCTGCTTGCTCTTGCGGTTGGTAAGACTGGCGAGAGAAGACGAGGAGAGGTTGCGCATATGGAAGCTGGTTCGGTGCGTTCTAGTTCTCACCGGCGAGACTGGTGCTGGTGGCGGCGCGCCTGCCGGTGTGACTGCTGGCGACGTTGAGTTTGCAGCTGGCTCTGCCTGTCCTTGCTCTTTTCCCTTTTCTCGTGGCGCAAAGTATCCGTTCACCGGCTCTGTGGACTCCACCGATGATAGGCCTGCTTCGTCAAGCTTCGACTTGTCAGAGTTTGTGTCCATGGCTAGGACAGAAAATGCGGGCACCGGAACGAGTTCGAGCTTCTTCCTTTGGGTTGGCACGGCACTCTCGGTGTGTGGCTTGCTGGTTCCTGGAAGGGAACAAAAGAACGAGAGGCTTCAGGGGGAAGGGAGGCTGAAAGAGACGTGTTTGTGGACGGTCTGGAAATGCTCGATACCGAAATGCTACCAGTCAGATAAGACTGACACGACGGGGATTATTTATGGTACAAGAATGGTCAATCGATACTGACAAGATGTGGCAATAAACGGTCTAGAGCTGATTTTCTACCAAGCAATAGGAAGAAACAAAACAGAAGCAGAACGAAAAACAAGAACGCCAAACACTTTTGTTTTGTGCCAGTCCCTGCCGCAATCCGATTCCGCTCTGGGGTGCCGTCTGTTCCACGTGAAAATGAAAGAGTCTGGGACAGTAGTGGCCCAGCCAAGCAGTGGCATCCGTAGATTCTCTTCAATGGCGAATGGCCAATGCGAATGGAAGGGGCCGAGAGAAGGGCACGAAGCTGATGGCCAGACTGCCACGACTGGCCTCGCTGGGCTCTCTGGATGGGCCAACCCGGCTCCCGAATCGTGGTTGCACTGCTGCCAACCAGGGCTATTTTTTCCCTGGCGGGGCAGTTTGGAAACCTGGGAGGGGCACACAAAGCATGATGACGCCCTGGCCCGCAGAGCACGAGCCAACATGTGTCATTGGGATGGTGGGGCATCTGTCTTTAATCTTGTCTCTGTTTCCGTTTGCATTGATGGGACATGCTGTCTCAACCCTGAGGGGTATTCTCATGTTCCATCTGCAAGTGATTCCTCCCACAGTCTTCAGCAGTTTGCATCGCCAATGCCTCAGTTCTGCGATCTGTGGCCACAAGGTGTCATATTGAGTGCTGTGCGTAACGGGTAAGTGCTCGCGTGACCCGCTTGGTAGTCATCCGCTTCTCTGGTGTCATGTCGAGCTCCCATAGGCCAAGCAGTTTGGCTTGTCCTAGGAAAACAGGCGGTGAAGAAGCTTTCGGCTGGCTTGCATGAAGCCCCTGTCATGGTTCAGATTCTCGATTATGGCGTCGAAAAACTGCCATGTTCGTGTGTTAATCCGGAGCGGGGGTGCCTGCCGGCGGTGTGTCTTGGCATATATGTCTTCGGCACCCTCGACCCGGCCTGGGGTCGGTGTTCGGTGGTTGTGGGGCCGATCGAAAAAGTTTGGGTGGGGTCCCAAGTCCCCTTTCCCATGTGTGGCTGAAAATTTCTGGACGGGCTTGGTTCAGCGAGGCTGCTGCTGTAAGAAAACTTCCATCACCAATATTTTACTCGCGACAAAGGCCATTGGCAGCGTATAGAGTGGTTTTTTGTGATAGAAAGCTCCTCGTGAGCTGCAACGCGACAACCATGCCTCACTCAGAGATCGACCACCCTTCGACGAAGCGGCAAAAGCGCGATGCGATCGTGAAAGCGCAGCCATCTTCAAAGAGGAGCGGCTCGGCCATTTTTGCGCCTTTCCGGGTACGCATTACCCAACCACAGAAAACTATGCAAATTCGAGATGGAAACAATTCTGACAGTCCTGAGTCCTGTAGACCATTGGTTTAGTTTCACCAACAAGCGTTCCCTTTGCCACGATTCCCCTTGGCAAAACCACCTTCCAGATCACGACTTCTGTCGGCCGTGCCCTGCAAACATACGATCTCAAGCGCGGTCTCAATCTTGTGTTCGTCACCCGCCCTCAGACTCCCGCCGATATAACCGCCACCTGTGCTTGGAAAGAAAAGGTATATGCTGCTTGGGGAAACCCGAGCAAGGGTGAATCTCAAGGATTATGGGCCTTCCAGCGCGGCAAAAAGGCTGCTGAGCTTCAGCTCCCTACCGGCCTCGATCAACCCATCAAACAGATTGTCATTTTTGGCTCGTGGATTATCGCATGCTGTGTCACGAGGATAGAGGTCTTCAAGTCGGCTACACTGGAACACTACACTACTCTCTTTACTGCGGCGGCTAAGAGGGGCGACAATGAAATTACGGGCGGCGTCTGCAACATGCCAACCTTCTTGAACAAGATCTTTGTCGGCCGGAAGGATGGTTGGGTTGAAATTTGGAACGTCAGTACCGGCAAGCTCGTATATACGATCCTGCCGCCCGCACCCAACAGCGGGTCCGTGACTTGTCTGCAACCCTCGCCCGCTCTGTCGTTGCTCGCCATCTCGTACTCTGGCGGTTCTCTGGTCATTCAAAACGTTCTCACAGACAAGAAAGTGTTGCAGATCCAGGCTGGCAGTGAAGGTGCTCCCGTTACCTGCATCTCATTCCGGACTGATGGTCAGGGTGCCGGGGAGGATGGCCGGAAGGATGGTGTTATGGCTACAGCAACTGGTTTTAGTGGGGATGTGACTTTCTGGGATCTCAACAAGGGTGGAAGATCGATGGGTGTTTTGCGCAGCGCCCACAACCCCCCATCACGCAACAAGGCGGCTGGTGGCGGTATCAGCAAAATCGAGTTTCTTCCCGGTCAGCCCGTGATCATCACAAGCGGTCTCGACAACTCTCTCAAGTCTTGGATCTTTGACGAGACACCATTCTCGCCAGTACCTCGCATTTTGCACCAGCGAAGTGGACATGCGGCGCCTGTCAGCTGCCTGCAATTCTTGCCGTCTGATTTCGATGGCGCAGAGGCTGGAAACAAGTGGCTTATGAGCGGTGGGCACGATAGGAGTCTCTGGGGATGGAGTTTGCGAAGAGACGGTCAGAGTACCGAACTATCACAAGGTGCCATTCGGAAGAAGGCAAAGAAAGCCGGTATTCTTGCTGGTGGGTCTTTAATTCAAGGCCCAAGCACAACCTTGGAGGATCTAAAGGCCCCGGAAATCACATGCATCGCATCTTCACTGAACCGCGATGGTGGTATTGGTGCTATGCCCGGAAAGCAGGTCATTTGGGACAAGGCCAACAGCACAAAATACTCTAATGCCGAGCTCAGCGGAATGACGGGCTGGGAGAGTGTCGTTACCGCTCACAAGAACGACCCGTGGGCTCGCACATGGTTTTGGGGACGAAAGAGAGCTGGTCGTTGGGCATTCAAGACTGGCGACGGCATGAATGTTTCCACTGTGGCCATCAGTTCATGTGGCACTTTCGCTGTGGTCGGGTCGGAGGGAGGCAGTATCGACACTTATAACCTTCAGTCAGGTCGGCACAAGCAACGTTTCCCTTCCAGGTTGACACCGGCCCAATTGAGGCAGATCAAGATGATGCAGCTGAGAGCGCTGGACAAGGTCAACGAGCTTCAGGCACGGTCAGCCCAGAGCTTCCCGCCGGGCACTGGCAAGCACACAGCGGCGGTAACAGGTCTTGTTGTTGACTCTCTCAACACAACCATTACCTCGTGCTCGCTCGACGGTAAGATCAAGTTCTGGGACTTTTCCACCGGCAACTTGATCGACGAAATCAACTGGGCGCCCATGACCAAGATAGTGACCTGCCGCTATCATCCAGGCAATGACCTTATCGCGTTTGCCTGTGACGACCACTCCATCCGGGTTGTCGATATTGGAACCAAGCAAACGATCAGAGAATTCTGGGGCTGCCGGGGAGACATCAACGACTTTTGCTTCTCCAATGACGGCAGGTGGATCATTGCTGCCTCTCAAGACTGCATCATTCGCATCTGGGATTTGCCCACAAGCCATCTTATCGACGCATTCCGCACGGAAACTCCCTGCACCGCCCTCGCCTTCTCCAACACGGGCGAGTTCCTAGCCGGCTCGTGTGAAGGCAGCCTTGGTGTTCAACTCTGGACTAACAGAACGCTCTTCAAGCACGTCCCAACCCGGCAAATCTCGGACGCCGAGATTGGCGAGGCGGCCGGCTCTCTGCCGACGGCATCCGGTGAAGGTGGCGAAGGTCTCATTGACGCTGCCTTTGAGGATGATGCCTCGGAACCAGCCGATGATGGCGTAACTGCGCCAGTAATTGACCAGCTCTCCTCTGACATGATGACCTTGTCTCTGGTCCCCAAGAGCAGATGGCAAACCCTTCTGCATATCGACTTGATCAAGCAAAGAAACAAGCCAAAGGAGGCCCCCAAGGCGCCCGAAAAGGCACCATTCTTCTTGCCATCTGTTGGCGGATCGAACTCGCTATTACCTCCTATTGAAGACGACAAGGAGGGCAAGGAGGTTGTATCGAGGATAACGCAGCTAGATGCTACGAGGCAAGAGCAGGCTTTCTCCAGCAAGCTGACTGCCTGCGGGGAAAAGGGTGATTGTAAGTTTCCCGCCGTTGTGATGATTGGATAACAAGATGGCTGACCCTGCATACAGACACCGAGTTTATCGAGCACCTCAAATCTCTTCCTCCTTCGGCGGCTGATCTTGAGCTCCGGTCCCTCTCCATGGGCAACAGTGAGCACGATTACGAAAATAACGAGTTGCTTCACTTTATCAAGGCCTTGACCAGCAGGCTGATCGCCAGAAGAGACTACGAGCTGACACAGGCGTGGATGACTGTGTTCCTGAAGCTGCACTACGACCTTGTGATGGCCAACGACTGTCTTCTCAAGGCGCTGGACGAGTGGAAAGAGCACCAAGCGCGGGAAAGAGATAGGCTGGATGACTTGATTGGGTACTGCAGCGGCGTTGTTGGATTCTTGAGGAATCCCAGGACATGAATCAAATGTTTTTGTTTTGTTTTTCTGGTAGCATGTAATGTTGGAATCGAAAGTGAAAACCAGGAGAAACTTATATATCACTAACTTTGCTGGAGTATTACTCTCACTAGGTTTGTCGCTCTCTGCTCTTCTGTCACCAATATCGCTCTATCCAAACAACCGATCCAGCACCCTGTCAAAGGCGTTCCTGTCGTGACGTTAGTAAAAAGAAAGGGTCTTTCGCAACTGATATAGAAAAATACGTACTTTGGGGGGCTGGAAACATATGTCCTTTGGTACTCTTCAATTTCATCGACATTCTTTACCAAGTCGATCTCATCTGAGCGATGCAGTTTTGTCTTGTTGACAAACTTGTATCCTAGATACAAAATCGGACATACCGCAATCATTGTAAACCTGTTCTCAGTCAGCTGGGCACTCTTGACTTGGTCCGGAATTAGACTTACGAAAATAAGAACGTTGGCACATCCCACTTTCCGGGCAGGAAAACCGTGTACCCTCCGACAAACGTCATGACGGACGTCCCGATCAGCGCATACCACGCCGCATAAGGTTGCAACATGGCCTTGTACGGCAGGTCGTCTCTCTTGAACCCCTGAGCCTTCATCCCATAGTAGAACCGCAGGTACGTCACACACATGCAGGCAAAGTTGATCAGTTGGCTCGCCGTGACCAAGTTCACAAACCACTGAAGCACCACTGCGGCATCGTTTGAGACCTGCAAGAAACTCAAGAGCGAGATTCCCAAAACTACCAAGACGGCATACAGAGGCACTCCCTTAGTTGTGACCTTTGTAAATATCTTTGGAGCCTTCCCCTCTAGCGCCATGCCGTAAAGAGACCTTGAAGCGCAATAGACATAGCTGTTTCCCGCCGAGAAGGCCGCCGTCAGGACCATAGCATTGACAATATCCGGCAGCACCCTGATGTTCAGCCGGTTCATCGCAATAACATATGGGCTTGCAGCTGCGCCCGGTGCACCCGTCGAGAATGCTATCTTCATCTCCTCGTCAGTGTATGGCACGAGAACACCAACCGCCAAACTTCCGAGCATAAAGAATGTCGTTAGCCGGTAAAACACGGCATTGAAAGCCCTGGGCATCACCACTCTCGGGTTTTCCGCCTCCCCGGCTGCCATGCTCACATAATCCGGCCCTGCTATGGTGAACGATGCCTGGATCAAACACTGCAGAAATCCTAGAAATCTCCCCAAGTCTCCTGTGTGGTACAACTCGGCAAAGGCGCCTGGATCGCTCCAGTATCGAAACCCAAACCTGTCTCCTGTCGGGTTCCCACCGCACATTACCACCACGGTAAAGATCAAGAGGGCAATAATGAGCAGCACTTTTCCCAGCGCAGCCCAAAACTCCACCTCTCCATACCACTGCACAGCCAGCACGTTGATCAACCCATACAAGCAGATGATAATGGCGATGATTCCTCCAGCGGGTACAATCTCGGAGCCTTTCCAATAATGCAAAATAACATTGCAGGCAACAATTTCAAACGGCACCAGCGCGGCCTCGAAGATGAAGAAATTCCACCCGCAGGCAAAACCAAAGGCTTCGTCGACATAACGGCCAGCGAGTCGGATGAATGGCGAGGAAATGGGAAGGTAGGTCACCATCTCGGCCATGCAGAGCGTCACGGCAAGGATGAAGGAGCACCAAATGGTGAAGGCGAGGAAGAGGGAGGCGGGTCCACCTTGGAGGAGACCACGGCCGATCTGGACATAGAGGGCTGTGCCGATTGTCCCGCCAATTCCTATCTCTGCGTGTTAGTTACGAAAAGAAGCAAGAGCAGTGGGGTTGCCTAGGGCAAATGGTTACCTATAAGTTGAATGTGACGAGACTTAAGCTGGCGTCTCATGCTATGCTCTTCTACCTGGGACCCGGAGAGCGACGGCGATGAAGGGGGGCCCCTTTTCTTTTCGTCGGTGCCACCATTGCTGAGAGAAGATGATAAGCCCCCTTTCTCCTGATCATGGCCTCCTGGGTTGGCAATAAGGTCGATTCCCGTGGAGGACATCGCTCCGTGGTGATTTATTTCAGTTGATCTCGATGGATTTGTTTGAGTAGGAGTGAAAAGAATTCCACCACAAAGATCATTCTGGTGATGCTTTTCTTTTTGTAAAAAATATCACGGGGAACCAGACCGAGGCAATTGGCGGTGTCTTGCAGGGAGACCGAATGTTTTGACGGAAGGAGCAATGCTACAACGGATGCAGAGATCAATGTTGTGCTGGGTCGAGTAAACGATGGTTGGTTAGGAAGGGCAAGTACGTCACTTTTTGAAGCACGTAATTCAATTTTCTAAAGACGGCCCACGGTGATCAGATCCCAACGGGGAAAGGAGGATCCAACGAAAATATCTGTAGGTTTTAGCGACTGGAGGAGAGGACGTGGGGGAACCACCCGGATGTGTGCCGTTCGCCGGTTCGTGACACTTTCCTTGCATATCCTCCACAGCACGAGGTGAACGCAACCGGGAAGCACCCTGCTGTCGCCTGTAAAGCCGATCGGGGGTCGCCGAAGGATCTGAACTGTGGAACGTGCCAAGGCCGGTCCCGTTCCGATTCGGTATTCAACGACAGCCGTAACTGCCGTCCGAGATTTGGTCCGACTGGATTGTCTGATTCAACACTTTCAGCGGAACAATCGCACAGAAAATAAACTCAAATGCCATTTCATTCGAAATCTCTCGTACATGCGCTAACCACCGCAATGGCGGTACCCGGACAGCAGACAGGTCTGGGACGGCTGCCCAGTGGGCTTTGGGTCGGTCAAACTCAAAATGACCATGACGTCTTGATTCAAGTTGGGTAGGTACGGTGGCTGATTTGGGGCATGGTATTCGATCCTCCGGTCTTTTTGCAAAACAAACCCACGATCTCGTCCTCGTCCCATGACATTTGTTAACTGAACCCATCGACAAAAATCCCAATCGCAGACGTCACATCGCATCGTCCAGAGAACAGGCCCGAAGGCACCCCACATTCGGGTAGGCCATCACCATGTGCCGGGGAACAAAGTCCAGAATGAGCTGTGGTCATTTCCATGTCAGCTTCCACGAACGGTGCCACCCTTGGTGCAACGAGCCTCAAGTACAGTTCATCGGGCAAAAAGACGAGCGATGCGGCCACTGTATCGCGAAGACCCAGGTGGACACTTCAAGAGCCAGCAGGCTCCAGGATGCTTGGGATTCATATTGCAACGATGCGAAGCAGGAGGTGCTTGTGTCTCTCCGGGAAAAGATCATCTCCGCCAACCGGGAAGTCAGGGCTCTCAAGGAAGAGTTCCCCGACCTGGACGGTCTATCATCTGAGCTAGAACGAGTACGAAAAGAACAGTCTGAAACCATGCGGATGATCCACGCACAAATGGAACGGGCGAAGGAGGAAGGGGCCATGAAGGAACTGTTGCTCATGCAAGAAAGGAAGAGTTCTCTCCAAAGGAAGAGGGACTCCGGGCGTTGTGAGAACAGGGCCACGGGGAATCAATTACTCGAATCTCTTGACGGGGATATTGAGCGCCTGAATGAAGAGCAAGTGATGCTGATGGAAAGGTCTCCCGAGCTTACCAGGCTCATCTGGCTGGATCGGCAACTGGTGCAGCTGGAATCCAACGAGACAACGCTGTGTTCACACGACAGTCTAGCAAAGCTAGATGCTATCACCAGAAGCCGGGATGTTTACGTGGCCGACGAGATCAGACTGACAGAGGAACGGCTAAGCAACCTCAAGTCTATCGAGGGGCGATTGAGACATCAGGCAATGCAAGAAAAGGCAGAGGTCAAGAACGCCCGATGTGAAGGTCGTGCGGCTGCTCAGAAAGAGCCTGACAGGTATGTACGGCAGTTTTCTCTTCTCCCACAACCTTTTCTCGTATATTTTTGACAATAGGGTGTAGTGATTTGGTTCAAGTCGAGGATACTCCCGTCGCATGTCCCGAGACGCTGTCGCTTACCACCAACACAAAACGCAGTCTTACTACCGCCGCGGCCCCCGAGACCCTATCATCTACCACGAGCAGACCAAGCATTCCAATACCTCGTTATTCATTGCCTCGTTCTTCATTGCATCGCCCGTCTAGCTATATTTCCAGGCAATCCATTATCGAACAGAACCAGCCTCGTATTCTGTATCGAATTTTCACTCTAGCCACTGATCCCGCCGAATGCAGCTCCAGATGGTCGTTGAGGGCCTCACAACATTACGGCGAGTAGCCTGCTTGCCGTATTCTTGGTTTCCTACAAAAAAAGAAAATCCAAAAAGAAGCAAACAGAAGCAAACCGTCCGTGTTTTTCTATCCCCCCCCTTGCTGTCTATTCTCCTCCAAAAACTGCCTCACCTCCTTTACCCTCGTCACCTCCCCCTTCTCCTTTCCCATGGTATTCTTCTTCTGGGTATAAAACTTGACTCTATCATGTGCCAACTTTCCAGCGCGGCGTTTATCAGTTGGACAGCGCAACAGCGGAATCAGAACAATGGCGGAGAGCGTATCAAAGACTTTTTGGGGCGTCACCCCGTGGCGGGCGGCCACCTCGTCGTACGGGAAGGTTTCCTCGGCCGTTTCGGCAATGTCGATGAGCAAGTTTGGAGACGGCTTTTTGCGGAGGGGGATGGTGAATTTTGTCTTGTTGAGAGGCTGTTTTTCGGGGGCTGCGGTGGGTGCTTTCAACAATTGGGGTGGTGGTGGTGGTGGGAGCACTGGTAATATTTGCGTCTGCAGTTGAGAGGATGGCTGAAGAGGAGCTTGCTGAAGCCAACGCATGTGCTCTTGCTGAACTACGGTGCAATGAAGGCCGGGTGGCTTGCATGGGCTTTGATTATGAATCGGACTTTGGACAGAGGTTGGGCAACATGGGCGCCCTGGCGTCGATTGCGAGCCCGGTGGAATCAACATGTGTCGTGGTTGTTGCTCTTGTTTCGGGTTGTGAGGTTGCAATACCGGTGGACTCTGACTTTGCATTGGACGTGGATTCATCCACGGGTTTGGGCTCGAGTTCATGTTCAAGTTCATGTTTGGTTGTGGCATTGGAACAAGACTTCCCATAGAGTACATTGCAAAGGGAATAGCGTTTGGTCCAAATGCTGCTTGGTTGATCATCTGACTGGACATGTGTGTGCTGCTAGTGATGAGAGCATTGTTATCTGATGGTGAAAGCATTTGACCTGTCTCATACGCCAGATTGTTCATTGCGATCCCCCCAAAATCGAGGCAGGGGACTTGCTCGAAACATGGCGACGATGTGGAATTGAACAAAGCGCTGGAACTGGCGAAAAGCGATGTTGGATGGCTTGTAGATGGCATTGGCTGCGACATCTGTTTGGGTGAAACTGCCACCGACATGCGTGGCACGCGACTGATTGGAGGGAAATCCGTAGGGAAGGCAAAGCTTTCAAGAACTTGGATTAATGTACTGGGTTGTTCGGGGCTCATTCTGGGGCTAGGATCCTGAGATGGGGCTGGCCCAGTGTCAGTAGTTCTAGTGACGCTGCTGGGTGGTGCAGGTTGATCGGAAGCATGGCGATGGCTAGCAGAAGCTGGATGTAACTGCGCGCTGGTTTTGGTTATTCTAGAAACTGCCAGGTCTAGCTTTTGATTGTTCAGGTGTGGGTTTGGGGCTGGCTGGTCGTTCAGGCGTGGCTTCTTGACGGGACAACAAGATATAAACTCCACTTCATCATCGTCCGCCGTCCGTTTGGCTGGGATTGCTTGAGCGGGCTTTGCTGCCACTAGCTGGGACGCTGAACCCTTCTCCTGCTGTTTCGAAGACGACATGATGGCTACTTTTTCGTCGGCAGTGGATGTGTGGGTGCGAACTGGCTTCAGGGCAAGCGCGAGTTATATGTCCAACGATTCAAAGCATCGCGTTAAAAAGCTGGCGGTGAAAAAGGAACACATGGGAGCCTGTCATTTGATCCGATAAGTACTTCACAGGAGGCATCTTTGAAGAGTTGGAATGCGGGACAAGGGGACTATTGAATGGATGCAGCTTGTTGTACATGGCTTCATGATTCAGCAGGAGAGCAAAGCTTGGGCTGTTGTGCGCATTAGGATGAAATGTAGAGTAGACCTTTCGATGATTATGCATCAAGGTTCTCAGCTGAGGCTCTATATACCTGAAGTAAAAGGTGAATGAGGGGTTCCAATATGGTATGTTCACCATGTTGGAGTCTTGTGTTTTGTCTCAGAAAGGTGCAGCTCCTGAACAAGGGGAAAGGGGGTGCCAAGATCTGAGCTACGCTACTGCAGCTGTCACAAGTCTGTGAGCAGCTGGCCACCACTGCGTGGGTTCTGAGTCCCCACTCGCCTATGGCCCAAGCTCCCAACGGCAGGGCAAGGCTGAGCTTCTGCCTTGTGAATTGCTCCCCGCATCATCTCCAGCTCTCCCTAATTCTTCCACCAACAATCTTGTGTTTGTCTCCCAACGAAATCGAAGTAACTACCAAACTTGCTTCCAAATACACGCCCAAAGAAGCCATAAGTATTTTTTTCGACCCAGAAGCGATCACGAACCGAAGAAGCACCACCATGGCGAACCAGGCAGGAGGGGCCAACGAGCTGCTATCCGTCCAGAAGTCATCAGACTCCGGTCTCCAAATCATTCTTCACCCACTCCCGATCCTTGAGATTTCCGACTTTATTACCAGAGGTTACCAAAGGAACTACAAGGGCGCCGTTGTTGGTGGACTTCTTGGTCAGCAAAATGGCCGCGAGATCACTATTGAGCACAGTTTCAGCATCAAGTCAGTGAAGAAGGAGGAGGATGGTGGTGTCTACGAGCTCGATGAAGAATGGTTCAGGCAAAGATTGGATCAAAGTATGAGAATTCATCCAGTCATTTAAGCAGTACGCGTTTTGGCAACTAACGTGGCGGAAGTGAAACTTGTCCACAAATCACCACAGCTCGACCTGGTAGGCTGGTATGCCCTCGTGCCCAAGTCGGGCCCAACAGTCCTCCACCTGCCAATCCACCGCCAAATCAGCACTGTCAACGAGTCCGCCGTATTGTTAGGATTCCATCTGGAGGACATGCTTTCTCCCGCGGCTGGGGACCCGCTTCCAATCACGATATATGAGTCGAACATGGAGGCCGAAGGTGAAGATAAGGAGATGAAGGATTCCGAAAACCCAACCAACATGGTTCTCCGCTTCCGCAAACTTCCCTACGCAACTGAGACTGGAGAGGCCGAGATGATAGGCATGCAGTTCATTCGTGAGGGTGGCGCCAACGCTTCGGCAGATGATACCCCAGTCGAAACCAAAAACATCGCTGAGCAATTTGAGCAAAAGATCGCCGTGACGGATGGCAAGGGCAAGCGTAGGGCCGTTATGACCTCTGGTTCCGTTTCGAAGAACCCAGTCAGTCCGAGTAAAGGCAAGGGGAAACAAAAGGACGAGCCCTCCTCTTCCCCACCGCAGGCCGAGCCACCCAATCCCGACATCAACCTCACCAGGTCAGAGTCAGAGTACATGGCTGCGCTCCAAGCAAAGTTCAATGCTATCAAGATGCTCAAATCACGTATCGCTTTGATCATCACCTATCTGCAACGCCTCCCTCCCACTTTCACGGAAGGAAAGCAAACCACACAGGAAGCTTCTGATGCTGCTCGTGCCTCTGGCGGCCAATACACGATTCCCTCGAATAACATACTCCGGCACATTCAGTCGCTGGTCACCAACATTGACCTTGTCACCCCTGCTGAACAGGCTGCTTTGCGAAAGGAAATGCTGCAGGAGACCAACGATGTAAAACTCATCTCTTTGATCTCTGACTTGTTGACCAGCGTCGCTGAGGTCAAGGAGGCAGGTAAAAAGTTCAGCATCCTGGAGTCATCAAAACAAACACGTGGACCGAGAGGTGGTGTTGGGTATGGCGGGCCAGTGGGAGACAAGAGCAATGACTATGAATTAACCGGTTCCTATAGCCCTATTCATTCGAGGGGACATGCTGAGTTTGGCACGACAGGGTCTGTTTCACAAGAGTTTGGTGGTGCCTCCGATATGCTTCACAACCTCTCTGATTAAAGTGCTCGTGACGACGAGAGCGGACCACAATAAACACCGAGGGGCTCTACAAAAACAGGAGGTGAAGGGGTTGGGGAGCGCTAAGGGCAGCAGACATGTACATGCACGAAACATAACGAATATGTGTCCCCGGTGAGCAAGATAAAGCGATGACAATTATGATGAGTTTATGTATGGCGTTAGACATCCGGGCAAGACAGGACAGGGGCATGAATCAGGGTCAGGAAATCAGGCAAGGGCATGGGCATGGAAAGGAAACATGATTGGTGGTAGCATCAGCCAGTCACCACGAATACAGGAAAATGCTATGCCTTTGAGCCAACAAAGCTATACACCGGTAAAAGTCATGCAAAATTAGAGACTACTTGATTACTAGTCTGACTGGTGACCTCACAAAAACTCCCAAAACAGATATAGCATGTGTGAGTGAGAAAATAGACAGCGACCAAGGAGAAACAACACAGTAGAATTGGTCTGCCTACCCACATTCAAGCCCCAACCAGCTTCCGAACCCCTCTGCTCTCTATCACCATATTGTTATCGCTCCCCTGATGTGAATCACAGCTCTTCATCTGCTCCATATTTGCTTACCTGCTGCGCTTGGAACCTTCTGCAATGCCCAGTGGCATTATCGATAGCACAGCAACATCTGATTTGGTGAACCCTTGGTGTTCATTGAAAGGAACAAAGCCAAAGACGAAAGATTGATCACACCAAGGAGATGAAAACAGCATCATCGTGAAAGAGACAGAAAGATAAAAAAAATAATAAAAAGTAGTGATTAGAAAAAGGCAAAAAGGTCATGTCCCCCATCTGTCTATCCCATCCCAGTCTTTGTTGCTTCAAACCGCTGGAACCTAAAAGAGAGAGAAAAAAACAAAGTGATGACAGTAATAGTAGGTAAGAAATGATCGCACACTCTAATAAGAGAGAAAGTGGCAAAAAAGTAATCAAGAAAAAAAACATCCAAAAAAAAAATCAAAAGAAAACACTGCCAATCCCTGATTTAGGGATGACAAGGTATCATCGTGGTAATCATTAGACCCATTTCCTGTCCACCCATCCATCTATATTGTTGCTTTGGCAATACCGAAAAAGAGATGTCTTCATATACAAGAAGCTGAGATCAAAGAAGAGAGGTCGAAACCGAGGCGGGGGGCTGATCATCATGAGTCTGCACAGTCTACTCGGCTTCAATGACGACCTTGAGTACGAGATTGCCGTCGTCATCCACGGTCCTGCTCGCGAGCTCAAACGCCCCCTTGGCATTGTCGAGGCCCTTGAAGCGGTGGGTGACCATCTCGTCCAAGTTCGGCAGAACATACCCGCCACGGGTTGGTCTGTTGCGGGCGCAGAGGAGCTTTATTCCGGTAGCATAGGTGTTGGCATACCGAAAGATACCCAGGATGTCAATCTCGCGTAGATGGGCTACCGACATGGGAAGGGTTTGGATCGGCGTCCCCATGCCCACCATGATGACCTTTCCTCCGGCCTTGGTGGCGTACAGGGCTGTGTGCATGCACACCTCTTTGCCAGTACATTCAAACGTGATATCGACGCCATCGCCCTCGTCATCGATCAAAGGGCTAGAGTCGTTTGCCTCGGCGAGCATCTCGGCAGCGAGTGTCTTGGCCGTGTCAAGGGAACTCTGAAACGAGATGGTGCTGGCGGGTGTCATGACGCCTTCGCAAGGCGTCGACGTGCCCGAGTTGCTGCTGTTGTACAGTGATGAGCAGCTGGAAGAGGTGTGGAGCTGTTTTGGCACCACATAGCCGTGTGTGGCAAAGCCTTTGGCGATGGCAAAGTTGACCCTGCCTTGGTCCACATCTGCAATGGTGACGGTAGAGCATCCGGACTGGCGAGCCATGGCGGCGGTCAGAAGACCAACAGCTCCCGCACCAAGTACAAGTGCACTGGAGCCAGGCGTAGGAGTGGCCCGGTTGACAGCATGCAGGGCTACTGAGAGGGGCTCAAGCAGAGCAGCAGCATCAAAGGAGATATTCTCGGGGAGCCTAGAAAGACAAGGTTTAGGCGTCCGATCTATGACGAGACATGTAGATTGCCAAACATACTTGTGACACCACGTTGCGGGGTGGTTTATGCGATCTTGCAAAGTGCCCTGGAAATGCGGGAACGATTTGGCACTGCTTCTGAACCGCATCTTCTTGCAGAGGTTATACCTCCCCTGGCGGCAGATACCACACTGGCCACAGGGTATACCGACCTCGAGTGCAACGCGGTCACCAACATTAAAGCCGGTGACGTGAGGCCCGATGGCAACGACGGTTCCCGAGGACTCATGACCCAGAGAAAGGGGCTGGCAGGCACAAAGGTCACCGTTGGCGAACTTCTTGTAGTAGGACACATCAGATCCACAGATTCCTGTAGTCTTGATGGCAACCTGTAGTTCACCAATCCCCGGTTCTTGGATATGTCTTTGCTCCTAAACGTGGTGTGAGCAGCTTGACCATTGGACGCAGCTGGCCGAAAATGTCAAGGCTGAGAAACGACCCCTATCATAGTCCCTGTGTAACCGACCGATCTAAGATCTCTTGGGGCACCCAGGGGTCAGAAGGCGAGGGGCGGGGTGACAGCTATAAAGACAAACTTACCAATCGTAAATCACGCGGGCCATGCAGGACTGACGCATTGATCGTTGAAGCCTTTGACATGGCGGGTATGTGCATTGGCGCCGAGTCACCAGTTGCGGAGGGCGCCATCTTCAAGGAAGGGAAACGGGGGGCGTGGGATGTAAGTGGGATGTAGAGGTGGGATAGGTGTGTCCAGCCAACGAGGGGCCGTAAAAAGGGGTCTTCCCCGTGGGGTTTGGGAATCCGGGGAGCGCAGCTAGGGGACCAAAGGCTTGCTGTGTGATCCGAGAAGCACCACTGCGGCTCTGTTTGGTGTACGTGGGCGCGGGATGATGTGAGTTGAAGGGTGGTCAGGGAACGCGAGAGAATCGAGGGACAGAAAAAGATAAAAATGTGAAGGGGCAGAGGCAAGTCTGGTGGCGACGCTTGTGTATGGTTATGAAGGAGGGGGTGAAAACCTCTCAGGGCCAGGGGAAACGGATCTGGAGTGGATGGAGCAAGTGAGGAAAAGCTGGCGGATGCTCGTAAACTCAGATCAAGAGTGGGGGTCTCGCCAGGCTCTTTAAGTATAGTAACGACGGTTTGGTTGCTATGATATGAAGCACTGACGTGCTGATATGTGTCAATCCTTGGTGGATGCAGTCCGGGGGTGGGAAGGTAGGAAGCAGCAGCGTCAAGAAACCAGGGGCTAGACAAGGTTCAGGAGCGGAAGTGAAGATGCTTGTCTTCCCTCTCTAGAGCCAAAGCACCACTGTGAACCAGCCGGCTCACCCAGTCAGATATCGACTAGTTATCTCTACTTCTGCACAAGGGAGCAAATCTTAAGGGACCATCCATGCGCTCCATAGCAGCGCAGAGAGAAGCTCCATAATCTCGGGATCTCATGCAAGGAGGCTAACGAGGGTTTGTTGCTTCGGTAGGACATCCCATCATCCATGTCCGAGGACGCTACGGCAGCAGCATCGCGACATTCAAGGGTAGAAAAGCTTCACCCATCCGGCGCCGGAGGCGGTTCAAAAGCACCGAGAATCCCCACCAGCGCCACTGTTTGGCTTCTGCGTCTCTGCACTTTTGATGTGGACATATGTGCATGTATGTGTATGTATATGCTGTGGCAGCTGTGTGCAAGTACGGTAGGTGAACTGTGGTGGCGGCGTGCTGTGTACTGGAACCTTGAGTGATGCGGGAGAACGGGATACGCACCGCAGGCCCCTGGCAAGTATGGGTACCTTGAGCACGTTCCAGAGTCGCAACTGTCGAGGACAGTGTATGTTGGAGATCAGCCAGGCCAGTCCTGGTGCAATCCGAGAGCACTTGGGGCGAGGGTCTTTCCCGTCTGGGTCTGCTCGAACCGTCTGAGTGGACCGCTTTTCGACAAAAATGAGGTACTGTCCGAGAAGGGCACAGAGTGCCGGGATCTCGACGCAATGGAGGAACGAATAGCTGGCTTCCATGCAGCAACATGCATGTATATGTCAAGTACGGCTACTTGGCCGCGGCTTGTCTGCAGACAGCTAGGGTACCTATCACTTATCGCCAGAGGCTGGGTGCTCAGACAACAATAACCGGGAAGAGGGAAACCGGCAGATTGCGAAGCCGACAACGGCTTGCGGCCGAGGGAAGAAGAGTCAGAACGATGAGAATAGAAGCCAGGTCGACCGCCAACGGGGACAGGGTAAGTCGGCGGTAACGGTAATATCAGACGGAAGGCGGGTGCCCAGGGCCGGCTGTTCCAGTGCTTAGCGAGGCTACACAACTCCCGGCCACTACAACGTCGTCCGGGATATGACGATATATGTATAGGCAGCAGAACCCTCACCTCGCCCCGGCAGGTGGAGAGATGCTCGTGAAGAGCTTTACACCGATGGGGAGCAGAGGATGCCTGTAGAGCCGAAGGTGGTGTGGGCCGAATTGTGCACTCCTAAGAGCGATCGCGGACTTGGGTCAAAGGTGTCAAGCTGTCTTGATGGGTGGACGGAGAGAGGACGGGGAGGGACGAGAAGTCTGGAGGAATTATGAATGGGGCGGGGGGGTTGGAGAAGGGTGTGTGGGGATGCGGTGTTCGCATCTGGGCTGTGAATGGCGTCGATGACGAGTTAGAGGGGCAAGCCAGATGTAGGCAAAAGGGAGGTAGGTGGGATAAAAACCTGGAGAGAGACGGAAAAGAATGAAACGCTCGAGTCAATCATGAAGATTGCGCGGTACCTAGGTACAGAGCACCTGCCTTGCCTAGGTACCTACCTACCTTAGGTATCTACGGCTACCGCGTCTACCCTAGGTACTCACTCCAGGTTGAAGGCAAGAACCCTATCTGTTGGTTCTCTGCACCTTCGTCCTTTTTTTTTTTTTTTTTTTCTTCCGCTTTTCCCCTGCCGCGCTGCCGATAACGCGATCCAGGGGTGACAAAGTGCTGACATCTCCTGGGGAAGAGCCGGGCCGCGGTTGGGGTCGCTCTGGGGAACGGATGTGTCTCCGCACAGTGAAGTAGCCTCCCGGGTGCAACCCAAAAGCTGTTCTCCAGCTCAGCTCGGAAACCTGCCTCGTTTGTACATATTTTCTGGCTGTGTGTACGCTGATGCTTGTGTTGGAGGTAGAGCTCTCTATCTGTGGCAGATCGACGCGGTGGAAGGAAACCCCTTGGAGATCACTCGCTAGCCTCATAGTAATAGCTCTCCAAATTCTTGAACCCCACATGTTGCTAACCCCGCTCCACCACAGAGCATGGGTTCGTTCCAAACGGCCCGGAAGTGGGCCGGTCAACATGCCCCAATACGACTGGGGACCCGTTGATATCTCAACGGCTACGACGACAACAGCTCGCTCGACATGGCTCGAATTCTAACCCGTCTGTGATGAGTCTGTCCGGATCTAGAAATGTCCTGCGAACAATTCATGCCGAGCACGGAAGAAATCGCTCTAGCGGTCAGGAACCACGGGCTGTCAAACTGAGGAGACAAATGAACGATATGCACCGTGTATTTTGCCGGCCCTATGGCGAAACCTGCGCACATGGCATGGCAGGGGTAGCTTCCACTTTTTTTGGTATTTGAAACGGAGCACCAACTTCCAGCAGTGCTGACGAAGCCAGATTCGCCGTGATTTGCCCTCTCGAAGAAAGTATATCTCGGGAGAGGTGATGTCCAGCCGCCGCTGCACAAAGACTGAGTGAGTGCCGGAAGACCTCTTACTCGGAGGCGGGATGCTGCGGCCCTGGAAGCGGCCCAACAGCCAATTACGATACGAACATGCACATTTATCGAGTCCTTATCAAAATACCGACAAGATACAGCGGTCGCACAGTGGGTGCCCGAGATCGATTACGCCGTGTTGATCTTGAGTTCCAGACAAGACGACTGATAACAGGACAGGTACATAGTCCGTACATGCTCCTTATCGAACGCACCCGGATCTTTGTCGGATGCTTCCTCGTCCCTCCTGTGCAACCCAACCGAGGAACATGAGGTTGGAGAAAACTGGGGTTGGACGACCCAACAACCAGCGGCTCTAAGAAGAAGAAAAAAAGCAACAACGCCCAGACCTGCCCCACGATTCCATCATCGTATCGCGCTAGCAGGGGCGGGAGCGGCGTGTGGGGCCACTAGGCACTTCGGACCAAGATAGGCAGATCCTAGCTGGCGAGATTTTCCAGCACTCGATGACTGAAGAGACTGATGACGAGAACGACTCCTTACAGAGCGCTCTCGCTCAACTCAAATATCCCGCTCATACATCAAACGCACGCGGCAGTGTTGCTTCAGAGTGGCCAGTATCTCATGACGGTTCAAGACACGTCTCCCTCAAAAGGAACGCTCAATGAGGAAAGCCGGGAGATGCTGCTGCTCAAGGTGCCTATCTCGCAACTCGCAAAGCGGTCCAGGTCGTCAGGGCTTACGGCCAGCTGGCCGATATTCCACGAATATACACGCCATGAACTCTCACGTCATGGGGCTCCTAGCCTGTAGGTTGGTATCCCCGCTCCTTGTTATGGAACCGATGGTGTTGTCAGGACCCGGGACCATCGGCGCCAGGTCTGCATGGAAGGCGTAGTGTAGGCCAATCCCACCATCAAATTCACGAACACCTGCCGTTGCATCGGGCCAAACTGCTCCGGGTTCCCGAAGGCCTAGCTACATGCTTAGGAACCGCTTCCGTCGCTCCGGCGAAGATTCGGCCCTGCCTCCACAGAGAGCAAAGTCGATCTTGTTCCCATGTGCGCCGGCGAGAAGAGTTGGAATTCGCTAGCGTTCTACAGATGTTGGAAGGGCATTGGGTGCCTTGCCCCTCGCTCGCAGCGGCAGCTGTGTTTTAATGGAGTTTTTCGCAGAGGTTACCAGTACCAACAATACTCGCTCGTACGAACACCAGGATTCACTACTGTGGCACTACGAGGCTGCACCGGGTGAGTACACCGGAAACCCTGCATCTCTCCTGCAGATATAACAAAAAACACAGGGCTATACGGATTCCGTACATACACATATAGCTGCACGACACCACCATGCAAACCCCCCCTGGTAAATCGGCCAGGGGGGTTTGTCACCGCACCTACACAATACACCACTTACCGAGATGATGGATAGGCGAAGCGGTGAGCGTGCAGAGCTCGCTTCCTCGGTTTCTGATCTGGTCCAAGAGAGCCCCTTGGACTTCGCAACCAAAACAGTGGCCGGTGAAAGCAACGTTGACGGCAGGCTCTATGCGACCGTCCTCCAGACCCTTTCCCCGGAGCCTCGGCCTCGCCTCGAAGCGCCCGTTCGCTGTTGCTAACTTTGGTGCTCGGTTCTTTTGCCACACAGGTCGACGACAACCAAAAGTATGCCGGTATAGTGGAATCATGAGCGCCCGGCCGTATCGTGCTCACTCGGACTTTGAAGGGTCCCCGCTCGCTGGTAGCTTGCTGCCCGTCCCCCACGAACAGGACGGGACGGCCCTGCCGGGTGTGTCTACCGGTTGGACGCTGACGTTGGTGATGTGATCCGAGCATGGCAACGGGAAGCTTAAAAAGGTAGGGGGAGCAGCGGATGTAGCAGCTTGACAGCTGTGTGGTAGGGACGGGGAGCTTACAAGCGAGCATGTTTTGAGCCGCCCTCTGCCCTGGTGTCGTCATCGTTGAATCCGTTTCCCCATATGTTGCTAGATGGGCATTGGTCTGCTGTCGTCATCTAGCTTTTAATACACGCGGTAAAAGAATAGATGAAGAGGTTCAACTGCCGGTTTCATACGTCGTTGATCCCCCCCAGACGGGACAAAATATATTCAGATAGATACAGATCCGTCCAAAAAGGGGTTTGACAGAAACAGCCCAACGCGCCTCGAGAAGCATATACTCCCTGCGGGGAGGCATGATATCAGACGAGTCCCCTACCTATGCTACTGTCAGACGGCACGGTGCTTTGACCCTTGAGCAAGTATCTATACATGTACATCTGGAGTCGAGCCGCTATCTCTTCATGACCATCAGCCATTACCTAATCTTTTGCCAATGTCTATAAGGGAAAATCTAACCACCAAGCACACCTTTTCCTTCGGTATCACAACATTTAAGTCATCAAAAACACACAGGCTGACTCATCCAGTATCATGTGTGAAGAGATGGCCTTTAGGCTACCAAAAGACCCCCGTGGTTCATGCTGTTGTGTCACCGAAGTCAAGCCGAGGGCAGTGTAACCATTGCTGTACGTGAGTTGTAAACCGAGCATTTTCTGCATCGTCATCTTCCTCCTGCTGCGGCTGCTTCTAACTTGCTTGCTGGCTACTGCGGGACTACTACTGTCGTGTCCCTCTTACATCATACTTCTGCATCTTCGGCCATCCCGTCTTCTGGGCAATAGTTCTTTTTCATCATGTAATATCTCGACTCGTTGACCCCCCTGTTTGATCACAGACATTTCTTCCACACCACGCTCCCAATGTTCCTTTATCCTTTAGAATTTTGACAAGTTAGAAGGTGCTTGTAGCCAACCGACTGGCCGCATTTCTCGCATCGACCCTGTCCTCGTCGTCCTCTTCCGCTAAACCCGGAAGATTCCCAGCCACCGAACCGCCGCCACCGCTCAACGCCCGCGTCCTTGCCCCCTGATCGTAACCGCCCTCTCCGCCTTCCTCCCCTTCCTCGGAAACGCTGCCAGCCATAAAGCTTCCCGAGACACTCCTGCTCATGTTGCTGTCGTGCCGTCTAGGAACACCACTCCAGGCGTCGCCCTTGGGTCCCTGGGAGGTAGCCATGCTGACCCGTCTGACAGGCGGATGAGCCTCTCTCCCGAGACGCGAGAGCCCACCGCTAGAGTCGATCGCTCGAATGTCGGGTCGCACAGACTCGAGGAGTGCCAGTGTGCGCCTTTCGGCTTCAATTTCGCGAATCACGTATTCACGGATGGAGAGCCGTAGATCGGCTGCCGTGCGAGCGAACCACTTGCGCCGTTCGTGAACCAAATTTTGTGTGACGCGGGTGGTCTTTTGGTAGAGTGCCGTTTCTGTCTCACGCGCTTCGTGCAGGGCGCCAATGGCTTCGTCGACTTTCTCGCGGCGGACATTGGAGGAGGCTTTGAGGCGGTCGGCCGCGTTGAGTTTGCTGCGGGTTTGCTCCTGGGCTTGGAGGAACTCGCGAATCAAAATTTGGCGGTTCGTGAGGGTCTCCTTGACGATGAAGGCATCCTGAGAGTGGTATTGGAAGGGGTCACCAATGGTGGTAGCCTCAGCTGTTGCTTGGGCGGCGTGGAAGTCGCCGACGGTCTGGACGATCTTGCCTAGCTTGCGATAGGCATTGGCTAGCCCTGGATGGAGCTCTTGAACGTGCATGTTGCCAAGTTTGACGCCAAAGTCGGATTCGGCAAGTCCGAGACCTAGAGTTCATCGTCAGAGATTTGGGTTTCCTTGACCGTAGCAAAGAACAATCGGGCACATACCTCTGCGTGACTTGACAAGCTTGTCAACCTTGTGCCCAGCATCCATCGCTCCCAAATAAAATAGCTTGACAATGGGGCGGGCCTCCTGCAGCTCAGGAGTGTCATCTGGGGGCGGGGCAAACTGCTTCAAGATCTTTCTGCGCACACCAGTAGCCGGCTGCTTCTTTTTTACCATGGGGCTGTAGCCGAAATCGCTCTCCACGAAAAGCACCATTTCAGGATCTCTGGCCAACACCTCGCTGCTGCAGACGTAGTTGAACCACCGCTGGAGGAGCGCCTTGACACGAATCTCATCCTCCTCGGTGCCCGCACCGGCGGATGTCAAAGCTGGCGGTACCGCCGGCACAATAGCCTCGGGGTTGGCCGAGATCAAGTGCTCGGCAAGCTTGATGAATTCAGAGTGGAGACGGCGTACATCGCGGTACTGTGTCGTTCTAAAGGCAGGGAAGTTTGTCTTTTTCTTGTAAGCATCCGTCTTGTTCCTAACGACGTATAACCAAGAAAGGGGCCGTACATGTACATCAAATCTCAAAATAGGATCCTTCCTTCCCGTCCGTTCCAGCCCAGTGATCTTGGCCTGCAATTTGAACTGGGGCGCCTGCGATCGCCGGGGCTGCTGCTGTTGCGGCCGGTCTTGACTCTGGGGTGCCCCTTCGGCCGCAGGATTTTGCGATTGTTGCTGCTGCTGATGCTGATGCTGAGGTCCTGGAGATGATGGCCCATGGTCGCCAGCCCCTGAAGCGTGGTTTTCCGTGTAATGCTGGACGCCGCCCGGCTCGTCCATACTGGGCTCCACGCCATGGGATTCGGCAGCTGAGACAGTGCTCGCAGTGTCTGGTCGCTTATAATCAGAGTCGCTTGCGCCGAACCCGCCATCGTCGTGGAGACCATTGTTGGAGCTGTGGGAGGGGAATCGGTAACGGGAGGGCGGGGCATCGCCCGTCAGCCCGGCGATGCTGGAGCCGAAGCCGGTCTGATCCTGTCTGGGCGAGGAACTGGGAGAGTTACCCCAAGGCGAAGCCTCGGCAGCATGGTCGTCTGGTATCGATGCGCTGTAGTCCATGGCGGTTTATTATGTGGTTCGAACTAAGATATGCGGATGTTCTGTTGAGATGACGTGGGAGGTCTAGTTATTGCGCAGTTGTTGGGAAGCTTGTCGGTCCCGGCAATGACGTGCGGTGTGACAGGGGAGCTCTTGGAGGGAGTGGCCGGGCCACAATAGCAAGTGTTTCTGATAATTCAACTCGTTTCGATCCAGGTAACTTGGCCAGTCGCACGTCGTCGTTGTGGCCGTATAGCGTAGCGTGGCGTGTCCAGCGTGAAGCACCTGAGGTGAGGTTGGATGTGACCGCGGGTGGCTTGTGTCGTTCGGCGCCTTTGCTCCCTCTGGAAACAATGGAAATGGAAGCGCCAAGAGATATATGGCTGGGATTTGGGAGCGGGGTACGCACGGTCCACCTGAAGCTCGCAGCATGAGCTCCTGTCCTAAAGCTACCCTGCCTGACTGCTCTAAAAATCGAAACTCAATTCAGAGACAGCTCTGTTGTTCAGATCTCCGAGTGAGAAAATCAACAGCTGTCCTTCTGGCTACGTCTTCTTTTAGTCTAGAGGCATGGTCCCCTTCCCTTCGTTCAACAGGACCTAAGCAGTAAGCTCGGCAGCTTGGTATGCAGAGCTGATTGGCTGCTGACTCGTTGACTGAAGCTATCCTCGGGTTGGTAGTTTATCTCTTGTGGGCTCACAGCAGCATACCTGGTATCGAACAAGCTGAGCCGAAGGGATCAAGGCTTGGGAATGTTCACCACCGTCTCATCCCATGTCTGCCGCCACGGCCAGGGGAAGCTCTTGCTTCGTCTCTTAGTTCTAAAAAATGCCCGGCTGTGCAATTCCAACAGCTCAATTGGAAAAGGCATCAGGAGCTATGCAACCGAACATGCTCACCACGAGGCGAGGATTGAGAACATCCGCAACATTGGCATCATTGCCCACGTTGATGCTGGCAAGACTACGACTACGGAACGCATGCTCTATCACAGCGGCCGTACAAGGCATATTGGAAGTATGCTTTGGACCATTCCGCCCACTCCCCGGTGGTAGTCACAGATATTGACAGCCTTTAGATGTTGACCACGGCAATACCACGACAGATTTCCTTCCCATGGAAAGGGAGAGAGGAATCACCATTCAATCAGCCGCTGTGACTTTTCAATGGCCACCAAAATCCGTCTTACTCAACGGTCAGGAGTCAAAAACCATCAACCTCATCGACACCCCTGGCCATCAGGATTTTCGTTACGAGGTCGACCGTTGTCTGCCTATCCTCGACGGTGCCGTCTGTATTATGGATGGTGTAAAAGGGGTTGAAACCCATACCGAGCGCGTCTGGCAGTCGGCCCATCTTTCTAACATCCCCAGACTCTTGTATGTGAACAAGCTCGATCGCGACGGTGCTTCCTTCAAGCGAGCAGTTCAAGAGGCGGCGGCCAGGCTCAAAACCTGGCCTTTGCTCTGCCAGATTCCCTGGTGGCAAAAAGACGAATTCGTTGGTGTTATCGATGTCATTCATGAAGTTGGCCTCAGATTCTCCAAGAATTCCGGTGCCATGACGGTGGTACCGAAGGAGACCCTCGCCACACACAACCCTGCCCTCAAGGATGAGATGGAGAAGGCCCGTCTCCACTTGATTGACAAGCTCTCGGACCAGGATGAAGGCATTATGGAAGAGTATCTCGAACGTGACATCAATGTGTCTTCCGGAACGATTAAAAAGGCTATCCGCCGGCTAATTATCGATGGAGAGGCCAAGTTCACCCCAGTGTTTGCTGGCTCAAGCCTGACCAACATCGGCGTTCAACCTCTACTTGAAGCTGTGGTTGACTACCTCCCCAACCCTTCTGAGCGGCCAGAGTTGCGTCTCATTACAGGTTCCAAGACCGTCACGTTTTCTGAATTCATGGAGACGGCCCCGAAGAAGAAAGGCGCCCCGCACCAAAAGCCAGAGCCAGTATTGTCGGTATCTCACGTCTTCAAGGTGGTGGATAGCGGGGCACGAGGCTTGATGAGCTGGGTACGCACATATCATGGCAGTCTCAGCAGAAGCAGCCACATGTGGAACAGCAACATGCACGTCTTTGAAAAGCCGCAAAACATCATGCATGTTTCTGCCAAGGATTACCACGACATCCAAACCCTTCCAACCGGGCACATCGGGGCCATGACTGGCCTCAAACAAGCACGCACTGGAGACACGTTGTTGACATTCCCGGGCCACCAAGCACAGGCTCCTGAGGCGTACAGGAGCGTTCGCATCAAGGCTCCGGAGACCCCTCCAGCGGTCGCCTTTATCTCGATCGAACCATATACCAAGACAGCTGGCGACAAGATCGTGGATGCCCTCCAACGTCTCTCCAGAGAGGACCCAAGTATTAGATGGCACAAAGACGAAAGATCGGAGCAGCTCATTCTTTCTGGCATGGGGCTTCTCCACCTCGAGATCGCCCAAGACCGCCTTTTAACGCATTACAAGATCGAAAAGGAGACGGCCATCTGGGGTGATATTGAGGTTGAGTACTCGGAATGCCTCTTTGCCCCCACTCGCCCCCACCATCATGAGTACGACCGTGCTCTCCGTGGTGTTGCTGGCAGAGCTGCTTGTACAGTCCTTCTCGAGCCCCTCAAGGCGTGCCACCACGACACTCTGCTTGAGTCCAGTATCGAGCGCGACGGCAATGTTATTCACGTCTCGATTCCTCTGCCCCAAAACACGGATGAGCTTCCATTTGACACCGAGACAGTCCGCCAGCAGCTATTCAACGGCGCCATCGCCGGCCTCTCCCGCGGTCCCCGCCGCAGCGCCCCTGTTAGAAAGTGTCATGTTCACATTACCTTTGACCCAGAGAAGGACTGGAGTAAGAACTCTACGGGTGGGCACATCACCAACGCCGCGCTTTTTGCTGTGCGCGCAGCGCTGAAGGAAGCCCATGAGAACGCTCAAGTCGGTATACTGGAGCCTTTTACAAACTTTACCATTCACTGCCCCGAAGAAGCATCGCATGCCATCCAGCACGATATTAGCTCTGCGCGCGGCGGTCAGGTGATGGAGGTGCGCAAGCCCGAAGAGGATGACTACTCTGGCAGCGTGGACGGCCAGGGCGGGGAAAGGATTGACCTAACCAGGGTCTATGTTCCTCCTGATCCGTATGAGGGCGTGCAGAGTCTGAGGGACGAAGGTAAGAAGATGAGCGGCAGTGTGAGGATGTTGCATATCATGGGCAAGGCTCCCCTGAAGGAGATGATGAAGTACGATGGGCATCTGAGGAGCATGACGGGCGGCAGGCATACCCTCACCCTGGATCCGGGTGAGTTTGAGCTTGTAACGGGTCCGAGGGAAAAGGCTCTTGCTTTGGAAGGTTGAACCTGGAAGCTGGGTGAAAAAATATCCGTGTCGCATTTGGCTTGCTTGGTTACCATGTTGTAAAGGATGCTGCAAGAATAAAGTCAGACTGGTTGTATACAACACAACTGAAGTATCAAAGTACTGGTACAAATCTCCGCGTCGTTCCCGTCAGGGTGCCATGCCTACAGCTTCGTCGTAAAGCCATAAACGGATAAGGTAGCCGGTGTCGGCCAAAGACCTTAGCGCTTGGTCCTCCCTGTCATGACAAAGAGCAGGCCAAACCAACAAGACTGATATCACGACACGCCATGAACCGGTTAAGAGCTCTAAACCCCAACGTGCCATTTCACTTTCTCAAGCATGAGGGCGAGGTGGCAGTCGTTTCCGTGTTTGACCCCCACCTTTACGACAGTACCAGCGGGACGGACGAGTCTGTGCTTCTGCCTTTTGGTCCCCTGACTTTATCCGGATTGATGTTTAATACACGGATGGGGGGTTGAGGTTGAGTCCATCCATGGGACGGGAGGAGTGCTGCCGTTTGGGGGTCAGATAATGTGGGGGTTTAGATGTTAAGAGGGAAACGGGAGCACCAAACGGAAGAGTCAGGAAGGGTGGTAGTTTAGAACATTGGATCGGATTGGCGGGATGGGGGTTCAATGAATACAAGCTTGGCCGTTGGTTGTTGTTGGTTGTGTTATACTACAGATCCATCGGGTCTGGGCACTGCCGGGCCGAGACGGGACGGTTGATGGAGGTGAGGTACAAGGAGTTGGACAAGGGAATATGTTGCAGTAATTGCACCTCACCTAACCACTACATTCAGAGTACAGTTACAGGCATATTCGACATGTTTACATTTTGTACCGGTGGCAAATCCAATTTGGTTCCAACGTGGCATAAAACGGATACCTTAGCAGGCGCCGCGGGCAGCCTTGAGCTTAAGTTCTCTTTTTGCTCATGAATCGAACAAAAAACATTTACTAAAATGTGCGACTGGGTAGGTAGTCTATCCGATGTTAGTCTGGTGACTTGAATAGATTGCTGCTTGTCCATTGCTTTACCAATTATTATCCTACCAAAAGAGCCGCTCTCGCAAGGGATTGCACCCATTACAGAAATAAACTAGCTTATCTCAGGGCGGCTCTCGGTTTTCCCACTTGGTAGTACGAAGTTTAGGCATTGCATAGAGGTCAGGACTCTTCAACCTGAGCTGCTTCAAGGTTTCCGGAACAAGAGGCTCGGACTGTGGAGGTCATTTTTGTTTGTTACCTTCTCTCATTTTAATTCTAAGCTGCCGAACAAGAGAACCCGGAGAAAGACGCGTTGTGCTTTGGATTTGATCTCCTCCATGGGCTGCTTACTTGTCAGGCCAACAAAATCGTTGCATGTGTGATACCTGAATCGACTTGTACTTTTGTGGGTAATGTTGACCTGATGAAAAGGGTCAAATAGGGGTAAAAGTGGATACCACGAGACTTGATATGGGCTGCAAGTTAGATATCAACAGAAACCTGGAAGGTGTAAACATAAAATCTGTGTGACTGGACCACACTTCCATTCCTATCCAATTATGATATCTGTCTGTCTGACTCCTTCAACTTTACTATAATCATACACATTCTGTCCCTCAAACTTATTTACACCCACGTTCTAACATCATCACTTGAATTAAAGCAACTCCGCCGCGGCACCGCCAATAGCCAGCTTGCCAGTCTCCTTGACCTTGGTCTGGAAGATGACCTTGTTTCCTTCCTTCCACATCTCGGTGACGAGGGTCTGACCGGGGTTTACTGTGCCCGCAAATCTGACCTTGACGTTCTTGAACTTGCCAAACTTCTCGTAGACGGCCTTGCCAGCAATACCAAAGAAACACAGGCCGTGGAGGATGGGCACCTTGAAGCCACCCATCTTGGCGAAGCCGGGGTCGATGTGGAGGGGGTTGTAGTCACCGGACAACCGGTAGATGGCGGCCTGCTCCTCAGTGGTCTTCTCCTCGACAACGACATCCGGGGCGCGAGCGGGGGGCTTGTTGGCAGCAGTAGCGGCGCCACGGTCAGCAGGCTTCTTCTGCCCACCGAAACCACCGCACCCTCTGAGGAAGACGGTCATCTCGTTGTAAAAGACCTCCTCGCCAGTCTCAGCGTTGGTGGTGGTGATTCCTTGCCTGACAATAGCGGCGTTGCCCTTGTCAACAACCTCGATGAGCTTACCCTTGGAGATGAGCTTGCCGGCGGTGGGGACTGGGTACTTCTTGACCTCGAGGTACTGCTCGCCGTGGAGGAGCATCATGGGGTTGAAGTTGGGAACGAGGTCGTCAAACGAGTAGGGGAACTCGGTATCGAATGGGGGAATGACGCCGAAGGTGGGGATGGCCTGGAAGTCCTCAGCACCCTCAAATACGTAGCGGAGATCGGTGCGCTTGGCACCGATACCAAGGTTGTAAAGCATGATGTCGCGCTCGGTGTAGTTGAACTCAGTTCCCTTGCTCTCAGTCTTGAGGGCTTCTTGCTGGGCTTGGAGGTACTTGTTATCGCCGCCGGCGCCCTGAAAATTGACACAACAGCAGTTAGAGATCAAGTTCAAAACGTTGAAGGCTCATACATCATTCCATCATTATTCTACACAAAACACTATATGGTGACTATGGTACATGAAAAAATGGGGTGCTCATACCTTTCCCGAGCCGGACTTGTTCTCCATATTCGCCATGATCTTCTCGAGACTGTCCTGGGTCTTCGCGGGATGGTCGGCGCGGTTGTCAAAGGTGATGATGTCGTTCCAGTTCTTGACAACCTCCTCAGGAGTCAGGGGAACGTCGACGGGGAAGCCGTGACCAGCAGTGCGCTGCCACCTGGTCTGGCCGACCCAACCGCTGCCAACCTCGTAGAGGCCACCGGTGGGGTTGGGAACCTTGTCGCTGGAGAGAGCGAGGACGAGAGGAGCAATGTAGTCGGGCTTGAAGGCCTGGACAAGCTCCTCGGGAAGGATGGTCTTGGTCATGGCAGTACCAGCGTTGGGGGCGATAGTATTGACGAAGATGTTGTACTTCGCACCCTCGAGCGCAAGAGCGCGAGAGAAGCCGAGAATGGCGCATTTCTACATTCAAGTTAGCATTTCAAACCATCTCACGTTCCACGAAAAGACTTACGGCAGCAGCATAGTTGGCCTGGCCGAAGTTGCCATAGATACCACTGGTGGAGGTGGTGTTGACAACACGGCCGTACTTCTGCTTGAGGAAGTAGGGCCAGGCAGCCTTGGTGACCTTGTAGGTACCGCGGGCATGGACGTTCATGACTGGGTCCCAGAGGTTGTCGTCCATGTTGGTGAAAGCCTTGTCGCGAAGGATACCGGCGTTGTTGATTACGATATCGATACGGCCAAAGGTATCAATGGCAACCTTGACAACAGCATCACCGTCCTCGGCGGAGTACTTGGCACCGACAGCCTTTCCACCCATGGCCTTGATCTCATTGACAACATCGTCGGGGTTAACGAGATCGTTAACAACAACGGAAGCGCCAGCACGGGCAAAAGCCAAGCAGTAAGCACGGCCGATACCAGCACCGCCACCCGTGACGAGAGCAACACGGCCAGTGAAGTCGATCTTCTCACCTTGCTCGTTGGGGCCGAGCTTCTGAGACTCCTCCAAAAGGGTGAGGAAGTCGTTGGGTCCGCTGGGGTATTGTGGGTTGGAGAAGTCGGTGACCTTGTTCCACTTTTTGAGAATGGCACCAGGGGTGTAGGTGTCGTCGCACTTGAGGAGCAGGCCGCTGGACCTCTCCCATCTGAGCTTGGCGATGTGACCACCACCGACCTCGAAGATGGAACCGCTCTCGCTAGTGTTGTTCTTGTGAACCAAAACGGCAACGAGGGGCACAACCCACTCAGGCTTCATGAGCGCGAGAACATCTGGGGGCATGATGGTCTCGGTCATGCGGCTGGCAGCAATGGGAGCAATGACATTGGAGATAATGTTGTACTTGGCACCCTCCTTGGCGAGAGTCTCCGTGAAGCCAACCATGGCGAGCTTGGCGGCGGAGTAGTTGGCCTGGCCGAAGTTGCCGAACAGACCAGCAGCAGAAGCGGTGTTGATGACGCGACCGAACTTTTGCTTGCGGAAGTGAGGCCAGGCGGCACGAGCGCACTTGTAGCTGCCCTTGACGTGGACCTTCATGATGAGATCCCAGTCCACATCCTTCATGTTCTTGAAGCTGACATCGCGGAGGATACCGGCGTTGTTGATGAGGATATCGATGCGGCCGAAAGCCTTGATAGCAGTCTCGATGATCTTGTCACCATCCTCGACGCTGTTGTAGTTGGCAACGGCCTTGCCACCGGCGGCCTTGATCTCGTTGACGACAACATCGGCAGCCTGCATGACAAAACATTGTCAGTGATTGCCAATATTAGATTGAAGACTGGCACGAAAGAACTCACCTTGGAGTCGTTACCCTCGCCCTTGAAAGAGCCGCCGAGGTCGTTGACAACGACACTGGCGCCGCGAGACGCAAAGAAAGTGGCATAAGCCTTGCCGAGACCGCCGCCAGCGCCGGTGACGACAACGACTTGGCCGTCGTATCTCAATTGTTCCGCCATTGTGTATGTGTGGTGTGAGGAATGGTGGTGAAGGAAAAGGAGAGGGATTAGATTCGTGAGGTAGAACTATACGAATGGCGGTTAATAACGAGCCGGATGCATCTGTCTTCTAATAAGGACCTGTGGATGTCCTTTGACGTCGGCAGGTGTGCTGGAGGGCAGCCAGATGACCCCTGTCCCCCTGTGTCCCAGTGCTGCCGGACTGTTAAGCCGAGGCACACGCGGTTGCCAGTGGCCGCATTCCATTCTCCACAGCCGTCTGTTTTGCCGAGAGCGGGGGCGCTAGTGCCCCCAGCCGTTCCCTTTCTCCAGGTTCCATTTCTTCACATGCCATTCTGCAATTCGACCCATGCCCCTGTTGAATCCGTCCATCCCAAGCCTCAAACCCCGTGAGGACTTGCAGCGGGAGAGCTTATCCCCAACAGCCCAGCCGGGGTTAATGTTAAGCTGCTGCAGTTTTTCCTCAGGGTTTCTATGCCTGCACAGAAGCCTGTGGTTTTCCGTCCGGGGACGACATTTATGTACGAGTCATAATAGTCAACTTTATGTGTTGCCGGGGACCGACCTTGGCATCTCTTCTGAACAGATTTTGAGATGTCAACTCGGTTCGGTTATAAAGACAAATCCAGGACTGCCCGGACGGACCGGACCACTCGGAGGGCCTGGGCTATTTCTGGGCCCGTCGGACGTGCAAGGCCGAGTTCGACATGTGGTGAGCCGGAGTGACCCTGGCGCAGAGTCACATGAGTCGAGCTTTGTGTGGCAGCAAGCGAGGTCAGCTTGAGTTCGGGGCTACCAAGCTGTGCAAAGACCTGCTTCTACTTGCTAAACCGAGAGTCTCAGGGGCTTCGATAGCCAGCTTGATGAGACCAATACCTACCTTCTCACTGATGCCGACGCATGGCGGACATCGGCGAAAGATCCAGAGTTTGCTGTCGGCTCGAGCCTTATAGCTGAACGGGATTGGCCCGCCTGGAAGAATGAAGAAAGCGCAAACCCCAACCTCTAAACGCGGAGAAATCCTTTTCCCCACACTTTCCACCCCCACCAATTGCGGCTTCGACCCACTCCCACGCTCCAGAAGCTGCCCGCTGTCGTCATCGCTTTGGTCCTTTTCAAGACGTCGAGGCTTTGCAAGGCTGCAGCTGTGTCGCTGGACCACAGGTCCAACATCTGCAACACCAACCTTAATCTTCGAGAGAGCTGTATCCGTGTTTTGTTACGTAGCGAACCAGCAACAGTGTAGTTTTTCTGCTTTTTACACTCTCATTTTCTCCGCTTTTGGTATCTCCAGGACAGCCCAAGCGAAGAGCAACGCCCGGAGCTACCATTCGTACAGAACAGAGCTATAAGAAAGCAAAAGCAAGAATGGCACAATCTTTTGACGTTCCGCTGCAGTCGCGAATCGTGGACGATAAATCGCCCATCTGCATCCCATTCATCCTGTCACGAATCGAGACCTACCAAAAACAGCATCCATACACCTCCCGGCCATTCATCATCGGCCTGAACGGGGTCCAAGGGGTGGGCAAAACGACGCTGGTGCGGGCCCTGGCCGAGACCCTGCAGAGCCGGGAGGGGCTCCCGACGCTTGTCGTGAGCATCGACGATTTCTACCTGACGCATGCCGACCAGCTAGCCCTGGCGGCGGCCAACCCGGACAACCAGCTGGTGCAGTATCGTGGGGAACCCGGTACGTTGTGTTTTTCCTGATCCCCCGACCGATGTCTTGGCCCTCCGTCCCCTTATCCAGTCGATTTACAAAAAACTCGCATGTATCCCTAACCCTTCCGAGCAGGAACCCATGATATTCCCCTGTTGACCTCCTTCCTCTCCTCACTCACATCACCCTTCCCTCCCGAGGGCATCCACATCCCCAGCTATGACAAGTCTCTATTCTCCGGCCTAGGCGACCGCGCACCTCCTTCAACCTGGACTCATATCACCTCCCCACCCAAGATTGTGATTCTTGAGGGCTGGCTCGTTGGATTCCGTCCGCTGTCGCCTGTTGCTCTTGAAGCCAAGTATTGTTCCCCGACCAGCAAGACGCTTCACCGGCACTTGCCGGCTCATTTGATGTTTATCAACTCCTGCTTGGAGAAGTATCAACAGATATGGGACCAGTTTGACGCCTTTGTGCATGTTGATGCCGAGGATCTAGGCTGGGTGTATGAGTGGAGGATCCAGCAGGAGCAAGGCCTGCGGCGAGAGAAGGGGGTCGAAGGTGGCATGACGGATGAGCAGGTAAGGAAGTTTGTGGATTGCTACTTCCCAGCTTATGAGTTGTACATCGACGGGATCAGGAACGGGGTGCTTGGCGAGAGAAAAAAGGCGTGCCAGCTGAGGTTGGTGGTGGGGAGAGACAGAGCGGTCAAGGAATCTGTGGTGATTTGACAATCTGCTGTCATATATCTTGGCGATTTGCATTCATAGATGGCTGTCTGTCTCTAGGGGTATCATACTTGGGGTACATTAGCTTTGGCACTGCAGCGACCAACGGTGAAGTAGTAATCACGCCAACATTATCATTGTACATAAAACGAACCATGTAGAGTAGACAGGCCGGGGCCCTGTTGAGAAAAGTAATACACAGCAAGAAAAGAAATAGCCCAGCACAGCTCCACTGCATATGGACAGACAGACAAAAGGTCACCACCTATCCACCGTTTTCCTCCAGCCTCATCCGTCGTGCGCAAGTCTTTCCTTCTTCCGTGCCATAAAATCGTGTCGTAATTTCATTAATCATGTTTTCCCCATAGTCGTGCAATGTTTTGGCAAGTTCCGTGACGTTCCGCGTTAGATTCGTTACTGCCGTTAAGAACAGGGCTGCCGCCCCAGTCACTGTCGGTCGTTGATTAAGTTCAATGAAGCAATGAGAAGAACCCATAGAGACGAGAAGATATGGTCAGCTTCCTATACACACACCGGCACGCCTACGCCTACCTATCCGTAGCCCCATCAACACCACAAAGTACACCCTGCCTGCCTGCCACTTATCCGTCGACGGCCTTTAAAACTCCAGGTCGGCATCTTTACCCTGCATCATGGTCTGACCCTCGTGTTTCAAGTCCTCCAGGGTCCGCCCAATTCCCTCAACCTTCCCGCGAACCGCCTCCTCTCTGGCAGATATCTCATCCTCGAACTGGGTGATAAGCTGCCTCTTATCCCTCCTCGCCTTCCTAAACTTCTGCACCACTGCGCCGAGTTGCTCCAGAAACCAGTCGCCTGCCTCGTCCCACTCATCAACAGAGATGCGCGCGAAAAATTGGTGCTGGTCTATGCTTCCCTGGTTCTTGTAGTACTCCATTCTCTGCTCTATGCTGCCACCAGGATGCGGCGGAGGCTGTTGCTGCTTCATGGCTGTTTGCTGTTCAATGACAGCTGCCGCCTGCGGGTCAAAATCGAAGGCCTCGTTTCGCAAATCAGAATAGCTCATCCTGTGTAGCTCAGCGTCGTTGTAATCCAGGCTCTGTCGGCGCTTGAGAGATTTCGTTGCCGGCTTCAGGGGCTCTTTGACAATGCGACGGTTGGAGCTGCTGGTGCGACCTAGCGGAGCAGCAATCGCGGCGGTAGCTACCAGGTCTTTCTTGACTGCAAGAGGAAGAGGGAGGACAGGAGGAGGCAGTTTCCGAGTGGCGACACGCGGCGTGTTTTGGAGGGCCTCCGTTAGCTCCTCCGGGTCAACGCCGCTGGTGGTAGCGAGAACCCCGGCACGGGTGTCGTTGAAATTGTGGTCGTCGTCAAACTCGAGAGGCGTCAGGTTCTCAAAGATGGTTGATCGCTTATGCTGCAGCTCACGCTCCTGTTCAACCTCTCTTTCTCTCTGGCGCTCTAGCTCGCGCTCGCGCTCACGTTGCCTTTCACGATCTCGTTTCCTTCTCTCCTCGAGACGGACCTGCTCGAGATGCTCACCCGCCTCAACTGCTCTCTCTGGAGACATGGAAACGCTCCCAGCACGCCTGGGAGAGTACTGACTTCCACTGGGCGAGTAGGTAGCGTTCTTGAGACCACGGGTGTCGCGGTAAGGGAGACGGGTGCGTCTCAGTGCACTGTTCTTAGTGGGGGTCTCATAGATGGACCGGTCATCGTGATATGCATCATCAGTCTTGTCACTGCCAGGCGGGATATTGGCCGCTGTACTGCTGGTTACAGGAACGGCGCTTTGGTGATGGGGTGCAGCAACTACCGTAAGCATGCCATTGTCGGCAATAACAAATGGCAGGTTCTCATTGGCGGACCCATGTTGCTGTTGATGCTGATGGGGTTGGTGATGCTGAAGTTCCCTCCGGCTGGTCTGGGCAGGTGCCGGTGGTGGTGGGAGTGCTTGGTGTTGGCGTTGATATGTACCCACAGGAGGTGGGAATCCGCCGGCAGCGTCAGTGCTGCTGAACGGGCGAGCATTGCTGGCCTGACGCGTGTGAGTTCTATCAGAAGCAGCCCTGCTCTCGGTGTCGTTGAACATGGAGGCTACAGTCGAGTCTTCCCAGGCGTTCTGTCCACGTGGGGGCTCACAAGCGGCCGTGTCCGAGGCCGTAGTCCGGGTCCGCTGCATCGGATGAAAGTGTTGTGCAGGGAGGCTCCTACTCATTGATGTCGGTGGCGGCTGGCCGTGGTGGTGGGTGGAGGGCGCGACGGAGGAGTAACGACCACTCAAACCCTTGAACACCGGTATTGAGCGGGAATCTGCCGTTGCAGTTCCAGGCGTGTCGTGTTTGTCCAGTTGCCGACCTGTCGCGAGGATTTCATGGGGGGGTTGCAACTGTGGAAGTGGTTGTTGTTGTTGCTGTGCATTGTTCGTAGCGTGGCCGTTGCTCAGCGGATGGTTTTTCCCAGACAAAGCACTGGCAGGTGCGGATGTTGCTGGCAGGCCCACAGCTCCTACCCTAGGACTACTATCTCCCCCCGTTCTCCCAAAAAGACCGATTGCCCCGAGCTTCTTTTTTGCTGTAGGCATCATCCTCATTCGCATGAAGACGCAGGTTGACGCTGGTTGTTGTTTACTTGTTTACGTGGGGAAGATGGGAACTATGCGGCAGCGCAGCCAACCACCAGTCAGCGACAAACGACACCCGCAGGACGCGTTTATGACGGGCAAAGATTCAAACTCAGGGCAGGTTGGGAACGAGGTCCCGAAAGGAAAGCTGCGGGCTGGCTTGTTATTATTATGAGTCCAGCTCGCGCTGGACGAATGGATGGGTGGTGCGCACCGTTGGGCTCACGCCTGCAATTCGATGATTCGGCAGCAGTTGGGTTGAAAGAAAAGAACGGCAGCCATGTGCGTGAGGGGAAAGGGGCACAGCCGTGGGGTTTCTTCATTTTTAGAATGTCACTGTAGGTATGGGGAGGTCGGAATTGAGTGCTGATGGTTCTGGCCTCGTTCGTTCCACTTTGAGAGTGGGAGACGGCGACATGGTTGACTTCGTGGTTCCAATGGGCAACCGCTGCGGCTTCCATGTTACAGGGATGATGGATGGCTCAACCCGCAGATTGCTTCTCCGACACGTTGTCAAGTGAGCTTGCCCTGCCCAAACTGGTTCGCAGCTGGATTCAAAGGTTGCCCCATCCTCTTCCCACAACCGCATCATTCTCCCATTGACAAATCCCATTGCTTGAAAAGATGTGAGTAACGGTCGCGTCCAACCCAGCCGAGCCATGCATCCTCTGCACATATCTACCTAACGTCCCCTGCGCTCGAACACAGTTCAGATACGCCCATAGACGCCTAATAATGAAGACACCCTCCCCGTTTGCTTCGATTTTGGACTAACCTGCATTTCAGATACATGATTGGTACGTTGCGATTATGAGGTCCAATCAAGACATGAGCGCGAAAGTACAGGTGTCAGTCGAGTACATGCCGCACCACACCATGGATCAGGACTTGAGAATCGGGGTGGAAGACCATGCTTGTCTCCGATTGAGAGCACTCAGAGACGCGCCCAATTGGCCTGTCTGAAGAGTGTATGTGGTCTGCCATACCCTCCATCTCTCAAGAATGCTTCATGTCCCTTATTCAGCTTGCATCCGTGAGTCAGGCTTGCCGATATCTGGCCACCTGACTAGGATCTCATAAACCTCCTCTTATGGCATCGTCTTTGGAAGAAATTCCGGCAGGGGGCATGCTTTTGATGTGCGAGGTTATGCTGTAAGGAACATCGCCATGGTTGGTTGCATCCACATACAATAGGCTCGGGGCTCGAGGCTGTATTCCTAAAGTCCTTTCGGGCCATGACCAAAGGGTGAAGTGATGGTATCGGGGATACCACCGGTCTACCTATCCTTGTGGCGGTAGTTTACACCAAGCTAATGTCGTCAATTGCCGTCGGTGTCAGGTACTTGTTGAATATCTACCGAGCACCTTCAAATCCATTCTGCATCTAGATGCCCAGAACAGCAGAACTGTACCGGAGCTCATATGGGGCGGGAAACAGGAAGGCTGCCAGCAGGTCCATCGGGTAATGCTTTCGATATGAATCTTGTTTTTACTCTGCTTACTATTCTCTTTTTTTTCCTTTCAAACTCATTAACAATCCCTAACTAAACCTGTGGATAAGTTGGAGGCGTTGCTTCAGAGAGAACCCAATAAGAAGATGTTGGTTGGATCAGGATCCGGGATCGGCAGCCAACGGCGATACCCTGGTCTTAGCGCCCCCAAGCGCAACCGCGCCCACTGGAATGCCCCGCGCCATGATAAGATAAGCTCCCCCACTGCCCATGATAACTCCGGTAATGGGGGGGCGATTTCTAATCAGCTCGATTTTCAACTCTCCTGCTGGCGCATGCAAGAAACTACCATTCACACACCATCAGCAATCCTCAAGTTGTCGCTTCCCGTCGTGTGATACTCTACATTCATACTCTTCCTCACCAAAGACACATACCGCAGGCGCGCGCACCCCAGCACGATCTACACATCCGCGAACACGATGGCGCCATCCTTGGAAGCGCCCGACGACGAGGTCAGGGATGTTCTAGCCAACCCTCTCAAAAAGAAGCCAGACCTTGTCGCGCCAGAACCAGAACACTGCCCGGGACCCGAGTCCGAGCAAGCGGGCACTGCAGACTCGTGCGCCGGCTGCCCCAACCAGCAAATATGCGCCTCCGCTCCGAAAGGTCCCGATCCAGACCTCCCCCTGATCACAGCCCGTCTGGCAGATGTGAAGCACAAGATATTGGTGTTGAGCGGCAAGGGAGGAGTAGGGAAATCGACGCTCACGGTACAACTCGCGCATGCGTTCGCGACAAACCCCGATACAACAGTGGGCGTGATGGATACGGATATTTGCGGGCCAAGTATACCAAAGATGTTGGGGGTGGAAACGGAGACGATCCACACCAGCAATGCCGGTTGGGAGCCAGTATGGGCGATGGACAACTTGGCCGTCATGTCTATTCAGTTCCTGCTGCCAAACCGGGATGATGCGATTATCTGGCGAGGGCCGAAAAAGAACGGCCTGATCAAGCAATTCTTAAAAGATGTCCAGTGGGGAGAGTTGGACTTTCTCTTGGTCGATACCCCTCCGGGGACAAGTGACGAGCATCTCAGTGTCAACACATTCTTAAAGGAAAGCAAGATCGAAGGAGCAGTAGTGGTGACCACGCCGCAGGAGGTGGCTTTGTTGGATGTGAGAAAGGAGATTGATTTTTGCAGAAAGGCCGGGATCAGGATATTGGGAATTGTGGAAAATATGAGCTTGTTTGTGTGCCCAGGCTGCAAGCATGAGAGCAAAATCTTTCTCGACCACACCGGAGGAGGCCGAGGACTGGCAGAAGAGTTGGGCATTCCATTCTTGGGGAGCGTACCCCTAGACCCAAGGATAGGGATCGCCTGCGACTATGGGGAGAGCTTCTTCGACTCGTTCCCCGACAGCTCGGCCTGCAAGGCGCTGAAGGGGGTGGTCAAGGGGCTGGTAGAACAAATTGGGCTAGATCCTGAGGTGCTGTTGCCGGAAGGGGATGGCAGTAGCTAAGAGACAATACTTTTCCTTGTTGTCGGCACTGTAAATCTCTACAGCATCTGCGTGTTGTTAGATAACTGGCACCTACTTTGGATAGAATTCATGTAGAACAACCTTGATACCCATATGTCAGAGGCATACAAAATTCATAATTTGCTACGACCCTGAATGGGGACTATGACATGTCCAAGCCCATGACCCTTCCAACGCCGGCTCTAAAACATCCGCATGTTAGGCACCGAGTTTTTCCGGGATCTCCTCCAGCTCCTCTGGGGTCTCTAGATCCAAGATCTTGGTGACTTCGCTCGTGTTTCGCATGAGCTCCTTGGCACCGGCGTACAGCATCCTCAGCTCGCTGTTGCATGTGGTGGGCATGTAGTAAATCATGACGTATGGTACGGATAATCTCCCGGATGGCTGAATATGTATGGTTAGCATACCGGACATATGCTTGATGGAATCACAAGTATGTGGTGTTTGGAAGGCCCATACAAGAGTTAGAGGGTAGCTCAGGAGGATGAATCGGGGAGAGTGGTCAGGGAGGTCATCGGCGATTTCATCGAGGGATTTGTAGACTGTGCCATCTTCATCTTGGCGAATCTCCTTGGTTTGTTTGTCGATGAAGTCTAATGTGCTCGATCAGCAAAATTGCGTGGCACCGTGCGAGATCAGGGAGGATGTACATATCACGGCCTGAGGGTCATTGGAGCGTGAGGTGCTGAGGCGGAATTTGCGGAGATGCTGTTTTGTTGAGTCGGAGAAGGTGTAGAGTGAGGAAGACTGTGCTCATTTATGATAAGCTACGAACTGAAGACATATTTTACACGAAGCCATCATGAGGGCATGAGAGATAGGGGCCCGGATAGGTAATAGAGGAGGGGTAGGTACCATCTTGCCGGTTTGGTTGAGCGTGTAGTAATGAGAAAGAAGCTGGGATCAGCAAGTGACTTATAAAAGACGCTTCCTGTGACCAAGGGCGACAGCAGTGATGGTGAGAACGCGTGGGGTGCTCAAGGGAGGTTGAGTTGAGCCTCAGTGGAGCTCACATGCATGAGATACCAGTGCCCCGCACTACGGTCCGCACTCAGCTGCCGTAAGTAAGCCCCGCTTTATCGGGAATCAGTAAACCGCCAGTGGACGTCACTTGCAGGTTTGTAGCTGACTCCATCTTTCTTAACAGGGCATCACCCCAGAGAGCTTATCCAGTCTTGGAATTGTGAACCTATTCCCGAGGTCATCCGTAATTGAGGTTCCGATCGTCTGTGCTGGTCAGACGTTCCAAAATCGGAAGCAATCCTCCCTGCTATTGGCCACAGACAATCACCCACTCCGCGCGGTGTACCTTGCTCGCTTTACCAATTCACAATCTCTTGTCCTTGAACTAATCACCATGTTCTCCCGTCTCAATCAAGTTGCAAGGCATCTTTTACGTCCAATGCCACACTACGGTCATACATCTGCTGCTGCCTCGTCGGTATCGAAACGCAGTCTGTCCAACTACCGATATAGCAGTCTCGATGCTTCAGAACGCCAAAAGAAGAATATCGTCACAGGGGCATGTCTGATAATAGGGAATGAAATTTTGAATGGGAAGGTATTTGAACTAGTCGTTTACTTCTTTGCATCTGTTCAGCACGTAGCGGCCGTCGATAGCTGACATATTCGATATGTGTACAGACCAAGGAGGTAGGCTTCCCCAAACATGCTCATGCATATTTTCGAGACTAACCTCCATATTGACAGGCCAACTCACATTACCTTGCAAAATGGTGTTTCTCCCTAGGCATTGTATGTCGCCCATCTTCTCTATTGGACCCATACTTACACCATCATCTCAGAGCCTCCTGAGAATAGACATCATTCCTGACGTGGAGGACGATATTATTGAAGCGGTGAGACGACTGAGCCATAACTATGATATTGTCGTCACCTCGGGCGGTATCGGCCCGACACACGATGACATAACCTACGAGTCCATCGCCAAGGCCTTTCACCTGCCCCTCGTGCTTCACGGAGAAGCTTACTCTCTCATGAAGAAAAAGACGGCCGAGCACAGGGATCCGGTACGGGCTGCCTTCAACTTTGACGTTCCGTCCAAAGAGCTTGATGGAAAAAAGAAAATGGTCTTGCTGCCTCATGACTCTAGTCGTCCAGTGGAGGATCAGGCGATTCTCGCCTGCCGAGACAAGTATTGGGTTCCTGTCTCAGTTGTCAATGGAAATGTATACATCCTGCCAGGCATACCTGAACTCTGTACTCACCGCCCTGTCCTGTTTTCTCGACACTCATGTACTAACTAAAAGCACAGTTAAGCACCTTTTGGACGGCCTTACACGGCATATCAAGCCTCGAGTGCAGAGCAATGGCAAGATCCGCGTGACCATCAAGACCCTCCAACCGGAGAGCCAAATGGCGGATTACCTGACTGGCCTTGCAAAGAGGATGGCGCCAAAGGATATAGATGTTGGAAGTTACCCCAAGTTTCAGGTTGAGAATACGGTTGTGCTTGTTGGCGAGTATGTGCAGCTCCCCTGTTGGCGGTTGTGAGAAGAACGGTACTGACAAGACAGCAGGGACCGAGCCGAGCTTGAGACAGTTATTCCCGAGATATTGGAGAATCTGGAAGGGACTCTGGTGAGCATCGAAATGCCCGAGAACCCCGATGAAGGAGAGACGGAGGTTAAGGCTCCAGGTGGCGAAGAAAGCTGAAAGTCCGATGTAAGTCACTGGTGTATTGGCCTATGGAGTTGGGTAGTTCATGGTACCTGTGGCAGGGCCAAGCCATGTATTTTCAAGTCTGGCCTCGAATGATTTGTACTCCAATGGAAAGAATCATGGTCTTGCGCCTCAAAGTTTCATTGCTTTCGAAGGGGTATGAGACAGCAGAAGAGCCTCAGAAAATCCAGGGCAGCTGTACAGTACCAACACTGGGCAACTGCGCGTGGCGTGCATCAAGAGGCAGCCAGGCTCATCGAAAAACGTGGGGTGACGAGCGGAAAGCGGAAAGGAGAAATGAAAGGGGGGACGCCACTCAACCGAACCCCTTCCACACGCATTCTAGAAAAGTTCCAGAAGAGTTTTTCACAGGCTACATTAGTACAACATGGGACGCTCCAAGCGAAATGTCATTGCGAAGCGATGCGTCTTTGCCCTAGAGCGGATCGGATCAGTTGTAACTAAACATTCGATATTGGTGGTTGCTTCGATCGGCCAGGAGTCCACCGAGGGCGTTCATGGATGCTTTACGTATCAAGCGGGCTATGAAGACAGAACCATGCGTACGGAGTAAGTAGTTGGCGCCTGGTAATGATGTTGAGATGAACTGCGGGTTGGCCAACAATTTCGGTGGTGAGGACCCACGCTGTGGACAGAAGAACTAGACACCAGAATATCAAAGGCTCAATACACCCCTCAACTATCATTTAAAGTTTCTGGACAATCTTTAAATGCTGATTACTTTCTATTCAAAACATTTGAACTATCTTTGAAGTCTCATTACCTATCCAAATACCCCGAAACTATCTGTAAACGGTTTTATTATTCCCAGGAGCAGTCTCTAACTTTCTTGTCCACGGCGTGGGACCTTGACGATGTTGAACTTCTTGTCTCCACTGCCCCACCTACCTTATCTCGCTAGCTTGGGGCCTGGACCAGGGTTGGTTTTGGAGGGGTCAATATTCAAGGTAGATCCAGGTTCTGTTTGACCCAAGATGACGAGAAGGTATACAAGTATCCTGGCTTTACACTCAAGAGAGTGTCCTACTGCCATCTGTATTTCTTCAGGGCCACTTGAATCAACTGCCTTTCGCGGGGTAGCTGCTCCGAGTCACTGGAACCGATGGCAGGTCGACCGATGAATGAACAGAACCCGAGAAACCTTCCCGAAGCGGTTATATAAAAATGTGGAGACTATCACTTGAGACCACGCCCACCCACTTCCCGCCCCGTCCTGGTTCCAACCGGCGATCCATTTGCAGCATCAGAGACCCCAAATCTCTTTGATGGTTTTCGATTCTTGCCCAGCAAAGGCAGAGCTGCGGCACAGCGCAACGCAAGGGAATGTGATCACTGGTGCCGCCCACTGCAGGAGGCACAAGGCTGAAAGTCAAGCCAAGGTGCCTGCTGCAAGTTGGAGTTGCTTTGGAGGGGATTGGGACACGATGAGACACTGGTTACAATGTTATCCCAGGTTGTTTTGTGTCTAGCAAGCACATCGCCCTAAGTAAACAGGCGATTCCATGAGCATCAAACTTTTCCGTCCATAGTCGCAGTCAAGTCGGACTCTGCAAATCCCACCGAAAATCAGTTGCCAGTGAGATTTGTAGTGTACATCGCTGAAAACGGCAGCAATTCCTGACTGACTAAGTTCGCGGGGTTGGGCCAGGGCCTGGGTTAATTTGCCAAATGTAGAAAAGAAGCCGGGGGGATTGACGGGCCAAGGAGAACGATTCTCTGTCGGTGTGTGAACTGAGGGCGGGCAGATGGATGACTGAAGAGAAACATTTTGAACATACCATGTGGTAGGACAATCTTGACCTGACGGCCGGAAGAAACTCGAGCGGGCAAAAACCCAGGTTTTGCCAGCTTGTGGAACTAACTTCAAACACCACGTTGCGGCACGTTGTTGACCTGCAGCTGCAGGAAGGATGGGAGCCGGCCAGAGCCTAACGAGACAGGACCGCTCACACAGTGCGTGTTGTTGTTGAGATGCACGCCGAAGCTCATCCGCCTAGGAGATCACGAGGTTGACGGCTCTGGGCAGTCTAATTGAATGCAAGGGAAGAGTACATCTTTACGGGGCTCAGCGACGTCTTCTAGAAACAACGTTGCAACCCACTTCCTGTGGCCACTTTGCAGGCTGGCATTCTCAACGACCCAGATGGAAATGCTGGGTATATTTTCGTTCCAGCTGTAAGACATGAGGCAACAAAGACTCACTGACTCTCGGGCTCTTTTCAGCCCTATATGCCTAGAGCTGGGGCTTTTGCTAGTACATAGATGTCAGTGACGAGAATGGCCATCCAACCACAGAGGCTTCCCTCCAATACTTGCCGTCTACGAGAAAAACTCAACACTAGCTAATCTCTACTGTACTGCGTCAAATTGTGCAGGGCTAGCCACTGGAAAATCGAGAGTTGTGACTCGCGAATCGGAACTGAGAATAAGCGGTTATCGACATGGTGTGCAACCATTCCTGGCTTTTTCAAACCTTTTGTGGGATGATGGTGAGGGGGAGACATCGTAAGTTGGCTCTTTGATTTCATATTTTGCCGTCAAGGAAGTTGCTTGCTAGAGGGCCAGGGGCGCTTATTCCTACCGCCGGTGTGGGACCGCAAATGGCGTCAACGTTCTCTACTTGTGTGATGCTAGTCTAAACTTCAGGGGCATTATTGCAAACAGAATCCATACTCACGATAGGAGATCTGCAATTGCTGGGAGTATTAGGTCAGACAAGCTTTTCTTCATACAATGTGAAGAGATCAAGACGAACTATATCATAGCGCTTGTCATCACAGTGTGTGAGGGCGGCCGATACTGGACGCAACAAGGCATGACCAATTTGAACCGTTCGCCCAAAAAGGACAAGGCGAGTTAACCGGGGCGGTCTTGGACTGTTCTGACCCTTGCACGGCACCATCGCTCAAGCACTCACTTCACCAATCAGAAGACGCGAACGCCTCCAGCCCATCAAGTCGCCCCCAGGGGAAGGCACACGGACCCTTCCTTTTTCTTTGCTTCTCAGAGCGGTCCATTGGTCCAGGCGCTGTTGCTTTTTCTTTTGTGCCCGCTCCATTGCCCGCCGTGCCTCTGCCTCTCTTCTTTTTACCTGGTTCCGAAAACCTGCTGAGGTTGCTTGTCCTTTATGATCTTGATTCAGCTACCCAAAATCTTAAAGATCACCTCAATACACGTTGAAAATCTCGTCGTCCGACAAAACAAACCGCCCGGCCACGCGCAGCGCAAAGCAGCTTGAGCCAACCGCTAACACCATAGCACCAGCCAGTAGCAACCCCAGGCCCCCATTGCCGATCCCCACTCCAGGGGCGCTCCCATTAATTCGCCGGGCACAACAGCAACTGTTTTCTCCAGCAGTGCTACATCTTTCAATCCAGTCCACCTCCTGGGATCCCCTTTCCAGCGCAAACCGCGAATATCCCACGACGGTCTGCTCGACTCCGTAGCCCGAGAAAGCAGCGCCCCGTAATTTCGACCCATTCTCTTGAGAGCTTCCGCCCCGGCATCTTTTTGAAAGCTCAATCCCCGACGCCCGTACCGCGTGATCCAGACCTCCTGTTATCGGTGTCGCTCCATCTTCTCTCCAGCACCCTCAGTCCACAGCAATGGCTTCCAAGGTTGGTTCTTTCAATTCTGTTGAGATAGCGAGCAGCGCGCTTCAACTGCGATGATCTTGTTTGGGTTGATAAATTGGTTGCTGACGTCGCGCTTTTGGTTGCTTAGTTTACTCGAGAGTACAAGCTCGTTGTGGTCGGCGGCGGCGGTGTCGGCAAGTCCTGCCTCACAATCCAGCTTATCCAATCGCACTTCGTCGACGAATATGATCCAACTATTGAGGGTGCGCATACTCATTTCATTTTTCCGCATCCAGTTGATGATCGCGACCGGGTCGACTAACTGCGGCGTTGCAGATTCGTATCGCAAGCAGTGCATCGTTGATGATGAAGTCGCGCTGCTCGATGTCCTTGATACCGCTGGCCAGGAGGAGTACTCTGCGATGAGAGAGCAGTACATGCGTACCGGCGAAGGGTTCCTGCTCGTGTATTCCATCACATCCCGCGAAAGCTTCGAAGAGATAAGAACCTTCCAGCAGCAGATCCTTCGTGTAAAGGACAAGGACATCTTTCCCATGGTTGTGGTAGGAAACAAGGTCGATTTGGCTAGTGAGCGCAAGGTGCCGCAAGAGGGTATGTTTGCAAGATTCATGTGTGGTGTTTGGATACATGTATTGACTTGCTTTCACAGAGGGCGAGGCTCTTGCTCGCGAGTTCCGTTGCAAGTTCCTCGAGACTTCAGCAAAGACCAACACAAACGTCGAGCAAGCTTTCTACGAGGTTGTTCGCGCCATCAGACGGTACAACCGTGAGATGCAAGGAGGCACAGCTTCGGGCAGCGGCCTCTCCCACAACAGTCAAGGCATGGGCAAGATTGATGTCGGTGAGGATGACGCCCAGGCGGGCTGCTGCGCCAAGTGCATCCTCATGTGAATGGGACGCCGCAGAAGACGGACACACTGCCGGTCTCTGGGGAGACCTTATATAACGGCTAATAATGCATCGGGGAATGGAGTTGGTGGGGCTTAAGGCAGATGCCATGGCCTTTCGGGACGGAATCTACACATTGGTGGACGGGTATCCAAGTCATAATGACTTTGATGATGCCCATTTTCGGCCATCCAGAGATGACATGCTTGATGTTGCTGATGTTGAAGGGGTGGGCGCAAAATCTCTTTTCGAACCCACATTGCGGTCTTCTTGTTGTTTTTGTTTTGGGAGTTATTTGAACTAAACCTGGCGATCCTATTTGGGTTTTTATGCTCTCAGACACTTTTGTAATTCTTTCTTCTATCTTTCTTACATCTCATTTTTCATGCCAGCGGCGGTCAGTGGTCAAAATGGGTTATCTGTTTACCTTAGCGTGCAGGTAGTTTATGGTGAGAGAATGCGATGATGTTGTGTTGTTGCCACCGGATTACGCGCCCTTCAAGGCCCCAAGGCTGCGCGTATCCATCGATCAACAGTGATCATTGTCGGCGCGAGGCGAGTTCGGTTCAGCTCCGGCCCTCCCTGCAGCACGGTACTGGGATTCTGATTGGTATTGTTTCCTTCGAGAGACCAAACCAGCTTGGCCTACCTTGAGCCTGAGTTGCTTCAGTCCTGGCATTACCGGCGTGTTGGTCCTCTCGCGATAGCTGGCAAGAAGATGGAGGGGAACTCTGTCTATTACAGCGCATGAGGCCGTGATACGGTTCCTAGTGATCCATCTATCCTCGCGTGCGCCTTCTCCTCTCAATAGCTCGCAGAAGATTATAGCTAGGAATCGGATAAAGAACAAGATAAGGCGGAGGGGATAAGCCCACGCCGCATCTCCCTCTCACGCACAGGTCTAAACTTACCAACCAATAATTGCATGGTACCGAACCACCATCGGCTTCCTTTTGGAGTTCCTTGGCTAGGGTAACTGCAATGCATATCTGACCTTCATATGCCGAGCTGAGATCTGATATAAGAGCACCCAACACCAACCGTGCCTCTCTGCATTCCCAAATCCGGTGCCCACATGTGCCGAAGGACCGACCGAGCGTAGCTTTTGCCATCATTTATCACCCACAAAAGTTCTCTCGGAGCTGGCTCATAAATGACAAGACATTAGCGGTTCTGGGTTAGGGTTATCCTCCCCAAGCAACCCCGAACCCCGTCGTCACCTCGCAAACACCTCTTCATTGCCCGATGTTTTTCTGAGGGCTACCATGGCCGTCGCAAAGCCAACAAACGCCCGGGTCTCCCAGGCAACCGACATCCTCCTCTCCCGGACCAAACCCACACTCGGACGCTACCGCGCCTACGTCCATGCGCGCAACCGTTTCTTCTCCGCCTTTCACCCCAAAGGCCGGTTCGTGAGGATCCCCACTCCCTCGGACAACCTCCTCTGCGGGCTGTACGCCATTGTCATTTCGTTTCAGCACCAGCACCCGGGTCTGACACCGGCCCCTACCTTGGAGCACTTGCTGTCTGTCTGTCGGGGTTGCGGTTTTGACAACGAGGGGAATCTCTCCGGGGATCAGCTCTCGCTTGTTTTTTCTGCCTGGGGGGACAAGACAGTTTTTGATGACGGTGGGGAGCCGAACAGGAGGAGGTGTCAGCTGGGGTATTTGAGTCGGTACAATGGGCCTGGGTGGGAGGACGAAGCAGAAAGGGGAGAGGATGTTCCAGTCATGATGGGGACTAGGGAGGTGGATACGGAAGAGGAAAAGGGGGATATTCTGAGGCTGTGGGTTTGGAATGATGGCGGCTGGGCTGGAGGTGGGATGGGGCATTGGGAGGGGATCAGGAGGGTAGGTGAGGAAGGGGATGATGTGTAGGTGTTTGGCATCTTGGTGCTCGCAAAGATATTCAGATGGGGATCACAATGAAGTTTTAGGGGATCTTTTGCACGTACGGTATGGTCTTCTCGTCCACTTCTGATGCGCAACAAGGTAAACAAACTCAACCACTGCAAAGACAGGTTATTTTGGTTTATGCTCTCGACGTCAGCTGGCAGATATGGACTGGGTATGAGGGTAACAATTCGGTAAATTCTACCTAGAAGCTCTATCTTGGTTTTATTGATATTCCACCAAAGTCCGCTGAATTGAGTAATAGTTGCCGCTGTTGCATATCGAATGTTTTTCATTCGCTCATAACTTGGGTTTACTGAACTGTTTAGGTCAATAGAGGAACCGCCCTATCAAAGCCCTTCTTGTGGTTGCAGAGGTACTTGTGACCCTCCTTGAGTTTGCACTTGGTTTCGAATGTGGTTCAAAACCAAGCCTGGAGACTGGCTCTTTTGTTGGAGTCGTCGCTCCCATAATAATGGCAGGGCATGTTGCTGGTGGTAGCCAAAGCCTGTTGCGTGATTTTGAGGCTGCTCTTGCTGCCAAACAAGACCTTGTACGCGATCTTGAAGCTGGTTTTGTTACAGGGGGGAATTTTGGGGTTGGCTTTGCTCCTGGTGTTGTGTATCACCCGCATCCTGCCTTACGGGCTGTGGTGTCGGTGCCATGCTATTCGTGTCCGTTTCGAACATTGTGAGAATAGTATCAGGGTCTGACAAGTCTGACAACAGTTGCATACAAAACGAGATCCAGTCAGAAGCTTTGCTTGAACCTCCACTGTTGTTTTTAAGCAGAGGAATTGCCGCTCTCGCGATGAGCGCTTCAAAGTTCCAGCGATATCGAAGCGTACCTAACCGCTTCCATTGCTCTTTTGGGCAAATTCTTTTGGTCTTGTTGGACAGCTCAGCCGAATTTAAAAGTGTCCGCTCTACACCATCATTAGTGAGCTCGTATAGATAGGCTTCGTATGGCTGTATCCCCGACGTGCTGCGCTGTTCAGACTGCTGAATCTGAGATGCTGAGGTTAGAGCTGGAGCCGTGGGAGGATTGAATTCATATAACAGAAAGCACGGGTGTTGAAATGGTTCTGCTAAGGTGATGTAGAAGAGACTCTTGGGTTTGCTGGAGATGTCTAAGAGATCATCTACCTCCTCCTCTCGGGGCCCTGTGAGCCTGAGGACTTCGTCCCCTTGGTTCACCGCGGCACTGCCCATTGATTGCCTCCACTCCCTCGGAGGATGCTTTTTGGTTGTGGGTGGAATAGTTGGCGGTGGCTTTTAGGAGTTGTTCCGCTGACGCGGCGTCAGGCTGGAGTTTGGGGTGGGACGTGGGCGTTGTTGAGTGAGCGGCAGTCTTTTTGGCTGGGTTTTGACGTTTATTCGCGGTTGTGGGAAATTAAGCTCGGCTCCGTAGGAATGGTAAGGTTCAGAATGAAAATCTATGAATGCAGTTTTATTGCGTAAAGGCCATAGGGTAATCAAGTGGGCTGGAGGCTGCTTGAGCTGTAGCCACAAAGGTGCTTCGTGACAAGTTCAGCTGTCATCTTTGGTGGAAGTGAGGCGCGAAGAAGGGTTTGGAACCAGATTGCGCCCCCGTCGTCATCCCAAAAATTATCTGGTCAGTGGTCTTTCCATGTTTCCTGTTGGCTCCTCCCATTTCACTCCTTTCCAATCTTCGTTCCTGCCATGCCCATATGACCTACTTCCAACTCGCCGCGTGTCTGTCGCTGCCTCCCCTTTCCTTCTATCCCCAACCCTGCCTTCCATGACATCAAACACCTCATCCCAGTATTTTCTCTGCTCATGCTATACACAAAGTTAGTTGGCTTGCAACTTGGTATCAGTGAGAGTTGTATTCACCTTCTGGACCTGTCCCCTCATCCATCGTCCCAAACTTTCACACAGCCTATCAAGAATCCACTCTGCTTCAGTAACGTCGGCGAGCAGAGGGCTATCTTCACCAATCCAGTCCCATTCTGTTTGTTCATCCCTCTCCACCGACTCATCGCTTTCTAAAGAAGACAAGGCGGTGAATCGTATCAGCTTCGTGAATCTTTCCCACTCGCCATATGAGTACACCTTTGGCGGATGGGATCTCAGGTCGTGGGCAACAGCCTTGATGGCAGCGGATAGCTCTTTGGCAAGCTCATTGTCATCATACTTCTCCTTTTCCAGCACCCGACTCCCGTCTTGCTGCTGACCAAGAGAACGCTCGGGGTCTATGTCGCTGAAATGCCGCTCGTCACGCATAGGTCTCTCTAGACGCTTGCCTTTTTCTGTGTCGACCTGTTTCCTGTTTAATAACTTGGCCAGGGTAGAGTGACGAGCGAGAAAGCTTTTGAGGATTCCCTTCTTGGGCATGATGGTCCAATCTGCCAGAGTAAAGGTACCCCTGTTGATAGCCATGACAACGGTTTGACTCATTTGCTGAACCAGGACTGTGACAATGGGAACCGCGGTGATGGACCAGACAATAAAGAACGGCTTGCCAATGTTGGACTTGGGAGCGAGATCACCATACCTGCTCAGTAATTAGCTTGGGAAACCAGTCACAATGAAGATTGGCCAGGATATTTACCCGATCGTCAAGATTGCCACAAAGCAAAAGTAAAGGCTGTCAAAGTATCTCCATTGGGATATCCGTGTTTCAGTCACCATAAAAACCAGAGCCCCAATTGTCCAAAAGGAGAAAAATACCAACAGTGCCATCCCAAGCGCCCATGATCTGTGTCCAAGGTCAGCAGTCTGTCTGTCACGACAAAGCAAAAAGGGCCTACTGTTTCCAGTGTTTTGTCTCCTCCTGTATCTGCCTCATGACATCAAACCTGTCCTTTTCCTTCTCCAACAACAGTAGTTTCTGCCGCCGCTTCTTTCGTCTGTCGCGAAGAGCTTCTTCTCCGCTGCCAACCGCATTTTGGGCCTTGCCCTCGTCAAATATAACTGCTCTTCCCACAATCTCCAGGCGCCCGAGCTGCGTTATGGATGCCCGCCGGGCATATTCTGAGGCGCTCTCTGCCACGCCTCCTTCGGCAGCTGCTGAATCCGGCCTCACGGGCGGCAGGCCTAACCGCTCTCTCAGTTCCTTTTCACTGGTCACTGTTCTCCCGACAGTCGACTCGCGTTTGTGTTGCCGATGACGTTTGATGATCTTGTCCGCGCTGATGTTGGCTGCGAAGCGCGTCAGGCTGCCAATGACAAGACCCAAGAAGATGACACCGATAATCTGGAATGCAAACAGAAATCCCCTTCCCGAATCGGTTTTGGGTGCGAAGTCTCCGAACCCCACAGTGAGGATTGTCTGATCCTCGTCATCAGCAAGGTTCTGACTACGTGCACCAGGGGACCAGCTGACTTACCACTTGAGAGAAATATAGGGAATCAGCATAAGTAAAGCCTTCCAACGCGCAAAACACCCCTGCACCACCTGCCAACCAGAAGAAAAAGCTCATGGTCTGGAGAATCAGTGTCCTTTGGTCGTCATCTAGCTCAAAATTTTGTGGATAGTGTCCCTTAAAGTAGCCAACCATGTTAACCATCAGCATGGCACAGCTGAGGACGTACATGAGCGATGCCAGGACGGAGTGCCAGAAGCCCTGAGAATATGCTTCACCAGGCGCCACAGGTGGTGCATAGATTGCCATGGCAATTTCCACGACTATCAGCTGTGTGCAAAATGGACATGTCAGAATATCGTGACATAGAATGGGTGTGTAAGTACCTACGATGAGAGCCGACAAGAGCCAGAATACAATTGATAAAGGCAACGCCACTATGTATCGTACTCGACGTGTGAAGTTTAACAGCAGAAACAAGTGGCCGAGGAGGCCAAAGATGATGGAGAAGATGTTGGGAATGATTTCCCTGTAAATGTGGTGAGCGGGAATAATTTCTTTTGGAAGGGGGTATAATCTCACCAATTTGGATCAGGTATACCCCAAGCGGCATCATCGGAGCCATGGTTGTCGCTGAATGGCAAGCCATTGTTAGGCAATGTGAATCTCCATGGACTCACCAAGGACACGATGGACAAGACGTTGGAGAACGGCCCAATGGTTGCAGCGATGAGTGGAATGGCCGTCGAAGCAAACCACCACTTTCTGCCACCGAAAGGTCAGCTATGTGCACCAGAAACATAAACACAATATAGAAAACATACTGTGGCAAGTTATCACTTTGTCCTCGAAGCTTTATCCGACCTCCTGCAGCGGTTCGGATTGCGGCAACCGGAGCCGGAGCTGATGGTTTGTTGGGCATATCTGCTCGTCATATAACAGCTTCGTGTTTATCTCCCACAGGGCTTGTTGTTGACGATAAACCTTGCATATAAACATTGATTTGGAGCGCCAACGTTCGACGATGTCCTTGCGGAAAAGAATGGAAGGGGAACAGGGCAAGCCAGCAATCACTTTCTCTCCAATCGAGCGAGATCGCTGTGGGACTCCATTGTGGTCTGTGTACTTGAGGTTGACAGCACCATGAGAAACCTATCAGCAGGCTCACGTGTGATTCGGAAGGGTATCACAGTTGCGATGTAGGTACCGATGGTACACGGGGGAGCGAGTTCTCCTTGCACAAAGACAGAACTTTGTCGGAGTCTGACCAAATCCCTGACATGAAGCAGCTTGGCTCCATGCCTCTCGCCCACAGGATACCGACTCACTAAGTACAAGTGTTTGACATTTGTCCATCCACCACTTCGGATGACTCAATAGTCGTGATCTTGTCATATGTGGCGGTTACTATACATTGTCGGGCAGGCTGGCGTTTGTGGCTTCCTATTCCATCCGATTGGACTTCCTAGAGTGGAAAGTATGATGTATATTTGGTGTTGCAGAGAGCCTTGTGCTCATGGCCTCATGAGGTTTCCCGTTCCTGCCTCCATTCGTAGTATCATGAGTCTCCCACAATCCCAATCTGGAGGTCCGCCGCCACTTCCCTTTGGGGCCGTGGGTTGAGACAACAGGCCCAACCATCCACTGGATGTAGCGGTATTTAGGGTAGTAACTGCCCCATAAGTTGGTCCTAAATCAGAGGCTGATTCTGGCTGTCTCATCAAACTATGGTGATCTCGACTTTGATAATCTTCCCAGAATTCTTTCTTGCATCAGCCATTGCATATTCCCACTCTTTCATGAGGAGAGTCTACAACAAACTGGATAAGACTTCAAATCTTTTTTATGTCATTCACATGGGGGATACCTACCGAGCTTGGATTACAGGACCAGCTTTCTCTCGTTCGTGATGACATTACCAAGATAACTGTAGCTTTAAAAACTGGGAGATATGAGCTTTTCCAGATAAGAGTAGAATCCAGATATTTCTCCAAGTTTTAACACCCCAAATATATTCATGAGACTGCCGGTGTTGCTCTCCCTCATCTGGTGTCAGTTTGATATGGTTTGTGATGATTCCGAGCGAGCACGACGCACTGACGTTCTACCTCAACCTCAACAGTGCACGGACAATTTACAGTGAAGTGAATTTGCAGGCGTGCACGGACCCCGCAAACCAGCCTATATATTTCACAGTCCCGGCCCCAAATTTACTGGTTTCCTTTTTTCTTCTTCATACTTACCTTGGCCAACCTCCGGGAGATCACGAATTCCTAGGGGTAGGGTGACTAGCCTTCATTGCACATCGAGGAGTTTGGTTGTCTTTAATTGCCCTTCGGGGTCGTTATGGCCGCAATTTTTGATGTTTGCCTCTCTTTTTCATTATGTACCCAACTCTGTTGGGCCATGAGGAAGAAGCCTCTTTTTTTTGTGGTGATGTAAATCAAGTAATCCGTAGCCTCGAAGATGATTGTGTCGGTTCACAACTGAGTTGGACTGACGAACGATATGGTCGCAGAGACTATTTCAAGCCGAATATTTCCAGCGGCCCTCCCGCCTTGATGCAGGCCGATCACCAAAGCGCAAATCACGTCCTTCTGGGCGGTCCGTGACTCCGTCTCACCAAGGCATCTTTGGCTTCCGGCTTTGACCACTCTCGACGAGGTCACCGAGGCATTGCACTTGCCAAAAAAGTCCAGACGTCTGTCTAACTTGAAGAAATTTGTTTGTTCAACATGCTAAGGCCCGGCTTGGAGACCGTCGGGGAATTCGCAGTTTCAGATTGTCATCGCACCAGGGCACCGGCACACAGGTCTTTGCTTGAAGAAGGATCCGATCTGGCCTGACCTCGCTGACGGGCAGAGCTGTTCTGACATTTGTTATCCGAATAGGGCCCTCCCTTACATTCCTCAGAGCGGCGCGGCATGGGACGTGTCAAACCGCGCCTCGTCTCACCCAGTACCAACGCTCAAAACCACAGCGGTCCTCTTGCTCGACCAGTCAGCTGTGCCTCAATACGAACCGTAGATCTGCACATTTCTTCTCCCGTTGTCAACTCAAAATCAACAACCAGAAGAAGTATCATGATCATTGTGGACAATCAATGATCGAAATCATGTCGTCAACAGCGCCCTCACCACCGCCTGTGCCAGAGAAGACGCCAGTTCGACCCTATTATGCGCCTCTGGTTCCCTCCCCACTGAACCCGAAGAACTGCTTCCAAATACCGCCCCCAACATCACCACCAGGATCTCCATCTCCCAGAACACCACCACCTAAAAGACCCAGTCTCCGCAGGCCAGCCTCCCAGACGAGCCCGACTCAGATACTTCTTCGTCAAAAGGCCGCCGCCGCCTTTAGGTCAGAGAGCCTGATCAAGGCTTACAGCAGCAACAACAACAACAACTACATCTCCCTCGGGAGCAGTCGCCGACACGCCAGCAGCCGGAACCCATTCCTCAACATGACCCAGCACCAGAACCTCACAACCGCTGACACCATCGACATTCTCTATTCCCTGGATATTGACGATGATGACGACACCAACCCTACAGGCGACCTCGGTCTGATCACACCAGGCAACAACACCAGCAACAAGCCACTGCCGCCAGTCCCCATGCCCCCTCCTCTATTTTCGTCTTCTTCCCCAGGGCAGGACCCCAACAGCGACAGCCCACCAGAGCGAGAAGACCATCGGCTTCAAGAAAAAGATGACCTCGACCTCCTCAGTTCAACCCCCTATCACGAGGACTACGACTACGACCACAGAGACAAGGAGGAGATCGACCTCGAGAACGGCTGTTACTTTGAGCGGGAAAGGGCAACACTACCCTCGGGAAGGACAGCCTCTTTTGACGTCTCGGGAGGGAGGGGACGATCGACGCTAAGGAAGGCAAGACGCGGTGGTGGCAGTGGTGCTGAACACAGGTCAGGGGTCACAAGGCTTGTGATCCACCTCGGCCGAGGGCTGGTGATACTGGGGATCGTGATCTGGTTTGTGCTGCTTCACGGGCTTTTGAGGACCTTTGGCGGGGCGAGGAGGCCTCCTCCTCCTGACTCCAGCTTGGGATCTGCTTCTGATTTGGAGGCATAGACATCGATTCCATTCTTCTTCTGATGGCGAGCCTTCCCCCCCTTTTTTTTTTTCTCCTCTTGTTCCATTCTTTGGTATCGGACTCAACGGCTGGCGACAACTTGGGGGCTTTTTGGTTCTTTTTCTGGTTGCATTAAATAGGTCAAGAAGGTTAGGGGCAGGAGTCCAAAACGGCGGGGGAAGGACCGGGCTTGTTACGTTTTGTGTACATATATTCAGCATTTCAAGTTGCAATTACAGGGGCCCGGATTTTTCTGTGGCTTCAGGACACGGTAGCTCAGGGTATGTGTGGTTCACGAAAGACGTCAAGATCACATTTTCACAAACATACACGCCGTTTCTGTCTTCCGTCTTCCGTTAAAGTTACCATGACCCACCGGAGCCTTGATTTGCCAACTCGCTAGGCGTGGAACCGCTTACTGCAAACTACCTGAGCAAAAGTAATGGGACTGGAGAACCAGAGAGCCCATTTGGAGTGTGGGCGACTGATTCCTTGCTACTTAGGGTGCCATCATGGATGAAAAAGGCTACAAATGCACCTGACCAAGCCCAACCTGACCCTCCCAAATCCCTTGCCCGACCCTCAAAAGAAAAACTTATCAACTGTTTACTGGGCGTTGATGGCTAAAGCCGAACCTTGCCCGGTTTGTTGTTTCCCTGTCGCTCCCCATATCCATCGTTCTGCGAGATACAAACAATTTAGCAACTCCGTTCCCCGTCCACCTCTGTTTTCGCTGTCCGGTTGTTTGTTTCCTCTCTATAAATACCCTCGCCTTCGGCCCCAGCAACCCGACGAAGTGATATTACGCCAGATAACCGAGCTCATCGTCCTCCAAGCGCTCGAGGTACTCCTTGTCGAGCAAAATCTCGATACACTTCTTGATATCGGCAACCTTGGGCACAAAACGGGACCGGATTTGGTTAATGGTTTCGGAAACGAGCTGCTGGTGCTTCATCTTCTTGCGGGCCTTCATGATGCGGACAATGGCAGACTAGGTGTCCATGTTAGCATTTGATTTGTCCTCTTTGGACCATGGAAAAATAAGAGGACATACCTGAAGCAACAGTTTCCTGTCTTCTTCAATCGTCTTGTTCGTCTCTGCCTCCTCCTGCTTCGTCTCGCTCTTCATGCCAACGTTCAGATTGACCCTGTACTTCTTGTTCTTGAAGTCGAGGTTCAGAGAATACGTATTGCCAGGGCCCACCTTGGCACCAGAATCACAGGTCAGGACCTTGGCTTTGAGGCAGACCAGGAGCGCTGGATCCAGAGATTCGCTGTTGAGCTGAGTTGTTTGCGCAATTTCCTCATACGTGTTTTGAAGCTTTTCGTTGAACAGAAGCAAGATGGCCATCTGATACACAGATACTGAAAATGTGTATGGCATCTTGGCGTTTCGAACATAGTTCGCCTTGATGTCTCCCTTGCAAAGCTGCCACAGCCAGGTGAGCTTCCGGCCATCGTGCTTGTGCTTATAGAAACGTGTGAAGCGCTCGCAATCTTGCGCAATTTCCTCCGGTGGGTTGAAGTTTGTCCCCGGGGCAGTCAGGGGCCAGAAACCTGTGCCCAGTACCGAGTAGGTAGAGTCCAAGTTCTTGCCCTCGATGCTGGCCTGTACGTGCCCCTTGAAGCCAGTATTCAGATCTTTGGAGATTTGCATATCCTGGAACATGCGTTGCAGCTTGCTGGTGTACTCGAATCCGCACGCCTCCTTGAGCTTGCTGATCATGCTAGTCTCGGCGTCATCGGACGACGAGTTGCTGTGAACCAACCGGCGAGCCAACATGCGAGAGTAGAACTTTTGAAAGACATCTTTGTCCTCAATGTATTTGAACACAGTCATGATCTGCGTCAAAGTCTCCTCCAGGGCACCATCTTCCACACCAGTGCTGCTCTTGCGCAAAAGGATATCGGTATACTTGGCCAGGAGCTCTGGCGACTTGTTGGATCCAGACTTGCAGACTTCATTGCGGTTGACGAATTCCCTGCACGCGTTATCGAGGGATCTTGTAAACTCGGCCTCATCGTTGAACGCGCGCTTGACCAAGCCTTGATACTGCGTGTGAATCTCAAGTAGCGCATCCACATAGACCTTGGGCTCCAACTTGTCGGCATCGGAGGCCACCTTGGCGACAGCAGCCAATCCGGCCTTGCGAACGTGATTTTCGAATTTGGCCCGCAAGGGGTCGAGGCCACCAGCAATGCGCGAAAGCAAACTGTACATGCGCGCCATGTCTTCCTCCCTGTCATTATCAAGGAGAACCTGAAACTCGTCGCGGAGCAGGTTGCTGTGGTCCTCAATGAGCACCTGGTTACAAGCCTTCTTGAGCTGGATAATTATGTCCCCGATCAAGTATAGCTGCACTCGGTTTTCCTCCTCCTCCAGACGTGCCTCGGCTTTCTTCATGAACTCAACAACGCTGTTCTCGGCAAGGAACTGCTTGCTCTCGTTCGTGTAAAATACTTTGGTCGCCTCAAGGAATGGCTTCTCGAAATGGAAGCGATAGACGTTGAGCGTGGGCTTGTGGGAGTCGTTCTCGTCGAGTCCCAGGGAGATGAAGGAGTCGACAACCAGTTTGATCTGGTTGTATTCAATGGTTTCGCCGTTGCGGTGCTTCTCCACCAGTTTAAGGACCGAGTCCATGACTTTGTGGACAACTTGGTGAAAGAGGACATCGCGCCATTTGACGAGGTGGAGGGTGTAGACATCGTACACCGACTTCTTGCCCTCGTCCATCTCCCGCTTTACCCAGTGGCGGTTCAGGTACCCGAAGATATGGTGAATGTACTTTGCGGCGTTGGTGTAACGATTCCACTCCCGAATGTAGAAGGCTAGAAGAGCCTCTTCAGTGTGACTCTTCGATTCCTCCACAAGACCCGTCAGATGCTGTGCCAAATACTCATTGAGCAGCTTGTACAGGTCCTCTCCCAGTAAGTGTGCTACAGAGCCAAGTCAGCAATTCAAAGCGTCTAGACAACCAACGGAGACACTGACCACCTCTATGAGCTCCAAGCGAACCAGCGTTGAAGCTGACAGCCTTCTGGCTCGTGCAAAAATTGTGAACCGTTCTGGAGATGCATAGTCAGTGTCGAGAACGTGACGGCTCGGTAGGAAGGGTTCGAAACGAACGTGTAGAGTTTCATGTACTGCCCGCGGCGAGGTTAGCGATGCGCCCATTCACGGATGTAGGAGGGAGACATACGTCGGCGAGGTTCAGGCCGCTGTGGAGGTTTGTCATGATGCCATCGATGCCCGTTCGTAGGGTGAGCCATCTAAGTCACATCAGCAGGCGTTCCTTCGCATCGGGGCGGCCTGGGCAAGACAGGCTTGGACCTGGACGTACGTGCTGTCGACATCATCACGGGTGTGGGAGGCACCCGAAAACGCTGGTGGAGGCATCTTCTGAAAAGTATTGACGTCTCCCACGGAAAGACAACGGTGGGCTAGACACGACGGCGAGGTGTTCGGTGAGGTGGTGCAAGTTGGTGTGACCAGGATGGATTAATTGACAGCCCAGGAAGGACGAGCAAGGGCTCTGGTTCAAACGGCAGGACGGGGTTGTCGCGGCGGGCAGGTGCGCTCTGGATCGCGGGGAAGCCCAGGAATAAAAGAAGGATGCCGTCGATTCGCCGGTGCAAACTGTTGATTCGCAGATAGAGGGCTTCGTTCGCAAGTGAGGCCTTCGGTATGTCTGGTCGAGATTCTGCCGGGTCCTGGCCTGGTGGACGTCAGTTGGTGCCAGGCAGCCGCTACCTGAAAGGCCAAATCGGGTGTGGGGCAGCCAGAGGTGCAGTGGGCGTGGCGGGGAATAGATTTACTGTCAGTCGTAAGGTGGGCAGCGCAAGAACTTCTGCGAGATTTGAGTTCTCTGAAAATTGGTGAATAGTCTGATTTTCTGCAAAATGTGAAGGGGACTACAAAAAAGTCCCCACCATTTGCTCCCAAAGATCAACGAGGCTCCAGGTTGTTGGCAACCTTTGGTGGCGTTGGCGTTCGTGCCAGCATCACCTTACACGTCCAAAAGTGCTACAAATTAGTAGGTTCTGCATACTGGACACTCTAGGTGCAGACATATCAGATTACTGTTCAAACTCCCAAGGTATCCAGAGCAGACAACTTGCAGCATTTTATAGATATATCTCTGTTTCATGACTCCAGGTACCTGCTAGGCAGAAAAACGGCGTTGTCATCGCCCAGCATACTGGCTTTTCTGTCAACGGCATGGCACTTCAGGCAGGAAACTCAAGGTTCACCATCCACCTCGGTCTGTCCTGCGCGAAACTATCCAATCCTAATCACGAAGGCACAGTCCCAACCAGGACTGATAAACGATAGGCGTCAGCAAGCGCACGGACAACGGTAGGCACACCAGGCAAGAGTCAGAAAACAACTTGGAACAACACTGAACAGCTGTTTTGACGATTCCGCTACCATTCAATCTCATCCAAGACTCGACAATATTCTAGAAAGTAGATTATGTTGTCCGATCCTGTGTCGAACGCTGAGGGTATACTGCTATCCTTCCCAAGAAAAAAAAGAAAGAAAAGAGAAGAGAAACCTTTCCCGCCCAAACCCAGCCCCCACATTCCCACCTCTACACCCTTAAGTTGGAAAAATCTCGCTCCATGATCCGAATCTTGCCTCTCGCCATCTGAGGAGCTCACTCATCCCAGATCCCTATCTACGTTCGTCTTCGCCCCCTCCCAGCTTTTGTACGAGGCGGAATACGTTCACGGTGAAAGTGAAGCTCCATGATATCAAACCGACGGTCTGAAACGCAGCCAACGCTTGACTGTATTGGCTCACCTGACGGTCCAAGGAGTTGTGAAAGACGAGGGCCTCGAAGGCCAGTGTTGTGCTTGCGGATTTGAATATAATGAAAAACAAGTCCATCAGGACAAGCGAAATCTTCTGTGTGGCTGGCCGCAGTCCCAAGGGCTTGCCAGTGTATTCATCCCATGTCATGTAGCCGATATAGGGGACCGCTACCGTATCTACCACGATAGCGACAATGGACTGTGTCCGTTCCGAAGTGTTTGTTTCCGTCTCGCCGTTTTCTATTTGGAAGATCTTGGCTGAGAGGGCGAGAGCCACTATGGAGGTGAGGAGAACCGTAAGGCGGAAAGCCAAAGGCACCAATGGGTGTTGTAAGATGACCCGCCAAGCTCTCTTGTAGAGCAGTTTGTTCCTTGCGGACCGGTTTCCGGCTGAGTCGAGAAGTCGTGGCGGCTCAATGGGGTTATCGAAGCTGGGCTGGAGCTCTTTAAGCACCTCGGGGTCAACGATCTGAGCATGTTCCCCTGGAAGATGGCCGTATCGAGATGACTGCAGATAGCTTCGCCATGGTGAGGTGGGTGTTGCCCGGCTATATCGAGGCACAATCACAGGCTCGGCTGAGCGCAAGTGGTCCCATTTCCTCCCTCGCTCCGCAGCATCTTTGCGCAAAATGAATTTTCGTAACCTTGCTCGCGAGGTCCTCGGTGCCTCATCGGTAGGTAACACGCCTCCAAAATCGTACACGTAGCCATCTTTGGAGATCCGTCGTTGGGGCTGGCTGGGGGAATGATTGTGGTGAGAGTGCGCGGCCCGGGGAGGGGGGCAGTCAAGTGCGCGGAGCTGGTCTTCGGTCGGCGACCCGTACCGTGCTTCGTAGGAGTCTATCCATGCTGGAAAGTGTCAGATAATTCATGGGCTGGCATGGATAAAGGAAACATACGTGGCAGGGATCGTGGTGTATGGTGTCGAGTGGTGTTGGAAGCGGCAACGCTGCTTCGCGACCTGAGGGAAGCGCGAGGTTCAGAAACATTGGAACTGGAGCGCGGGAGGCTCGCAGATGCCATTATCAAAACGATCGAGCAGAGGCTATTCAACTCTGCCGTCGATCTAGAGGAGCGTCAACAAGTGGGGATGAAGCAACATCCAGCGAGCGAAGTCATTCAATCAAAGCGATCGGGCGGTCGAGAGTGCTGGCGAGCATGCAGAAAAGCGATCGAAATTCCAGAATTGCCAGCGCATGGTCAACTCGGCGATGACGGCGGAGCATTCGATAGTGTTTTACTTAAGCATACGACACATGTTGCTTCTCCTGCGAGGTCGAGTTCGTCGAGACCATCTGATTGTAACATGCGCCGTGGTTGGCCTGGAGGGTCTGTGTCTGTTTTTGTGCCGCTGAGCACTGGCTTGGAAGCGCTGGCTGGTATTGGGGGACTTGGCGGCTGTGGGCTGTTTTGCAAGTTTGGGTAGCACCGCGCTCGCTGTTATCCCTGCTGGCACGGGCCGCATGACCTCTTCACTCCACTCAGCTGCAAAGACAAGCCGGATGGAAGCTATGACGACAGTGTGTAGATATCTGATACCCTTTCTTCAGCAGATAGTCTAGGTACATGATGAAATCGCCAGTATGGGAGACCCTTGACCAACAATACTACAGCACACTGGAGTCAGGTTTCAATATATATGTAGCCCACGTCCACCTCAAGGCAATTGGTATCTCAGAAACAATGGGTGGTTGGGCGAGTGCTGCATCAGGACAGTAAGTGGAGTCTCTAATCAAAAGCTCACAGTCGGACATCAGAGCCAGGCAGCGGCAAGCTCGCAATGTTCATAACGCTGTCAAGAGCCGCAAACCGTCTCTTCAAGGTTTGAGGGAGATCCAAGTCCTTTTGTACCTGAAAGCCATAATTGGAACCCCTTGGCAGGCCTCCAGTAACGGCAACGCAAGCAATTCGCCTCCCACAGTCCCGTCGCGTTATCCCAAAGGGTCTGGCTCGCCAACAAGGATTCGGATGCTTAATCAATGACGGGGACTGGAACTCCACTGCTCGTGCAAGCGGGCTGGCCCACTAGCTGGTGTAACGTCATCCAATGGGAGCTCCCTAAATCACAAGGAACTGCGTCACTGCCCCTTCTAGCCCACGAGAAGCTTCAAAGTACCCCAGTCAGCACAGAAGAGCTCAAAATTGTTGAAGAACTCGTCAAACCCAGCTCCAGCTCCAGCTCCAACTCCGTACACTAGGGAGAGTACGCGGTCAGCCTGTCGACTTGCCACCACGAAGAGGCCTTGCGACAACAAACTCAACAAAACTGAGATTGACCATGGGCGGCCGCTGGCTCGGATTCTGGATTTGAGGAGCAAAAAATCCCATACAAAAGCCCATTCGCTTCTTTCTTATTTTTCGCCTTTACGCAGCACAGGATTTTACAAAAGACGGAGCGGTGCTTCGGGACGAACGAATTTCCTTTCAGAGGCAACCCAGGGCAACAGCAACATTTTTTTTTCTCCCGCGCGCAACACTCTTGACAAGGGACACCCACCAAACTACGGCAGGACGCTACGATGCGTCTTTACCTCTTGCCCATCTCCACGAGACGGACGCTGCTTTACTGCCAAAAGCTAGACGCGCCCGCAACACAGAAGCAGACGTGGGGGGATTGGCTCCAGGGCAAAGCGGCGCGCACATGGTCCGACTGGGAGCAGAAAGAGAAAGGCTGGCAAAAGAAGGTCGTCAGCTACGGCAACTACGCGCTCCGCCGGATCCCCTACGAGGAATGGGGTCTCAAGTCGGTGCCCCCGCTCTCCCAGCGCAGGAAGCAGGTCGAGCTGCGGGGCGATGAGAAGGTCGAGGTGGTGTATCCGAAGAGCCTGTTGCCCCTGGGGAAAGTCTCCAAGATCCTGGAGGCCTTGGCCACCGAGAGGGAAAGCTTGCACAAGCAGAGGTTGGCGTGGTGTTTTGTTGGCATGCCCGTCACGATACCCATTGGGCTGCTCCCCGTGTACGTGTACGCCCCAATTCACCAGGGTTTTGTTTTGGCCTGCTGACAACCGTGAATTCAGAATCCCCAACCTTCCCTTTTTCTATCTCGTCTACCGTGCCTGGTCTCACTGGCGTGCCTACGCAGGAGGGAAGCACATCCAGTTCCTACTCAAAAACAACCTCCTAACCTACACCCCATCCCCCGTGGTGGACGCTGTATATGCCGGTCAAGAGCAGCCGCTGCCGTCCACGCCAGAGCCAACCACCAGCCCGAACGCGGAACTGCTCGGTAACGAGAAGGTCCCAGGGCCTGAGAATCCTCATCCAGAGGGGGAGACCATGCTGCTGAATCAGGCCAACGGGCGGAAGATGACCCAAGCGTTGGACCTACCGCAGTTGGAAATCGAATTGGAGAGGGCCATCTGGCAGGTGGAAACGGCGGTTCAGCTCAGCAAGGAGGACATTGCCGAGGAAAATTCAAGGGGCGGCGATGAGAAAAAGACGCAATGACATGGTTTGACGAGACATTTTGGAAGGGTGACGAGTGTCAATGTTGATAATGGCTGTATGATATTGTATTTACTACCTTTGTTCACGCAGCGAATAGCACTGGTGCATGGGAGATAGAGCAGGGCATGCAGGGTTCAGAAGCCGGCGTTCGACGAATACACGATACCCACTCAACTCGACTCTATGCCAGTACATGAGTGTTGGAACAAAGCCTTGGGACTGTAGAAGTGCTATGTCTAGAAGCCTAAGCAGCCGAGTGAGATATTCAGCCATAATTATACACCATTGAGGAGCAAATTTGTAAAGGAGCGCCAAGCAAGTATGCCGTTATTAAACAAAGTATTAGGTATTCCATTCATTCCAAGGGGACTGTTCATCCAAGGCTATGGCTACAGAACTCTATGATACTCCTTCCTTTCCAATTCATTTCCCTTCATCTCTTCTGTTTCATCTTTCCCACGCAGATTGGGCCTTGGCTGCCTCGTCCGCCGCCACCCTCGACGGAAGCGGTGTTTTCTGAGCTTCCTGGATCCCCTCATCATCACTACCCTCGTCTTTGGCAACCTTGACCACTAGTGGTCCATTTCCGTTCATAGGTCCTGACTTCTTCTCCTCGGAGACTGACGATGACACAACACCATCGATCCCTCCTGGTTCCTGATCTTCCAGAATTACGCTCTCCTGCGATAACGGTCTGGATTGTCGGGTTGCGACAGGTGAGTCAAACAAGCTCTCCCCGCTGATAGACGAGCCGGCCACCGAACCTCTATTCCCGGCCGCAGCCAGCGGCTGCTTCTCCTCCGGTAGTCGACTATGCGTGGGGCTTCTCGCTTCAGTCTTGGTCTCCTTCTCAAGCATACCGTCGACAGAGGTCGCACTCCTTGTGCTCATCTGTGATTGCCTGTTCTTGTTCTTCACCCAGCCCGAGGTCCAGCCGCCTCCGCCGCCGTTGCTACTCTCGGGAGGACTGGCAGTGGTGGGGGTAGGAGGTGTTGAACCGCCGCCGCCCCAAGCCTTCCGCCTCTTCTCCCCTGCCCAAGTAGCCCAGCTGTTGACAAACGCGCCCGCTTTGCTGCCTACTGATTGCGCAGCAGCCTGTGAGTTCTGTGTTGTTTTGGAAGCTGTCGAGTCAGGAGAACCCCCTCTGTTTTCGGCTTGCTGCTGAGAAGCTGCCTTCTCTTGCTCAATTCTGGCTTCCTCGGCCTTCTTTCGCTGGGCTTCCCTGATTGCCTCCATGTCCGCATACAATTTATTAAAGATGTTGCTGGCCTTCTCCTTTCCAGCCGCCAAGTTCCGTCCTAGGGCCTCCTTCCCCTGCGCGAGTTTCTCATCCCAATGCATATCTTGTACCTGCTGCGTTATCCTCCTCTGAACGTCCTCGATGGTCAAGCCTCCAGCGCAGGGATGTTTTGGTTCGACAATATCAAACAGATGTGAATCAGTGTGCAAATTCCAAATTCGGTAGTTCTCCGTCTTTGACCACGCTTCGACGAAATCAGAGCCGAAGTCGGTGGAAGGATCGCCTTCAATATAAGGGAGCAACATCCGGGGGTTGTTGGAATGCTTTGCGAGGTGGTTGTGATACTTGACAGACGATATCAAAGACAGTAAGTACTCCTCGAACTGGACGCGGATGAATTCCTCGCTGCCAACATAACCCATAGTTTTCGGACGGCTGGGGTTTGCCTCGTCCCAGGTATCATTGACGTTTTGGGTTATAAAGTCAATCCAGCGGCGGTCTGGGGTGGAGAGCTGAAGAGCTGCCTTCAACGAAGTGGACGTGATGTTGATGGTGCCCTCGTCGAGGTTAATGAGAATGTCGCTATACCGATCTTTCTGCTGTAAAAGTAACGAATTCGTACTGCCCACTATATACGATTTCGTTCCAAAGTCTGCCAGAATGTCGAGCTGTTGCAAGGGGGTGTATGGTCCAAACAAGCTGCCCTGTACTCTGTGTAAGTCATCAATCGTATTTGCGCCAGGATTCTCATTGGCATACCTTTGGGAAAATCTGCAGAGGCAGCCCCATATATGCCAGCAGGGAATTCCGGTCGCTAGTCCTCAGGCTTGTTGGCTGCTGGAGATTCTGCTCGTAGTTGTTCAATTCTGGTCCCGCAGAGTCCTGCAGGTTGCGCAGCAATCCTGGAATCAATGATACCAGTGAAAACTGAGTTAGGCAAAGCCTCTCACATCTTGTTCCAAAGAACAGCATCTAACCAGCCCCCTGTCAGCGCAACGATCCCCAAGTGTTGAAACCCGAGAATACACACCTTTGGCTGCAACAAACAGCACTTCAACAGCACCAATGTCTGCCATTTAAACTCCCTGACAAGCTCCCTCAGACTCAGTCCAAGATATTGGTCTCTGTCCTCATCCTCGTTCATCATTCCCCTTTCCTTCTCATCAGCCAAGCTCTCCTGGAACCTTTTCAGAATCTCCACATCTGTAAACTCCCGCTGCGCAAACCACGCCTTGGTGACCACGCTCAGCCTCTCCCTAAGCATGCCAAAGTACTGTGGGCTGTCTGCAATCACGACCACGGCTTTTTGCACCGTCGATCTCGTCACCTCGGCCGGTCTGTTGAGCAACAGAGAAGCGTCCATCTGGCGAGTGCATGAAATCCCAAACAGCGAGGTACCCGCCCCCCCATCTTCCGCAGGCTTCAGCAACGTAAAGTAGGAGAAATCCTCGGTCAGAGCATGCGCGCCGTCGCTGAGGGCCATAAAAGGCAGCAACCCCCAATCATATTCCACAGCCGGGTCGAATCCTTCTGGCTCTGCGCCGAACCATTTTTCGACTTCGGGGCCGCGAGCATGGTGGAAATCGACTATGCAGACTAAGGGTGTGAAATGCGGTCTAGCGCTCGCAGCTGTGGTGGGTGTGGGAGGGACAGAGGACGACATTATTACGGTATGACGCTGTTGCTAAAAGCTGTTGACGCTTTGCCCGAAAGCTATTAAATCGGTGTTGCCATGAATTGATGCTTGACAGCTGCGCTCGAGGTCAGGAGAGAAAGAGACAAAAAGACGGTATGGGATGACCCGAGAAGTGTGAATGGCGGGGCAATTGGCTGGTGCAGCTTGGGCAAGGCTTCGAGCTTTCCACCCCTTGTCCAGTTATGCTGATTTCTGAAAATGCAATATCACCAAGGCTGTGCTGGTAGTAAATACAGTGTTGCGTGCGTATCAGATACTCGTGCTCGCCCGGGCCGTCGTCGTCGTCGTGTATCGGTGGACTATTTTCGCCCGGTTTGTTAGCTGTAAGGAAAGTGACGTGCTGTTCTGCGGTTGAGGTTGAAGAGCCGCTCCGCTGCCAGCGCATCAAATCTCCCCGCGGCAGGCAGGGCGGTTATTGATTAGCGTGATCCTTTAGGCTTAGCGCTCTGGAAAATGGGGATCTGCAAATGCGAATCGACGTGCCAAGACCTGCGAGTCGATGTCCATGTGGATGAATTGGGATGAAGGGAATCAGGTGAAGTAAAAATGGAATGTAGAGATCAGACCATAAGCTTTGACTTTCTTGATGACCAGTAAGTTCATTCACAGTCCTTCAACCTGGCTCCCTCGCTATGGCTTGCCGTCTGTGAACCGTGCTGCCCTGGTTAACAAGGCGGTCAACATCACAGCAACCATTGAGACGCAGGCGCCGCCGGCTACCAAGTGACGTGGGCAATGGAAAAAAGTATCTGGCAGTGTAATGTAAGGGGGCTTCTTCTCGGGTCTCGGGATCTGTCCTGGTCGGATCAGGCTGCCGGTACACCATGTGTAGGGTCAGTGGTGAAACACTGACTACTGTTCATGAAGACGTAGAGGCTGGAGACAGTCAATTGAAACTGGAAATCTCGAATAACCCATAAATGCAGCCGCTGGCCAGCAGTTACACCTGGCACGATATCAAGTCCCAAAATTAGATACCAAACATTGACCCGTATTGGATATGCAACGCTGATCCCGCAGTCCTTTACCAATCGTATAGGCCCCAGCAAAACATTCCCCAGCCAGCATGTGGATGTGGAAGCCGTCGATGCCGACGTGTCCTGCATTGCATGACAGGGAGCAAACAGATCGATCACAACATCTACAGTTCTTGGTCTGTGGTAGCCAGAGATCCAAGTCACCGCTTGATCGGGCCCATATCTTGCGGAGGACCGGCCGTTGAGGTTGGGAAGTTTCATAATTGAACAATATATACCTTAGTCATAGGCACAAGACACACACATACACATACACACACACACACGTAACTTGAATGGAACTATATCTTCATTTCCCCGTAGAATCAGGTTACCTGACTGACTGCCTGACTGATCAAGACTGCCTCTTTGCCCACGATCCCTGCTGTGGCATGGGTTACAGACTTGCGCTGTTGCAACAAAGTCAAAATCATGGTCATCATCGTTAAAATCTGCTAAGTTCGGCTCCTCTCATGTGAACCCCACAACCCCCATCCATCTAGACACGCGCCTTATACCATATCCAGCAAGAACAATGAGATAAAGATATGAACCATCCCTCCTTTCGTGTACTGGTCTCCCGGGTTCTTCCTGTTGAACCTTCTTTCGAAAGTGAATTCTCCAGCAGCCGCTATGCCATGCCCATTAAAACTCGTCCATTTTGTTGCTTTAGACATGCAGGTCACAACTCGAGACAGACTCCTCAGTGAAAACGCCGAGAAAAGAAAAGGGCATTGAAAATAACCCACGAGACATGGCTGTCGAGTTGGTAGCAACCATCACACAGGACCACCCATCTCGGCACCTGGATGCTCCTTCTGTGTATTACCCACCCTGCCGGATCCCGATTCCGAGCTCATTGACCCGCGAATTGACCCTCCATGGAAACACTGCCGGCCTCGACGTTGTGATAGTCCAGAATTTCCGAGTACCTGTTGTTAACGAATAGCGTCAGTTAACCAGGTCCCCAATCCCCAACCTGGAACATTGGAATAACTCACATCATTATCTTCCACGTGTCAACTGGCAAATCAGCGTCGTTGAAGCTCCAGTCGAACTTCTCCTCGGCAACTGGCTCATCGGTAGGATCGTGATATGGTGCCAGGTATTCGTGCGACAACGCCTCGGTGGCCGTTATCCGCTTCTTGGGATCGAACACGAGCATGTGCTCCAAAAGATCGATGGCTAGTTCAAGTTAGTATCCCTGCTTGAACGATCAACGCGGGGGGGAACACATACCAGCAGGATCGGCGTTCTTGAATTTGTTCTTCAGCGGTTGTCGTTCGCGCTTGGGAAGGGACTTGACAAATCTCAGGGTCTAATAGCTCCAGTCAGCATTTAAGGCCATTTTGTTCAAGACCAGCTGCCCGTAGGGCTGCATGCAATAAGGTCCACGTACGTTCTCGCTGGCGATAGTGTTGATAACATCATCGGGGGGCGTGCCCAAGAGTTCAGTAATGATGGAGAACTGGTTGACATGGTCCTTTCCAGGGAAAAGGGGCTTGCCCTCAAGCATCTCAGCGAAGATGCAACCGGCACTCCAAATATCCACCTCAACATCATACTTTTGCCACGTGAGCATGATCTCGGGTGCGCGGTAATATCTCGTCGAAACGTAACCCGTCATCTGGGGGTCTTGAATGCGAGCCAGACCGAAGTCGCAAATCTTCAAATCGCAGTTTTCGTTGACCAGAATGTTGCTTGGCTTCAAATCGCGATGGACAACGCCGGCCGAGTGCACGTATTTCAGTCCGCGCATGATCTGATACAAAAAGTACTGGATGAACTGCTTTTCAAGAGGTCTAGAGGTGAGGAGGCGATGGAGATCGGTGCCGAGCAATTCGGTGACGAAGTAGCTGATGGCAAATCAGTTCCAAGCCCAATAATGCTGCTCCCGGTGTTACACTTACATATCTTCCAGTGGAGAGATGAAGATGTCACTGAGGGAGATAACATTTTCGTGCTTCAAGTGCTTCAGCAGCTTGAGCTCTCGGTATGTTCTCTTGGCAAGTACGGGAGTGCTGAAGGGCTTCATGATCTTCTTGATGGCGACATTGGCGCTGGTGAGCTGGTCTTTGGCGGAGCTATGCGCACATTCCTCATCAGTACAACTCGCTGAAAACAGCACAAACTATTATCGGCCGGGAGTAGCTATTCGTACCAAACAAGTCCAAAAGCACCCATTCCAACAGGTTGGAGATCCGAGTACCTAATCCCGCGTCAGAGCACACTTCTCGAACATCCTTTGAACACAGCCATACGAACCTCGAGGTAATCTCGAAGGTGGTCCCAAAAATCTGAGCACGAACGAATTCAGCCATGGTGGGCGGGTTGTATTGCGTTGTCGAGTTTGTCGAGTCGAGTCGAGCGTGCGGTGGCGGCAACAATGCAGGAAATGTGGCGGGGAAAATAGATGCCGGAGGTGGACAATCGTGGGCGCTGTGCGAGATTCTAGACGACCGGCAAGCGAAGAATGTTCGGGAAGCGATCGGCGTCTACTTGGACGGGCAAAAGCGGTTGTGGACAAGAATGCGAGTGCGGTCGAAGTCGTCCAAGGAAGAGAGAACAGCGGGGTTGCTCGCTAGGTAGGTGAGGCGGGGGGCGAGCAGAACACTGTGCTGTTGACGGTTTCGTCGGGTGCGGGGATTGGGTATCTTGAATGCAGAGGACAAATTTAGCTGCGCCCGGAGGGATTTCAGGGAATTGCGCTGGAAAGAGGGCCAGGAAAAATAGGCGGGTCTTTGGTGGTAGGTTTCAGTGGGCGGGTTCAGTGCGCGTACCTGCAGTCTCTAGCAAAAATGATGAAACTTCCAACAGAAAAGAGAGCTGACGGAGCTCTTGATCAAGACAGGCCGGGTCGCTTCTGCTGTTACGCGGCAACTGGTAGTCTTGTATTCGCGTGGTCTGGGGGTGGCACGCTGCGATCGTTTTGGTTCAGGATGGGGGCAATAAACCGGAAATTCTGTCGATGGAGCGAATGAAATGCGCTGCTCAAAAAACCACTATTACTGACGAATGTCCTGCTTGGCAACCTGATGCTTGACAGTTTCCGACTGTTCGTACGGATTTGGGGTCTCGAGCCCTGAATAGCGAAATGTCTTTTTGCACGAAGGGGAGGAGGCAAATAATCGCCCTGACAGACGACGACGACACAGTCAAATCAAAATGTTGGGATCGATCGTGGAGGCGGAAGTTCGTGTGCAAAGGAGAGAGGAGAGAGAGAGAGAGAGAGAATAGGTCCAGGATGGTCGATAGTTATTATTCTGGTGTCAGGGGGAGGGGGAGGGGTAGATGGTCATGTATTCAGGACAAGACAGGCTGGCACCCTTGGTGTGGTTGCAAGGTGGGATGGCAGCGGAGGGACGTGGATGGATGGGGCCGGGATGTGACACGCGGGGCCTTGCGACGGGAAGAACAGGATATGGATTTGAATCTTCTCAAATTCCATGCTTTGACACGCCCACTTTCCCGTCTAACCCATCCAGATTGGAGCGCCAGCTATTCATCACATCACTTCCAGAGGTCCCAGGGTAATAGGGCCACTAGGGCGCATTGGCTGCTAAGCAGTGTATGTTTTGCAGTGTAATCAACTATCTACCTTACCCATCTCTTCAGCGTTCGACCTGACTGGGATTTGCATGGAAGGTGTCTATCTGTTCCACAGGCGCCGCAATGAACCTGGCAGCGTGATCCTTGCCTGCCCTACAAAGAGCTGAGCTCCATCAGCCCCTCACTTGTAGTAACTGCTCCTTGGGCGCAAATGCCTTTGCAATACCCATCTTCGACCTGCTCTGCACGAAAAGTGAGGATTTGTAGGGTGTGCTGTACCAACACTGCCGATTGGTATGCCCATGGGCCTCAACGGTTTCGCCAATCCGGCAGCGCCATCCCAAAGTGATCGAGGCATCGAAAACAACAGTTGGGTGAACAGACAGCAGCGAGGAGGGGAAGCCAAGACTATGACGTAGGTGCGTGGTGGGGTTGTTGCAGCCCTTGTCGCAGAGGCTGTGGGGTCATGTCTGTTCAGCCAATCCTGCGATTTCCACAGTCCCCGGTTCTCGTCCCGGCATCGAACAATTTGGCGTGCGATCGATGCTCGTCGAAGCAGACATCTGGCGGTCTGAGCAGTCCGTCTTCTCATGTTTCTTGAAATCCATCACGGGGTCCGTTTTCACAATCGCCGCTGCAAACTGCCCGAACCACACACATCCCCTAAACCCAACTGTGTCGGACATTTCGCTCCGGAGAAGGCCAGCTTGTACCAAGTTCCATCGTGCGTGTTCTCTGTAACAAACCCAATTGCATCCCATGCCTATGTCCAGTGACATATGCTGGAGAAGACCCTGTCATTTCAGGCACAGAGAACACAGCCAAACACTTGGTATCAACCACACTACTACTACACCATGCAAATGCATCGTCATTTTCTCTCTCTCTCCCAGCCATACCTCCGCATCGTCATTTCTAGGGATTCTCAGGGTCCTGACGATTGCCCGTGCGCCATTCCCATACACCATCGAAATACGGAGTACATTGGTACATTCTTACCCATACCGTGATGTGATGTGCATTTTTCACCCCCTGTGAAGCTCCCCGGCCCTCGACAATCTAGACCCCAAGTTGTCCAAGAATGCCTCATGATCATCAGGGGAACCACAAAGCAGAAGCATGGCAATATTTCCCGAGAGGCTTTAGCAGGCGCCAGAGAGACTGATCAGCTCATCTTTTCAAAATAAGCTTCTCCCTCGTACCATTCCCACGGGACGTATATCCGCACGCACCCGAGCCACCTTCCACTTGCTGTTCTGCCCGAGGCTTCTTTGTGATAGAGATGTCCCTCGCTATCATCTTTGGGCTGTTGGTGTATGTACTTGGGTAGCCTAACCATGCGCAGTCTTCTGAAACGTCATGATAGCTAGCGGCCTACTGCCAGGACAGTCCGTCTCCCAACAACTTTAACAACCCCCGGCATCAAATGACCCTGCATGTTGGATAACAATGGGATGTCCAACGGCTTGGGGCTGGGCGGGGAAAAACGCAATTCGCAGCCGCAAGCGGGGGCAGGGGCAAGCTCGAGACTACGCTATCTCATGCACAATGACGTCAAAATCTCTATTGCCCAGCCCGGACCCTGGTCGCTTGGCGGGTACGGACAGGGTGACACGTAGAACCCTGGAAAAGAAAAGAAGGGGACCCTTCAGCCGTCATGACATTTGGTTAACCCACGAAGATACAGCGAGGACACACCTAACGCGAGCTGAGTTCCTCGTTTTAATTTTGGATGCGATGCCGAGTCTGCAGGTCAAAGTCAGCTCGCCTCTTTTCAGTAGGTTGACATGGGTTTGGGGCGTATTCATCATAATAATGGTTGCAAAAATATATGAGAGATAATTCTCGTCATCATTATGTTAAGAGTTCCATTCAGCTGCCCACGGATAAATCGCATCAGCTGGAGTTGGCTGACTCGGTATGTAACGCAATTGGCATGGTTGGACACTTGCAGTTGTTGTGGATTCCCAATTATTTTCATACTGTACACAAACAACCTCCATGCCCACTTGGGTCATCACGTTGGGCTGGCATTCAGCAGCTACATTGTGGGACTTAACAGCAGCCCAAATGGCCATGAGTCCTAGAACAGAAGACCGCAATCAGATGAAAGAACGGCAAACTCATGGGGCAGAAAATATGATTCAAAGGTCTGTCATCTCATCATTCCAGGCCATAACCCATACCACCGACGTACTAGGATTGCTGCCATCAAGATCTTGACGACCCAACCGCTCTTGTTCGTGCCCGCATTCTACTTGCTACCACGCCCAATGAATGGCAGCTTCTGATAGAGGTGTTTCTCACCATGCTGTTTCGTTTTTTGGCCTGCCTCTGCCTTTTTGAGTCCGGGGAGGACGACCTACGCTCCTTCCTCCTTCTCCACACGGAGAGGCTCGATGTTCCAGATGCCCTCGGCATACTCATTGATACAGCGATCCGAGCTGAAGAAGCCCATTCTCGCTACCGATGTGATGCACTTGGTAATCCACTCCTCCTGATTCCGGTACGCATCGTCCACCAACGCTTGCGTTTCAATGTATGAGTGGAAGTCGTCAGAAACAAGATAATAGTCGCCGTGGTCCCGGACAGCCGAGATCAGAGCGGCAAAATCTTGTGTGCTGCCGAAGGTGCCCTTCTCGATTTCCTGGAATACCCGGTTGAGATCGGTGTCGATCTCATGCGTGCCGTACGTGTGTGCGTGGCGGAGATCCTCAACATCTTCAGCAAGGTTGCCGAACAAAAAGATGTTGTTCTCCCCGATCTCGCGCGTGATCTCGATGTTGGCACCGTCGCAGGTACCGATGATGAGGCCACCGTTGAGTACAAACTTCATGTTACTTGTGCCAGAGGCCCTATAGAGATTGGTGGTTAATTTCCGTGCTGCGGCAATCAGGAAAGGCATCACTTACTCAGTACCGGCAGTCGAGATGTGCTCGCTGATGTCCGAGGCAGGAATGATGATCTCGGCCTTGCTCACGTTGTAGTCCTCGAGGAAAACCACCTTGAGCAGGTCACCAATGTCCTCATCGTTGTTGACCACCTTACCCACACTGTTAATCAAGTGGATAATCTGCTTGGCCATCCAGTATCCCGGAGCAGCCTTGCCGCCAAAAATGGACACTCTTGGCTGCTGCTTCTTACGCTCCTCGGGTGACATAGCCTTGAGTGTGAGGTAACGATGGATAACACCAAAGATGTTGAGCTGCTGGCGCTTGTACTCATGAATACGCTTGACTTGCACATCAAATAGGGCGGTTGGGTCGACGGTGACGCCCGCGCTCGCCTTGATATGCTTGGCAAGACGCTCCTTGTTGGCAAGCTTGATGTCGGCCCATTCCTTGCGGAAAGCCTTATCCTTGACGTACAGCTCGATCTTGTTGAGCTCATTGAGGTCCGTCAAAAAGTCCTTGCCACCAGTCTTGCTCGAAATCAATTCGGACAGACGGGGATTGGCCTGATGAAGCCATCTGCGAGGCGTGATACCGTTTGTGACGTTGGTGAACTTGTCGGGGCCGAAGATGGTCACGAAATCCTTGAATATGGTGGTCTTGATGAGATCCGAGTGTAGCTCAGCAACACCATTGACCTTGTGAGAACCCACAATAGCGAGATGGGCCATGCGAACCATCTTGGGCTGCGACTCCTCAATGATGGAAACGCGCCCCAAAAGATCGCGCTCCTCGGGGAATCGGCGCTCGACACTCTGGAGGAAGTAGAGGTTGATGTCGTAGATGATCTGCAGGTGACGGGGAAGAAGATGCTGAATCAGGGGAACAGACCACTTCTCGAGGGCTTCAGGGAGCACGGTGTGATTGGTGTAGCCGAAAGTGTTAGTGACGATGTTCCAAGCCTCATCCCACTCGAGACCCTCCAGATCCAGCAGAATGCGCTGGAGCTCGACAACCGCGAGGGTTGGGTGGGTGTCATTGAGCTGGATGGCAACCTGCTCGGGGAACTCTTTCCAGGGGCGCTTGGACTTCTTGAAACGACGGACAATGTCGTACAGCGAGGCGGCAACCCAGAAGTATTGCTGCTTCAGACGCAGCTCCTTTCCGCGCTCAAGGTTGTCGTTGGGGTAAAGCACCGCCGAGATTGTCTCGGCGCGTTGCTGATCGGCCACAGAGCTTTCGTAGTCACCGTTGTTGAACTTCTGGAAGTCAAACTCGCCACTGGCTGCTGTGCTAGACCACAACCTCAAGTTGTTCGTAGAAGGGGTCGCGTAACCAGGGATGGGCACATCGTAGGCGACTGCCTTGACGATCTCACCGCCCTCCCAGTGGGCAACGGTCCTCCCGTTCTCATCAGTCGACTTGCGAACGTGGCCAAAGAACTGGATATCAACAGTAACATCGTGTCTAGGGAACTCCCAAGGATTGAAGTCCAACCAATAATCAGGAACTTCCACCTGGTACCCATCAATGATCTCCTGTTTGAAGATACCATAGCGATATCGCAAGCCGTAACCCCAAGCTGGGTAGTTGAGACTGGCAAGACTGTCCAGGAAGCAAGCGGCAAGGCGGCCCAAACCACCATTGCCGAGAGCAGCGTCGTGTTCTTGTTCAATCACATCCTCGATGCGGAAACCAAGGTCGGCGAGGCCAGCTAAACAGTTGCTGATCAGCATCGTGCTCAAATGCCACACCCCTTCAGAGCCCACTCACCCTTGGCTGTATCCTTTTGTCCGATATTGAGCATAGCGTTGTCGAGAGCCCTTCCCATCAGGAACTCCAAGCTCAGGTAGTAAAGTCTCTTGCTGTCAACGAACGTCTGGCGCTGCTGGGTGCGGTTCCACTCAAGGATAAGGCGATCGCGGAAGGCGAGACTGCATGCCGAATAAGCTGCAGATTCGTCGCAGTTGAACATGCTACGAGCGAGCGTGGTCTCGACATGACGGACGACCTCGGACTCGAAGCCATCTTTGTCCTTGAAACCGCTGACCTGATGCTTCAGCCAGGCCTCACGTTGCGGCTCAGGGATGGAAGCTAGATGCCAAGGAGACGTTGTTAGCGCATGCACCTGCAGGTTCTTGGCACCCCGCCTGTCTCACACAAGCCCTTGGGAATCCGTGAGGGGCAATCAAACAGGTGGGGGAACTGCTTGCGCTCATCGCCCGACCATGAGAGCTGTCACCAAAGCTCCCGAGACATGAGCAGCCCCTTCCCTCTCCATGAGACAATTGGCTGGAAATAGACTCAACATACCTTCCACACTCTTGATCTCTCCGGCACCGAAGCCGGTAAAGGTGCGTTTGTGCTTGGGCCGAGAGATGCCCGCTGGGCCGACAGAGCCCTGGATGTCCACAATCGGGGCTCCCATGGAGGGGCGACGCTGTCTGGTGGGGAGGGATTCGGACGCCATGGTGAGAAGGGGCTTCCAAGTTGCCGGACTGGAAGAAAATGTCAGACACCTTCAAGTTTGTTCCCTTCAGAGGAGGGGTTCGAAGTTTAAAAGAGAGGAAAAGGAGACTACAGGCGGCAAAAGAGCCAAGGCAGGTCAGGCACGCTTACGTAGTAGAGGGCCAGTCGATAAGATCAGCTCAGGCTTGAATTGGGCGTGGTGGGGTAGCTGGCTGCTCTGGCGTGTCTGGGTGTCACTGTCTAGCAGCGAAGCTATTGGCGGTCTAGGCAATGGGGCGGGTAGATGAGGTGGTGATGGTTGTGTATAACGATGAGAGAGGAGCGGCGGGGAGTGCAGGACAAGAACCCCACACAAGAATAGTTGTAAGACGGAGAAGAGATGGAAGAGAAGAGAATGAGACGACGAGGAGCTGGTGGGAAGAGCCTTCCATATAACTTTTACGCCCGGTCGGTCACCAACCGTGTGAGCCAAACTTAGCAGCAAAAGCTCCAGGAATCCTGCTCCTGCCTTCCTGCACAGCGCCGTTCGCACTCCCGGATCCATGTTGTCCTGTTGTGGATGGCACCCGACTGAGGAGAGAGGTCCTTGTGGACAGAACTGCATCCCCTGCCCATGCACCACCCACCACCTCCACCACCACTGACCACCTCCTCCTTCCTGCAGCTTTTCAATATGGGGAGCTTTCTGGCCCTTTCTTCAAGGTGCTTGTCTGCGACTTGATTGGCTTTCCTGGTGCATTGGTCCTCCGCATCTCCTGCAACTCGGCCAAGTCACGACCTTGGGCTGTGCCTGTCTCCCTTTCAGTCGACATTCTGCATGGCCGTTGACACGAGTTGCGATGTCATTGTGCTGCTCCGACCAGGCCGAGACGTTGTTCGGATGCGTAACGCGGGGTAAGTGATCTGGAAGAGCCGAGAGCCATATCTCTTTCCACCTGGCGGATTGTCATCAACTCGCAAGTGGAAATGCCACTGGTTTGTTGCGGCGTGGAGCTGGGACACAGCTGCTGTGATGATTGATTGGGCTTGGGGAATCCCCCACATTAAGCCTGAAACTCTGCATCATCATTCTTATATCTAAGGGCGGTAGCATTGGGTTATCCTGGCATTCCCACGGCTTGACAAAGCAGATCGAGATCGTAAGGCCATCATCATGTTAGGCATTTGCTTCATCAACCAACCGAACCGGCGCCAAGCATCACCAACACACCGAGCCTGCAGTCTTCAGCCCAACTATACTCCACTCCGAGCCCACCCAGACTGCCCTGCTTGACGTGTTGCATCATTAATGTCTTATTAGTCGAGATGACAGACTTGAATACAACGTCGTTCAAGGCTAACATCCCAAGTCATGAGGAGATCTCACAATTGGGTTGATAAGGTGGCTATCAGGTAGACACCCTCTGCCGAACATGAACACCACTCTCACTGATCTAGAAGTATGCTCGTAATATGGCAGAAACAATGCCAGCCAATTTGACTGGGACTCTTTGACCTATTTCTTCCAGAGCTGTCAGAAGACTTGTGATAAAAAGCACGAAAGGAACATTTTCATACAAAGAAAGGGTGGGCAAAACGTGTTTCAACCACACGGCACGGGACGGGCTCGGGAGACCCAAACACCAGGCAAGGTGCCCATGTCTTTGAGTACATCAAAACAAACATTGCAGCTCGGGAACATCAACAAGGGGCTTGCCATGCCTTTGACCTTGGACTGTTATTGTTAGAGCGAAACAATATCCCGCAGAGCCATTCCCAATACGACCCAAAAGCACCGGACACTCTGACCAAAAATATGTGGTTTGGCGCCCTCTGAAAGTATCGTATACATGAAATTTTGATTCTTCACCCCAGCTCGTTGCAGACAGCTCGAAAAGGGACTTCGGGATCTAAGATCATCTATTTAGTTGGTATGGATAGATAGGAGGACAAGACTAGTAAGGTGTAGTTGGAAAGGGCACGGGTCGTCTCAGACGCCCATCATCCCTCGCTTTTCACTGACAAGTCTTCGGAGACTTGTTTTCCCCTCCTGAAGCTCCATCCTTTTTTGCCTTTTCCGCCTGTCCATCCCTCGCTCCTGCTCCGGAATCGTAAAATCAAAATAAAAGACAGAACGTTGCTCAAAAATAAAAGTCGTCGTTTCACCCATGGCCTTGTACGCCGTGTCATATGCAGAGAAAAGCCCAGGCTGAAACTATGTCGTGTGTTGTGAAGTGGGTTCGGTGTCCAGGATATCAGGTGAGAGGTTTTTGGTGGATTACAATATTTCTGCAGCTAGATTCCCCGATAGAGGGATCTGTACATTATCAATCAATAAGGAGAGATTCGAGTGTCGCTATTTGCTGACTTTCCTCGGATCGAATCGTGCCTGTATTCCTTGGTAGGATGGGAGGGTGATGCTTTCGGGATCAACAGCTGCCAGGCACAGCAGTCCTGAAATACGCCCGATCGTGCGGGGAGTACGCCTCCAACTCTGGAGGATGCATGAGGGGGCATCTATAGAATACCAGAATCCTTCAGCGCGTTGTTCAGGATCGTCTCCTTAACCGCAGCAAAAACCAGACGGATGTTGCTAGTATCTGTCGCTTGTGTCAAGCTGATCGATCGTTAGCATCATAACAAAAGCAAAACGACGGCGGGACAGAGAACAACTTACTGAGGGTAGAGATTTAGATGCGCCCTGTTCACTTGGTTGAATCTCCAGAGCAGATACTTGGCTGCCTTGTTGACGTCGTTGCCTCCCGAGTAATCGGGGAAATAGTTGCTGAGTGGAGATCGGCCCAGTTTCTGCTTGAAGATATCAACCTTGTTCAAGAACAAGATGATACTCGTGCGCATAAACCACCGTGAGTTGACTACCGAGTCGAAAAGTAGTAGTGACTCCATCATACGGTTCTAGAAATCCAATTAGCATCACAGAGACATAACTTGATGGGCCACGAATCGCGTACCTGACTGCTTTCTTCTAGCAAGACCTGATCGTACTCGCTCAAGGCCACACAAAAGATGATGGAAGTGACGTTCTCAAAACAGTGGATCCACTTCTTGCGTTCGCTGCGTTGACCACCCACGTCAAACATGCTGTGAACTGTCAGTGTTGTTCCAGGCAAGACTGGCAGCATGAAAACTCACTGAATACTGAGTTGACCCATCTTGAATCTCGTCTCGTAGATACCTGTGGTCTTCGTTCTCGCCCGAAGCACATCCATCTCATTGGGGATGTACTCCTTGTGTGCGATTCTTGCAGCCTCGTCAAAAAAGCTGCCGGTGAAGTTAGATGCCAGTCCGTGCCCCTCGGTTCAAACACAAGAAACTCACTATTCCGCAGAGTCCATCAAGTAGAACTCTGTTTGCCTTTCCATGAGCTGCTCCTTGGCCGGGTCGTTCCATAATGACTGGATCGCCACGCTGACCTTTGCGTCAATGGTCTGTGGGTTGGTATCGAGGGAGTAATCAATCAAAAAGTCGAGATGTCGCTTGTTCTCGTCCAGTACTGGCTCGATGTCGAACTGGCGCATGGCGCTGGCGACCGATTTGGCGCATTCCAGCAGGTTTTTGAACACGGTGGGTCTATAATTCTTGAGCTCCTCATGCGAATAACCTTTCAGGTGGATGATTTTCATCTGCTTCACAATAGTTGACTTGCCGCTCTCACCAGAGCCTGCGTGTGTAACAAGTGGTTAGCAAATGGAAACTCGCGACTTGGCAGCTCGCGCGGCGAAGCAGACAATTGACGTACCAAGCAGTAGAATCTTGCATTCTCGGCGCAGCCGTTTTGAGTCTTCCTCCAGATCTCTGTCAATCTTGTTGCTCCTCTTCCGCTGTTCCGACTCCTCCCCGCTCGTGCTCATGCACGACCCCATTGTGACCATGAACCTCCGGGGACGGTCGTTGTGAGTGCTGGATGAGGTCGCGGGCGACAATCGGCTGGCAGTAGAGAGACTGGCCGCGGCAGTGTCGGCGGCGGCAGCAGCTGAGAAGGCGCGACGGCGGGTTGCTGCCGCTGGCGACGTGGGCGCTCGCTTGTCCTTGGATTTTCCCTAGAAACCCATAGGCGCGGGCGGTCGTGGCTGTTTGCGATGGCTGCGAGGTGCTGGGTGATGGATGGATTGATGGTGTTGGTCGGTGAGGGTGAGGGTTCGGAATGCCGAAATGCCGTGCAGAGAGAAGCCGTCTCTGTTTGGTTCGAGGTTGCCTTGTGCAGGTCGTAGAACTGCCTTGGCTGGGCGGAGAGAGGTGGCCTTGGATCCCGATTGAGAGAGTCGAAGAGGTAGCGATGCAACAACACAAAGACCCGCCTCGGACCTCCTCCCCAGCTTTTGTATGGGGCCTCAATGGAGCCTCGAAGCTCAAGCAAGTCGAGGGTCTGATTCGGCAACAAGGTCAGGCTGGCGATAAAAGGCGAATTGGTGTTGTTTGGGAGGACCAGTCGACCGATCGTGAACTATTGTGTCGCTCTTTCCCTTGGTTGTGTTGTTTTGGTTTCGCTTTCAGTCGGGGCGCTGTCAAACCGTTGACCGTTGCGTTGCGAGAGAACGGGACTAATAAGCCGTCACTTGCACTTGCTCCCGTCCTTGTCACGCACTACTCAAGCGTGACTGGTATCGGTGGGGACAGGCCGAGATGGATTGAAATAGCAAAGGGCGATACAATGCCTGATATCCTCGTTATTTTGTCGAAACCACCTGAGATGGTGATGACAGAAGGAAAACTGGAAATGCAAGCACCTGGAAACGGAAGTGGAAGCTGGCAGAGGACCTGGACGGGAGCACGGAGCACAGACCGGGGAGCCTTGAGGTGGTGGAACTGGAGTTTTTGCTCGCCCTCTTTCGCTTCACCACGCTGGCGCATTTTACGGCACTGTAGCCCAGGCGGCAGCTCCCCAGGGCAATTAGACAGCGCCTGGGGGGAAAACATGGGGTCCCGGGCTCTTCTGACAGGGCCAAACATGAGATACCTCGAGATGCGACACACCGCACTGCAAAGAGAAGGTATCGAGTCTTGGGTTCCAGGGGCCGCATTGGCCACCGTCTCTTCACCACAGGAGAGCCTTGCTGGCCATGCTCCGTGGCCCACCAGGCTGATGATGGGAACGGGTCTTGCTGGTAACGCAGATCTGGCCCCACAGAATCACGAAATGGATGCCGTGACAAGTGGGTGCGAGATCCAGCACGGGAGCTCCAGCTCGACGTGCCCATCCATCCAGGTACAGCGTCGTGAGTTCCAAGCCTTGTTGGACGTGTTGAGAGGCCATTGTACTTCCACCGGGTGTGTGTTGGACCGGCCCAACACACGCTCCACCACAATGAAGCTGTCAACGGGTACCCGTCCAGAAATAGCTGGATGGGGACGATGGATGCAAGTGCTGGTTAGTGCACCGCCAAGGCGCTGTGTTAAACCCATTTCAACATCCCTCACAGTCCGCTCCTTCCATTTGCCGTTCTCAGACACTTTTGATTTCCAAACGCGCAGGGGTCATAGATTAGATTGCCTGCTAACCTTCTTCACCGGCTCTCTGCATTATTTGACCTTTTCGTTGACGGGATGAATGCGTTTGTCCTCTGTTGCTGGGTATGGAATGGCAACAATAACGACAAGCAACAAAGGAGTTTGAGAAGAAAGATCTGAGCTGATCAGGGTTCAACCACGTGGTCCCCCTTGCCAGCATCTCACCACTGGATATTAGCCACGGATATCAGCCACGGACCTCTCGCCCCGGCGCCACCAACTACGACCTACACTTACTAGTCAGGAACCACCACACCACTCTCTCAACGCCTCCTCGCCCTTTTATCGCGAATCCGTCTCTGAGACTATCCGCTCCCCGGATCGGCCATCGTGCGGTGAAGTGTTGTGGAGATCAGGGAGTTCTTTTTTCACATGGTGTCTCAGAACCCCCTATTGTGTTCTGCCCCCGTTTCGACGTCTCACTCCACAGCCAAACCAGGTATGAACCTCAAGATCCCAACTCCCACGTGTCTTTCCTTTTCTCTGCCGCCTTCCCGTGCCCCGGAAATCCATTTCTCGGAAGCTCACGGACGACAAGACTTCCAAAGCAGGACAAAGATGCAGGGGTGAAGACGATTGGAAAACCGTTTCTTGCAACTTGTGATGCGGGAAGAGCTGTGCCTCGCATTGGCTCGAGACCGACTCGGCTGCCATCGCGCTAGCTTCTCACCTTGGCGTCTACATGCATTGACAGAGACAAGTTGACACTCTGTTACAGTGGCTTCACGCTCCTCCCTCTTTTGCATTTTCTGAGCTGCCAGATGCAGACACCGATGCCGAGAACCACAATGCAACCTTGCCAGCCAAGCTTGCGATTGCGAATATGTTTTTGGACAACGTATAGGGCAGAAAAAGAAAACCCTACGGCGCAGTGCTTGGGAGCCCAGCTGAAACAGGCCATTTTCTGCCTTTCATCCATCATCTGCCGTTCACCGCTGGACTTTTGAGTGTTCTAAACGCCGCGTCTCCTGCATCCGTCCGCTCGCGCCGGGAGTGCACTGGAAGAGGCAGCGAAGTCAACAGTCCAATCGGTAGCAATCCCCCGATGCGCTGTAAGCCCTTGCCGCAAACCTGCACGCCTCGATCTAGGAAATACACCAATCAAATTCTGTTGTAAAAGAGCCAGGAGCCAGTGGGCACTGTCTCATAGGGTTGCCTTTTCCTTCTGCAACTGCATAATTGACGCAGTTATACATGCATAAGGTTGGTTGATGATGGTTGGTTGGTGGTTGACGCAGAAAAGGGGGCAGAAAAGGGGCTTCAGCTGTGGTTTGAAGAGCTGTAGCAACTTGGAGAAATGGGATATTCTATTCGCATCCACCGTCCATTAGGAGGGTAGCCAACAGGAAACTGCAAGTAACCTCCAGCGTAGGATGAGTGACGTACTTGATAGATCGCAAGCATGATCGGTACGGATTATTCAAGACATCCCATAGCACACTTGACCCTCAGAAAAGCCTAGAAGAAGAGCGGCTCGCTGTAACATGTGTTCAACATTGGATAAACAACTTAGCCCTCACAAACTTAGATACCCCAACTGTCCACCCGCTGCCAACGCCCTTCCCAGAAGCCCCGAAGAAAACCCCGCTGTTCACTCCGCAAAACTAAAGAACCTAACACCGTTTTCCGTGGACAATAGGAAAAAGAGGCTCCTGCATGAGAAACCGCAGCAGGCAGCTAGATAAGCATCGAGTGCGACCTGATGCCCTTTGGCCCCAACTCACTGTTTCATTTTGTTAGCGGAATTGTCCGTCAAACTCAATGGGGTAGAAAGAAAGACTTACTTATAGTCCACCCTGTTGAAGCTCATACTCCTTTGTGCCTCTAGTCCGGCTGGGTCCAAGTTGTGAATGCAAAAGGCCAGGCGCGCTGCTACCTGCGCACCCAGAAACATGGCTTCCTCGAAACCGTTCTTGGTCCATTCCGCCAGATAAGTCGGCAGCGTAGCCAGCTTGATGTTAGTGGGTGTCTGGCTGTGGAAATGATGGCTTGTCTGTAGCTGACCGTCTGCGCCCACAATCTGGCCTTGAGGGCCGCCGGGGACGCCGAGGCTGGCGGCGGTGGTGGCGGCTTGAAGCAACGGGTTGACGCTGCTGCTTGTGGGCAACTGGCCAGTGAATGAACCAGTGGGTGTCTGCGAACCAGTTCCGGAAGGGGTGCCGATGTTTGATGGCAGCTCCGAGGTGAACATAGTGGCAGAGGAAGGGGAGATCAGGTGGCGGGCTTGAAGGGTTTGCATGATATTGTCCTTTAGGCCACGGATGCGCGCTCCGTTGCCGACAAAGACCAGATTTTCCCAGCAACTAGGGCGCATGTACATTTCATCGATGCCCTGTACGGTGTGGTAGATGGTGGTGACAATCCGATCGATTTCCTTGCGGTCCGCAAACAGGAAGCGCTCTAGGCCCACCTCGATATCACGACGGACCCGGCGGGAGATGCGCTCTGTAGCTGGAGCAGCAGCAGGGGGTTGAGCTGCTGGTGGAGGCGCCGCAGCATCAGTAGCAGGTTGCGCTTGCTCTCCTCCTGTCTTCGCGGCAGGTTCATCGGGTTTCGTTCCTGCATCGTCAGTCGATGCTGCAGGGGCAGCACCAGAATCGGCCATCTCGACGTCCTTGGACACCCCGTTCTCTGCTGGAGCGGAGGCTGAGGGAGCCGGTGCTGCAGGGGGCGCTACAGGGACATCCTCAGTCACCAATTCTTCGTAGTGAAATATGGTCTTGGTTCGCTTCGAATTCGGCAGTCTGGCCTTGGCCGCAGCAGAGGCATCGGTCTCCTGCCCCTTGCCCTTTCTGCCAGCCTTTGCCTTCTCCGCCTTGAGCTTTTCCTGTTTCGCCAAAAACTCACGGGTTTGACCGCTGACGACCAGACTGGCCACATCAAGCACGCCTTCCTCATTGACCACCTTCTCATCGCCATCGATACCCAGGTCATCATCAGCGCCCACCACAGTGGTGACAATCTTCGGTCCTTCTGTCGGCGCAGCCGATGATGTCGCTGTTCCGTTGCTGCCAGTCGCGGATCCCCCCTCTGTCGGCAGCTCCATAAGCTCCTTGGACTCGGCGGCATAAGGCAAGACCTCACAGACCGGGCTCTTCTTCAGTTGCTCCGCCATCTCATGATCAAACCCCTGCTCCTTCAGCAGCTCCATCAGCTTCTTGGTAAAGAACTCTCCGCCGCTGATTCCCCTTTTCCTCTCCTCATCAGCCTTCTCGCTATCCCTGACATTCCCCGGCCCAACATCATTGTGTCCAACTACCCTCCCTTCATATACACATGTAACGTCCACCTTTTCGAACCCCACATCCACCACTGTCATGTTTGGCCATTTGAGACCGTACTGTGTCGCCAATCCGCTGTGAAGCAGACACAGCGCGGGGGTCTTTGTCTTCTCAAACACGTAGCGCGAAATCACCTCGCAGTCCGCCTTTGTCCACTGCGGACTCGCCATCAGCATGATTGGTGTGTTGTGGTATGTCGTCGTCAAGGCTTGGTGAACGTGTTCGAGAAACGCCAAAAACGCCTCCATGTGCACAATGTGGCCTGCCTGAATCGGATAGATGGCCCCTTCCAGTGAATCAACATCCTCCACCCAGTCAAAATCGTCCTCGCCTTCTCCCTTGACACCGGCCGTGGTCTTGGGTCGCTTGTACGTGTGGAAGGGCCTAAACTGGCCCTCCACTCCTGGGTCAGGAAACATGCGAGTCGGAAACCGGTGCTGTGGTGGTGTGAGCTCGTTGCATCCCATCTGAGCCAGTGTTGTCTGGGAGCCGGGGCAGATGATGAGGACCTGTTCCTCGCGCCATTTGCCAGTTGAGCCAGACATTGTATGTTGTTACCCCCCCTCCTCTTAATTAGATCCGAACTGTAGCTTTGTATCTTGTTCCCTTTCTTTGGCAGCAGATGGGTTCCTCTCGACCGCGGCGTGGGCTTGCGTTCTCAATGGGGGAGTGTAAACCAAGTAGCTAAGGCTGCTGGTCAACAGAATGCAAACATCCAACTCGGGTGGTGGGTATCGAATTGGCGAGAACTAAAATTGGCGGTGCGTCACAAACAATATTCAAATCGCCTGCCTGGTCGAGACGTTGCAGATATTTTGATGCGCCAAAAATCAAAGCTTCGCGCTGTGTTGCGATTTGTGTTGCTGGAGCTGAGCTTCAAATGGTGGGAGAAAGCGCGGCTGCGGGACACAGACTGACAGACAGGCACGACTGGGAGCGCGTCGTCCTGTGCAAGAGAGCTCTTGAAATTTTGGGTGGGGCGATTATGTAAGTCACATGCCGCCAGCAGTACAACCCCTGAATCGGTGGTGGTTAAGCACACGCTGCATTCGGCAGTCTTGAACAGCAACTGGGTGCCGTAGTCTGATTTGTATAATATATTGAAACAGCTTGGTCCCAGATCTGATGCCTGAGAGTATCATTCATCATGCCTATACTGACCCATCTGAGCCGTAAGTGCCAAAGCCGTACTTAGGCCACCCCCATAAACATTACTAAATACAGAGATTCCAAGGTATATCAAAATCGCTCAGTCTCCCAGTCCACTCGTCAAGCTCCCGCTGGCAGTGAACCATGACCCTCTCCACCAAACGCCCAAGATCGAGGCGTTGAATTCGCCCAAATCCATCCCAGTTCAACCCAAGTCCTGTAAAACGCCCAGTCATGAAGGTATCAGCCGTTGCAAAGAAAAACCACCAACCCTACCTATTCCGCACATTTCCCCCCAAGTCTCGGCCTCGGCTTAGGCCTGCCGGCTAAACAGAAGAAAGGTGCATGTCCTATGACATACAAACATGATCACCCACGTATGTCCCCTTTCACACTAACAAACGCCATCAAGCGCCGTACCGCCATCCGCTCAAGAAAGAGCGACCGAGCTTCCTTCTGTGCTACCAGAAGGCGAGATTATTCTTAGGACTTTCGCGCCATTCGCCGCCTTGGTCTCTTCCTGAGGATGTTCAGTGGCGCTGAGAAACTCATTTTCCGTAAGGGGGGTCCGCGGTTCTCTTTCACTCTCCTCTTCCGCCGACGAGGGCAGTTCAATGTTCTGCGGTACCGGTGGGACCTGGTCGCTTTCATGACTCTTTCTCTGTTCCAAGTTGGTCTGGACTGCAATGGCAGTGCTGACCGATGACGAGTTCTTTTGGTGGCGAGGGCTGTTGGGGCGTGAGTCGACTTTGATCAAGTTTTGCTCCTGACCGCTGGTTGAGATGGCTTCGTCGATAGAAACATCGCCAGCAGTATCAACATCCTCGGCGCGGGACGAGATCGAGAGAAATGAGTTGCGAACGGGGCTTCGAAGTGACGACACGTCACCGTACTCAGTGTTGCTACCGCGAGACACGCGAGCCGGACTCCTGGCGGGAAGAGGAGGCGGAACTCGTTTTGCGATGGTTACTACATTGGCGCCTTTGGCTTGGATAACCTGGGTGACTTGCGAAGTGCGAATCGACGAACGTGTAGGCTGCGCAGCGGCGGTAGCGACCTCACAGATGATAGGCTCCTCCTCATCCTCTTCGTCATCTTCGTCGTCGGCATCTTCGTCGCGCTCGTCATCCGCCTCTGGGAGAGATCCGGTCGAAGTTGCAGGGGCATTGGCATCCCTAGAAATTGTTTGAGTCTCCTTCTCAGCCACAACCTGCGTTTCCCTCGCCTGCTCTACGAGCTTCTCCTCCTTGACCTCCTGAATTACTTCCATCTCTTTGAACTCTGCAATCTGTGCTGGGGGTACCTCCGAGGAGCGTTTCCGGAGTCTTTCAATGAAGCTTGTGTCAACTTTTGTGTAGTCAACTTCCTCAGGTTCAACAACAGTAGGCAGCTTGTCGGACATCGCGTCTTTCCCGTCATCGCTATTTGCGCGGCTAAAGCTGGTTTCAGCCTGGCTCGTCACGTCCGTCTGGGTGTAGGCATCCGTCACGGCGGTGGCCTGTGTCCTCGACGACATACAGCTGCCTCGGTTGCTCCTAGAAACGAACGTCTCCATGCTCTGGCGGCTGAACCGAGCAAAGACAGGGCTTGTCGGACTGGGGTGGTATTCGAACTGTGTGCTCGTCGGTCTCAACTTGGAACCAGCTTCGCGGATCTCGATACCGGCCATTTCAAGGCCTATAACGCCAAAAGGGTCCGGGTCATTGGCGTCGGGAATGCCGAAGGAGAGGGTCGAAGGTGTCGGCGGGGGCATTCTGGGAATCTCGATGACCGCATCTCCGGGAGCCGGTTGCTGCGCTAGCCACTCAAAAAGGGGCTTGTCAAAATCAGTTCGACCCTCGGCAGCCTTGATGACCTCAAATAAAGGACGCATTTCCGGGATAGTCTTGGGGATGTTGCCAGCAAGGATGTCTAAAACCGAAACATTGGCGCTGTAAAATCTTTCGTTTTCGTTCGTCCGTTCTGTCACCAAGGATCCGTCAAGTGCCACTGCTTGATGCTTTCCCCTAGCCTTCACATACGTCAACACAGTATCACCAATTTCCTTCCACTTGATTTCCGGTTCCGGGCCCTCCATGGCAGTTAACGGCCCCACAGCAAGGCTGACGTCGTCGCCCAGCATCAGTCTTGGGCGGGTGAAGAGTTCCAGGGTCTGGACGCTGTTGATGACCAGAACGCAGTCGTATATGTCGACACCGATCACAAAGCCGAGCTCGGCTGTGTGGAGTATTATTCCAGATGGAGGTGACCATGTTCCATCAGCTTTCCGAGCGGTGATGAGACCAGCGCCACCGGAGCCCGACATCCAGAGGCCGGATCGCATGCAGGAGAAGATGGCGATACCAACGGCATTCTGTATTATTCGAGGCGGGATCTTTTTGGTAGTGTATATCTGTGCAGATTGCGATGGGGGATCGGTAGGTGGTGATGCGGTTCGTATTGGTTGCGCTTCTGGAAATTGAAACCCATCGACTAGTTTCCTGTCAGCTTGAATGAATAATCATCCATCTGGAATGCGGCGTAGACCCACAGCAGAACGACTTTAGTATTCTAGCAGCCTTGTCACATTCCTTGTCGAGCGTTGTCGGCCAGTATGTCTCGCGATCGAAACGGGTAGGTGTCTTGCTCGCTGCCGACGATGTGCTGAGACGATGGGCAGGGACGGCGATCTTTCCGGCCCATCCAAAAACTTTCCCAAGAGCCCCCGGTGTTGAAGCCGGGGCATCCGTCACCGGTGTCGATGCCGTCGTCCTGGTGCTGCTGATACTGGCTTGCCTCGGCCGCTCCCACGAGGGGAAAAAGGACGAAACACGCTGCATGGTGGTGGACTGTGGCGAGCTCGACGCCGACCAGGCCTTTCACCAAGCTCGTCTGAATAGGAGAGAGAGGGGGAGACTCGCGAGCAGACGATAGTAGGAGTTTTCAATCTGACCCAGGCAAGAACCTGGAAAACCCAACCAGATCCGACCAGTGCCGAACCAAACAATTCCGGGCCAGTCCCGGCAGCCCGACTGTTGTGGACAAGTGACGTGGGCGATGATCACGCCAACCGAGAGCGCAGCTTGGAAAAAAGCAACCACCACAAGGGACGCACTGCACAGGAGTTGACGGCCCTGAATGTGCAACCAGGGCTTGGACGGCTGTTAGCGCGGAACCTGGCTTGAAGGTTGTATGATGCAAGGCAAGGACATAGGCATGCTCCCGTCCATAGAAGGGAGGGTATTCTAGAGGCTTTGGGAACAATCCGACTGCCATGTATGTTCTTCAGTCCTCATGAATATGGAGATTCCATCCAAGCGAACATTGACAATGGTGTGATGCTCAGGAAGAAAGCAGCTCGAGAGGCTTGACCTACTAGAGAAGTACTGTCCTAACAATGATTCATGGACTGGGATGTGCTCCAGGCGCGAGATCACGGACCAGGGTGTTTCTGGGCGGACAAGGATGCTGCAGCCTGGGACCTAGCGCTTCTGCTTGAGTCGTAGCCCCCAAAAACTCTTGGGGTTGTTTGCCAGTCAATGGATGACGAGTGGATGATGGGGGTTGCAATGCGGATGGCGATGACACTCTCTGCTGCCAGGCCTGTGATTCTCATGCAGAAGCGTTTGATCGCGAGATGGCGGTGCCTGGGATCGCTCGACTGTGAAAAAGCATACAGATATTGTCATTAATTTGCGTCTGGCTGAGATGGGTCTGATGATGCGGCGGCCATTGAGAGCACGTTCGGGTGTCAGCCGGGCCCTGGGTCGTTTAGGAGCGTCCAATGCCGATCTCTTGATGTCTTGGACTTGCCCTGCACCGTTCGGAACCAAGTGGGGGGTCGGATTCGGCGGCGACGAGCATGAGCGAGCACGGGCGTGGCTGAAGAGGACAGGAGTATCGCAAGGTCGAGGCAGCCGTATTCAGGAGGGTCGATGTATGTATCAGCTGAGGTGGCAGAAGAAATGGAGAAGGGGGCGATGCAAGACACAGGAGGATGAAGAAGAAGTAAAAAAGCGAAGATGGTGCGAAGAAAGCACGGATGGAGGGGTTTGTATCCGGAGCTTGCAGTTTGCTGCAGTCAGCGAGTGGAATCTAAAGACTTTCCCAGACAACTGGAAGCGACTTAGCAAGCGGGTGCTGAAGCTGCTGAATCCGGAGCGAAATGACGGCGGGACGATATCAAGAAGGCATCCCGGAATGGCTCCATTCTTTTCAGCTTTTGAGAACACCGACGAGTGAGAAGCCAGGTGTGCTCTGGAATTCCTTGGACAAAGAACGGGAGTCCCTGCCAAGTGGTGAATAAGGTTGGGTGGGTGACCATGGCTGGAACATCGCCATTTCACCCGGACGGAGCCCTGCATTGTGCCTTTCATATCACTTGTGAATAGGTTTGAAAAGTTCTTTTTGTTTTCCTCACCATCGCCCAACAATGTCCCGTTTGTCACCCCTTTCATCTGACCGATTTTGCACTTGAACCTCTGAGTTTGATGCGATGGTTTTATATTGTTCCCTTCCTGTGGGATGATGCGTATACTTATGCGCAATATGGGATCCCATACCTTGAATGCGGCAGTGGCGGAGGCTGTGAGCTTGATCTTGGATGCGAACTGTGGAGTTTCAGTGTGGGCCTGCAAGACAAGCGGGATCCCACATCGAACCGTCTCCACTTTCCAAACTTTTAAGCTGATGCACTGACCACTTTTAGTCCCTGGTTTTGACCCCACTTTGGATCAAGGACAACGGAGACGACATCTCGTTCCTGAGCTCGGTAGGTGTTGGTTCGATTTTGAACATCAGCATCTTGCTAAGTTTGATTCGGCATTATTTCAGTTTGCTGACTCAAAACTTGTTTTCTTTTTCTTTCCCTTTTCATTGTGCAGGAATGTTGGAGCTCAAAGTTGCCTGCTTCTGCCCCTCTCTCCACTGAAAACAGCATGGTCACTCGCCCTCCCCTCGAGACACCAAAGTTTCACATACACATACATGGACACAGGTACAGAAACACAGGCGGAAAATGCAAAATAAATTAAACACAGGGCATGTCCCAAGTGCAGTCAGCCCTCAGCCACATCCGCCTTCATATGCTACTGAATGAATGATCTGCCTGGCCGACCGTTTTCGTCTGCCGTCTGTGCCTTCAGCTCTCGGCCGGTAGTCTCGTTGACCCCGCGCGGTGCGCAGTTGGGTTTGTTCAACCATTGAAACATCCTTGCCTGGAGTGATTGCACGGACCCCAGGATGCCTTGATATGGCTGCCCTCACTTCAGCCCCCTCGCGTTGTTTGCTTTTTGATATGCTTCGGTCGGGGCCGGGTTGAATCAGTTGGGTTTCGGTGCATGTTGCGGAGCGACACTGGTCACGAATTGGGTGTTAGTCAGGGGCAATAGGTAGAAGAAAAGGGGCATCTACCTGACTCCAGGAACAGAGTTCAGGCATCAGAGAGCTGTAATCCGTACGAGTAGAGCCCTGGATATTCGCCGATGAGTGTGAAGCATTCTCAGGTCTCCCGCTTGTCTTTCCACCTTAAAAAGGCGCCTCGAGCCTTGGTATGCGGGTTATGACTATGTAGGCTGGGTGATCGACAGCATCTTGTCAACAACTCCAATACCCCCAATGTCACAATGTAACGATGGCTTACTCAAACAACGGTGCTGCGGCGCTGCGTCTGATGCAACCGCAACAGTTTAGGACGGCACGGCACACAACTATTACTACAACATTGGGATGACAAAACGATAAGCAACATATGGGACGAGATGAGAAAGTGGGGGTCGGTAAGTTCTGATACGATCTATGGTATATCACTCACCTTCAAAACCTCTGGTGCAAGTCATGACGCTCTGTCCCATTGAAAAGTGTGGGAGTGTCATCTCACTCTCTATGTCAGGCACACACCACAGTCTTTTCGAGAGAAGTGCACCTTCTCGTCAAGCACAGTGAGGGATGCCTGCCCTCGGACTGTTTGACCAACCATTATTGCTGCTTCGAGTGTTACACCACTTGCATGCCTTGAGTAGTGAATAGCAACACGTAGAGGCGGTGCTGGTCTCTGCCCAATACGCTCAGGTCGCCAGTTACAGGGTGAATGAGTCAAGGTGTCCCATATCAAGGTAGACAGACATCATCGCCAACAAAGGCGTTGGTGGACTCGAGACTGTCAAAATCGCATGGAATGCTTACCGGTCTCCAAATATCAAACGTGATTCCAGTAGGTGCTCTCAACGTCGTGGAATCTGACCAAACACGCCAAAACAAATGACAATTGCTTGCATTCTCTGTGTCTAGACATATTTGTGTAAATGTAGCCATGTTCCGTAACACCTGTCCCCCAAATAAGATACACGAACGCCTGCCTTCCTGAACCAGCCAGTCCCACAACGTCTAATGCTGTATTATGTTGTTCGCTGATGAAAACATCAAGAAAAGAAAAAGAGGTACACGTTGTAGTCTAAGATATTACCGTTAAAGGCCGTGAGGTGTGTGATGTGATTATTTACATCTTTTGAGTGGAGGTCGTGTCGTATGATTGCTGTCGTGGGCTGTTGCCTTGTCACTCCCATGCATCAGACCGAAGGGGCTGGTGAGCCAAAGGAGCTGAACGTGCCCGAAGACGTGGGGCTGGGCGAATCCACTGGGCTGGAAGAACCCGATTGACCCGGAGAACTGTAAGGGCTGGGGTAGGCGGACGTGTTTCCATACTTGATGAACATCGGCCACGGGCCCCCTGAGATCAAAAACCGCTCTAGACCCAGAGAGTCAAAGTTTTCTTTGCACCTCGAAGCAGACTTCTTATACCAGCCCTCAAATCCATCCTCCTGATGTACCGTATTCCAGTCGTCGCTGACCACGGGTAGAAAATCCCAAACCTCCCTGGTGCGCGTATAAGCATCACCGCTCTCAATATCGCCTTCCAGGTGAAATCGCTGAAGCGCAGTGAGCTTCTCCTTTAGCCCGGTGAATAACGAGCGCCACCGTCCGTTGTGTAGGTGTATGCCTCCGATACTGAGCTCAAGTGGCTTAGCGAGGCCACGACCGCCAAGTCGGAGTCTCTCGAGTGTGGGGGAGTGGCGGAGTAGGAAGGACTTGAGATCCTCCTCAGAGCATGAGATGCCCTCGAGCTTCAGATCCGTGAGCCTTTTGTAAGTGAAGTCACCGGCAAACAGAGCCCTGAAAGAGAGCTCAAACTTCTCGGCCGGCGCATGATATGTGTGGAAAGCTAGACGCAGGTGTGTGACATTGTTGGCGGACTGAAGGACCCGTCCCAACCCGTTGATCGCTCTGGACCGCGAGGCAGGGCCCATCTGACGGGGAATATCAAGCACCAGGTCCAGCCGGGAGAGGCCTGCAAACGTCTGGGCACAGTCAAACCATCGCTGCCGAGCATCTGGATGACGAAAGAGCTCCAGGGGTACTTGATCGATACTCAGAGACTGAAGACGAGCGTGAGGGAGCGCGGAAAGGATGGCATCAAGGTCCTTCGAGGCGCGAAGTCGGTCTTGTTTGCGACAGTGGTGATACGGAAAGACCTGATCAAACAAGTCAATGCCGTACGGGTTCTTGGTGAAGTTGATATCAACGACCTCCAGGTTAGGTAGCCGCTTCAAAGTGGCCTCGAGCACAGACTGGCGAGTGTGTAACGGAGCCACCAGGGTGGCACGCTCTTCGAGCTTGTGATAGCGAGACCAGCCCTCCTGAATGAAGTCATGACCCTCGCGGCACCTCAGCCACTGATGCAGAGAGGTGGTTTCTTGGGCCCGTCCCACATCTACTTTTGCCAAATGGAAGACCAGTGACCGGGGCTTGCCAAGAAGACGGTCATGGCGAGCAATCGACTGTAGCCTTTGAACATCATCTCTCCATTCTACTACTGCAAAGTGGTCTAGGAGGAGGTAGTCGTATCCTATATCGGCAAATTTTCGTGATGCCAGGCGGAGGGCCGTTACGGTAGGCAGGTCGCAGTATTGGTAGACGATTCGCACCAGCTCGACGGGGAGGAGGTCCATGCTGGAGGTGAAAGGATCATGGGAGGACGAGATCGGCAAGCACCAGTAGGTCCCATATGATGTAGATGAAGGTGATGGAAGTAGGAGAAGAACAGATAGATATCAGGAATATAAGCCAACCGTAATTCAACGTGGGTGAGGTTATGGCGAATGGCAAAAGTGGCGGGCGAGAAGGGAAAAGGCGGACTTTTGATCTTTATACCGCCAAGCAGAACCGATCTGGCGGGCTGACACCGACACAACAACCTTCACATCCAGATGCAGGGCCCAAAAGATGGCGACCCAGGGGTAAAAAGCAGAAATGGAGCCAAACCGTTCCCTGCCCCTTGCACTAGCACATGCTGCTCGGTTGCTGGTGTTGCAGTTTCCATGGAATTCCGTCTCTTGGGCACGCGAAGAAGGAAAAATTCGACGGGCTTTGACACCGAAACTTTTGGGCAAGAAGTCGGTGAGCTTAAGACAGACAAGGGCGACCACGACGCACACGACAGTTGGATTCGCCAGCCTGGGCTTCCGACAGCGACAGGGGACCAATTGCATCCACAGTTGCATTAGCGGCCTGGTGCAGGCCCATGGATGGATGGCTGGCGGTGTGCAGCCTCTGCCTCAGTGTGACCGAAATGGAGGTGTGATGGAAAAGTCATGGAATTGGCCTTCCGTCACCTAAACGGAGACGCTGACACCACGTGAAAGGTCGCCGATGTGCGTGGTGAGCAAGCATCACCAACTAATGCCACGCCATTCCCGATCTCATCGACTTCCGCACTTTCCAAACTTATCAAGTTCCCGATCTTATCAGAAGTCTTGGTGTTGTGGTGGAGTTGCTGTCTCTAACGAACGGAGCAGTAGTGATGTCTCTCCTGCCGTTTGTTGCACAAGGCCGGAATGGCGGGATGGACACCTACCTACCTTACTGTACCTCTTCCTCTTTCAATGGCTCGTGAGCCCTGAGAACACGGGGCATGAGTCCAGCAACCTATCCAATCCACTGGTGCTGACGAAAGCATGCCTTGGTCATATGTATCCATCAACAGTAACCTGATCATGATGCGTTACATGTAGCCACTTGCCCCTCTTTTGCGTTTAAAGTATGATTGTTGAAGAAAACCGCCAGACAGACCGCACTTTGCCGCTAATAAAGTTAGGAATCTTGATACAAAAAGGCGGACATCGACAGAAGAGGACGTTCCACAGTGACAGTCCCGCTCCTTGGGCCGTCTCGATGTCTCACCTCTGGCTCGACGCTTGTGTCCACGCACACCGAAGATGCCGCTGTTCTCTCACCTTTCCACCCACGGGTGTGAAGTGGAGGGATCTCAATCAAGGTCCAGTCAGGTCAAGGTTTCTATTATTTCTTGTGTGCCGTCGGAACACTAGACAAGACCCGGTTGGTGGTTTTAGTCCGAAAAGTGTGTTGATTGCATGAGATGTCCCAAGGCGATGCAGCCTCATTCAGAACTTGCGTCCGTATCAGGGTGTTAGACTGTTTTAGTATCAGTCGGGTACCATCTCCAGCTTACAGACCTGGTGTACTGCCTGCTCACGGCCCCTGGAGCGATGGGCCTATTTGGACCGCGGAGAATACATAACGAGGTATTCTTCATCTAAAGGTGAAAGCTGCTGCATGTCACACCGAATCCCCAACCCGCCCGGCGGTGAGGCGGGCTGCCAGGCACCCCCACTCGCGGCTCCGTGGCGGGGTCTGGGCACGGATCACACGCCCGCTTTTTGCGTCTCCTCTTTGGTGTTTGAAGGCAGTTGTGGCCTCTCCAGCCCACTTCACACACCACCTCCATCAGCTCAACTAAAAGTGCTGGGGCATCTCCGGGCTTCCTGCCTGCATAGCCAACTGTCGATTTCAAGGGAGTCCAGTCAACCCTTCTGCAAGACAGGCACCTACCCCGCGATATTATTACACAGCCTCAAGCTTGAAATGTCGAAATGACCCATCAGCAACGAGGGACCAAGACGCCCCGCTCAAAAAACATAAGCCTTTTTGCCCACAAACCCAGCATGGTATTGCTATTCCAGCCTTGTGCCACGCCACAGCCGTCCGAATGGGCTTTCCAGACCTGATGGGCTCCTCGACAGCCCATCGCGGCGCGCGAAAGAGCAATAAAGTCCCGGCCGCAAACACTCCCCTCGAGATGACACCGGCAGCTAGAACTCCAAAGGATGCTGTCAGCCATGCTCTTCCAGAGTATATCGCAGAAGAGGAACATCTGAGGCCCCTTGGCGAGACAGCACCCGACCTGCGAGAGCTGAATGCCTGTCTCGACGCACTGGCAGCCGTCTTCCCCGACATCCAAATCGAAGTATTCCGAGAACTGTTGACCAACTTTGACGGAGAATCTAGGCTTGCTCTCGCTGCCGACGCTTTGCTCAAGAATCGTGCCGTCTGGGTGAAAGGCCGCTGGAGGATTGACAAGGACGGACTAGGCGGCATGTCTGCCAAAGAACACCAGCAAAGGCCCGGCCAGAATGCCGCAGATATCAATCGAGGGTTTGAGCGCGTGCCACCGACCGAAGTCTTTAGAAGCCATGAGTACAGAGCTGCCGTGGAGAATCTGGGCCTGCAGGAATTCAAAGGCTTGCAGCGATCAACCATCAAAGCCGTCCTGGCTGAGCATAACTACTCCTACCTAGAAGCCCGAGAGACTCTCGTGGGGTTGGCATCCAAGTCGTGGCGCTTCACTATCTCTTCCTTATTCCGGGGACGCAAAGTTATCTCGGCTGCTGTGGCGGCCCAACACCCCCTGATCGTCTATAAATCAACTGGCCAAGGGTCTATCGTCCCGACTATCAAGGCTACCGAAAGCGCTGAGCTCGACAGGGAGCTGTATGATGCCCTTATTGTGCCACTGAAAACGAAGCAGCGAGCTGAACGCGAAGCGAAGGATCACGAGATGGCTGTAGCCATGAACAACGCCGAAGCTGAGGAGACTGACAATCTGCTGGAGTGCGTTTGCTGCTATACCGAGTCTGTCTTCGAGGAGTTCACTTCTTGTAGTGCAAACGGGCACATGATCTGCTTTCGTTGTGTACAGCACACACTCACAGAAGCCATCTTTGGCCAAGGTTGGCAGCGCAGCATTGACCCAAACACAGGAACCCTCCGGTGCCCAGCCGCCGAATCAACAGAGTGTGCCGGATGCATTCCATCACATCACTTACACCGGGCGCTGATGGAAGATAAGACCGGCCCTGAGAAGCTTCACAAACTTGACCAGCGACTCGCCGATAATTCTCTGGCTGCGACCGGTCTGCCGATAATCCACTGCCCCTTTTGCTCCTACGCCGAGGTAGACGATATTTACCACCCTGAGACTCAAACTCAGCTCAGGCCCCGTTCTGTCAACATCTGGAATATCATCCTTGTCGTCGCATGCCTCTTCACCGTCCCCTTCCTGGCCCCGCTGGCTCTGCTGGTGGCTTTTATCATATTCCTGCTCTTCATCTCCCACCAAACCTTCGGCACCAGCGTCATGGCTGAGCTCCGCGCTGCTTGTCAACGCCAACGCCGCCGCCGTCGCGGTCTCCGCTTTACGTGCCAGAACCCTCTCTGCGGCCGTGCCTCCTGTCTGCTGTGCAACAAGGCGTGGAAGGATGTTCATGTATGCAATGAGTCCAGCCTTGTCGCTCTCCGAACGCAGGTGGAGCAGGCAATGAGCTTGGCCATCAAACGGGTCTGTCCCAAATGCAACACTGGGTTTGTCAAGACCTCGGGCTGCAACAAGCTGACCTGCCCGTGCGGGTACAAGATGTGCTACGTCTGCCGCAAGGACATTGGGAACGGCGCGTCGACGCAGGATGTCGGCTACCAACATTTTTGTCAGCATTTCCGGCCACAGGGTGATGGGACAAAATGCAAAGAATGCACAAAGTGTAATTTGTGGGAAAAGGAGGACGAGGAGGCGGTGCTGGACGCTGCGAGGAAGGAGGCAGAAAGGAAATGGATGGAAGCGGAGAAGAGGGAGCTCTCTGGACCAGAGCAGACATACTTGACCGAGGGGGTGGCGGTGAACTCAACCAGGATGGGGGCTGTGGTCTTGGGGGACTTGCTGAAACGTGGGAGATGGCCCACAATGGGGGAGGTTTGTGATGTTATGGTTGAGCAGTTTTTGAACCCTTGAGTTGTGAGTAAACAAGACGAAGGGCATTCCAATGTAAACTGGAGACCATGTCAAGGACGCAGTGTGATAGCGGAATGAAGGCTCTATTGGATATCGTACCAAGTAAAATGATAATGACAGAAACAGTCCCGTTTTATGTGCCCATCTCGCCGAGACCACCAACACCTGCATAATGTATATACCTGATTGTACTGTCCATCCCAACTAATTGCTCCATAGGAGTTCTCACCAGTCAAAGCGCGTGTGCACACACATACACACACACACACGCACTGAGCCACACCAGTTTTTATTCCCACAAAGCCACGATCCACCGTTTGATTGCCACCAGCACTCAACCGAGCCAGAAGTTAAAAAGCCAGAGAGTAAATCGCGAGTAGATCAGGACATCGCGAATCCTTTTTTCTTCTGGCCTCCTACTTTTTGACCAACCCGACACACTACTACTGCCCCCTAAACTCATGAAAATGAAGGAAACAAATGACGAGAGAAGAGGTATATTAAGAGACATAATGACCCGACACAGTTCGTGCTTCATGGTTGCCACCCACGCAAACCACCCAACCCAGCAGAGAAAACAAAAAGGTCGCTTCGCTTTGAATCACAAACAAAACCAAATAACAAAATCCTTCCCGTGCCCCGTTTCGTCCATCCGGGTTGCCGGCTACCCATTAGAAAAAAAGCCAGCCCGGTGCATTTCCCGTTTCCCCACGTGTCGCTAGTACTTTTTATCTCGAAAAGGATCACAGAACCAAGAGAAGCAAGAAGAGGAGACTGACGCCAAGATCGGGAATAACAAGAACGGAACCCAGGGCCTAAAGCTGTACGTTTTATGCCATCCCTCGAACCCATCTAAACCAAGCCGGAGAGCTAATAAAAATCAAGCCGAGCAGAGCCCGTGGGCCAGATGTTTTGCTATGGCGCGGTCACTTCGATCTTTGTATCCTCCTCCATTGTTTCTGGTAACGTCTCGTTGGCTGTCTCAAGGGCAGTCTCCGCCGCGGGGTTGACAACCGGTTCGGGAATGGGAACGATTTGAATGGAAACGGGTTGGGGAAGAGTTTCTTCCTGCTGATGATCCTGCTGTTGTTCAAAGACAATCGGTTGCTCTGGTTCCTCTACCCTTGGCTTCTTGGCAGCTCGGCCGTCCTCGAATGTGTGATCCCGGGAATCCCTGGCTTCCTTGAGCTCAACTTCGAGTTCATCTAGGCGCCGCTTAAGCATGTTTTCCCTGCGGTGGCTTTCCTCCAGCTCGTTTTGCAACTGTGCATGCGCAGCATTGAGGGTTTCGGCTTGAACAGTCGCGACCTCGAGTTGGGCGGTCAAGGTTTCGTTCTGGCTTCGAGCCTGGTTGAGGGCATCTGTCAGAGCATCCATTTGTGCGCGGAGCTGGGCATCCGAATCAGAGCCGCCATTCTCTGGCTGCTGTCGGGCTTGCGCTTGCAGCTGTTGCTGTTCTTGTTCGAGTTGTTGGATTCGTCCACGGTACAATTCTTGAATGACCTCGAGTTCGCTCACACGGGTCCTCAGCTGCGAATTCTCGTCATGTCCCTGAGGCATATCTGTGCGCTCGCCATTCAGGGGTGAAGCATGGCCACCAGGCCCGCTGGCGACTTGAAACCCGGACAGCTGTTGCGCCTGAAACTGTTCATCTTGATTTCCGTACATCGGCGCCATGTGCGGGTTGTACATGTTCGGTGTTCCGGTGCGTGAAATAGGGGAGTTTGTGTCGTCCATGTGGCCATTGGTCGATTTTTGCGACGGTCTGCGAGCGCCATTCCCATTGGCAAGGTCAGCGCCGTTCACGTCGGCGCCAGCGGGGAGAGCTTGGTTTTGTTGCGCCTGGGCGGGGATGCGGTTAGTGATTTGGTGGTTGGACACCTCCTGCGCTTCAATTGCGTACCTTTTTCTGCTTTGCAAGATCAGGGCGCATAGTCTTGACGCGATTGCGGCTCTTGATAACGTCGGTCTTGAGGGAGCTAGGCCGAGGTCGGCCATGCAGTTTGAGGAAGAGACCGCAGGCATTGCAGAGGACGGCGCCGTGCTCGTCGCGTCTCCATAGCGGCGTGGTCGAGGTACCGCAGTTCTGGCATGTGGGCTGTGTTGATTCACGGTCATGGTTAGCCATGGTTGCCATGATGGCGGTGCGCTCCAAGGCGATTTGACGAAAGAAAGGGGCAGAGCGATTAGATCGTGACGATAAGGTGCCTTGATAAATGCGAGGGAGGGATAGATATGGGAGGTGGAGGAGGGATGATAAGAAGATGATAAGGAAATTTTTGAACGGATCCCAAGTGTGGGGCACCAGTGATAACACAATCGCTTTTTGGGCGACTGATCGATCTGCAGACAGCGCGGGAGCCAGTGTGGGTTGGGGGCTTAGATAAGCGCAACCCCACCAGATTTTTTCACCCTGATGACATCGTGAAGAGCCAATTGGAGGGGAAAAGGGCGGCCAACAATGGACATGGGTTCCGTCCGACTCTCCCTCTACCCGTGCGTCCTTGGATTGATTCGCAAACCCCTCTGCAAGCACTACAATCGGGCCTCGGTGATGGATTGTCGAGATCGTCTATGCGACATGGGTGGAATTGACGAGCAAACAAAGTGTGAATCTGAACGTACCAAGTTACCACCCGGGCCAGGATGGGTGCTCGCAGGCGACGTTCTAGGAGGCATCGCAGGCGCGATCGCAACAGGCCTGAGCGAAGCAAACGCATTAGTCAAGTTAGTTCCATAAACAAGGAAGCAAGCAGTGACAGCTACGGAATGGATGAACCGGAGTCACAATAGCCTGCAACGAATACAGTTCGAATGCGCGTCTCCAGCAGCTCCATGCGCCACAAAGAAAAATAACACTGACCTAGGCTGCTGTATCTGAGGGGTGCCCGTACCAGGGGCGAATGTAGAGATACCCGGGAGCGGGTTCAAGGGCGTACTGCCAGAGGCTGTACTAGGCGTATCCGGGTGCGTCGCTGCCAGGCTCGGAGAAGTAGGCCGCGCCTCGGGCCCAGGAGCTGAGGGCAGTGGTGGCCCCGATGACAGGCCTTCGGTGACCGCGCTTTCGTCCATCTTCCAGTCAGGATGGAAGGGGATTTGCTGATTGATATCCGGGGGTGGCGTTGGCTCCGGGTGCAAAGGGGAGAGATGGGGAGGCTGTAATTGCGCCAGTTTGATTGAGGTCGTGAGAAACACTGTGCGCCGTTGAAAGGTCGCGGTCGCGAAAGAAACTTGGCGGGGCGTCGACGGAAGACTGCGGAAGGAGACAGGTTTCCCGGGGCCGGGCGGTCGGGGGAGCCGGGAAAAGAAGCGGTGCCGCACAGCGATTCGGTCGGCAGTCGTGCTAAGGGCAGTGCAATGGATCGGAGCATGCGCGATGGGGGGCGTGAGAGGCAGTGGTGAATTCGCCAAACACGCGCGACGGGTGCCAACAATTGCAAAGGGAAGCGGTAGGCGGCAAAAGCGGACAAAGACTGGAGATTTCCTCGTTCTCTCTCGATCTAAGATATTACAATACTAATCAGTCTTTTTTGCGCAAGGCAAACGAGGGAAAAAGCCGACACGGGGAATAAACAGAACGAACAATACAAGAAACAAATCCCCTTTTCCAGTGCAGGACGATCGAGCCTCGACTTGTAGGTTCCTGTGTTACGACACGGAATTACACAGTAGCGCTAATCCAAATCTTTTTGAGTGGCTAGGGACCGACCGCTATATTTGGACGCTTGGCACGCTGATTGGCTTGCTTTGCAGCTTATCGTCCAGCAGAGCCTCGAAATAACCTACACTGTAGGTAGTGATCAAATAGTATTTGGGAGTCACATCTGAAGGGATATCCAAATAACACTTGTGATCATGTCTATGCTCTCAATCCCCCTTATGAGCGCAAAACAAGATCCCATCTATAAGTCTATACATAATACTAAGGTGACGCTTTTCTCCCGATCCTTCCTTCGCTTGTCTACATGGCAGACCCTGGAAGCAAGGTGAGACCAAGTTTAGCAGATAAGATACGAGATAGGAGCTTGGCGATAAGAAGCAACCAGCGACCCCAATGTCCATGGCGGTTTGTACTGTGTGCCAGTATCCATTATAACACGTCAAAAACACCATACTTGGCGCATGAAGAACCGCAAGCGTTATGGTTCCTCAGCTGAATTCAATGATTGATCAAGACAGTTCATGGCCAGTCAAAAGCCGGCCGCCAAGTGGCAGGACAAGCCGTCAGCTGGTCGAGCTTTGACATGTGTGCCCCACTTTCTGGCCTGCAAGGTACTGTGCTCCAAAAATTTCCATCGAAGAAAAGACAAGCCAGGATATTTCCAACATCAACAAACCGCAAATCTCGAGTCGCAGCACGGCACGTTCTTTGACATTGGCAGTAATTGTTACCACCACAAATCAGTACTCCACCACGTCTGCCTTGAATTAAAAGGATTCGCCGAATTTCTTTGCGACAATATGCCATCGACACACAAGAAGGAGAAGCCATGGGATACCGACGACGTTGACAAATGGAAGGTCGACCCGTTCACCAAGGAGGATTCGTCTGGTGCATTCCTGGAGGAATCTTCATTCATGACACTATTTCCCAAGTACCGTGAGCGCTATCTGAAGGATTCTTGGCCGCTCGTCACCAAGTCCCTGGAGAAATACGGCATTGATGCAGTTCTGGATCTTATTGAGGGTTCCATGACTGTCAAGACGACCCGAAAGGTGAGCAACCACGTCTTCAATCAACTTTACTATTATACCAGACACTGACCAATCACATCTAGACATACGACCCTGCCGCTATTCTTAACGCGAGAGACTTGATCAAACTTTTGGCGCGGTCGGTTCCAGCACCCCAGGCAATCAAGATTTTGGAGGACGGAATGGCGTGCGATATCATCAAAATTCGCAGCATGGTACGGAATAAGGAGCGGTTTGTCAAGAGGCGGCAACGTATTCTGGGACAGAATGGCACCAGTACGTTTTGTGCACGGTTTTTTTCACCTCCTACGGCAGCCCACAGCTGACACACGTTACAGCATTGAAAGCGCTAGAACTTCTTACCCAGACCTATATCTTGGTCCATGGTAACACAGTATCAGTGATGGGTCCATTCAAAGGGCTCAAGGAAGTAAGAAGGGTCGTGGAGGATACCATGCAAAATGTGCATCCTATTTACCTGATCAAGGAACTAATGTAAGCTGGTCCTCTTCGCCCACACACTGAATAAATTCACTGACGGTGTCTAGGATCAAGAGAGAGCTGGCCAAGGATCCCGCCCTGGCACAGGAAGACTGGAGCCGGTACCTACCAAACTTCAAGAAGCGCACATTGTCCAAGAGACACAAGCCACATGTCGTCACGGACAAGTCCAAGAAAACATACACGCCATTCCCCCCTGCACCCGAGAAGAGCAAGGTCGACCTGCAGATCGAGAGTGGCGAGTACTTTTTGGGCAAGGAGGCGAAGCAACGGATGGCCGAGCAAGAGCGCGCGGAGAAGTCGAAGCAGAAGAAGGAGGAAAAGAAGCGAGAACGCGAGAAGGAGTATGTGCCGCCGGAGGAAAGTGCTTCCAAGTCCAAGAAGAGAAAGACATCGCGCGATTGAGGTTGAGTGGCGGAGGGAAAGGGAGTTGTAATGGATACCTGTCAATCTGGATGTTCGAATCCAGAGCCCATGATACCCAAAGCAGGGCCTGATGCTGACTGAGTTGGCGCAAATCTTCTGCTTTTGTGACTTTTTTTTGCTTTGAGGACAGCGATCATCTTTTGGTTGGCGAGTTTGGAGAAGGAACCGAGGCTCTGGCGTCATCGGTTTCCATATCCGTTGGTGCGGGGGAACGTGGGGAAGGCGGATCCGGGCCCGAACCCCTTAGCGCCGGGATTCGATTTCTTAAAGGGACGACACCCAGTGGCTCATCAAGGTTGACCCCTTTCGTTACTACTGACTGCATTTATGTACATTAATTGATATCTCGATTTAAGGTGATTCATCACATTCACCATGCCTCAAAATCAGAGCCTCACCATCAAGCCTATCGAAGGTGCAAAGCCGGGCAAGGTCTATTATCCGTGAGTTTTGGCGTTCCCATGCAACTCTCTCACCAAGTATTAATAAGCTTGAAGCCTTCACCTCAACACATCACCTGTTCCCACGCCCGGACCGGGCCAGGTGCTCGTCAAAGTGCAGGCCAGCGCTCTCAACCACCGCGACCTCTTCATCCGCCAGCACCTCTACCCCGGCATCTCCTTTTCTGCCCCTTTGCTAGCCGATGGTTATGGAACTGTGGTTTCACCAAGCTCATCACCGTTGTACAACAAGCCCGTCTTGGTCACACCCTCGCGCGGCTGGATTTCATCCCCTGACGGCCCGGAACCCATTCCTACGACGGAAACCAACAGGGAGGAAAAGGAATGGAGTGTAATCGGCGGGTCGGCTCGTTATTCTGATCAAGGAACGGCTCAAAGCTTCATCGTGGTGCCCGAGGAGGAGGTATTTCCTGCTCCGGGCCACTTGACATCCGCGGAAGGGGCTGCGCTGCCTTTGGCTGGGCTGACGGCGTGGAGAGCGCTGATCACAAAGGGGGAGGCCGAAAGAGGTCAGAATGTGTTAGTCACGGGGATTGGCGGAGGTGTCGCGCTCGCGGCTTTGCAGTTTGCGGAGAAGAAGGGGTGCAATGTTTATGTTACTTCGTCGTCGCAGGAAAAGATCAACAAGGCGTTGGAAATGGGCGCCAAGGGTGGGGTGTTGTATACTGAGGCGACCTGGGAAAAGACACTGCTGAAGCAGCTGCCCAAGACAAGGCCGTTTATCGATGTCATTGTCGACGGGTCGGGAGGAGATATTGTTGCCAAAGGAATCAAGATGCTAAAGCAGGGAGGCAAGATTGTGGTGTATGGGATGACAGTGGGACCGAAGATGGAGTGGAACATGAATGCCGTGTTAAAAAATATTGAGTTGAGAGGCACGAGCATGGGCAGCAGGGCTGAGTTTGGGGACATGGTCAAGTTTGTGGACGAGAACAAAATCAAGCCGGTTGTCAGCCGGGTTGTGAGCGGTGGGTTGGAGAACATCCAGGGCATCGATGGGCTGTTTGAGGATCTCAAGGGTGGCAAGCAGTTTGGCAAATTGGTCATCCTGGTAGACCGAGAGGAAGAAGGGGCGAGGTCACCCAAGTTGTAGGGATGTGTGCAACTTCTCTGTATCAATCTCTAGCCTTTTTGCTGATGATTTATGCTGAGCCCAGCTCTTGAAACGCTCGCGACTTTTGTTTCCCTAATGTTCAGACAACCTTCCTTCAAATCGTCCCACTACTTACTATCCCCATTATCAAGAGAATGAAGCGCCGCGGCGACACCCACCCACTCCTCCAGACTCCTTACATACCCATCCGCGGCTGCGTCAGCTAAGCTTTCATGACCCCAGACCACTACCTCGTCAAACTCAGCTTGCACCTCCAGTTTCCCATGGCTATCTTTCTCGAGATCTATCACATCTGCCTTTCCGTTCTGATCTGGTAATGATGAGATGGCAACAACACCTTTGTATCCTTCTGGCAATGCGACGGGCTTGCCTCTTAGCTTGCGGCCGCGGAAGTAGGCTTCTTTGATGCCTACAGAGAATGTTAGTCATGGATAAATAAGACCTGGAAAATGCTAGAGGGCATACCTGTCGATGATGTTGATGTTTGTGGGTCCCAGAAGGACTGTGTTGGTTCGACTGGCCCGGTATGATGGATTTTGCAAGGGAGAAGGTGGGCCGTCGTTCTCTTTGGCGAAGAGGCAGAGCCAATGTCAAGAATTGGTTGCGATGTCCCCATTTTGTAGATTCGATCAAAGAAGGATGAGATGGATATCCTTTCTGGTGTCTTGAGTGGGATGAGTTGAAAGGAGTGCGTCAACAACGGAGAGTTTAATTGAAACGCGATTGAAGACGCGTCGAATGTCCACCAAGATTCTCAGGTGGGGCGCCCTGACCCTAACCCGGCCGCGCATTTGATGCCCCTGACACAGTTCCGCCATCAACGTGAAAGACAAACTGGTTCCAACAGAGGAGATTAAATATTTTGATTGATCTCAGTTACATATGAGTAAACTATGTCTTGCACTCACACAGGACACTGAATATTGGCGGGCTTGCGGCAGTGAAGAACGACAGGGGTGATGTGATGATGTGATATGGCCCTCAACAGATATGAGACGAGCAGTTCATACTGAGAAGCGGCCCTTCCAATTATTTTACAAGATGGGCTCGAAAAGCTATCCTTCCACTTGCCTCCTGTGACAGTCTATCGACCCGCCACATTAGCAAAACCCCTTCTCCGCCGACACGGACCCCATTTAATATGTTTGGTGGTGACACGATCGGTATATCGTGCATGTTTCTCTAAGAGCGGGCAAGGTCTCGCTTTGTGTCGGTATTCTTCAAGTGATCGCATTCCTCTGCTGTTCATGGCGGCCACATGCGGTTCGCGATGACTGTCTTCGGAAGAATAATACCATAATATCAGTGGCCTTAACAGACTGGGTCATCTCCTGTCAATCGTCGAAGGCGGTCCAGATAAGTTAGGACACTCCTGTCAGGCTGGGGACAGCCTTACATTCTGTTTCCAGCATTGGCACTTCCAACAGCCAGCGTCAACTGGTGATCTACAGATGATGTCTTTCATATTCCGTGGCCATTCACTTTCTCTTCGACTTTTTGCCCTTCCCTGCTTTGTTCAGCTTCAGTTTGGTCTTGACATCTTCCGGATATCGGTTCGCGTGCTCCATGTCGAAGGCCGGCTTGTGTTTTCGAAACAACAGCATGGCCACCCTTGCGTCTTCGATACTGCTGTGCTGGCCCGTTTGGATCTCCAACCCCAGAATTTCCTTCGCCAGTGCTTTCAAAGCAGGCTTGGGTCCGTTCCCGTACTTCTTGAACCCCGAAAACTTGGCTGTATCCCGTATCATCTTCATTGGATGATCAAGGTCAAGACACTTGAGATCATGGTTGACATCGTGACCGACAACTATCCTGCCTTTTAAAAGCTCGGCTACTTCAGCCTGAACTTCAGAAAACGGCCGGGCATCCCTCATGTGTTTTGGCGCGATGCCAGACACGGCAGTTCGCCAATCCGTGACCTTTTCGCGCTGGAGAACGTAGGAGTCGTAGATTTGGGTGCCATGGAAATCAGTTATTGAGACACGGGCGAGGGAAGAGTGAACGCCACCGGGACCGAATCCGACCATTTCGCAGTCTATCGCCAGGTATTTCGTCCTATCCAATGAAGCTGTTGGGGAGAGGCCCTGGTTGGGGTGGCTGGGCAAAGAGGACAGGAGGGTGGGGGAAATAGTGAGGTTGTAAGCTTCCGACAGTGACTCGTGGGAGATGCCATGGTTTTGCCTCAGAAACTGAATAGATGGTTGGTTCGTGAGAGGGGCCGTCGAGGTGACTGGTTGAGAAGAGACAGCGCCCATTTTTTCCGTTGAACTGGTTGCCGAGGTCGTATTTGTTGGTTGTTTCTTCGGGAAGAAGGATGTTCTGGTCCTTTTATTTTTCGGCTTTGAGTCTTGATCATCAGATGCTGACTTCCTCTTCTTATTGTTGGCAGGAGCTGAGGGACTGGCTGAGGCTGATGAAGAGGATGCTGGTTCTGAAGCAGATCCAGCTTTGAGGCGTGCTTGCAGAATCTTCCAATTCGATGAGAGTTCTGGGGCCATGCTGGCGGATTCGAGAGTTGGTAATGTTATTTCAGGAGCATCCAGTCGGAATTTATGAACCTCGACAGTATTGATGATGTTCTAGGTGTTGGAGTTAAGTCCTTTTGAGTGAGGATAAATACATTGAGATTTGCACCATGAACGAAAGTGGACCAGTGAGGTGAAGTTTCAAAAGGGTTAGGGTTGGCACCGCCCCTGCCTGAGATTTAAGCCAGGGAGTTTTTGAGCAACAGCCGCAGCCATCAAGGTGCCTGACATGGATTGTTCTGGGCCACTGGCGTGGCGCCAGAAATTGTGGACCGTGCCCCAGAAGTCCATCTTTTGGAGGGGCAATTAATTCACTGCAACAGCTCTCAAATCCTAAGCTGAACTGCAATCGAGTACTTCGTAGCCGAGTCGCATCACGACGCCCATCAACTTCCCATCAACCTCCGACAGCGCGCATCGAAATTCATCATGAGTCCTAGCGGAGAAGCAACCGCCGGCCGTGATGAGCCACGGAAAAAGGGCATCGCGACAGCGGACACTCTTGTGTAGGAATTGCTCCTTGTTCATATGTGTGTCGCATTCGTGGCTGGCTGTACTGACATCTTTTGACAGCGCTGGATGTGTCGCTTATGTTACAAAAGATGGCGAACCGCGTCGCGCAACCATTCTGGGCATCAGGGAGACAAAAAGTGGGCGCCAATGGTATGCAAACTTCGACAGCTTTAACAAACGTCTCGACGAGTGGGTGCCGCAAGCAAGGATAAACTTCGACAAGGAGGTCGAGTGGCCGAACCCCGAAAAGGATAAACCAAAGGACCCAAAGAGCAAGAAGACAACCGCCGCAACATCCAAGAAGTCACAACCGTCGAAGAAGAACCAGAAACGAGTCAGTAAAAGGGAACAGTCGGTTGCATCCGAAGGCCAGACGCCACACCCCTGGACGGAATATGTCGAGAATGGGCAACACAAGGATAAGAATCAGGAGACAGAGGAGAAATCCATGGGGAGTTTGGAAGTGGGAGGAACACCTGGCGTTCTTGGACCAGACGAAATGGAAATCGACGAAGACGAGACACCAGCCGGCGCAGCCAAAAAGGACAGCCTCGGCCCTTTTAGTCGTCAGCAAGAGATTGAAAAACTCCGGACGTCAGGGTCCATGACTCAAAATCCAGCTGAAGTATCACGGATCCGAAATATCTCACAAGTCGAGTTTGGACGGTACGTGTTGTTTCCATGGTACTTTTCGCCATACCCCGAAGTGTTCAGCCAGGAGGAGTCCATTTTCATCTGCGAGTTCTGCCTGAGCTACTACGCGGACATGAAATCTTTCTCAAGACATCGGCAGAAGTGCACACTTCAACACCCCCCGGGAAACGAGATCTATCGGGACGACTTTGTGTCATTCTTTGAGATAGATGGCAGGAGGCAGCGAACGTGGTGTCGGAACCTGTGTCTGTTGTCAAAGATGTTTCTTGATCACAAGACACTTTACTATGATGTCGACCCATTCTTGTTCTACGTCATGACGACGAGAGACGAGCGAGGGTGTCATCTTATTGGATATTTTTCCAAGGAAAAGGAAAGTACAGACGGTTATAACGTTGCGTGTATTTTGACGCTCCCACAGTATCAGCGGAAGGGCTATGGTCGTCTTCTGATCCAGTTCTCGTACGAACTTTCCAAGATTGAGGGCAAACTTGGATCACCGGAAAAGCCGCTCTCAGATTTGGGTTTGCTGAGTTACCGCCAGTACTGGTCAGAAAACATCATCGACCTGCTGCTTGGTTTTAGCGAGAGAGATGAGAAGTGCACCATCGAAACCATTGCACAGCACCTTGCCATGACGGCCACCGACGTTGAGCATACCCTTCAGGCACTAAAGATGCAGGTCTACCATAAGGGTGAGCACAAGATCGTGCTGTCGGACAAGCTGGTGGAACAGCGGGCCAAGAGCAGAGCGAAACAAAAGAGACTGATTGATCCTGAACGGATCCAGTGGAAGCCACCCGTGTTTACAGCATCATCAAGAACTTGGGGTTGGTAGGATGATCCCAAACTTAGACTTATGTGGTTAGGGGTAGGCTCAATGGGAAACGAGGGCTTGCCAGTTCAACTTATTCTTGAGAGCGTACCAGCTGCAACTTTGGAAGTACTTTTGGCACCCTCTCGACAGGAAAAACAGTCAGTCTACGCGACTCGACTTTCTGAACGCGAGGAAATGGACTGGTCAGAGTAGTAGAGAGGACACGCTGTGTAAAAATAGGTAATGTAGATGATTAGACGACAACCAATGATGACGGTATACGCATGTATTGAGTACCGTGTGCAGATTATATGCATATCTTCATAACGGGGCAATTAAACAGGCCCCCACACTCGCGTTGCCCCTTTTTGACTAAATCGCGTGTCCCGCGTTTTCTGGCGTTTCTATTGACTCGGTGGATCTTCCGTCTCTGTCCCTGACAACGCAGCTTCTTTGCGACAATCTTTCATCCCAGTCAATTTTCCCCGCCTGGTTTTGGTCGCATTTACAACCAACAACCCAACGAGCCACTACTTCAGCTGTGTCTCTTACACCGGCTGTAAAGAGACGATAGACGATTCCACTTGTACGAGAAACGAATTCAATAATAACGAAAAATGGCAACACCATCAGCCTCCAGTGATGCTGGGTTCATGATGTCGGATGGTCTTTCGAGGACACCCCGCGCCGGCGGGAGACAACAGTTCCCTTCCAGCGGGAGACCTCTTCCTTCGGAAAGTCTGGGTGCGCCCAGCGACGATGAAGGTGGTGGCGGTGGTGATGGCTTTGCAGACGATCAGGTTCCAGTGAGAGCCAGACCGACAGATCCTGCCAATATTCCCCGGGTAGAAGATAGCATTGGACGCATGGTGCAGGATCACTTTGAGAATTTTATCGAAGGGTATGTTGTCTTGTCCCTTGCAGAAGCGACCAGCACTGACAATTCAAGGATAGATTCGTCGAGACACCGACTTCCTCTGGCCAGCCTACCTCCTCAGCTGTGACCACAGACCGCTATTATGTTGCCCAAATCCATGGCATGCGTACCTATCAGTTGTCGACCCTATATGTCGACTACAAGCACCTTTTGAGCTGGAGCAACGGCGCCCTGGCCGACGGTATCATGAACAACTACTATCGTTTCCTGCCCTTCCTAACAGCGGCGCTCCACAACCAGATCGCGAAGCACGAGCCTCAATATTTCAGGGAACACAGACAGCCAACCGCCTCAAGCCAGCACCACGGCACTGATAGCAGCACCCTGGGTGGAACTGGTACGCAGTCCGAGATGAGCAGCAAGACCGCCAACCAGCAAACTGACAAGCTGTTCGCCATCGCCTTCTACAATCTCCCCCTTGTTTCCCGAGTCCGGTCAATGCGAGCCAGGAATGTTGGCCAACTATTGAGCATCAGCGGTACCGTTACCCGCACATCTGAAGTCAGACCCGAACTGGCCCTCGCGACGTTTGTTTGCGAAGGCTGCAGAGCTGTTGTTCCAGACGTCGAGCAGACCTTCCGGTATACGGAACCTACCCAGTGTCCCAATGCTACTTGCCAAAATAGAACCGCATGGAGGCTAGACATCCGGCAGAGCACCTTCGTTGATTGGCAGAAGGTCAGGGTGCAGGAAAACAGCAGCGAAATCCCTACAGGGAGCATGCCAAGAACGATGGATGTGATCCTCAGAGGGGAAATTGTGGACAGAGCAAAGGCAGGTGAAAAGTGCATCTTTACAGGCGCCTTGATTGTGGTTCCAGACGTCAGTCAGCTCGGGCTTCCGGGTCTCAGGAAAACGGCGGTGAGGGATGATAGGGGTGCTGATGCTGGCGGGAGTGGTGTTGGTGGTTTAAAGGCGCTTGGTGTCAGAGATCTGACCTACAGACTGGCCTTCCTGGCGTGCATGGTCACGCCGGATGTGTCTTCTCTTGGTGCCTCTGGTGAGGCCCAGATTGTGGACATGATCGGCAGCCTGAACGGTAATGTGGCGGTCGAGACGGCGGAGAGCTTGAAGGAGATGCAGGATGCCACGCTGAGCTCCTATACACAGGCTGAGGTGGACGATCTCCGTGCCATGGTACACAGTGATCACATCTATTCCAGACTGGTGCAGTCGATTGCGCCAATGGTGTACGGCCACGAGATTGTGAAGAAGGGTATCCTCCTGCAAATGTTGTCTGGAGTGAGCAAAAGCACAGCAGAGGGGATGCAGCTTCGTGGAGACATCAACATCTGCATCGTCGGTGACCCATCAACCTCCAAGTCTCAGTTCTTGAAATACGTCTGTAACTTTGCTCCACGGGCAATCTACACTTCTGGCAAGGCCTCCTCCGCCGCCGGTCTCACGGCCGCAGTGGTCAAGGATGAAGAGACTGGAGAGTTCACCATCGAAGCCGGCGCTCTGATGCTTGCGGACAACGGCGTCTGCTGCATTGACGAGTTTGACAAGATGGATATTGCCGACCAGGTCGCCATCCACGAAGCGATGGAACAGCAGACAATTTCCATCGCCAAGGCCGGTATCCAGGCAACCCTCAATGCTCGCACCTCTATTCTCGCTGCCGCCAACCCTGTTGGAGGTCGGTACAACCGCAAGACATCTCTCCGCGCCAACATCAACATGTCCGCTCCTATCATGTCTCGCTTTGATCTTTTCTTCGTTATTCTCGACGAGTGCAACGAGCAGGTTGATCGTCACCTGGCCTCTCACATCGTCGGCATCCATCAACTCCGTGACGAGGCCGTCGTCCCAGAGTTTTCGACCGAACAACTCCAAAGATACATCCGTTTTGCCCGAACTTACAGGCCAGAGTTTACTGACGAGGCCAAAGAGGTGCTCGTGCAAAGGTACAAGGATCTCAGAGCCGATGACGCGCAGGGCGGCATAGGCAAGAACAGCTATCGCATCACGGTCAGACAATTGGAAAGTATGATCAGATTGTCAGAGGCCATCGCCAAGGCGAACTGCGTTGAAGATATCACGCCAGATTTTGTCAATGAGGCCTACAACCTGTTGAGGCAAAGTATTATCTCTGTGGAACACGATGATGTCGAGGTTGATGAGGAGGATGAGCAGCCTGTTGAGGACGGGGCTGCCTTGAGAGCGGCTGCTGACGCAGCTTCGGGATCTGTTCCTCCTGAAGCTGATGGCGAAGGTGATACAGCCATGGGAGATGCATCCGCTGCCGCTGTGCACAAGGAGAAGCAAACGGTTTCGTATGACAAGTACATCTCCATCGTGAACTTGCTTGTCAGCAAGGTTGCCGAGGAGGAGACATCTGGAAGCGGCGAGGGCATCGAGGGCGAGGAACTTGTTCAGTGGTATCTGGAGCAGAAGGAGGAGGAACTGACTGGCGAGGAGGACTACGAGCAGGAGTTGGCACTGGCTAAGAAGGTGCTCAAAAAGATGGTCAAGGTGTGTACCTTTCAATATCACACGGTTGTGAATCGATTTGCTGACATGGGCGTAACAGGACAACATTCTCATGGCTATTCGTGGCGAAGGTATGCAAGAAGATACGGAGAATGGCCAGGCCGGACCCTCGGCCGCGGCGCAGAGGATTGTCTATGTCCTGCACCCCAACTGCGCGGTTGAGGACGTATGAGCTGGTCTACCGCATGGCGAGACACCTAGAAATCTGGAGAACGGATAAGCGCGTAAGCATGGCAGGGAAGGTAAAGCGAATTGGCTGGGAGCATGGAGTTGTATATCGCCTGGTTTTCAATGATACCTACTTTTGAGACTGTGATTCAACCGTTCCACACAGGTGTAGATGCTAACTGACCAGCGTTTGTCCCAGCTGGTTTGAGCGGGGGCGTCGCAGCATCAGATCATTGTTGCTTTTCCCCGCAGCTTTTTGCGTGTACTATTTACAACCATACCTATCACCAGTAAAAACAATCTTGCCAAAACTTTTCATCAAGTCAGAGCCGGCGCCTTCGGGTCCTCCAAGCACTGATCCACCCTCATCAACCTCTTCCCGCTCGCTTTGGCCAGTTTGATAAACTCGGGCAACAAGTCCACCGTGCTTTGGTGCAAGTAATGCATCACCATCAAGTTCCCGCCCTTGGCCAGATCGCGCTTGAACGCATCGAGCTGCTTGTTGGGAGTGGATGATTCAGCCCAAAGCCAGTCCTCCACGTCGATGCTCCACCCAACAATATACGGCTCTGGATCGTTCAGGTTTGCCGCCAGGCGCTGTCTCATTCTCGCACCTTCTGTTCCGAACGGAGGGCGAAAGTAGGACGACCGTAGGTTTGGAAACACCTGGCGGACGGCACCAATGTCGTTTTGGATCTCCCAGTCGATGGCTTGCTCGGTGGCGAGGCCTTCCATCTTGGGGTGCGTGTAGCTGTGCAGGGCGATCTGGTGGCCGCGAGAGGCCATGTCTTTGTACGCTGCTGCCAGGCCGTTGCTCTGATCTAGGAGGGGCAGGCCAACGGTGAAGAAGGTGAGGGGGATGTTGGCTTCTTTGAGGATCTTCATGACCTGGGGGATGTACTCTGGGTTTCCGTCGTCAATGGCAAAGGCGAAGGAGTTGGGGCGGGTGCAGGCGAACACTAGCCTGCCCGAGGCTAGCTTGGGCGGGATCTTGAAGTTGGGCGGGATGGAGGTGACGATTTCGATCTTGGTAATTGTTGTCGGCTCTGAAGTGTAGAAGCCGCGGAGGTTGAAACCAATGACGCGCTGGAGGTTGATGCTGAAGTGGGTGATGGGGACGTAGATGTCGGAGGTGGTTGCGTAGCGAGAGGCTTCCACGGAATCCCAGGTCTCGGGATAGGGGGCCATCGTCTCGTTGCACTTGGAGTTGTGTTGTTGGAGGGCGATACTAAACTTGTTGCTACCCGAGTACGCGATATGGAGATAGCCTCCTGTCAGGTTGCGGAGGTCGGCGCACTTGTTGGCCAACTGAGTGTTCCAGCTTTGATCAGAGTCGTTGGTACGGATTGTAATGGCGTTGTTGCCAAATGTGACCGCCATGCCCTCATCCGGACCGTGCCATTCGCCCAGCGAGTTGGTATTTTCGTTGGAGAATGTGTCAATAACATAACCCTTGGCACTTGGGGTTGCCACCTGGGTTGTTGTGCGCGTGAGGGCAGAGGGAGCTGGTGACGATGCTGGCGCGACGTACTCGGTAGCTGTCGATCCGCAGTAGAAGGACATGGGGCCGAGGATGATGCCCGCATTGAGGCCGGAAAAATAAATCATATCCAGCTTTGTCGTATCGACGCCACTGAACACTGAAAAGGGGAAGGAGTACAGCTTCTCGGTGCCATCGAATGTCCACTTTAACTGCGCTGTTGTCAAACTAACCGTCTTGACGTTGGTTGAGCCACAACTATCGGACCATCCCAGAGCCACTGAAAAGCTTGTGCCTCGTGCCGCCCTGACCCTGAACGAGATGCCTCCGTATCTGTTGTTGGCATTCAAACAACCAAACTGACTGTAAAAGTACGAGTTGGCATCTTTGGGGTAAAGGAGGACCCTGTTGTTGCTGACAACGACACTTGACATTGTTCCATCATCGCTCGTTGCTTGCCCCATAGCGTTGTAGCCCAAGAATGTAAGACGGGACTGAGAAGCCCAGTCATCAATCAACAAGTTGAAGCACGTTGCGGGCTGGCTGGTGGTGACTGGCGGTGCTATTGTGGATCGAGTTGCGGTAGGGACGATGGTTGATCTTGTCGGTACACCTGAAAACAATTAGATGCCTAAACAATTCACTCCAACGAGTGGGATCATACTTGTTGAACCAGGGGACGTTGGCTGAGCCACATTCCCGCATATCCATGTGATATTGCCAATCGACCATTGAACATTGGACTGTGAAAATACAGCCCAAACCCAACCGACAACAGCATCGTAGTTGGGTTCGTTGTCAAAGCCGACCAAGGGAACATTAATTGTCTGGCGGCTTCCGGTCAGGTTCTCGATGATGGTGTAGTGACTCTTGTATGTCCCGTCGTTGGCGCTACAAGACGAAGTTGTCTGAAGCTCTAGAGCAAACGAAGCACCGGCAGGGCCCTCGACGGTGAATTGCAATCCTCCATATCCGTTTGTAACGGCAGGTTGGCATTCGAATGATTCATAAAAATACGAGGTGGTATCCTTGGGGGTGAAGACAACTTGACCTGTCCCAGCCGCAATGAATTCCATTGAACCGTCATCTGTTCTCAGTTAGACACCAGAAGACAGCAATACGAAAACTAACCCACCGCCGTTTGGGGATTCAAGGTTATTGACACCGCTGGTCCATTTGGTGAAGTTGTCGATAAGAAGATTAGATGTGCAGGCTTGTGCGTTTACTCCAGAGGCAGCCAGAATGCCAGCCAGCCCGGCGGCGAACCAACGCTCGAAGAACATGTCGGGTGTGTCAGACAGTTCTGTAAATATGAAGGAGCAGGGTGTTTATCATGGGCCAAACTTCGAGGAGCATTGCTCGTATATGTATTCTCCGCTTCGCCTCTGAGATGCAACAATTCGGCTAGGGATTTCGGTTGGCGACATGCCCGATCGATCCATGGAGAAAGAGGAGTTTGGAAGCTGCCCCTAAAAACGAATGTAACAAAGTCGATGGTTCAAGGACCACAGTGAAACGTCGAGTGGGCTCAGCTTATAGGGCTTACGCCATGAACACCCATTTCCTGGCAAGAAAAATAGAGTGAGGCGGCATGGATGAAGGGGTAAATTCGCAGCTGGCGAGCCAACCTTGCAGCCACCCTCGCTTACCTCCGCGGATTGCAACTTCAGATTTCTTGGTGAGCTTGTACGTTCTTGTGAAAGCTTGTCCCAACATTGCCGCTCAGGGCCAGGAACCATGATGTGGAGCGGATATCGAGCTGACCTAGCAACATCAAGAGATGGCGTATCGAGCATACATAGCCTGGCCATCTCGTGTACACACGGCAGAATCGCCAGTGTGTAGCAACAAGAGTCATCGTTCCGCTTTCCGGCTTTGTCGGGCGTCCTCTAAGGAACAACACCAAATATGCTCCAAATGAATGCTGGCAGCTGTGAGCAAGTTTGCCAGTTTGCCATCCATTCTCGCTCTCAGCGCCTGATGAAGATCTTGGTGGACGTTTAATTTAGCAGTGCGGAGACTTCTCGGCACTCGCATCGTGGCAGCCAAGAGCTTGGCACGCAGATCCCGTACTGCCAAGGTCCTGGGGTTGAGCTTGGATCCAGGGGTGAGGCCCAGGTCCCTTACAGATGGTGTGATGGCGAGGATGGTTAATCAAGAGAGCATCAAATGGGTCGGTTCGTCGGCACGATTACCTGGGGCTTCTTTGCGAGGGATCCTTTTTCTGTTTGAACGTTACTTCGAATTTTGTATATGGTTTCACGCCAGCGAGATGGGAATTCAGCCGAGTGGCTATTTTCTGCACCTCAGCTCGTTCCAGTCGGCAATCGAGAACTTCAAGGCTGGCGGCGGGAGTTGATTGGAATACATGAGCAGTTCTGTCGAAAATTCACACACATGGAACAATCCATGGCGTGTTTGCCGAGCATAGGTAGGCTGCCATGCCTAAAGCCTTGATCCAACGACATGCATCAATACATGTCAAGCAACACAAGAAATGGCATTCATATCCTGATTATCGCCGTGGTAAGATGTCGATGCATTTCGGGGCCTTGTGTCTTTGAGTGAGCGTCTCTCTCACGAGCATAGAAAAGGAGCCCCCTCTTCACAAGGCCCCAATGCCGCACCTGCTCAATGCTACATATAGTTCTCAGTCTGTATTTATATGCAGTAGAAGGCTCATGTTGGCATACCTGGTAGATACCAAGCTGTGGTTCAAAGTTGCGTCATCCTTGAACTGAGCAATTGACATCGTTGACAAGGGCTGCCCGCTGTGGAGTGTGTTATCTCCACGTGATGATACCCGCCCCGCTGAAATGCCACCCAATTGGCTCAAACACACTTGGAACCCCACTGCAGCAGTCACCACCAATTGCTCCGCCGACAACTGAACCCACTGCACTGAGGAAGTCCCAGTCTCCAGATTCGATACGCATCCCCGTGTTTGCGACAGAGCCGTACTTGTCATCTAGCAAACATTTGACATTACCCGAGTTGTGTCCGTTCTCAACAGTTGTTCCCAATCTCAACTCCATGCAACCTCACGAAGATGCGGTCCAAACGCCTTCGCCGGTCCAGTCCCCCCCTCTTGCGGCCTCCTCCATAATGCGATCTCTCTCCGGGTCCCAAAAGCCACGCCCTGGTGCATCCTCCATTCTTTTTTCGCCCACGACAGACCCTCTTTCACAGTCGGAACTCTCTTTGCCAATACGCACAAGCAGTACGAGCCGTCGTCCCCAGTCCGCCTCGCTCTTTCGGTCTACCATTCTCAACAACACCCCACCTGGCTCGCCGCGAGATGCCTCCCCAGCTTCCACCGTACGGTCCACCCGATCACCAGCCCGCACGATGACAGGATCAATATTCGCCGGAACAGCAGGGTTCAAAGCTTCGCTCCTCGATACAGGGGCTGCTGATTCTCCCGGAGACCCCCTGAACCTGGTGTTGAAGAGCTTCGTTCCCCATGTCGCAATACACGCCAGTGAGGATGTTGATGATCTGGTCAACGCAAAGGGATTTGAGAAAGGGCTGTGGGAACTTCTTCGTCCATTCGGGGAGCGGGTCATGGGAAAGGTCAATGTCAGGGATAGCAACGGGGTATCGAGAGCATGGGAGGACTTCTCACTCAGATTCACCAAGTTCGGCGATCACTCCAACTTGCAAATCCCAGATGCGCTTGCTGGGTTGAATGGGTCAGAAAAGCAGAGCGGCAGGGCGAAAGAGAGTCTGACAACGGATGTAGAAAAAGTCGTGGAGCGACATCTCAGTTTTGCCGAGGAAGCCTTCAGAGGGACGATGGAACCACAAACACCGACAAGGATGGGATTAGACGTGGAAGCAACGTCCCCGTACTATGCCCTGTACCTTCGACGACTACTATCTGGCATGCCACTTGCGCCACATGAATCTTTCGCCCACCCAGTTGCTTGTGTTATGGCCATCAGCTCTCGGAATCCAAACCCTATCGAGGCTTTACACCGGCTTTACACAGAAACGAGAGAAGGGGAGAAGCGGTACCCCGTGTGGGTGGATGGGGAATACTTGCGGTATTACATTTTGGTGCATGACGAAGAAAATAGCGACATCAGCAAATCCATGGCCCTTTTCGAGCAGATGAAGAGAAATTTCGGCTTACATTGTCACTTGCTACGACTAAGAAGCTCTGAAAGCGCTGAAACGGACGACGACAGCATACCATTACCCAGGAGTGACTGGATGACGGCAGCTGAGGAACTGGCAGATATTAAGGAGAGCGAGACGAAAGAGGACTTTGAGGACCCGACGCGACACATTTTCGAGTCAGATGCTACAGCAATACGGACGTTTGTCAGGGAAATGGCAACACAATCTCTGATCCCAACCATGGAGCGCAATATTTCGGTATGGAACGATCAAGTGGCCTCAAAACGGAAAGGAATCAGCGGGCGATTCATGAGCTTGTCAAAAAGATGGGCATTCGGCGGCTCAAGTCGGTCATCTGGGATAGCAAGCTCATCAAGCAATTACGATGCGTCGGGATTCTACAGACCAGACAGCCCGGAGGCTATCATGCGCCGATTGGCAGACTTTGCTTTCATGCTTAGGGACTGGAAGCTGGCCATGTCGACATATGACCTCTTGCGGACTGATTTCCAAAACGACAAGGCCTGGAAATACCATGCGGCGGCCAATGAAATGGCAGCTTTTGCTCTGCTTATCATGCCACAGAACATGTCATCCAAAACCCGCATCGAGACAATCAATCAGATGCTTGACAACGCGTTTTATTCCTACCTGACACGATGTAATTCACTGTATGGAGCCACACGCTGTATAGTACTCGCTCTAGAACTGTTGCGGCTCAGAGGTGGGTCGGGGATAGACGAGGCTGTCAGATGGGGTATCAAAGTGCTCGAGTCGAGGTTAATGGGCAAGATTGGCGACGCACTGCTTAAAGAACGCATGGCAATCTGCTACGCCTCCAAGTCAGGGGCTGGGTCTCAAGCATGGGGTAGCAGGCGGCGCAAGTCGGCCCTCTGGAGCGTGCTCGGTGCTGAAGCCTGGGTCGCTCAGGAAAAGTACATCCAGGCCCAAAAATGCTTGAACGAAGCCAGAAAGATGTATTCGCTGCTGCCAGGGGAAAACGGGATCCAGAGGTTCGAGGTGGCAAGCGACTTTTTGGCCATGTTGAATGATCAGGTCAAACAAGGGTTGCAGGTTGACTTATTAGGGCCTGAGGAGAGCTTGGTAGATGTGGAGGAAGAGACCTTTGATCATGACGATAGACGGACGAGGAGGACGAGCATGATCAATCCTCTTGGAGGGGCGACCGCTGCTGGAATGGAAACGGCGCCTTTGCAGAGTCAGGGAGATGTAAGCGGCCCAAGTAAGGATGGGTTTGGTTAAGGTTACCAGAGGCTGGCTGACTGAAGAAATGTCTAGTTGTGCAAAGAAACAGAGAATAGAGCAGTGATATCCCCCGACAAGTGATTGCTCTTGAAAGCTTAAACCAAGTCCTTGGCCCCACTGCTTGTTGATTGATGCCTGCCGGAGAGTGCTTGGCACCGCCCTTGTGACACGCTGATAAGATAAAGAGAACCAACACAGTCCCCTGCACGTCATTGTCCACCACCTGCTATCAATTAAACTTATCGCTGAGCTCAGTTCGGGGGCTACGCCTTTTTTTTCGAGACTGCATCTTGTCGCAACAGTTGCCTGAATTCTGGTTGCCAGGGTTGATTCGGCGCAGCCCCTCTTTGGCGCGGTTCATTTTCTCTAAACACGGGCAAGTGTTTACACCGCTCGTTGCCCTTCTTCCTGTCAACTACGACAAGCCGGTCGAGTCTCAAAACTAGGTACCAATCGAGCAACACCAATCAATACATCCAGTCAACATGTCGCAAAAGTCCCAGTCCCTACTCGATTATCTAGTGGAAAATGAGCCTTCCTTCCGCAAGTATGTCTCGCGTGTTTTGTGGCCTAGGTTATCCTCGTCTGCTAACAGAATATACCAAAGAGCCCGCCTGCCAGCCCTCTACTCCTCCTTTGCAGCCCAACGAACTCTGAATCCCGACGGCTATGCTGCCAACCTCTCCGCCTGGCGGCGCGCCCTCGCCAAAGTTGCGAAATCCGGACTCGCACCTCCACCCACGTCATCCAGCAAACCTTCCCTGCTCGTATTAAACACAGACGAGAGGCTAGTAAGTGCCTTCGAGACGAAACAGTACGGCCGCCCACTATCACTGGGGCTGGTAATCAAAGAGGCGGTGGAAAACAAGGAGTTGGTGCCACTGAGGCAGTTCCTCGAGCGGAAGGAGAGCATCTACTCCCGCTCTTGGTCGGTATGGGGATTAGCGGGGTGGGTCCTCAAGACAGCGGGTGTGACTGATTTCCTGAAGGGTAGCGGGGATAAAGTACCAAAGGGGCAATTTGTCGTAGTGGAAAATGTTGAGGGGGCAGGCAAGGCTTTTGGCGAGGGGATCAAGGACAAGGAGGGGCGGTTCGAGAGGACGTTTACCAGGGCGCATTTTGCCAAGGTTTTCAATGATCAGCTTGTCGAAGGGGGCAGGGAGTTATCAGATACTGATATGGATGTTTTGCTGGTTTTCTTGGCGAGGGATAAGCAAATGATAGACTATGATGGGAAGACGGTCAAGATCAGGGATGGGGAGGGAGAGCCAGAGGGCTTGACGGACGAGGACGCGTCGATTGCTCAGCTCAAGGAGTTGCTGGCTTCTTTGACGCATCAAACGCTCCTTTTGTCCAAGCGGGTCGAGGAACTGGGCGCACAGGCCAAGGAGGCGGTCACGAAACAAAACAGAGTGGCGGCGTTGGCGGCGCTCAAGAGCAAGAAGCTGGCCGAGCAAACGCTGGAAAAGCGGTATGCCACTGTCAACCAACTGGAGCAGGTACAGACTCAACTCGAACAAGCGAGCGACAATGTCCAGATTGTCAAGGTCATGGAGTCGTCATCAGACGCTCTCAAGAGCCTCACAGCCAAGGTGGGCGGCGTCGAGGGGGTGGAAGAGGTTGTCGACAGGCTCCGGGAGCAGATGGCTGATGCCGATGAGGTCGGCAAGATCCTTGCCGAGGCCAGTGGAACAACCGTGCTGGATGAGGGCGAGATTGACGATGAACTCGCCGAGATGGAGAGACAGGAGAAGGAGAAGGAGAGGAAGAAGGTGGAGGAGAAGCAGCAGAGGGAAGCCGAGGAGAGGGCGAAGGAGGAACAGAAGGAGGCGGCAGACCTGCGGAAGAAGCTGGAGGCCATTGGCGAAGTGCCTAGCAGTGCTCCTGTCAAAGATAAGGAGACAGACGAGGCGGAGGCCATGATGGGTAGGCTTACTCTCGGTTAATGATGTGATCGAACACGACGTTTCATGGCAATCCATGTATGCTAATTCGAATTTGCATATACTAGTTCATGCTTAATAAGAGTTGTTATGTGACAGCATGTCGCTGTGACTCACTATTACACACGATTTATACAACCATTCAAGTTCCCCACAATTGGGGGTTGGATTCTTTGAGTAGGGATTTTCACAGATGGCATAGGAGTTCGGTAGCATGGCGTTGTTTTGTGTAGGTATCTCATCATGTATTACCCTGAATATGATTGTTTGGAATCACGGGGTCAGGATATCATGATGTTGTGAGAAGAGCTGGAGTACCTATCAAATACCAACAGGATCAGGAAATGACAATTGTTTTTTTTATTCCTTTTTTGGGGGGGTTTTTTCATGGTTTTTTTTTTTTTTTTTTTTTGGGGGGTTTAGCTATGCTCGTTGCCTCGTCCCAGCTACCAAAAATGATTATTACTACGTATCCATAGGTAAGGTAGATACAAAGTGGATGCGGCTAAAATCTATGATGCTGAAGCGGAGAAGGTTTGCCAAACCCACCTCCCACATCACAGGTACCCCCTTGGTCTACCGCTTTATGCCGCGCGTAAAGTTTTGCTCCCATCTGTGCTAAAACAACATTCCTCGCTCAACCAGCAACCGAAATCAGATTATATTCCTCTACGAATGTACTACAACACCCAGCCAAAGCCAGCTTTGTGTCCCTTCTACTTGTCGAGCCTGGGTAGGTCAGTAACCTCTTGAGCCGTTAGGCCAGTGTCTATAGTCCTCGTGTCGCTCGGGTATGGGGGCTGAGGGTAGCGTGGGGGTGGCCGAGCCATTTATGGCTGTTGATAGTGCGTTGGTTGGGGTTGATGTTGCCAACGCTCCGGGTGAGAGTATGACGGGTGTGGTGGCGGTTGAACCGGTAACACTGGTGTTTGTGGCAAAGGGGCTGATTCCGCCGTTGATGGTGTCGACGTTTTTGGTACCGAAGGCTGTGGGACTGATGAGCTTGCTTCTTGTTTCGCAGCTTCTTCGGCAGCAGCCTCTCTGGCCTTTTGCTCAGCAATTTGCCTACTTCTCCTCGCGTTCGCAATCAAGTCTTTAAAGGAAGAGTCGTGCTTTGCCGCCCAAGCGCCAACATCAAAATCTTTGTCCTTGATTTGAGCGCCTGTGTTGGCTGCTTTGGAGCTGGTGGGTGCCATGGTGCCTATAGTCCTTTCCCACACCTGCAAATCCTGAAATAGAGCCCCGCGGGACTTGGGATTGGCAGAATCGCAGTTCGCATTCCAAAGTGTGAGCCACTCTCGGTGTCTTGCTTCGAGCATCGTTCGGTTGCCAGCAGTGGACAGGCCCAGCTCTCGCATGATTTTCCGAAGAGCCTGATCCTTCACCATAGAGTATTGAAGAGTTGGAAGACGCTCGGGGGCCTTGGCAGCCGCGGCTGGTGGTCTCTTGGAGGGTGATAGCAGGGTAGAGGCGATCGAGCGGCTGGCGGCTGGCGTGCGTTTTGGCTGAGGCTGAGGTTCACCTGGACACGAGGTGTCAAGATGTCTGTCGACAAGAACTTCTTTCATGCGCTGTTCGCATATAGGGCACGCGACCAGTCCGTCATCTGAGAATCAGTTAGCCTTGTCCTCGGCGGCTAGAACGGGCCCAACGTACTAGGCTCTGGCACATATTCATCTTCCCCATCATTGTCATCTTGCAGGTCACCCTCCGAATCCTCAATAGTCAGTTGACTGGATGCTTGTGGTTCCCTTGCCTTGCGATTTCTCGTAGACCTCCTTGGCCGTTTGCTTTCCTGAAACTCGTCGTCGGAGTCGTCCACCTCGGTCGCTTTTCTCTTAGGAGATCTCGGTAGAGCCGGCGTTGGCGTTCTTGCGAATTTGAGAATGCTATCTCGGACTCCCCTAAATGCTTCGACTGCCTCTCGCAGGGCACCGTTGCCCCGCAGTTTGGAGAGGTCGACAGTCTTCCGGCAAAGCGGGCATTTGCTGTCGGCGGTGAGACACCTCCTAATACAAAGCGAACAGAATGTATGGCTGCAGGAAGTAAGCATCGGTGTTGTGAAGAAGTCCTTGCAGACATGGCAGCGGAGTGCCTCCTCGACGGACTTCAAGCTGGCGAGCGGCGTTCCCAACCAGTCAGTCGAATCTGATACCTCCACCTCCATCTAGGCTAATGAATTTGAATTAAAAAGATTAATCCAAGATCGGCTGAACGCTGGTGGACCTGCAAAGTGTTGTCGCGCTGCTGCTGCTTAATTCTGGAGGTGAACAAGGAAGGACAAGAACAATCCAACACTCTGAAAGCTGATGCGCGACGCGACCTATTCTTTGCTGAACGCGACGAAGCCATTAAACTTAAAGTGGGTCCTGGTTGCCACACCTAGCAATTCCCTTGAAGATCGATCAATCCAAACGTCAATACCCTCGTGGATATCTATCCTCTCTTTCAAATTGTTTCGAGTCCAATTCAGAAAACTCAATGTTGCTTCTCGATGACTTTCACTCTGATGTTCCAAATCTTGCTGCTCATTTCTGAAGCTGCAGCCAACCCTAGATGTGTTGGTCTTTTCAATTGCCCATTAACCACTCGACTCGTACAATACGCATGATGAATTCAGCCAAGGAACCATTTTCATAGACGCTGGTCTGTTCACCATATGCGAAGCGTTATTCTTTGAGACGCTACAAGATACTGGTACACCATACAAGCACATGTGGTATTATCGCCATACTCCTATCAGCTATCTTCTGCTAAACCTGGCACCGCACTTGCTCTCAGGGTCTGCCATGTAGGCAACACCAATTTTCCCACTTCACGTCAACTTCCTTTGCAAGGGGACCTTTATACCAAAAACGAGTCTCTATCCGGACTCGATAAGAGGTAAATGGCACTGCCTCGTCTCAGAGGCGTTGTTTTGACTTCATCGTTCCCTCCAGCGGTTGCTGCAGAGGCACCGTTAACATTGAGGCCTAACGGAGATCAATTCAGGATTGTGGTGGACGCCCATGCCCATGGGATCATGTTTGGCGAAGGGTTGAAGAAGGGAGAGCTGAAAGCGATAGAGCTTGCATGATGTGCTATCTTTTAAGGCCTTTAACCAAGTAGGTGCTAATTTCCATGTCCTAATGAATAGAAATAGAAGTTATGGTGTAAATATCAGTCCTGTACATAGCACTGGCATGCAACCCGGAGAAAAGGTGATTGAGTGCAGATGGGCAAAGAAGAATGAACTGAAACAGGTCCAGTGCCCCGCACGTGAACAGGCGTCGGAGTTGAGCGGGAGGACCCCACCAAAATGCTCCAGGTTGCACCTTTCCTGTTTTGGAGGGAATCAAAACAATGGCTAACCAGATCAAGACGACCCGCTCTGCAAACCCACAACTTTCGCAAAGCAACTATCAACCCTCGACCCTCCCTTTCCCTGATGACTCCTGGTAATCCCTTCTGAGTCTTACAATCCACCCACTTCCTCGCTCTTGTCTTCTTGTTATTTTTGTTGCTTCCCTTTCTGCAACTGTCCTGTACGCCCTTTGTTGACCTTCGAAACGCGCCGAACAAGCCCAAGAGCCACGAAAACGCCATACCCCATTACCGATCACGGCGACCTCACTCGACGAACAATGGCACTTCGAGGGGGCCCTCGACTTCAGGTCGGGTCGGCCGCCTGGGTCGAGGAGGAAAGGAACTCTGCCCTCGACATCGCCGAGTCAGAGATAGAAGAATTCTCTTTCTCGGCGCGAAATGAGCTAGATTGGTTGAATGAGCACATGGCCGAGATTTTCTCAGAAAACCAGATGTATGGTCTTGCATGATGATTTAGCACGACGATGGAAATGCTGCTGACTACATTTGACAGGAATGTCGCTGAACTCTTCAAAACACCCGGAAAATTGCGTGGGAAAACGCCCATGACAACACGGAAAATCAGACCCTTGGAAACTCGCGTGGTAGGCAAATGTGGTTGGAGGCGGATATGACGCGTCAAATGCTAACTAGTATCTTGAAGCCACTGTCCGATGTCTTTTCCTCAACACCAAAGGACGCGCCTAATTCATTCAGCAGCACTCAACGTCAAAGCCCAGCGCGATTGCCACAATTTCAGGTAGCCGAAGACAAGCCCGAGCCCACAGTTTCCAAGAGTACCAGCCCAGCAAGGATTTTAGCGCCCCCTCCTGCCCTAGCTGTTGCGGCCCCATCTTCCCTCCTGTTCACGGACTCCGGTTATCATGGCAGCCAAAGTTGCGACACGGTGAATTTGGATTATTGTGACAAGGACGATGACGTCGATATGGTCGACAGCCCACAGCCTGATGTCGAGACAGGAGATGGCGAACCCAATGTCCCCAGCGGTCTTGCAGAACAACCGAGTCCAACTCTGACGTTCGCCGAGGACGAATTTGACGCTGCTGATGAGAGCGAGACACGCCAGCCTACAACCTATGCCTCAGCCAGTGGTGGCTTCTCTTCGGAAATGGGACAATCCAGCAGTCCTGTTGTGGTTCGAACTAAACTCGCAATGATGTCGCCAAGAGTACCATCTCCTAAAAAGACCGAACCCCCTGCCAGGTCGTCACCCGTCAGAACATCACCGCAGAGGCAAGCGCCGACGAAGCCAGCGTCGCCCCAGAAGTCGTCTTCATCGCCTCGAAAACCATCCCCTCCAAAATCGTCGCCTGTAAAGCAGACCACGTCTAGTCTTCCGAGGGGTTTCCCGAAGCCTACGGAACATTTTTCTAGCGAAAGACACGAGGAGTCGGAGGAGGATGCCGAGGATGCCAGGTCACCATCAGAGGCCTCAAGTCCCATCAGGCCATTGGTGCGCAAGAGCAGTCTGAGCTTCGCCTCTCTGCCCGCCCGCGAGCCATTGGCCTCTAAGAGCGGCAGCCGGATATCTAGGACGAGCCATTTGGATTTCAGTCGCCCAAGCTTCTATAATCGCCACACTGGTGGCAAGAGCCTGGGCAACACCAGACAATACTCTGATGATGAGGACAATGAGGACATGGATGTCGATGAGGAGCTCACTGCTCAGCTGGAAAACACCACCAGGATAGCGGAACACAGCAAGACTTACACTCAGCTGTTGCATGATCAGATCAGCATGTTGGGCAAGTCTCAGGCTGCTGGCCCAAGACCTTCCAAATCATTGGCGAATCTCTTCGTTCCGCCAGCAGGTCAGACGCAGGCCAACTTGGGATCCGTTACAGAAGCCAAGCTGAAACAATCACCCGCAAAACCGAATGCACCAGCTCCTACTCCCGGAGCATTCCCAGTGGACGATGACGAGGACTGGATCGCGGCCCCAAGTAATGTTGTCACTGCAGCCCCTGCCGTGGTGCCATATAACCCTCGTCCTGAACTCCGCAAGAGCCTCTCCGTCGAAGATATGGAGAATGTGGCAGGCAAGTCGTCGATGAGCGATACTGAGCATGATATGCCCCCCAGCAGCCCCGCCACCGCTTGGAAAGCCCAAGCTAGCCCACAGTGGCAGAACAGCACTCCAGGGCATTCGAAGTCCGCATCTGTGCCTGCTTTTCCGACACTTGCGCAACTTGAGGGCGGTGATGGTGCTACTCTCAAGAAGATCGTGACGGCGACCCAGCCAACTCTGCCCTCTGTCGAAGAGGATGGTCGCATGCCAACACCCAGCAAATCGCCTACTCGCAGTGCTTTCCGAGACAACCCCCTGAAGCAGGTTAAGAATAAGCTGTCTTCCCTGTTGAGTAGCGCCAAGAACTTGAATGTAAGAAGCGCAGCCATCAGTGCTGAAGGCAAAGCTATGATCTCACCTTCCACTGTGCAGCTTGGTATTCATCCAGGACCATCTGTTGAGTCTTTCAGATCGGTAGACAACGTGATGTACCCCGACCTCACACAGCAGCTTTCATCCACTTCCCGACCACTGAGTCCAGCCAGGTCCAACAGCACCCGGAGAACTAGAGCGTCTACCGAACGAGAGAAGATCGAGGCCAAGGAGCGGGAGAAGGATTCTAGAGCCAAAGAGAAGGAGATGAAAGAGGTGAGGCGAGCAGAAAAAGAACTGGAGAAGTTGGATAAGGCACGTAAACAAGAGGACGAAAAGGCGCGCGTGTTCAGCAAAGAGCAGGAAAGACTTGCTGCCATGGAAAAGCAAGTGGCCCTGCAGAAGGAACGAGAGCAAGAGCAACAACAAGCACGTGCGGAACAAGCTCGCGCCGCTCATTCTCAGTACCGACCCCAACCCCAGGGTTTACAAACACCGGCACCATCACGAAAGGCACTTCCGAAGGCGCTTCCCAAGTCGACCCGAACCAGCCCGGGAAGGGCCAACCGCCAAGCCGATGATCAAGGTCTCTCTGATGAGGGTGATGTCGACATGGCCGATGCGACCTCGACGGTCACTATGGCGATGCCCCCGTCTTCCATTCAGCGACCCACGACTGCATCGTCAGTCAGGACGCAGGGCATCAAGCGCCCAGTCAAGCCAACCAAGGAGACGCTCTCTAAGACCACTCGGCAAGCGCCGACCGTCATGCGCGTTTATCCTCCCAGTTCTCAACAGTCTCAGTTCCATCCTTCAAATAGCGTCCTGGCCTCCAACCTCCAAGAGACATTAGGTCAGCCACAGCAGCAGCCACCAATGCATGTGAAGAACAAGACCAGTCAGAGTTCATTGAACGAGAAGAAGTCATTGCCCCATCTCAAGACATCAGCCTCTTCGGCGGCCTTGAAACGGAAGGAGCAAGAGGAGCGCGAGGCTCAACGGAAGCGTGATGCCAAAGCCGAGCTTGAACGGAAACGCATTGCTGCCCAGAAGCAAGAGCAACAGAGGGAGCGTATTGAGAAAGCCAAGGCCACCAGAGCACCCCCTCCGGCTGTTAGGTCACAGCCGAACGGGCCTCCTGATTACAGCATGGCAGACAAGGCTCCTGTGCGGCCTCCTTCTCGGTTGGGTTCCACTATGCATCAGGAAAGTCGACTTGTCAATCAGAGTTTGGCAAGCGGGAAAGCGCCTATGAAGCGTCCACACCAGCAAGAGAATGAGGGCTTTTCCAAATCCAAGTCACAAAAGACCACCCAGGAGACCAAACCTATCAGAGTGAGCGAGGACTTTGACCAAGACATTGAGATGGCCGACAGCCAGCAGCGGACAATGAAGCCACCGTCTGTGAGGCCGTCGGCTGGGTTTAAGGTGAGTCGACCGGCAGGCCCCGTGGCGGTTGTAATCTGGGAGGATGCTAAACGGATCACTCAGGACCCTTCCAACAAGTCCATGTTCTCGACAGGCTATGCCAACGTGCCTCCGCCCAGTGCGAGTAGAGACCTTTTCAAGGCCACCGTCACAGCACAGCATCACAGCACCGTCAAACCGGCTTTGCACAACACAGCCCAATTCGCCAAAGGTGCCATTCCCTTTGCGCCCAACCGCCCTACAGGACAGGCGGCAAATCCCCACAAGACCCCTGCTCGGCCTGGCGCTGGTGGTATTCCAAAGTCAGTCAACAGGACTGCGACTCGGTCATCTCCCCGTTTCCAGAACGGCGAGGCTATTGAACTCCCTGAGATTCAGACGGATGACGATGACGATGATGAAGACGAGCATATCATGGTGGCCGATTGGGCAGATTCACCAGCTCTCAAACAGGCATTGCTGGCACAAGAACGCATGGACCCCATGCAAGTCTTTGGACCACCGGCCCCACTCAACATGGAGGAGGTATTTAGCAAGAGCAAGGACAGATGGCACAGATTCAGGGCGAGAACGAGCTCGGCCAACTGGAGTGGAACGGATAGGTTGACAGAAGACGAAGTCAGAAAGGATAACATGGCCAGAGATAAGATGAGACGGGATGGTGGGTGGAGTTACGAGTTGTCCAAAGACATTTCAGGATAAACTATTCTGAGGGGAGATGCATTGTTGGGAGTTTCATTGTTTTAATCTTTCGGTAACAAGTGTATCATATATGTTGTGGGGAATTAGAGATATCAAGGCAAGGGTCTCATGACGACAAAGGGGTTTCCATGTACATCCCGGGAATGAATGGTCAGCATGACGGAGCGCGTGGAAGGAAAGATATCAAGTTTGAATAGGAGTATGCTATGTATGGCCGGCCCTGTTGAACTTCAATCTGGCGCCATTTGCAATCTTGTTTTGTGTTTTGCTTATGTCCGATATGTTTCGTCAGCGGATTTCGTCTTCACAACCCTAACCCGGACGATGCCTTGATGTTCTTCACACGTCCTTCGCATCTTAAAGTAAAAGACCTGTTCCATGTTTGAGGTGTCCGTAGGATGCCCAGAGTTGGCTTGCTGAGTACGCATCACACTGCTGTTATACAAGCTGACGTTATGAGGGTTCTCGGGTTCTGGCAGATGACAAGTTCATCTCCCCCACGGTAGTATAGCATAGCCTCAGCCCATCCGGAACTGGTCATCCTATCATTTAAATGTCCCGTGACCTGATGCTTCAGCACAATAGTCACTGGAACCATTTCTGGCCCTCGAGATCTCCAATCTGAATATGATGCAGGGAGGAAGAACACCTCTTGCGGAGATATCATGCAATGATGATCAAGTGGAAATGAATGGGCGGGACTGAGGGCAACAGAATGATGGTGATAGTAGGATCTTAGGTGGGTAGTCCTAGGTTCAAGAAGAGGCGCCGATTATTACCCCGCAAACCACAAGTATGGGGTGAGAGGATTCGGATGAACTCCTACTTGTGAGATACAGCGGCAACAAGTGGTGATGACAGTTAGGACGCCTCACCGCTTTTCGCTCTCTTTCCTCTCAAGCAGCATCTCTTGCAGCTTTTGTACTTTAGTACTATAGACACAGCTACCCTGCCCCGCCGGCCCAGGTTCACCAGCTTGAAAAAGGAAAAGCCAGTGGACCAGGCAGGGCGGGAACAGGGGACCAGCAGTACGTCATATTCACTGTGACGCTGGTGTAAATAGAGCACGCGCTAATGGTGCCCCCCCTCCACGCCTTGCTCCCAGTTGCCCTTGACAGCTGAAGTAGACCCCACCTAATTGTTTCGATCAAGTGAGCTGCGGCAGGCGCCCTCTATTTTGACTGTTGACCTGGCTGGAGATTGAGCACACTCCGAACAATACTGGGGTCGAGGTGCAAGAAGAGGTTACTACATACTCGGTGTCTTTTGTCATTATTTTGAAAAGCAGTCACTCTTTTCTCCGCATTCCAGAACCGGCGGTTTCCAGCTTGGCAGTTCCTGTCTCGCCTTCCTGTTGGTGAGTGAGGTAAGCCGAGCGACACGAGGATTAGGATTTACAGCCAGCGCGCGGCGTGTTTGTGTTCCCAAACGCATGCGCCTGTTCGAACTGCAGCTAACCACAAACCAACATTCGCAGTTTTCCAACACGCACCGAATATTCTCTGCGGAAACGGCTCGACTTGTCAGCACGACATCCTGCAAGCTCCTTCCACCTCTCATCACTTGCCTCCAACTGCTGGCTCCGCCGAGACCGAGTTCCTGCTCCCACCCAGCCAGTCCACTTTCGACTTTCATTTTTTTGTCCAATATTTGCCCCACCAAATAGTTCACGGTTTTGCGACTCGATCCCTACCCTCAACGTACTGTCACGGTTCCGCGACCTCCAAACAAACCCCTCGATTTGCCTCTGTGCTAAACACCGCGCGCGAGAGCTGTGCTTGAACGCGGCACCATTCCCACGTCGACACGATCTGGTTTCCCGCCCCCGCCCAAGACAACTGCGTCGGGCCCCAATTGCTAGTTGACTATCCAAACATCCGGCACCGTTTGCCTTCACCGGGAATCAAACGGGCTCGGCCAGACAAGGGGGCCACCAAGTTTGCCCCCTTGCATAGCTAAGGCAACAGACGGTTCGCCATTTTGCTCTTTCACTGTTTGCTTGGGGATTTCCGACTTGGAACTTAGAGTGAAGGAAATTCTTCACCAACTTCGAATCTAAGCGCTGGCAAAAGTTGTTCCTACAGTTGGTATCTTTGGCAGGAAGGGGGACAGGTAGGGCGTGCCCTAGCCCAATATCAGATCACAATGGTCAAGCCAGATTTCGAACGGGATTACTATGCCGATCTCGAACTCCCATCCATGTCCGAGATCGAAGTGGTCAAAAAGCAATTCAAGAAGCTCGGTAGGAACCACCAAAGTGGCTACTATTCAACATGATTTCGTGCTAACAACTCTTACGCAGCTCTTAAGTATCATCCAGATCGCAACATTGGCAACGAAGAACTATCGAAGGAAAAGTTTGTGCTCATCCAAACAGCCCATGAGATCTTGACCGACCCCTCGCAAAAAGCAAAGTATGATGCCCACCGCGCGCGCTTGGGGCGATGGAGCGCCGCCTATGGCGGTGCGTCAGGCGTCAGAGGCAACCCATACATGAATACCTCTCAAGATATAAACTCGAAGTTTGGCGCACCTCCGCAGAGACGACCTCCGATGCCCACCCGGCCGACTACCACAGCCAGCACCGGGGGAGCTTCAAGATACTCACAATGGCAGGCAAAGCCAAAGACGAAGACGGAGTCAATGAGGGAACAATCGAAATCGGAGGCTTGGGAAAGGTCCAGGGCATCAAATCCGCAAACTGCCTACGGGGCAACGCGCCCGGTCCCACCGAGACCGAGAGATGCTCCTCCGACCCCGAGGAGCGCGGCTCAGGAAAGACGGCAACAGGCTGCCTTTGGTGGAAACTCAACAAGGAAGACAGGATTTACACCATCATCACCAACAGGCGACGAACCGCCGGTTAAAAATCATCACTACAACACGTACACAGCCTCAGGGAGCACCTCAGCAGCCGGCGCTGCCCCTACTGGCAAACCTCGGCCGACGTCTGAGTACGTTGACCCACTGACCCAACAATTCGGCGACACCTTCTTGGATAATCGGCAGAGCACGCCTTATGCTACCAATGTGGGGGAAAAGTTTAACCCATTCGAGCCTCTGAACGTCAACCGGGCCAAGAGCATGAAGGACAACGCGCGCAAGAATCCCGCTGAGGCGCCGCCTGCACCTCCTAATCGCCAACGAAGTGCCAGCGTGGGTTCTGACGGTTTCCGACGATCGAGCAATGAGAAGCCGCCATATCATGAGACGGCCACCAACCCCCGCTTTCCAGCTCAATCAAAGGCCAGCGCCCGGTACAGCCCCCGAACTGCGCAGCCGCCTGACTCCGCACCACCGACTACGGCTGGGTTTGGCGGAACCGCCACCAGCTCTACCTCATCAGTCAATAGTAGCGCAAACGGTGAGACCTGAACCTGTTAGAAATGAACTTGTACGTTGCTAACATCATAAAGCTACAGTAAACGGAGGAGCTTCTGCTCAGGCCAAGCCTGGCCCCAAGGTGTATGCCGCACCCCTTTCTTCTCGTTACCCCTATCCGGGTTATTTCAGCAGAGTTTCTCAGATTCCGCCTCCGTGTGGGTGGACTGGTGAGAAGTCTTGCCCTCGTAATGCTGGATCTGGCGCTACCAAGCCTGGCGTCGACCACCCTCCAGAGAGCTCTCACGGCTACGATGCTTACAGTAAAATCAAGTACCCCTTCGCTTCCAGCGCGCAGCACAGCATGTATGAAACTCCAAGTGGAGTCCAGCGGGCTGGTTCTCGCTCGAGTCTTTTCGAAGACGACTTGACCGACCAACTGAATGTGTTGCTGGCCAAGAAGGGGACAAACTCTTCACGGAAACGCCCCAGACCAACTCAGGATGGGCAACAACCACAAAGGCCTAGGTGTGATGCTAACGCCGGTCAAACTGTCAGTTTCGCGGTGCCCGACGACGATGACGACCCGACCTCTCCCATCCAAACAGCCCGGTTCGCGAGACACAGCGCCGATAATATCAATACGAAGTTTGTCGCCGAAGACAAGGGTAGGTTCGAGTTCAGCGCTGGGAGTGATTTTGAGGCTTCGCCCAGCTCTCCGCTAGATAATGCCTTTACGAGAGCAAGACGCCGTGGCCGACAATCCCCACTGCGACAAGATTCTGGGACCTCATACGAAGCATTCGCCAATGCATCCCCGAAACCAGCAGCAGCCATGCCTCAGCAAGAGGCTGCTCCGAAGCCGAGTGCCTTCGATGCCAAGAAGTGGGAGGAATTGAGCAAGGTCAACATCTTTAATCCAACAGCGGCTCAGAGGTCATCAGTGTCACCTACTCGACCAGTCAAACCGCTCAAGAAGACTCGGGGCGGAGGAGTTCGCCTAACAGCAGGATCGGCTGGAATGGCAGAGGAGGACGATAGTAGTGGTGAGGACCGAGCACAGGCAGGCACCGGAAGAGCCAACGCCAGTGGTCCCAAAAGCCCCAACGCCATGGATATTGACCCTCCCGTTTCTGAAACGACAGCTCAACAACCGCCTGCGGCCAACGAAGCCCGACCCATCCCTGTTGAACCGACAAAGCCGGAGTGGCGAGCTGGCCATGTTGGCACCACTGCGACCGCTGCTCCGCCTCTGCCTCCAAAGGTCAACGGTACACAGAAGATGCCCAAAGTGAACCCAACTCACGCAGGGTCCGAAGACACGGACGACTTTATGAGACCGAATGTGTTTGCAGACTTTGAGAATATTGCGCCTTTCAGCCAGAAAGCAACAGGACTGAACTCATTTGCCGATTTGGGCCAAAGCCTGCCATTCCAATCCAGACCCTCGGCCACAATTCCCATACCTCAGATGAAGCCTACGCCGCTTTCCTGTCCACCTGTTCCCCAAGCACCCAAAGTTCCGACAACACTTGCTTTTGGCGGTGTCAAGTTAGGGAGCCCAGCTTGGAATACATATACCAAGGAGTTTGAGGCCTACATGATTGCTTGGTCTCAATGGAACGGCACGATGTTGACACACTTTTCTACACGCCAGGCTCAACAAAACTCGGCGGGCTTCTCATGGGTCAGTGCTATGGGTGACAATGGTTATCAGGAATATGTCAACTCGCTGGAGCAGGACAAGCCACTCAGACAAAAGTGGCTAGCCGCATGCGAGAACCATGAGCTGCAGTTCAAAGAGTTTCAGAAGATGCGGCAGGGGTTGATGAGGAATTAGGAGGCTTGAAGGCATCGGGTATCTTGAAGGTAATGGCGCCCTGCGACTGCGTTTTCTTCACCTTCACCCGGCTCCAAAAATTGCTTCGATGCCGCCTGAACTGCGGTAACGCAACAGCAGGAAGACAAGTGGGCATCTTCAGCTGCGAAGCCCAGCCATCATTATCCAAGGTTCGGTTTCAAGCCGTTATGTGACCTACCGTTACGCTCAGCTGTATCTTCGGCTAAAGGGATGTTAGTTTGTGGGAAATGACGAGCATGACCGCATAGTTTTGTTCTCCCGGGAGGACACTGAGTAGCAAAAGTGCGGAAATGTTACGCAGGCCTTTTGGTTGGAGCTTGGTCTGTCGATAGGAGAGCACGACATCCTCAAGTCGAGATACTTCCATCTATTATTATCAAGTAGGGGTTGGGTACGAGACGCCATCTCAAAAAAGATCGGGTTGGATGAAGGTTGATGTTCTATGGGCTTGGCTCGCTGCCGCTTTTCGGTGATAGTTCAGGCTATCCCTAATGTCACGGAGATCAGTGCGATGGCTCTTTTTGCGTTTCTAGGTTCTGGCAACAAGGTTTAAGGTTTGTTTGCCGTTGCTATCTTGCTAGATTTGTTCTCTGCGAACTTGGCGAAGCAAAATCAGGGAAGGGGGGATAGAAGCGGTTACCTAGAGGGATGCACATGAAACTAGATGAAATGGGGAGACGAGCTTTGGTTGGGTTATTTTGGTGTATAGTACTGTTAGATGGAGTTTCTGATTGCTGGATATTGTGGCTTGGTGCGTGTCGATGCAGGTTACCATCTCTTTCTGCGTAATGGCTCAAGAAGAAGGCGAGAAGATCAAGTTCCCTCCTTGTTATGGACAGTCGAGGCTGATGTGTCTCATGGTGGCAAAGTTCGGCCCTAACATAGTGTGATGTTATTTCTACCTATCAGTCGCCCCTCCAAAAACACCCACCTTGTTACCCTTGACGACAGCTATCGAGTCTCGCCTGACAAACCCCTCAACACACGCCCCAATCTCCTTACCCCCTCTGTGATCTTGTGCTCCTCCTCCCAAGAGAAACTCAACCTGATATTCCCCCTAAACTTCGCCCCTTCCTCATCTCCCCTCACCTCAAACATCTCCCCCTCTGCCACGATCAACTCCTCCTCTTGCCTGGCCTTTTGCGCCACCACCCTTGCGTCAAGCCCCTCCGGCAAAGTCAACCAAACAAAATACCCCCCAAACCTATCCCCATCCTGCGCAGCCACCGTCACCCCCAACGCTCCCAACTCCTGCTTGATCGTTTCCATGATGAGCTCATGTCGTCTCCGCAGACTGGGCCTGACCGTTTCCTGCAGATGCCTCTCCAACTCCCCAGCCTTCATCACTTCAGCCAACAACGCAGCAGCAAACTGGCTGGCCGCGCCTCCCGACCTGGTCGCCCCCGTCTGGGACAGCCCCATGATGAAGTCTGGCGTGCCGTGAACCCACCCCGTCCTGAGACCGGGTCCCAGCAGTTTGGAGAAAGAGCCGTTGGAAATAACGTTGCCGAACCATTTCCCAGAGCTTGTTGCGGGCTCTGAGGGACCCAATGACAAGTCAATGTCTGAGAGGCGCGGGAGCAACGGGCCGAGGTCAGACGAGGGGGAGGCTGGCAGGATAGGCCATTGTAAAAAGTCGTAGACATCATCACTCACGACCAGCACATCGTGCCTTCTGGCGACTTTGACCAGTCGGTTTCTCTTCTCCAGCGTCATGGTCGTCCCAGAAGGGTTGGAGCACGTCGAAACAAGGTAGACAACATGGTGGTAGTGCTTTCTGTAGGGGCCGGCGTTTTTCCTTTCTGCTCCTTTGTGAGTTGGCTGGTGGTGCTGGGCCTCGTGCTTTTGAAGCAAAGTGTCCAGCAAGTCGATATCAATGCCCCCTTGCTGGTCCTCTGGCACGGCTTTTATGCGTCCTGGACCAAACCCGGCATCCTCAAAGATGGGACAGGCGAGGTAGTAGCATGGCGCCGACGCCCATACTTTGTGACGTTGACTGTCAGCATAACGTCTCTAAAAACTGGCCATGGGTGAGACACCTACCAGTCTGGGTGTAAGACGGGTCAGTAAAACTAGCCAGCACACATGCCAACCCCTGACTCGCGCCGCCGGTGATGCATATCTCCTCGCTCTTGGTGCTGGTTGAATATTGCTTCTCCAGCCAGACAGCCAATTCTTCTCTGAGAGGCTGGTACCCCGGGTCTGGGCCGTATTGCAAGGCAGGAACGAACAGGGAGGGGTCAGAGAGGAGCGCCGTCGAGGCGGCCTGTAAAATGGAGGAAGATAACAAGGACGGGGAGGGCCAGCCTCTGAGAAAGTTGATGAGCTCCTTCTTGGAACTGGAAGCACCCCTTTCAGGGTCGAGTGTCTGATTAGTGACGTCTTGTAGTGGTGACGTGGGTGAGGTGTTTATGGAGTTTGAAATCGTCTTATCAGATGTTGTTGGCGCCATCTTGACCAAATCATGTAACCAATGGCAAGAAAACTGCGCGGTTCCAACTAAAGTGATGACTGAAGGCAAGAATGTAAAGGCTAAGTCCGGGGTTTGATGTCGTGAGTGGAGAAAGGCCTCCTGACAACAAAACACGACCAGAGGCGGAAGGAGGTGCGGGGCGAATGACACAATTGTCTCTCCGGAAAAGGCGACCAAATATTGACATGCGCATAGTGACAAGTCATTGGTACCATACGAGGCGAGACTCGAAAAGAAACATACCCAAATAATACATACAATAATGAGCTCATTTACTGCACTGAACTAATAAGTTACAATGTTACTCCAGTTGCCTACCGCCCCATGCTTCAGCTGAAAAACTCGTGATGGAATTATGCCGTCCATACACTACAGATAAAAATGACAAGTCCTCATCCTTCTCTTGTACACCCTTTGTTTTTTGATGGAAGACACCCGTGCTATAATGTGTCAAGAACATCCAGTTGTGCCCTGCCATCCTACCGGATTACCGTTCCCTCCACTTTGGAATCCTTCCTAATGCAAATGTTCCAAAGGATGAAAGCCTGAACAAGCATCTGTTGCATTCACATCCCACTTTCCACGGTCCCACCCTTTTTGCCCTGTCTAACGGTTTGAGCTGCCATGTAAATCCAGAGAACCTGGCAGACAAACTCATTGCAGGGAGTTGACAGTCCCCACTCTTCCGCTCAACAAATGCATCCTCTAGTGGCCATGTTGGTGCGACAAAACAGGAGAAATCCGTGGTGCTTCGAAAGAAATCAACCAAGAAGTGGCCAGACTCCAGAAAATGCGACTGACTATGTCGCTGCAAAGAATGGGGCTGGCTCAGAAACTCGTACAGGACCGCCGCATCTCAGGCCACAGGTTCAACATAACAAAGGCCAGTATATCGCTTAACCGTCATACTTAGTGCCGTGGTATCGTGCTTCGACTTCTACTTGTCGATAGAACGGAGTTGACGGCACCAAGGAAGAAAGAATTATACCACTGTGCTGGCCCGTTTTGCCACCATGTCAGCATCCACCCACTTCCTCTATGTTTGAATGGGTGCTGGGGTGTTACGAGACCAATTGTCACGCCCGCGATAGCTGCCACGACTTCCTCGACTATGCGAGGGATTGGCACCCGTGGAGCTCGAGCCTTGATCAACAGAGGACGATGGTGTATCTCGTCCCTTGCCTCCTTGCCTGTAATGGGGTGCAGTGGTGTTCCGGCCACCACGCGGACCACCACGGCGGGGGTTGCTGCGGTTCCGCCCGTAGGGAACCACAATCTCCTTCCTCTCGGTTCCGGGAAAGGACACGCACCATATAGTGCCAGCCCCGGACATGGGCACCGGGAAAGTGATGGAATCAGCACTCGAAGGAACTGCATAAAGTTTCTTCGGGAGAGGTTTAGGCGTGGGAGACGGCTGCCATGCCGCTTCGGATACTGTGTTAGGAATCCTCACTGGTGGCAACGATCCCATCTCTTGCTCCTCAAAGCAGTCTTCCGCCATCCCCTTTGTGGTTACGGATCCATCCTTGCCAGAGAGCGGTGAAGAGGGGTGAGAGAAAGGTGAACTAGGCCATGGCTCGGAAGCCATGTGGACAGGTTCATCTCCGAATCTGAGGCCGGGCGACCTGGGGTTGACAGAGTGAGCCTTGCGCCCACCGAGCAGATTGTCAAACCTTGCCTGCCAGGCACTCTCCGGTTTGTTGAATGATGGCCGACGATTGCCTGCGTTTGATCCAGCGGGGGGGTGTTCAGACTCCTTGTAAGCAGCTTCTTTGGCCCAAGCGAAACTTGAAACGTGGGATTTGCCTTGGCCAACGGCTGTGGCGCTTCTCCTGTCGCTAGATGCGGATGGAGGAAGTCGAACAACGGGTTGAGGACGAGGCAGAGACACGTGGGGATGGGCAACATCCCCATCGAAGGCAGGGTGACCCACCATGTCTGGTGGAGGAGGAGACGGTGACTTGGGCCGAGAAACTTCCATGCTACTCCCCAGACGAACGTCACGGGAAGGGGGGAAGAAACGAGACCCACGAGCATGCTGGGGTGCAGTCGGGACACCGAGGATCGAAGTTGTCGAGATATCCCGAGTATTGATAGTACTCTGGGTAAGGTGGCCGTACTCGGCCGGGCCATTGCTCGACGCCAACGGCTCTTGCTGAGAGGCCGTGGCCTTCACCTCGGCAGCGGCGCCCCAAGCATGTTCTGAGCCAATCTTGACCGTCTGCTTTGGGGCAGCTTCTATCCGCCTGCCGTCAGCATCAAGTTTCGTTGGGCGCCAAGTATCCTTGATAGGCGGTTGGTCATTCAATCCACGACCAGATTCTTTGAGACGACGCTCCCGCTCTGAGGCGGAATCGCCCAGCATCTTGGCAAACAGTTCATCTTGTAAGCCTATCGTGCTGGCGCTGTTAGTCCAGGCGGAGGAGGCAGTCTGCCTGGGCTCTGATGCATTTCCTCCATGAGCTTGTTCACTCCGGGGTCCAGGTCTCGGGGGCCCAATCGGCGGCAAACGAGTTGTAGGAGCCATTGCCCCGCGTACGCTGGTTGGCGGTGCTATAGGACCAGGTCCAGATTTACTCGAAAGCTGATGCGGGAGTTGTGTAGTACCCAAATCAGAAACAAATGTACCGTTGCCCAGAGTGCGATTGTTATTCGGAGCGCCCCAAACGTTTTTAGCAGGTCCAGCTTGTGGAGGGCCCCAGGTGGGAGTCGCTTGATAGCGCTCAATGGGCTTGCCTGTGCTCGGCCAAGGGTGGGCGTGGGTGTGCGGCTGTGCGTCGATGCTGTTCAGAGTTGCCAGGGTTTGCACCGGTGATCCATTTGGCAGAGCTTCAGGCTTCCGTTCGAGTTCGGGTGCAGCACCCGGATCGACATCCTCCTTCGGCTTGGGCTCATGAGTCTCTGTGGGCTTTTGCGTGACAGGCTCACGGGGTTGAGCTGGAGCTGGAGGGTGGTCCTTGGCGGCGGCCATCTTGGCGCTCTTAGATTCAGGGGCAGGACCCATCGCTTCCAACTTTGCGCGAATGCGCTCTTTTCTTTCGGCCTCCTCTCTCGCTTCTTGTTCTTGACGACGCTTCAGGGCAAGCTCGCGCCTTTCCCTCATCAATTTCTTCTGCAATTCGATATCCTGCTCAGTAACACCAACAAGGCTTGCCGCGGGAACAAGTGGGGATTGTTGGATGGCTGCGGGGGCAGCATCCTGTACACTGGCCACGGATGGTGCCTGATGATATGGAATGGCATGTGTCATCGCAGGAGAAGCTCGGGGAGCCCAGCCTTGGGGATGACGAGGACCGCCGGACGGTGAAAAGTTGCGTGGCGAAGCTGGGCCATCGCTGCCGACTGTCATAGACCCACGTCTTGCGTTGATGAGCTCTGGGGGTGGCATCGGATGCTCGAGAGTCTTAAGCCGGTGCAGGACTCCGCTACCGCCACTAACATTGGACGATCCACGGCGTCGGCCATAAGGCCCAGGCTGTTCAATATCCCTGGCTCCCTGGTATGGACCAGAAGGTTCAAAAGGCCCTTGCTGGTCATAATGCGCAGGCCGGTGCAAGACCGCTGGTTGTCGACCCGGTGGCACATCAGAGCGTACCGTACCCCGGCGATCAGAAACGGGTTCATAGCGGCCAGACTGCGAGTTGTACAATTCTCTGTTGCTGTGCGGTGGACCATCGCGCCATGGGGCCCTACTAAAATCATCGGCAGCGATCTCCTTGGGCGCCAGGCGAGCGTCGCCAGAAAGGGCGGGATCACGTGGAGGGTATCTGGAAACTGGCGGGCCAGACACATCTGGTGCTGCTATCGGCGAGACCTTGTCGACCTTTGGTATTGTAGCCCATGGAGACTTTATCGCGGCGGGCGGGGGAGGCGGCTTCGCTACAAGCGTTGGTTTCTCGGGAGCACCCTTCAACACCAGACCCTTACCACCACCAAGTACATGGGTCTTAGGTGCGGGACCAGGACCGGGAGCAGTAGCCGGTGGGGCAACAAGGGCCGAGGCTTTCGTTTTGGCTGAACTCTCACTTTCTCGTGATGCTTGCCGGACAGCCAACTCGCCCGTTGATGCTGTTTGCGCTGCCTGGGGCGCGGAAGCAGAAGCTGGCATTGCATGATGGTCATCGATATGTGGGATGGTAGTTTTCGTTCCGTCAGCCCAAACGATGGCCTCGGGGGTCCAATCCTCGTCGTCATCTTCTATATCTGCCCAGTTATTCTCCCCTTTGATGTCCTCGGGCCCAAGGCGGCTCGCCATATGGATGCCATACTTCTTAAGTTCTTCATCCGTATATTTCTTGGGCTCCGGTGGGGGTGCGGCTAGTGAAGATGTATTAGCAAACTACTCACAACAGCAACAACTGCCATGTAATTCCATGATGCTTGCTCACGTCGATTCTTGTTCCAGACTGCGTTTGCGTCTGGAGCCGATCCCGACTTCCCTCCGTTTGCGCCAGAGGACTTTGCAACCAAGCCACTTCCGGTCTTGGCAACCAATCGGGGTCGAGATGAACTCAAAGTGCTGGATGGGGTCGGGGAGGAGCTGAGGGTGACGGTAGGTTTCTCCAACGGCTTGGTCTGAGCAGGAGGCGCCGTGCCCTTTTGGTGGAGGAAGGTCTTATTGACACTGATCGCCTTGAATGGCGCTGGCTTCTTGATGGTCGACGAAGGTCTAGGATGACCGGCGCCGTCCTCCTTGCCCTTGGAGCCATCTTTAGACGCCTCGTTGTCGGACCCTCCACTAACACTGACTTCGGCCGAGTTCACAAGATCATCGATAATGTCGGATATATGCTTGTTTGCAAGGTCGTCGGTCGAGGCGCCATTCATGTGCGTTCGGTTGACGTCGACATTTTCCGGGTTAGTATCGACCTTGGTGGACTGTACACATGCGCAAACAAACAGTCAGCAAAGGCGGGGTGCGCCTGAGAAGAAGGGGGGGAGCTCTCGAGACTCACGGGTTGGGCGTCAGAAGTTATGGTAGCTTCATCGGATCGTTGTTTTGGTGACTCAGTGGCCATCATCCGCGTGGAATACTCGTGGATTCGAATCGTGGATGGGAATAGTCCGATCGCAGTTCGGCGCAGAACAGATTAGGCCGTCGTAGCGTACAGATAGACGATGCTGTAATGTTTTCTGTAGGAAAAAAAAGGTGGGTTCCGGTCAGCTCCAGGAAGCAAGGGGAGTGGTTTGCTCGAGGGTGCAGCGCGGAGCAGATCGAAGGCTGGGCCTCGCGCAACGGAGGGACTGAGCCAGGTCGACTCGCAACTTTTGTTCGCCGTGTGCAACCCACTTGGCCCGGCCGGTCTAGTTGGGAGCGAGATACGTACCTCTTGACCCTGAAGATGCTGGGGATAATTGAGAACGGTGATACCTCGCGGTCGCGGGTCAATATTTGGGTCGTCGTGGGGGAGTGAGGTAAGGGTCGTTGGAGAAAGAGAGGGCAGGAAGCGTCCTGTGAGGCGATGCGGCTGGTGGTCGGAGGTCTTTTTGCCCACTTGCAGCACTGACGACTCGGTCGGTTGGCAACCAGAGGTCAGAGCTGCCGGGGTCATCGCTTCGGGCTTAGCGCTGGGTGGTGGTCTGTGCTTTGTTGAAGATCTACTCTCTGACCCTCCACAGACAACCAGTCCCGAGCCAGCGAATATATGAAGGGAAAATCTCTATATGTTTGAGTTCAGGATCTGGCAAAGTTTGTATAGATTGTTCATTGCCAGTCCTAGTCGAATAAATGTACAGTATCTCTGCACCAAGGGCCTCTAGCAATCATGCTTCGACTGAGAGGCATCGCGCTTCCTAGGCTGAACCATGGTCTTGACCTTTTGTGTGTCATGCCTGATATATTCCGCAATGCCCGTCATCAGAGAAACAGAAAGATTACGTAGAGCTCACATGCCAAACTTGCTCATGAAAAATCAGGGAACTGCATCACTAGGACTGAAGATATTCGGCCTCTTGATTGTACAGGTGGTGTTTCGCGCATCCTCCCAATTGCTTGCTAGCGAGCGGACTGGACCTTATGTAGAACAGCAAGTTCGCGCAAGGGCTCTGAGCCTAGCTGGGAATATCCGACCCTCATCTCCATTGAAATCGGGTTACAGTGACCGTAGGCTGCACCATTGGCCACTTGGTAGAGCGCCATCCCAGGCAGCTAGCAGAGACATCACAAAAGAAACAACTCTGTTGCTAAGTGTCTCGTAGGCACTTCACTCTATTCGGTAACAGGTTATATACACACCCGAGTCAATTCCAAGCGGAATGTCATCTTCCACAACACCGGCTGAGTAGCTTAGTGGGCGTTGTTCTTGTGGTGACCTATTATTTGTTAGAGAGCAAGCCTCAACTCCCGAGCTCTTTGCATTTAAAACTCACGAAGGTGGAAGTAGTAGTTCTGGGCGTAACCAGTGATCAGGACCAGGAGAATGGCGTGGACGATGGCTATGACATGATCAGCATTTGGTACTCCCTCTTGTCGTGTCGCCGACAGATACAGAGATACCTACGCGCAGCACTGGGGTTCTTGCCAAAGTACTTGGCCTGGTATCTTCCGAGGAGACCGGTGGGCTTGACCTCAGGGGCGGAGCCACGGGGAAGTTTGGAGTAGAAGTTGACGACACGCTGCATGCGGACGGCATCGGGGTTGGCACCAATGGCCTAGTTTCCTCCGTTAGCTAATGACCCCTTTCAAATTGTTGACCTGTCCGAATTCTCCATTTCCAAGCGTATTCTGTCCAACAATATCCCGTCGTCCATGTCGTCGTCCCTCATTCCACTTCAGAGTCCTCCCCTCCCCTCCCCGCCACCAACTTTCCAGATCCCATTTGGCTTTCCAGTGTCGAGTCGCAATGTCGGAGTGAATTAAAATAGACGTACCTTGGGGGAAGCGACCTGCAAAAGTGAGTTAGCAAGGTTCCCTACCTGGCTGCAGTCCTCCCTATCCATCCGGATCTTACCTTGGGGGGGATGAGGGTCGAAAGCGCCCGGCGAGTGACAAAGCTCATTTTGGCAGAGGGGTAATCGCGGCTTTCGCGCGATTTCGGATTCGATACAAGAAGGAGTCGGCTCGGGTCGAATGGAGCGAAGTGTCGTCGTCGTCGGCAACGATTGACGGAATTGAGCTGTTAAGGTCCAACTGGGAAGGGCTGCGGGAAAACGCAAGGTCCCCAATCATCCGGCTAGCAAGAATGTTGTTGCGCAAAACGGTTGTTTCCGGTCGGCCAATCAGAGCACCAATAGTGGGGTCAAAAGCCGCACCTCGACGCAAGCACCAGCCAGCCAGGTCCCAGTCAAGCCAGTAGCTCTGACGACCTGTGAGTTCGCCCCCCATCGATTGAAGCTTTGCGCTGGAAGCTTGCGGTGCGAGCTTCATTTGTCCCTCACCTCGACGACGACCACAGCCATCCTCGTCAGTACACCAACATATAATGGCCTCATTACGCCCCTCCACGGCCGCCGCCGCCGCCAGACTGCTGCGCACAGCAACCTTCTCGCCCCGATCGAGCATCCTCCCCGCCTCGCGCCGTTTCGAGAGCTCTACCCCCTCGTCCTCTTCGACCGCCGTGGCTCCCAAGCAAGCCAAGGCAGAGGACCTGGCCCCTGTTCAGCGGAATGCGCCCGACTATGACGTTCCTGTTGACCAGGCCACTTCGTACGACCCCTCCATAACTATTTCGATATGGATCTCTATAACCATGCACAACTTGATATCTGATATTGGGTGATATAGGATGTTCACCCCAGTACCCAAGACCATTCAGGATGGTTCCGAAGAAAACCTCACTCTCCCTGCCGGCCTAATCTCTGGCGCCCCCCTAGAGCTGCAAGCCCGTACAGTCCGGTTTGTTGGCCCTTTGTCCTGTGGTCTACGCCTCTATGGAAGATGCATTTGTCTAACTTCGTCTTCCAAAGTATCTACCAACCCTCCAAACCAGCCACCCAATCCGGCACCGCCAAGGGCTCCCGCTGGCGCATGGACTGGGACGTCCTCGGCAAGGGCCACAGATGGGAGAACCCCCTCATGGGTTGGCAGTCCTCTGCCGATTCAATGCAGGGCACCCACCTAACCTTCAAGTCCAAGGAGGATGCTATTGCCTTTGCCGAGAAACAGGGATACGAGTACTTTGTCCAGGAGCCAAACACCCGTGCCTTCACACCCAAGGCGTACGCCAACAACTTTACCTACTCGCCCGGTAAGTTGAAGATCGTCAGGACTAAATAAAAGGGGGAAAGAGCGAGGCTGGGCGTCAATGTACATCACGGAACAAGAAAGGGGTTACGGTGTGACCATCCATGTTGAAGCGGCGAATGTGTGTTGTTGTAGTTATAGAATGGTCAGCTGAAAAGAACTGGAGTGTTTTTGACGCGCAACTGCTCCGTTCAGCTGGTGCAAGATGGCGCTTGCAACTTTGACACGGTAACCCAAGACTTTGCCCATGATACAGGACAGAGAAAAGTTGGCAGTCATATCAGCATATAGCCTTTCTTGGTAGGTGAACGCTGACTGGCTCAAGCTCGATGCGGTCAACACACCGGAGCTACATTCTGGACCTTTTGGTTCAGAAGCTTGAGAAGCTATCAGTTGTCCGGAGGTGTGAATGGCAAACCCCTGAATGTGTGAAACTATACATGTGAACAAAACATGCTTGACCTGAGTAAAGTATCGTAAGCTGGCCAGATGGTGTGATTACAAAGAGGATTGATGAGCAAAACCAAGGACATGGTATTGGTGAGATTTTGAAGAGTCTATCGTAAGACAGACTTATGGATTTCGCGGCCTCGAATCAGAAAGATCATAGATCACAAAACACTTCAACGATAAATTTCGATCCAAGAAAGATTCTCAGTATTATACGCTTTAACATACCACCGCCCACATGACGGTCTGCTAAAATAGTATTGGTATAATAACCAGCTGAGCCAACCATGATAATCAAGTCCTGTATTGCCCGATTGTCTCGTTGCCGAGTGCCCGTGTTGCCCAATGACGCCATCAAAATGCCTACAAATCCGCGGAAGAAACAGTTCCCTTACTCATAAAATACCAACGCTGCCAATGCCCAAAACAAATAAAGAGGATATCATGTCATCTTCCACCCCGTGGTTCATCTTCAAGTCGTAATCATTGGTTCATGTCCATTCGTCTCGGTGAGTCCTTGAAACTCAACTGCGTTCTCCCCATTCAGCCCAATGTCGATGTCAGGCGGCAGGTCCTTGATCTTGGACGATCTGGCTGATGATTCAGCCCAGGCACGCATACGCACCAGAGCCCGGATAGCGGCCTCTCTGCGCTGGTCTTGCCGGACCAAGACCGCCTCGTTGACCTTGGTAGCGGTCTTTCTGCGTAGGTCTGATGATAGCAGGTCCTTCAGTTCGGGACTAAGGTTCGAGTCGTGATCAAAGAACAGCAGAGACATGGCTCTTTCGAGATCAACTCGAAACTGTTCATTTATCGACGCCCTGGGAGCCACCTGTTGTGTGGCAAAATCCAAGGCGGGGGTGATATCACCGCCGTAGCATTGCCTGATGAGCTCCACAAGCTGGAGACGCAATAATGAAAAGTGAAGCTCGGGGTTTTTATCCAGTATCTGATATGCACGTTAGAGACTCAAAACAGGCAATTTCAAGACAATCAAATGTGTGTAGGTTGCGCTCATAAAGTGGTGGGTGTTTCTCAGCAAAGAGCCCGAAGGCCTATTATGCGTGGTGCATGAAACTCTGTGTCAAATCATAGCAACGGGGTGTGAACAAGATCAAAAGACTTACATCAGAATCGAGGGCATTCAGGGCCGTGATGGCCGTCTCGATATCCCCGCTGTGAATGGCATGTTGGATCTCTTGTCTTGTCTTGATGGAGGGGTCCGCTTGCTGTGGCGCCAGGTTTGCCTCTTTGGAGAAGTTGGCAGCGGCGCCTGGGTACCCCTCCATCGTCAAGTAGTCCAAGATCAAAGCGTTGATGTCACTGGGCTTTCTGTCAGCACGGAACCGAGTCATGTGAGAGCAGTGAAGCGACAAGGAATCGAGGTTAAGAAAGAGGCAGTTCAGAGATTACGAGATAAATGCAGAGTTTCTCCTCATGGATAATCAGAGAGATTCCCATTGATATGCGATCATCATATTGCCAGGGCAAAGGAAGCGGGGGCAAGGTGACTAACTTTTTGGGGGTCTTGGTGTCGCCTACGCGCGCCTCGAATGCATATTTAGGAGTAGCAGTCGCCGTGGATGAAGTCTTGGTTGAGAAAGTCAGCGTGTGAACTTGCGTAGCAAGGTTGTCAAGAGGCACATACCATGGGGGCAGCCTGCGATTGACGCTGCGCTGCCTGTCGAAACTGGGCGAAGATGTGTTCTCTGAACGCAAAATCGGGATCGAGGTGCCCCTGCTGCTGAAAGGCCTGCCAGTTGGACATGTGCAAACTGGCTCGCTGTGCTTCACATCTGCCGTTGGGTGCACCTGAAGTCAGGTTGCACTGCGGTGTTTTTGGCGGTTTGACCAGAGAAAATTGTTGGGAATGGAGGTGGAAGTTGCAAGAGAGCTCAAGTTGAAGGTGAAAACCTGGAGGCAGAGGTGTCCGAGCTCCCAGTGGAGTCGTTTACGGGTCTCTCTGTGGGGGCTCTTTCGGTCAGGGTCAAAGAGAAGCCGGGCAAAAGTGGCACCGTGCGAATTCCCATGCTGTAACACTGTACTCGGTGGGTAGAAAAAGCAGCGCTGATGGCCACAGATAACCCTCAGGACCTTCCCAACCTGATGCTTGGCGAGGGGCAATAGGGCACCTGAGGCACCCATGGCTCCAAACAAAGCAGGGCACTCCCTCTGCCTTCACCAGCCAGAACGGACCAAAAAGCGGCCTCTACCTGGTAGGTTAAGTTTTTCATGGATTTGCGCCTATAGTTTGGCCAGCAAAGCAGGGCAAAAGGTAAGCTTCAAGCCTCACACCGCGAGGCACAAATGCAAATGAGATTCCCGTAACAACCTGTTCCTCCCTCACGACACTAAGGTACAACCTATATTACCCCTCACAACCACCACCGCTCTGGTCCAAGATGCCTTCCACCATCCCCGTCGCCCCCGGCACGCCGCAGCTGGAAGATCTTGTCATGAACCTGAAGACCAACGGCACTGCTGGTACCTCGTCAGTCGACGGCACTATCGCAAAGAGGGCGCACTATGCTCCACCATGGGCCGATGTCAGCATCATCGGTATCGCCGGCAGCTCGGGTTCTGGAAAGTCGACTCTCTCGCAGGCCATCGTTAACAAGTTGAACCTGCCGTGGGTTGTCATCTTGTCCATTGTAAGTCTTGGGCTTAAGAAAGTACAGGCTAGAAACAAAATAAAAACTCATGCTTTGTTCATATCCGCTAGGACTCGTTCTACAAGTCCCTCGATGAAGAAGCGTCGAGAAAAGCGTTCCGCTGTGAATACGACTTTGATGCGCCAGATGTAAGAAGACAACCTCCAACAAATCATTCTCGTGAATGGGATCCAGGATTGGCAGACTTACCAGGATCGTTTCCACCCCAGGCCTTGGACTTTGACGTTTTGGTAGACCGGCTGCGAGACCTGAAAGCGGGGTGAGTCCTTCTCTTCTCACGTTGGCCGTAGGCATGAACTGTAAAAGAGCCTATCTGATAATCAGATGTTGTTAGCAAACGCGCGGATATTCCAGTCTACTCTTTTGAGAAGCACGCTCGCATGGAACAAACCACATCGATCTACTCACCTCATGTCTTGATTCTTGAAGGAATCTTCGCCCTTCATGACCCAAGAGTCCTTGAGCTCTTGGACATGAAGGTAATTTCCGTCTTACAATCTTCAGAGTTACATCTCGAGTACTAACATGGGTGAAGATCTTTTGTGAAGCAGACGCAGACACCTGCCTGTCCCGAAGAAGTAGGTTCCCTTGAAGTGAATCGGCTCGTTATGGAAGAGCTCAAGAATCTAACGAGCTACAGTTCTCCGAGATCAGCGGGAGAGAGGCCGTGATGTTGAAGGTATCATCAAGCAGTGGTTCTCCTTTGTAAAGCCCAATTTCGAACGGGTAAGCATCATGCTCCGCTCACCTTGGGATTCTTGCTAACTTGGTATCAGTATGTCGATCCTCAGCGCAAAGTGGCCGATATTATCGTCCCCCGCGGTGTTGAAAATCAGGTTGCCATGAGTACGTCCAACTTCATTCAGCCCATGGTATAACCATGCATCCCTTGAAGCTAACTGTCATAGCCATGGTTACCCAATTCATCCAGCAAAAGCTTCTCGAAAAGTCAACTCATCATCGTGCGGCACTCACCCGCCTCGAGATCGGTGCTCTTTCAGAGCCCCTAACCTCCAAAGTTCACATCATGAATCAAACGTCTCAGATGCGTGGCATGAACACCATCATACACAACATCGACACCTCGTCAGAGGACTTCATCTTCTATTTCGACCGCCTTGCTGCCCTGCTAGTTGAGCAGTAAGTTGTCCCTTTTTCTTGTAGGCTACCGTGTTCCAACCAGAGTCTCACGCCTACTACAGGGCCTTAAACAACGTCTTCTTTACATCCAAAACCATCACCACGCCTCAAAACCTCCCATATCGCGGCCTCGCCCCGGCAGGCGAGGTATCCGCCGTCGTTGTTCTTAGGGGCGGCGCGGCTCTTGAGGCTGGTCTGCATCGCGTAATCCCAGACTGCAAGACTGGTCGCGTGCTGATTCAGTCCAACATCCGCACTGGAGAGCCCGAGTTGCATTACCAGGTCCTCCCCAAGGACATCGCTGAACACTCGGCCGTTCTACTGCTCGACGCTCAGATGAGCTCTGGTGGTTCGGCGCTCATGGCCGTGCAAGTTCTTGTTGACCACGGTGTCAAGGAAGAGAGAATTGTGTTGGTCACTTACAGTGCTGGCCGGATGGGTTTGCACAGGCTCACCAAAGTATTTCCCGACATTTCTGTGGTGGTGGGTAATTTGTGCACTGATGCCGAGGAGCGCTGGGTTGAAAGGCGGTATTTCCGTTGCTGAAGTGTTTGCATCTAAATGTACATGGAGTCGGTAGCATGGTGCCGGGGCAGGTCTGTCCCATGTTTATATATGCATTGAACACAGCTTTATCATACCCTGAACTATGAGCTAAAGGCTTCATCCACTGCGTGTTTTCATGGAAACGTTTTGGAATTCACTCCTTGGCCTTCTCTAGCCTGAGCTGTAACAAAACAATAGAGACCCCTCTGTTTGAACGCCACGCTAGGCTTGCTTGCATGGTCTATGATACAAAATGGCTTCACTCATAAGGTATATTCAGCAAAAAGCCCCCTCCCTAACTCAAGAGGACAAAAGTGTCCAGAGCAGGAAGCTCAGTAGCTCATTAAATCTGTTTCATTAAGGTCAGCCAACAGCCATTCTCATAAAGGCAGGGACAACTTACCTCTCCCAAACAATGCCCTCTTTCCCCAGTCCATGGCCATCAACACTCTCGTCCTGAAACTGACGCTTTGAGCAAAGTAGATGCTTCTCCATGCATACACCGCCCACAAACCGCCAGCGAACCGCCACCCATCATTTCCGAGGTCAAAAACCGCCGAGTTACCAATATACGCCAAGCTTCCCAAGTGTTTGTACTCAAATGCTTTGTAAACCGCCGCGTCCACATCGCCGTCCGAAATCTCGTTGGCTCTTAGCCCTGGAGCCGCCCGTGCCAGCTTGTTAAACTTGTGAGCGAGGTACGACCCTTGCTGGTGGGCCCTTTGCGCCGTCGCTGGCAAGCTGGTCAGTTTGCTGTCGATTGTCTTGAGCAGCTCGCGCAGCTCCCCAAAATCCAGGGTACCGGACTGATCTCGGTCGTACTCCTCAAACAGCTTGTCTAGCCTCTTTAGATGTCCCACCGCCTGAGGAAACCGCTTCTTGACCTGTTCGGCAACATTTCTCCAGTCGGAAAAATGCAGGGAAAGCTTCTCGGGGTCAGTAACACCGTGCTTCCAGGCGATGCTTCGGAGGAAAGAAATGATGTGGTCGGCGACGTTGTTTTGAACAGTGGCGCAGTCCCCAATAGCATACACGTCTCCAAGAGGCGTGCCGTTCAGTCTTAGATGTGTGTCTGTCTCAAGGGCATGTCTGTTGTTTTGCGCCTTGCCCAGTTTCCCGCTCAAGGTTTTGCACAAATCTGCCTGAGAGACACCAGTGGACCATAGACAGAACCCCATGGGGAGCTCTTTCGTGATGACTGTTCCGTCCTTTTGCTTTTGTGTAAATACGATGCTGTCCTCCTTCACTTCGCTGACCCTCGAGTTGACCAAGACCTCAACCTGATCTCTGGCAAACCTTTCCTCGGCATAGGTCGAAAGTGTCTCGTCGTATGTGTTGAGAATGTGGTCTCTGCTCTGAATCAGATGAACTGAGATTTCGTTTCTCAGCAACCTTGGGAACAACTGGATCAGGTCTTCATTTAGCAGATCATACAGCTCCGCCGCGAACTCCACCCCAGTTGGCCCGCCTCCACTGACCACAAACGATAGTAACCTCTTGCGATCTTCGTCACTGGTTGTTGGCAGGCAAGCCAGCTCCAGGTTGCGAATGATCCTGTTGCGGATCTCCCGGGCGTCTCTGATATCCTTCAAGAAATGGCAGTGCTCCAGCCCCTTAACTCCGTGAGCATTCGTCACCGAACCCACCGCTACCACGAGTTTGTCGTAAGGCACATAGAACCTCTGTTCAACACCATGGCAGTCCACCTGGCTGACTTCGACTAATCTCGCACTGAAATCGACATCTTCGGCCCTGGCGCGCAGGAACCGGCCCCTAACCCCGTGGATTATCCTCCGTATCGGCTCGACCAAACTCCGCAGTCCTAATGTTCCAACAGTGGCTGAGGGCAGCATGGGCGTGAACAGGAAGTAATTGGTAGGACTGACAACGGTGACATGCCAATCCTCAGGATTCAGTTCCTTCAGCAGCGCCACACCTCCCCACCCACCACCCAAGATCACCAGTCTTGGCTTGTCCTTTTGCCGCTTGCGGTCCTCGTCATCCTCATCGTCGATGAATACTTCCAAAATGGGAAGGTTCTTGGGCCCACCCCGTCGGGGGTTAAGTGCAAGCTGTGAGATGGTAAGGTCGGACTTGTTGGAGGCGTGGTCGACATAGGTGGTGGCATCGTAGACGAAGAAACCAATTACACCGAGGGAGACGAATAACACGGAAGAGCCAAACCAGGCGGCGAAACGATAGGCGTATTTGAGGGCTTTTGGAGTGGTTTTGGGTGCGTTTTTGGATGTTGTGGTAGACAATTGACGGAGGTGGGTTAACGTCAGGGGTGGTGTGGTGAAGAAGGTCTTGAAGTCTGGAGCGGTTCTAAGGATCGTGGTCCGTGAGGAGGGGAGGTTGGAAACGATGCGTCGTTGAGAAGGGGAGACTATTCTAGTTGGGTATGCCGATATTCTGGCCCGAAAAGGCAAAGAATGGACCGTCCGAAGCCCGGTGTCTCGAGACAGGCGACGGCTGAGCATGCTGACGTTGTGGTGTAGTTATGGTGTTTGTTAATTTGCTGTTGGTTGAGAACCCGTCGCGATGTCTTCAATGACGTCAATTCGTAATCGATAAGGAGCTGCCCGACACAAACTGGTGTAAGTGAGAATCTCAAAACCACATCGCGGGAGCGCAATTGTGTATCGATATTCAGAGGGAAGGTGAGAATTAAGGAGGAGATCGATGTCAGTTGCTCTAATTCAACAGCAGGAAATTGGAGGTGTCACGGTGCAGGGAGGGTAGTTCATCCACCTCAAGTTCCAGCGATCGCCCATCAGATACGTCAGTGCCCGTTTCCAGCTTGACAGGCCAGGGGTCTTGGCCTGGACCTGGCGGCGGCGCTTGTAAGCGCTTTTCTTTTCTTGTTCACACTGTGCCCGACGGGAAACACTACATTTTAGGCTGTGTCTAAATATGGCACTCTCTGCCTGCACTGTGCTCTCAGTTCAACCCCTTTTGGAGAGTGTGTCAACCTCAATGAAAGGCAACGTTGACAGAGGTTTTTTCATATGTTTCAAGTGTTGGAGTATCTGCGTTTATTTGTTGAAAACAGATTGTAAAACCTTTACTGTATGAAAAGCGGAGTTGCATACCGGATAGGTGTGACTGGAGTGCCCAATCACCTTATGTCCGACAGGATGCATGTATGATGCCAGTAGATTATCCCATAGGGATCTGTGAGAGGTGCAAACGCAACATGCTTGAAGCTATTAAGCGCCCCAAACGTTTAGACTGGCATTATATTCACGCACGGGATGAGAACTTGCATATGTTATCTGGTTCTTCAAGATTCTGGTCTGGCTGCGCGCTGATAAAAAATAAATTTAGTATTCTGTGGTTTGTGCCGGAGACCAACTCATTTGTCAAGACAAACCTACCATCTACTGCTAGGGATCCAGTCTATTGTCCTCGGTTATGCAAAAACCAAGATAGGTATCTCTTTAGTACCACCCACCCCAGAGCCCAGCATGCACTGGCAAATGCTCTCAAGTTGAAGAAGAAAACAGGCCACTCCTCTTTTGGGAGCTGACATTGTCCTGGGGTTGGGCGCTTGGTCTTGTGGATAATGGTAAGTCGCTCACTTTGACGTGGCTCTCGCCAGCAACGACTCCTCATTTGCAGGTCAGGGACGTCCTAGAACATTTACCCCGAACCAGTTAGAGGCCGTTATCACGGCTACCTAAGGAGCCAACTATATCACCCTTTGAAACAAGCACCAGCTTTCTGGACCACTCGGAGTCCATCCACTGTTTGGTTCTGTCCCACAGACTTGTTGCGTCATGGCTTCGAGGATCTCAAGAGAACAAAGTACGAGATAGTCTGAGGAGACCTATTGCCTTGAGATTAAGACCATCTCTCCTACACATGATAATGAAGACCGCATCTATTTCTAGGCTGCCGATACATAATTGATCACACATGATCTGCCCTTCCATGTTGACTGATACATAGCGTGCTCGCTTCATAAACCTGGCACCGCAAATTCCACCGGCTCCCTCTGCGCCTCCCACGCCAACCAGTCGCTCCTCGTCGTAGGCAACAGTCCCATCCCATTCACCTTCCAAACGCCCAGCGCAAGCGCCACGATTTGCATGACCACATAGACGAGCTTCACCTGCAGCACCTTGCCCTTGTTAGTCTCCGTCTCGAACCGCTCAAACGCCTGGTTCGTGCCGAGTATTCCCATAATAGGGTTCTTGAAAGCCATAACAATCATCATGATGCTGAATATTTGGAGCGAATTGCCGGACATGTACATCATGATGGCGGTCATGGGCAGAGACTTGATCGGGGCGAGGGCAACCTCCCAGGCCTTTTTGAGTTTGAGGGTGTCCATTTCTTCGGGAGATGGAGGGTCGCGTTTGGGGGCAGTTTTCTTGTCTTTCTGTTACGCAACAGCAGCAGTTAGCCAAGCGCCAGGCACAGTAGTTTTGTGAGATGCGGGACGTACTTTGGAGTTTGAGGGTTGCGAAGAGGGATAGCCAGTGGGGTCGGGGATCGACGATTTGGGCTTATATGGTGGGGGGTTCTTGAGCTCAATCGCCCATGGCGGTAACGTTGTAGCTGGCATTGTGGTGGGATGATGTCAAGGAGTGCGCGTCGCGATGGTGGTTGATTGACCTGGAGGCTTGAATGTTGAAGGTGATGTCTAGATTGAATGGCGTCCGTGCTTTAGGATGGATTTCAGGAAGCCTCTTGGCGGACCATGCTTGTTCCCGTGTCAGTGGATCCCCGTTGCTGTTCTGGACCCGCTCCCCCACTCCCCACAGAACCAATTCTCCACATTGGCTTTGACTTGGAATTGGCCCTGGCGCAATTTGAATTTCAGGGGCCTCCATTGTTGAACAACTGCCCGAGGAGAGATCCACGCAACCACCCGACTCAAGCGGATCGGAACCGACTAAACGCATCTATCGAGCTCCCGGCAGAGCCGCAAGTTAAAACCGCCACCGACTTTGCGACCGTTGAGCGTCCGACGTTGTGCTGAATCTCGAATTGGATAGCAAGAACGGTAATTCCGGTGGTTCCAAAGTCCGGTACTTTCTGGGGCGCCTGAGCCAGACAACAACGAAACAAAACCAACACCAACTCGGGCTCTTAACAACAATACAAGAATAGTGACGCGACGAGATCGAAAGCTACAAGCATCCATCTTGCCGGCTTGACTTCCACGCGCGAACCGAACAAGCGATCGCCTTCGAGTCCAGAACTTGCCGAACCCAGCTTCAGCTTGGCGCGTCTATCATAAAGAGAACGAGAGACACGGAAACGACTACGAGAGCAGAGCATTTCCAGGGCTTGGTGTGAGGGGTCCGCCCCGTTGTTGTATCAAATTATTTTGTGAGAGAAAAGAAGGAACAATCCGAGACAGCAAACATGGCGAGTGCACAGGGAGGAGATTCGAAGCTTTTTGCTCGGGTAAGCACACAATCCCTTGTTTGGCGGTCTTGGTCCGGGTTTGCGGGGGAAGCCATCTCACCCAACCAAGCTGAGCTGTACGGATGGCTTCTGGGTGACTGGCCAAGGGCAACATCGTCGCCTTATCGCATTGCGTGTTGCTACCCTACATTCCTTGCCCCTCACCACCTTTCAGCACATGCCGTTTCTTCTACCCATACCAACCAGAAACACGACATCATGAACACCAAGCCTTCAAGATGTTCATGGCATATCTTCCTCCGTCCACTTACTTACAAAGACCACAGGGCAAAGTCGCTGAGCTCCGCCTCGAGTTGAACAGCGGCAGCAAAAAGGACAAGAATTTCACGACGAAAAAGATCGCGCTGAAAAAGATTGTTGCCAATATGACCATGAGCAACAACGATATGGTGGCCCTGTTTCCAGATATTATTGGGTGCATGGGCATTCAGAATCTCGAAATCAAAAAGATGTGCTTCTTGTTCTTGGTCAACTATGCGAGAATGCGCCCCGAGGTAGCAGTGAAGGCGATTCCTGTTCTGGAACATGTTGGTTGACCCCCTTTCTTCGACCTTCTGGTTGTTGATGTGCTGATGATATGGGCAGGACATGGAAGACCCTAACCCTCTTGTACGAGCGCTGGCCTTGCGGACAATGTCTTATATCCATGTGCGAGAGTTTGTCGAGGCCACAGTGCCCATTGTTAAGCAGCTTCTCCGGGATTCTGATCCGTATGTGCGCAAGACGGCTGCGTACACTGTCGCCAAGTTGTATGATCATGACAGGCACATGGTGGAAAAGTCAGACTTGATTGACAGGCTAAACGGCCTGCTGAGGGATGACAACCCGACAGTAGTTGCCAGCGCCTTGGCTGGGCTGATGGATATCTGGGAAAGAAGCGACGCCATCAAACTTACCATTGATTACAGCAATGCGTCCAAAATGGTTGCCATTCTGCCAGATTGCTCAGAGTAAGTCCAGAGTTGTGCATACTCGGGAAGGGACGTGCTGACAGATTTGACAGATGGGGCCAAACATACATCTTGGAAGCCCTCATGTCGTATGTTCCACAAGAAGCAGGGGAAGCTACCCTGTTGGCGGAGCGTATAGCACCTCGACTTTCTCACTCCAACTCAGCAGTTGTCCTCACCTGCATCAGAGTAATTCTCTATCTGATGAACTACATTGCCGACCAAAAACAGATCTCCGCCCTCTGCAGGAAACTGTCACCACCGCTCGTCACTCTGTTGGCCAAGGGACCCGAGGTTCAGTACCTGGCCTTGAGGAACGCCCTCTTGATCCTACAGCGCCGCCCCGAAGTCTTGCGCAACGACATCCGCGTCTTTTTCTGCAAATACAACGATCCCATCTACGTCAAGGTCACCAAGCTCGAGCTCATCTTTATGCTGGCCAACGAAAAGAACATTGACGAAGTCCTGACCGAATTGCGAGAGTACGCCACCGAAATCGACGTTCACTTTGTCCGCAAGGCTGTTAGAGCGATCGGAAAGCTTGCCATCAAGATTGAACCCGCCGCGCGCCGGTGCATCAACCTGCTGCTGGAATTGGTGTCAACAAAGGTTACTTATATCGTCCAAGAAGCCACGGTCGTCATCCGCAATATCTTCCGCAAATACCCCAACCAGTACGAGTCCATCATCGGCACCCTGTGCGAGCATCTCGACAGCCTCGACGAACCAGAAGCCAAGGCGGCCATGGTCTGGGTCATTGGCCAGTACGCCTCCCGCATCGAGAACTCGGACGTGCTGCTGGAAGACTTTTTGGACTCGTTTTCCGAAGAGCCCGTCGAGGTTCAACTCGCCCTTTTGACCGCTACAGTCAAGTTGTTTATCCAACGGCCGACAAAGGGCCAGGATTTGGTCCCCAAGGTTCTCAAATGGGCCACCGAGGAAACAGACAACCCCGACCTGCGAGACAGGGCGTACATGTACTGGAGACTGCTGTCGACAGACATGGAGGCGGCTAAAAGGGTGGTCATGGGCGAGAAGCCAGCCATCACTGCCGAGAGCGAGAAGCTGGACCCGCAAACCCTCGAGGAGATGTGTTTGAACGTGGGCACCCTGGCTACAGTGTATCTCAAGCCGGTGCAGACTGTGTTCAGGAATGCGCGGCCCAAGAAGTTGCACGACAGCCCGTGCCTGCAACGTCAGGAGGTGGCCGTTCCTGGTTTGAGGCAGCCGGGGGATGACGGGAACAAGAGTTTGAGCGGGTTCGGGTTCGGTAGTGACAAGGCGGTCCAGAGGCAAGGGAATATGAGTGCGGCCGTATCAGACGCGGATGCCTACTTTGCGCAGCAACACACCAGACAACAAGATGGATTTGGGGATCAGGGGCATGGAGGCGGGTATGTGGTCAGCCAGTTTGACGCCCAGGTACCAGTCTACTCTGCACAGGGGCAGCCAAACAATGCCGACCTTTTGCTGTGATTCGAGTACATGTGTCGACAAAGGACAGGTTGTCTGCATGAGAAATGAGCGCAAGATGATACATTGCATTAGTTTAATACCATAATTCGTTCTGCATTAGATCCTTCACCATAATTGTCAGCCGTAATCCTGTCTATATCCCCACTTCATCAGTTTGTCGTCGGTGTGCAACCCAAGGGGCCGTGGGAGGTGGTTACACATAAGTCGTCTTCTGTCCGCCCCTTTTGTAGCTCCAGAATCTCAACCCGATCAGGCTGCCGCAAAGCGCAACCCCAACCACGAACATCAAACTTTGGTTCGCGACAGCTTTGTGGCACAATCCTTGGAGCCTACTGAATGCCAAATCCGGGGATTTTAGGTCCTCCTCGCGCAGATAACCAGCAAGTGGCTGCGGTCCGCCAACATCAATCAAGCCTCCGTTGATGAGACCGGTAAAATACAGGCCTCTGCCGTCGTCGTCCCCCAATGAGCAGCCATGGGTATCCTTGAGTCCAATCGACCAAGCCTGATGTTCCTCCGCATTAGCACTCCGCCTCGAGGGCGGTACGGGGGGAATGAATACTCACGATTCCGGCTGCGATGACCAACAATGCGGCGATACCGTCCAGAGCCATCAGGGCAATCGTTGGGACAATGTCCTCGAGCCATGTCCACCAGATGGCGCCGAGGAGGTTGGCCACGGCTACGACGATGGTGAAGGCGGCAACGAAGATGGTGAACTTGGTGGTGGTGGGGGGGTCGCCATATACCTGGCCCTTGAGGAAGGTGAGGGTCAAAGCCAGGACCGTGATTGATAGGATGAGCTATTCCAGGTTCCGTTGTTAACCACAACACTAAGGACAGGACAGGCCACAGCATCATGATAGCATACCTGGAGGGCTCGAAACACGGCCGTAACCACTTTGGACTTGCCCATGGCTGCCGGTTGTGTGTTGCACTTGGATGGACTGGGTACAGTACAGGACCTGGGGTGTACACTGGGGATAATTTCTGTCAGTCTGAGAAAGCGGATGAGGAGCTACAGCTTGGGGTCGGGTATTTGATGTGCAGTAAGGGAAGGCAGGTGCGGGCGTGAGTGTTCTAGACTGCCTGAGCTTCTTTTCTTGGAGGGCGGGAGCGAACAGGCAGCTGTTCAGTAAAAGCTGGAAGTCATGAAGGACCTCCCGTCTTTCCCAAATGGTGGTTGAGGTGATGTCTTGGAGGGGCTGGATCCTACTCACGGTGTTGGGTTTCAGGGGGTGATGTTGCAATGGCGTGACGAAAACAAGGTCAATTGACAGAGGGAATACGAGAAAGAAAACCAACAAGGAGGGTTCTTCCCTTATATACTAGCAAATTCAATAGTGAATCTGGTAAAGGTAACCACTACCATAGCCGCATTGAGAGTGGGCGAATGCGTGGAACTTGTGTCTTGTGTCACCAGATAACACCACCAAAGAGTCACCATCAGGTTCAACGTCTGGTCTTCAATCTGATCACAAACGCTTGGCGGATGCCTGCTTTACCCTGAGACACATGTTTTGATACGGCACTTTTAGCGTTGCACTCATAGATTTCTTTGTCCATGCCCTCGGACGATGTGGTGTGGTGGTCAGGACCGAGGTCTGACAGCCTTGCTAGACCCCTTATGTTATGGTGTAGATGCCAAGCCACGTTGGTTACAACCTCAGCTAACCAAATTGGCATCCGAAGGAACTTTCACTGAAAGATTTTATCTTTCAAAATGCATCTTATGTGGAATCCTCAAAAGCTTCATGTGCAGAGTTCTCATGGGGAGACGGGACTTCGGTTCTAATATAGATTGGGCGCTCTTGGCCACTGTATGGTTATCATGGCTATCACCAACAGTTATATAGGGAGATACACCAGCTGAAAAACACACCCCTATGAGTATTTAATCCCAAGCCACAGACAGTATCGGTTGAAATTGGCTGGCCCTTTGTACGCTTTCCTTGTCACAAGCAGCCGCCTTGCTTAACCCATCGACCCAAATAAAATTATTCGGAAGCAGCTGATTGCAAGAAAAAAAAGGAGGAAAGCTGTAAACTTGGAACCCTCTGACCGGCCCCCGACACAGATTCATTCAGCTATATCATCATCCGTGCTTTACACGTCCACGTCAACGTCCATATCTGCAGCATCCCCAGGAACGGGAACAACCCCATCCTCCCCTTCACCTTGAACCACCTTGCCGCCGCCTTCGTAGGTGACTCTCCGCCACCCAGTCTCCTCCTCAGGGTCCTTGATGAGCTCCACTGTGGGGAAATAATGCTCGTTCTTCTTCATGGTAACCATCCACGGCACACTATCAAACGTCACTGCCCTCATGCGGAAATCTGCGAAACTTGTCAGAATGTGGTAAGAAGGGCGGTGCGTACTAGAAATAAACTTACAGGTATTGTCGGGAATCCTAACAACCGCAGCCAAGAAGCTCTCCAGGTCCGGAGTCGGCTTGTTGTTGACATGTGTAATGAAGTTGGTCGGCGCCAACCCATACTGATACGCCGGGGATCCACGAGTCCGGGCAGAGACATAGACCTCGCTGAATAGTTCGCTGATTTGTTGTCTGACGGCATGGTGTGGTCTATGAATGATGGCACCGCAAAAGGAGATTGCCCGGTGCGTCTCGACGTCATCAGCCGCGACGGTGGGTAGTTTCAACTTCAACTCCTGACGCTCACGCACAATCACGGCATCCAGAAACTCGTTGGCGTACATGACATCGAGATCAGATATTCTGGTGATCATACTGCCGTTCAGGGTCAAAATTATGTCGCCCTCAAGCAGAGCCGGGGCCTCTTTCTCCTCCACACGCTCACAGGTGCACTTGGTGACCATGAAGAGCTGGTGATGGGCAGTATTGGCCACAGAGACCTTCTCGATCCATTCCTCAGAGACACCCATTAGGCGCGCCTGAAGCATCTGGACAGCGCGGAGCTCGACTGGCAACATGCGCAGCTTGGGGACGATGCCATCCTGAATCTGCTTGAGGACGGGCAGCAGAGTAGGAGTGGCAAGGCCGAGATGGTACTCCTCATCTCTGTGGGTCGAATGAGAACGCTCTCCCAGATATGTCAACCACAGGGCCTGAACGGTACCGTCCTGCGCAACCAAGACTCCGCTGCCGCACTGTCCACTGAGACTGGTGTCGACAGTGATAGCGTCGAAATTGACAGCACGATAACGGGGCGCCCCGGAGTTTGCCGGAATCGTCACAGCAAAACTCTCGGTGACCGTGGTGGCCGCGTGAACGATTCGGCCGATTCTGTTGTAGCCGATGAAGTAAGTTGAGGCACCTTGGCTGATCTGCTCGTTACCCAGTTTGGCGCTAAGAACCGGCGCTTCAACCAGCTTAGGATCATACTGAATGATGGCGTAGTTTTGCAGAGGGTGGAGAAAGACCACTTTGCCCTCCACCACAATGGAATCGGCGATAGTGATGCTGATATCGCAGAGATCGTACGGAACGATGGCTCTGGAGATCACCACGAGGCCCTTCTCTGCATCCACGACCAGGCCCATTCCCCACTTCCGGTTCTTCGGGAAGCCGTCCAGCTTGACCGGAAGAGTGCATTGAACATGAACAAAGCTTCTAACGAGATCTGCCACGGCAGGGTGAGATGTGTGCTCCAGCTGAATGAATCTGGCCTTGGTGGGAACCGGAGGGATTGGGGGAAGGGGGTCCGCGAGGTTGGTGAAGTCCCAAAGTCCAGTCTTGTCGTTTCTGACTGCCAGCTTCATCTTCTTGGCCCAGTGGCGGTCGACGAAGATAATGGTGGTGTTCAAAGTGTGCAGATCTCGCAGATGTTTATATGTGACAACAACCCTAGACTTATCCGGAATCCCCTTCAAAACGTCAATGAAGGTATCGAGGTCGGGTGTCTTCTTATGGTCCACAGTCTGGATTAGCCACCCGCATTCAGAGCTCTCAAAGCGCCAAGAACCACCGGCCTCGCAGACGTAGACACCCTTGCAGGCCACACCGTACAGACGGGCTTGCTGGTACGACAACTCGTGAAAGCTACCGCCCGCAACCGAGACGAATCGATCAGGCGTAATCTTATGCAGATCACCGACCTCCACCTCGACTTCGACCTCATCGCCGCCACGCAGCACCAAAAGCTTGACAGTACCTCCAACACTGGAGTCCAGAATATCATCCAGGCGAATGAACTGAGTCAGCATTTCACCGTTGACTTTGATCAGCACATCGCCTTCCTCGATCTTCTTGTGCGAGGGACCCCCAGGGAGAATAATTTCGGCAACCAACATGTTGGTCTCCTTGGGGAACTTTTCGCGGACTTGAGCCTCCCACTCAGGGGTCAGGCCCAATCTCCGGCATTCGTCGAACGGCTTAAGAACGAACTGAGTTTGGATATCTCCGCGGGTGATGGGATTTCCTTCTTGCAGACACTTGAGCGCGCGGAGAGGGCGGTCTAATGGGAGGAAGTAGTCTGTGGAAGCACCGTCGCTTCTCCCTCCAGCTTGAAGCGCCACGGCATATCCATCGATGTCTACCACGGGACTGCCCGAAGAACCGCCGCTGGCTGCGGCGCTAGCCTGGTAGTAGCATGTGTTGAAATCGCTGTACCCTTCGCCATATTCGGGAGCATTCCGGTCCAATCTGCTGATCACACCCGAGAGGATACTGAGCTTTTCTCCAGCATCGTTGCCGACCACTCTAATCTCAATGCCCACCTTTGCCAGATCTGGCCGAAGCTGGAGGGCCTCAACAGGCATGTATTTGATGGCTTTGGGGTCGAATTTCAGGATGCCGAAGTCGTGGACCGGATCGCGATACACGGGGTAGGCGTCAACCTCCTCGTGGTTATCAAACACGCAGTAACCCCAGAAGGGTCCTGACCCAACAACGTGACGATTTGTCAAGATGTACCTATGATGAGTGTGGAAATCAGCACATATTCACACGTTTACACCCAAGCGTAATAACTGACCCTCTCTCCGCATCTACCACGAACCCCGTGGCCTCGCTGGTCAAGGCGGGGTCTGTATCGAAGCTACATGTCTGGCAAAAGCGGATTGAGACGACATTTCGTACCACCCGCTGGATGGTTTCTTGCCATTCGGCGGTATCAGGACCAGCTGGGAGGAGGGCAGCCAGCTTGTCGTCAGGCTCTTCGTATTCGGGCTCGATGAAGCTGTCGTCGGGTCTGTCGGGGGTGTTCTCGCCGCCCGAAGTATCCAGATCCCCATTGGCGCGATGATGCTTGGGGTGGCGGGCATCCAGTGCATGGGGTGGCTCTTTGCGCTTGGTGCGAACTGACGGGGTCAGGTTGGAACCGTTCATCGTGGCGATGGTGGGGTTGACGGTAGATGGATGTGGTGGTGATGGTAGTGATGATGACACGGTTGTGGAAAATCGCTGGGCGGTCGTACGTAGAAAGAAGAGGTGATTGTTGAACTTTTTGCCTGGTAGATTCAAGGCTTTGAAGGGGAATGGGTGATTATGATATTTGGTAAATAAAGTGGAATGAGTGTGTTGAAGAGGTGAACGGGAAGCTAATGTTTGGTAGCTGATTGTGAGTCTTGCTGGTGTAACCAAGCTCTGTTCATTGAATCTGTTGGCAGAAACACCTGAGCGCGTGCCGAAAAAGAGGGCTGGCCGCATTCACACCCTGGAAGAAAATACCGAGAAGTGTTGGTTGTTGAGAAAAAGAGGCCCAGCTAAGAATGGGATTGCTCTGTCACTTCACACCCGCGACGAATTCTTGCGTTGCCTTGCAGCAACCTGCAGGGCCACAGAGGCAAGGCGCATATGCCGATTGGCGGGGTGGAGTGAGCCTACCACCAGGAGCTTATCTAATCGAACTTCATCCAATTTCATCATTCAGCGCGTCCAAATATTTCAAACACTACTAACACAACACATAGGCAAATCGCAAAGGAGACGATATGCTTCTTGATACACATAAACTCTAAAACAACGCAGTCCTTTTTTTTTTTTTTTTTTCCCCAACCCCCCCCGACCCCCAGTGTATATTTGACCCGTCACAAGACATGTTTCATGGTAAGGTTTCAAGCAAACATTTATGAGACTTCGTAGACATCCCAAGTGCCCAACGTTCGGGGGGGTAGGAAAAGCGTTTTCAGCTGCGTCAGCGTGCTGATTGATTTACCAACTGGCACTTGATGGGAAATTGCCTCGGAAGCTCTCACCGTTTTGTAGACTCGAGGTATAGACATGTATAGAAATTCTCCTGTTATGTTTGAGGGCAGCCAGTTGGAGATACGGTACGTATGATCAGGGCGCAAATTGATTAGCAGGCGAATTTGGTTCACAAGAACAATTTGATCCACAAGAACAAGAAACCAGCAGGCAATGCTGCATTATGTATTCACACCAACTAGCAACCACAATGCCCACCTTCTTAGGCTGGGAGCTGGAAGTCCTTGTACGTCCACTTCTCTGTGATCTTGGTCTTGGCCAGCCTCTTGTAGGGAATCTTTCTCCGAGCCTCCATTTTGCCCCGAACCAACATGCTCCTGTACCTGTCCTTGAGCAGGTTGCCTTCTGGCTTCAGGAGTCTCAACGAATCCTGAAGCTCGTCTGGAAGCACAAGCTCCAAGTCCTTCTCCGGCAGCCTGTACCGGCCAAACTGTTTCCTCCGCAGCTTCTCGTCATCACCAATCTCCTCCGCATCACTGAACTCGGCCTTTTCAAGGGCCAACTGCCTTTCCTTCTCTGCCACCTCCAACGCAATTTGCTTGATCCGCTCGGCCTGGGCATTCTTTGCCTTCATGGCCGCCTCGTGTTTCTGCCTCCGTTCTTCCTCCTTTCTTCTCTTGATTCTGTTTCTCTCAGCCTGTGTTTTGCGTCTTGGCCGCTTGGCCTTGACACTGAGCTCCTCTCCCGCACTCTCGAATCCTTCCCAAGCAGAATCGTCCTCCCACTCTGAAAGATCCGCCCTTGCCTCGGCAGCTTCAGCCTCGGCGGCTGATCGAGCGGCGGCCTCAAGTTTAATCCTTTCCGCTTCTAATTCGGCAAGACGCTTCTTCTCGGCCTCCACAGCCTTCTCGCTTTCCTCGATCAACCGTTCTCGATACTCGGTGAAGTCGGGGTTGTAACTGGCGCCACCCTTCGGTACATAGACAGCAGGGATCGGTTTGCCGTTGGCAGAGAGTGAGATGGATTGTTGTTCGAGGGTCTTGGGCTTCTTGGGTTTCTCTTTCTCGGGCAGGAAAGCCAGCTCGACGGCCTTCTCTGGCTCTGGCTTTGGCTCGTCGGCCCAAGGGTCAAATGCGGCATCGACGATGTCAACCGTTGAGTCGTGTTGCCCATCTGCCACCCTCTTTAATCTGCTGAGCTCCTTGCCGCTGACATACTCCTTGCGCTGCCTTTTGACTGGAAGAACACCATCTGTGGTCTTGTCGTGAGCGGGGCGCTTGCGCATAGGCACAGCCGGTACTGCTGACCGAGCCGCAAGAATCTCATCTGACTTGAGGCCCTTCTTGATCTTGGGGAACTTCTTGGTGATAGAGGCATCGCCCTTGACGTCGAGAACGAACAGATCGGCAGAATCCTTTTCCGCAATTACTCCACTGCAAAAGCACAATTGGTTAGCAACCACAATCGCACATTCAAAAAGCAGGCATATAATCAAGTCATACCCAATAATCTTTTGAGTATTCAGCTGGTCAAGGCCCTTCGTGATGTCGGTAACGTCGACATTCTTGCGCCACGCCTTCTTGCCCTTCCTGGATGGTTGTTTGTACTGCGATGGGGCATTGGTATTGCCCGAGGGGGCCTTAAGAACAGGCATCTTGGACTGTGGCTGTGGTTGCTGTCGGTCGAACCAGTCGTTGCTTTCAAGCAACTTTTTTTGGTGTTTTCGTCGACTGCGAGTCTGGCCCAAAGCACCCTGCCAGAGATACAAAGTGGGGTTCGGGTTTTCAAAATTTCAGCGGGTGTTCGTGACTGATAAGATAAGAACCCCTGCACGTGGCGCATAAAGTATCATGCACCAGGTGTCAGGCGAGGGTGACCTGGCCAGCACCCAATCCGAGGTTCAGGCCTGATGTTTCTGGCTGCTTGCTCATGACGGCCGCCAAGAGCGCTGGAACGGCCAGGCGTGGCTTGCGAAAAACAGCGGGCGTCGCCTGGCTGGTGGCATGCACGCACGCATGGACACGCCCCCCTTTCACCGTAGCCGCAATCGGGTCTGTTGAGGAGAGTTGAGAGACTGGGCGTTGTGGATTCGAGCTGAACCGAATTCCCATCACAAAGGGAACTTAGACCTCCCAGTTTTTGAACCTTACTCCGTACCGAGTATAATTTTCGAGGACACTTGTTCACTCCTAGACAATACCGATACAACCATCCGAAAGCTGTTGAGCCGAACCACGCCGCGCTTCTTGGGTTCCTGGTCAGCCTGGCCACTGATTTGACGACGGTTAACGACGACTCCACGAGCACCCCTTTTAACGAATACACCCCTCCCTCCCTCAACGACGGCCACCACCGCCGAGACGATACATTTCGATTCTCTACACCAAATAATATTAAAACCATGGCGCAAACAGGAGCGGGCGGGTCCTACAACAACCCGCTGAAGAAATTCAAGTATGTTGCTGGTGCTCTTCGGCGCGCGCGGAATACAGCACGAGGTGGCTAACCACGTATTCCACAGGCTGGTATTTTTGGGCGAGCAAAGCGGTATGGAAACACGTACAAACCAAAGACGGAACCAGGGACAGATACTAAATCGTTATATTAGTCGGCAAGACATCTCTCATCACACGGTTCATGTACGACTCGTTCGATAACATGTACCAGGCCACCATTGGCATTGACTTCCTCTCCAAGGTACGTTAATTCCGCTGTTGGCTTTCTGGCCTGTGGCATTGGCTAACAGGATGGAACAGACAATGTATCTTGAAGACAGGACAGTACGGCTTCAGCTTTGGGACACGGCAGGCCAAGAACGTTTCCGCAGCTTGATCCCCTCATATATCCGTGACTCGAGCGTTGCAGTAGTGGTCTACGATATATCAAGTACGTTTCTCTGCTAAACCTTCTTACTCTCCTTTTCTTTCTTGCTGACCCCGACACCAGATGCCAAATCCTTCCAAAATACCCGGAAATGGATCGACGACGTCCGCGCAGAGCGAGGCAACGACGTCATCATTGTGCTGGTAGGCAACAAGACGGATCTCAACGACAAGCGTGAGGTTACCACCGCCCAGGGTGAGGAGGAAGCGCGCAAGAACAACCTCATGTTTGTCGAGACCAGTGCCAAGGCGGGTCACAACGTCAAGAACCTCTTCAAAAAGATTGCGCAGGCTCTGCCCGGGATGGAAGGGGCTGACGGGTCGGCTGCTGCTTCTGCGCAGGCCAGCTCCCAAATGATCGATGTTAAGAGCACAACTACACCACAGCAAGACGGGTGTAGTTGCTAGACAGATTCAAAATGTGAGGGTCTAGACGTACACGAAGGGGGATGAATGGGTCGGGAGAGAGCCATGGTCATTCCGCACACGAATATACCGCGCAACCTCTGTTTTGCTTGCTTTTGTGTGAAGGTTAGACTAGGGAAGCATAGCGGGGGGTCATGGGTGGCTTTCACGCACCAAAGCGTTTCACATACTTGGTTAAATCTACGTAATGACATATCTTTAGGAGTTTGGGTAGCCGGAACAAGTGGAATAACACGTTCAAGACACACTCGATTCATCACTCGCTCAAAGTCCATGTCAATCTTCTTTTGTGGGCAGGTAGAGGGGGTTACAGAGCCGTTGTTCTCAAAGCACAATAAAGGTATTTGCCGGCTGCCCATGAAGATGTCTACAACACTCTGGAGATACATTCTAGTAAATAAACTTTTTTTCTGAACACAGCTCCCCTTTCTTAGTTGTAACGCCGAATTCGCCAAACCCGCAGAAAAAAAAAACAGTGTTCATGCATGTATGCCCGTTCCCTTTGAGAATCATATCTTGGTCCACACAGATTGTTCCTGGTGGCCCATGTTCAACGTCCCATTGGACGAAGCACACATGTTCCCAACCTCCCTGATTAGCTGCTGATAGACGTCGTACTCATTGGCTCTGAGCCTAGCTCGGGTATCTTTTTTCTCCTCCCATGACAGGACGATCGTCAAAAGGGAAAGTGACGAGAAATGACGGGTCTAACCCTTCCTTAACGCCACCCAGCTACCGGTAAAGGACATGAAGGGTGCTGAGACGGGAGCCAGTTCCGGATCACGGCTGAGAGATCGAGCCGCTCAGTCGGTATCCATCTCATCATCCTCGTCCTCGAATCCGTCGTCCTCGTCGTCATCCTCGCCCACAACACCGCCGAAAGACTCGGTAATTTCCTCCACGCCACCGTCAGTCCTGACCCTCAATCTCTTCACCTCACCACCGAAAGCCTTGCTCTTCTTCCCGGAAGCCTTGGCGGCGAGCTCCTCTCTCTCCAGCTCCTCAACATCGACACCCCTCTCACCAGCCAACTCAGCCAACCTCCTCTTCTCACTGCCCCTGAGTCTGGGAAGCAAGTGCTCGTTGTCAGCCACCAGCTTCCTGGCCGCGGCAACCTCGCGCGCCCTCTTGCCGGCCATGCGTTTCTTGTAGAAGATTCTCTCGCGGCGGGCCTTGATTTCGCTGATGCGCTCCATGGCCTTGAGGGTCTTGGCGAAGAGCTCGCGGTCGTAGCGGACGGGCACATTGCGGCGGGCGGCAAACTGCAGAGTGCTGTCGACAGTCATCTCCTTGCCGGCGTTCTTGCGATAGGCCTTTGTCCACTTGAGCTTGCGGGGGTTACGCTTCATCTTGAAGTTCTTATGACATTTTGAGCGGCAGAAGCGGAAGGATTTGCCTGCGAAATTCGCAACGAGCAATGATCAGCGACAATGGGAACACACACCAGCCAGGTGCAAGAGATCAAGAGGGGAGGACAAACCATCGTTGCGCATAAAGGTGATACCCTTGCTAGGCCACGCGGGCCTACCGCAGAAGAAACAGTTATCGACGCGCATCTTGGAGTGTGTATATGCGCCCCTTTGAAGACGTGGAAAAAAAGGGAAGCTAGGGTGGTGGTTGTTTTGCGAAAAGAGGGTGACAGGACTGCACTCTCTTCTCTCCACCTGGCGCTGAAGGTTCAACTTGCAGCAGGCCGAAAAAATTGACCGCCTTCTTTTGCCCACCCTCCGCTGCAGGAAAAAAAATGTGGGGTGTGGTGAAAATTGTTATCTTATCGGTCGCCAAGTGTTTAGAGACCAGTTTTTGAAAGGGTTAGGGTTATACAGGAGTATCGGCGTCTACAAGACCTTGAAGATAGCTGAGAGAGGTACTCTCCGTTTGTATGCGCAATTGGTTAAGCGGGATTGACTCCAAGTTACTGCCAGTTTTGAGTTGATGATCTCTGCAGTGTTTTGTTTGGTATGGCGAGTGTACTTCGTCTCGTCCTTTCAGGCCATGAATTTTGCAATCGGTCTGCAAGAATCTGGAAAGGTTGGATCCTAAGGAATTCCACTCCCAATTGCTCTTTTGTTGACGTTCGGGATGTAGAATCGATTACTTGTAGAAACTAAAGCTTCGATAAGTTTATGTAGATTTGCTGTATCCAGCTCGGAAAGAAAGGATGTAATTCAATTATCTACTCACGCCGTTTTGACTGGGCTGCTTTGTTGAAAACTTTAGGTATGTGCTCAATGTCAGTTTATGAATGGTCTCTCAATGCTATCAAGAAAGAGATGTCTGGAAAAGTGGACTCCCCCATATTTTGGCAAGCCCAGCCGTATTGTGAGATATGAAGAAGTATCAAGTGATACGTTTGAAGAGCAGCAGAGTTTCAACATCGCAAGCCTTGGCTTCCGATGCGATGGGAGGTGCCAAGACAGAGTTTGGACGTTAACCTGAGGCTTGGTGATCAGTTCCACTCCTCACTGGGCAGTACACGCAGAGAATGATCTCTACATACGAACTCCTTTTACAATATGGATTCAAAACTGAAAGAAGTCAATTGCATCGAGCGTAGCAAGGGCTTTTGCGTTGTCCATCACGGTTCTGGGACGCGAGAACCGCTTACGGCAGGTCTAGGGGCTGCCCATGTGACCAACATGTGCCTGAGGGTTGCCCCAGGCCTGAAGGCTGGATGTTGATTATAATTCAAAGCACCCGGTGGCCCGGACTTGATCTCCGGAGTTTCTGTGTGTATGAGCGCTACAAAATTCTTTCTTGCAATCAGATGAATTACATCAAAATAAGGTTTTCGATCGCGGTCAAGCAATGGCAAGAGACGTCAAATGAAGACGCCGTCGAAGATCGTGAACTCCACACATGACCCACTTGGCGCCGTTGTTTTCTGGGGAAAGTCTGGGGAATGTGGAGCAGTCAGACCAAGGTGACTCCACCGACCCTCAATTGACAACGCTAGCACACAACCAAGGGGGAAACAATATCAAGTTAGATATCAAAAACATCTTCGGGTTTTGTTTTTGACCCTCTAACAATTATAAATCCTTCTCCAACATTGGAGGCTCCGTCAAAGAGAAACAAGCTGAGCAGGGCCTGAGAGACAAGCCTGATCATCCTTTCCTTCCCCGCATTTCAAGTGTCTTGTGGCGCCATGTCAGTCCGTAAAGTGAGACGACATGGTTGACGGCTGGCAAGAGTGAGTCCAAAGTGACGTCCAATGAAGTCCATGACTGGTGCATGGATATTGCTGCAGTCTCTTACCCCGCTTTCTACCAGGCATGTCTGTGGGTGGTCTTTCCGCTCCTGTCAACGCGCCGCTTGATTGGCCTTGGCTGGTACATCCCCTTCCTTCCTGGTTGGGCTTTTGAGTATGCCTGGGCAGGTCGTGGTGGCCATTGCTCCAAGCTCCTCGAAGGAGATGTGGCGGTTGCCCTCGAGGAGGGATTACGTTCCTGCTGGCTGGATCATGGGAAGTGTATGCCAGCTGAGCACACCCGGGACAGGGTCGCCAACCCAGCCATAAAGGGGGTTTCCCGTCCCTCCCACTTCATCTTGACCTTACCTTCCCCAAGCTCTTCCCGCTCTTTGTTTGTGTGTAACATCTCCTGTTCTTTGTTCCACCGCGTGTAGACGTCAGTCCATCAACATCTGCATCTAGAGAACGAGTTCCTTTGGTGGTGCATCTCTGTCCATCTACCTATCCTGGGTTCACCGCGGTCATAACAGTTTTGGTATAGACGAGAAGGGTATGTGTTCCTTCCTCTCTTTCATCACCAGGCATCATCGTCACCTGTTTTGCCTGATGAGCCCACTATGTCCTTGCTTCTTCCCTAGGGGTGTACCCCATCACGTCGCAGCAACGAAATCACATCGGTTCCAGGATTTCCATTGTGCTAACGTCAACACCGGTTAAAGATTTCCTGTCTCTTGCAACGAAGTCCCCATACGATCTATTTCCCCTCGAACCATCTCTCAAAATGCCCGTCCGCATCCCCGCTGCCACTCGGACTGAGGTCTTCTGCATGGGGGCAGGTGGCCTCAGCGCCTTCGCACCTTTCTACATGATCATCCCTGGCGCCGAGGAGCGTGTTGCTCGCCAGACCACCAAGTGGGCGCCCAAATGGGAGCGCAACATCACCATGTTCAAGTCTCCAGTTGAGCGTGGTGTCCAGCGGATCTCGCCCCCGGTAGCCCGCACTGTTCAGAAGGTTGAGCACAAACTTCATCTTGAACAGGCAGCACAGAAGACTGGCCGGGGTATCTCGAAGAGCTTTGACAAGATGGGTATGAAGCACAACTGAAAGTTTGGCGATGGGAAAGATCAAATTGGTATGATGACATGATGGGAATGAAACACAACAATGGGTATCGTGTTGGCGTTGGCTTTGTTGCGCTCCTGTATATAAGTACTTGTGTTTGATGATGGGTGGTTCATGGTATTGCAATGGAAGCTAAATGAGGTATTGGAGCTCCAGCGCTGCCTCCATTCACTAGGAATATATAGCAGTATGACTGTGATTAGGCGTCTACCTGTGCAGTACCAACTCCGTCCTGTATGTTAGCATTACATGTCAAGCTTTTGCTGTCTTACAATTGCTGCCTTTCTCTTTTTTCCGTTATCAACAAAATCCCGATAATGGTCTGTACGTCCACAGCTGTTCTATCATTCTCGCCATGGCAGATTTCATTACGTTCATCTTTTAGGCCAACATCAGGCTGGCAGACACTTGTATTGCCAGTTAGAACATAACCGCAGTACGCGTCAAACTATCCTCGAGGTGTAGGAAGATGGCACTGGTTGATGCTGTGATAGAAACATGCAACTCTGTAATGCTGCTGGTGTAATGTTAGGTAAGCCCGACGCCTAAGTTTAATGTTTCTTATGGCTTCATTCGAGCTGATATTTCTCTTCAGTATAAGACCGGGTCATGTTGGCCTCGATCATCATCAGAGGCATATACTCAATATGGTATCCTGTTATTCCGCAGAAAGGTAATGGACAGTTCATTGCTGTATTCCTGAAAGAAGAGTCCCTTCCTGTCGATGACGCGGAGCCTACCAATTTGTGTACGGGCACTCCATCTGCAATGTTCTCATTACACAAGCATCACAACGTAGAAAGACCTATGTTGTCGCCAAGTGCTCACGCTTAAGTTCATCATTGAAGACTGGGTGTGTATAAGTAGTATCTCATGAGAAAATGCAGAACATCTAGGTAGGCTTCTCAACTGTCAATGATGTTTCAAGCCGGCTCAGTTGCTCATACACAGTAGATGGCATGGGTTCAGGTACCGGTCTGTATCTGGCGGCATTGTTGAGTCCAAAAGACGGTGTAAGTCGCAAAGTGAACCAATCACATAACTCGACGGACTGGGCGGGTGGAGTTAAGATCAGAAAAGGCGAGCGCACTGTTGCAAATAGTTTAGCATGAAAGAGAAATCAACTGAGATGAACTTCATGCATCGAATGCTTTACGCCCATGAGAGCCTTACGACTAGTGTTGAAAATTTCCCCATCTGTCTTGAACGAGGAGCACCTAGGTAAACATCTTACAGAGCAGCCAACGATCTTTTCTCATAGCGCGTGCTGACCGTGGTGGCTTCTAACTTTCCAGGGTCGACAACCAAAAACGCCCCCCACCAGCAGGCTGGAACCAGGGGCGTTTTCACGCTCGCTGACTGGTGATTAAAATGGGTTACCGAGAGAAAGTAAGCGATGCAATGACGTATGACTGGTCAATGTACTGAATGGCTTTCCCCATATTCAAACATCGCGGTTCTATTCAGGATGCAATTCAAGGCCTCACATTTTGAGCAGATACGCGGATAAAGCCATGAAAAACGGCCCCGCTATTTCCAACCGGCGCTCTTGGGCGCAACGCAAGCTTTCAAGGGAAAACCAAGGCGTCAAAAGGCCCACACATTTCTGTTGGACGCATAAAACTGGAACGTTGAGTGGCTCGAGAGCCAGTGCCGACTGATCCGATCCTGTCTGGGAAGTCTGGCCAAGACGGCGCGACACAACAGGAGGAGACCCAGGTGGAGTTGTTGATCGGGACCCTGAGGAAGTCCGAGATTTGTCGAGTTTAGTTGGTTCTGCGATTTTAGCTTCGGCTCCCTCTCCTGATCATCGCATTTCTGGCACAAAAACACTTCGACTTCTGCACTTCTTGACGACTTTGGTTTGCGATTTCTCTTTGGGCGTTTGTGCGGTCAAAGGCACGAGAACGGCGCAACGGGGATCAGGAAAAAGACCAAATAAAAGACGAAAAAGAACGGGGGAAAAAAATGATATCCTCACGATCGTCGTGCCGGCTTCGGCTGCCTCGCCCAAGGGTTTGTTGGACCTCGATGCCTTCCTTTTCGAAAGCTCAGACACTGATCATCGCGCAGTCATTCCTAGGCTTCATGTCCCTACAGACCGGCACGGAGCTTGTCTCTCTTGCGCTCTTGTTCAACAAGGCGACGGGAATCTATGGCCTCCTTACCCTCTTCACGGGCTTTCAGATGTCGATCCTTCAGTTCACCGCCTATTTCCTTTCGATTGCCGTTATCGCCGTTCTGGCGTTCTGCCTCCCACATATTCGCAAGGGAACGCCGTTTCAAAACCTCTTGCTAGCCTGGGTTTACGCGGTGGACACGATTGTGAGCGGACTATACACGACAGCTTTTGCGACGGGGTGGTACATACAGTTAAAGGAGATGCAGGCCACTGTCGCCTCAGGAGCTCCCGAAGAAGAGGAATTTCAAATGGTTGAGCCTAGGGGCGAGACAACCACCCCAGTCAGAGACGACGGCATCGACACGGCGTTTAGCATGGTGCTTATTATTGGGTTTACACTTATCAGGATTTACTTCAGCTTGGTTATCATGGCCTATGCTCGGGCCGTTATCCTGCGGTTTGTTGACGAGAGGGTGCCCGAGTCTGACGAGGATGATGAGTCCGGGTCGGCACCAAATCCGTTTGCTGAGGGTGCCCCCCTGGGAGAGGGATTGGAGGGCAAGATTGGGAGGTACATGATTTCTGTGGGGAAGAGCTATTGGCTTGGTGGAAGAAAGGAGGATGAGGAATGGGCTAAAGATGTTCATTCAAAATTCAGGAGCAGCAGGAGATGATTCTCCTCTGCCGGTGATGTTGTCGAGATGTGGGACGAAGTACATAATGGCGGAGGCGAATCACATGTTTTCAGCGGCATTTAATGAGTTCAAAGGGCCATCTTTCTGGGTATAGCACGGTACATTTGGGCGCATGGCTGGTTGGCATACTGCCCTTTTTTTACACTAGACATTGTCATAATAGGGGTTGGGATCTTCGGTTCAGGGGCAAATGGGGGGTTGGAGCTGGGGAGCTAACCATATTCACTCAGATAATAATGGATACGTTGAGAGACAACATCCCACCATGAACCCTTTGTACGAATTATGTACAATTTACGACATCTCGCCAGAGAGCCACGTGTGGCGGACTTGGCAACACCACCCGACTGCTCGCCCGCGCGGGTTGACATACTGCAGTAGATGACCCCCATCTCCATGGGACGTGAGAAGAGGTGAGAAGAGAGGATGGAAAGGCTGTGACCCCGAAGCCAAAGCCGAAACAGAGACGGCTCCAGGTTCCCGTTTCAACGGCCTATGCCGAGAGACGAGCATGTTGGGTGCCGAAGACAAAGTGGAACGGCTGGGTTCGGAGACCCGGTGTTAGTCATTGTGGGCAGCGGTGGCATCAACTTCAGATGGTGGGTGTCAAAGGAGGCATCGAGGAAGTCCATGACAAAGCATGATTTGAATCCCACGCGTGCAATTCGCTGGATGTGCAGCAGCACTCTGGGGGTTCTGGGCAATTCCTGGGATTCGAGGCGCTAGAGCGATCACGCAATCGATCACCTCTTGCGCCCACCTACCCATCAAGAGAAATTTGGGACACATGCGGGGCCGATATAGGGACCCTTTCGCATGAATTGCCTCCGGCTGCACCTTACATAAGTGCCATTGTTTTTTTTTTCCTTTTATCTGCTTGCGATGCAGTAATTCCCTTTCCTAGTCACTCCCTCACACACTCTCAGTTCTCCTGTCGATACCCTCACGATGGCAGGCGCACTCACCACGATAAGGACGCCTGAAGAGGCCGGTAAGACACCCAAACCCCTCCCCCACATTACCCCAAGCTGTCAAATCGCCGCGAGCAAGCTTTCCCTGCCCCGCCAAATTGTTTGCTCGCAATGCGACCGACAGCCGGACTCAACCCGGCATCTCGACCGACAGCCGTGCACACTGCGAAAAGCCTCACAACCGTTCCCAGGGCGTTGATGAGGTGCGCGCAAGCAGTGTAGAGACAGGTAGCTGACAATTGATTGGATTAGTCGCGAGAATTGCATACCTTTCCAGCGATGTGGTCATCTCAGTCCAGCCGTCGCTCGCCTCTGATTCCGAGTTCTCGAGCCACTTGAAGCAGCTCGCCAAACAAAAGGAACAAAGCTTGGTCGCGAAGACCTCGGACGCTGTTCCAGAAATCCAATCAGTCAGACACAACAACGACCCATTACTCTCCGTCTTCACTCCCATCCGCTCCGGCCAGCTGGTTTCCGTCACCACCACATCTTCCATTCTCCTGCCCTCGGTAGCACATCTCTACAAGCTTGCCAACCTCCCCGTCGTCATCCATGTTGCGCTTGGTCCCAAGAGCTTCCCAGACTACTCGGCCATCACCTCCATCAGAAATTCGGGATGGACCTTCCTCCAGTCCTGGTCCCTCCAGGAGGCTCAAGACATTGCGCTGACTGCTCATGCCTTGGCCATTCGCTCGGGCAAGGGTGTCATCCACTTCTTCGACCCCAGCTCCGGTGCTGTTGCCGAGTCCATTGAGGGCGCGAGCGCCGACGTTGTCCGCGCTGTTCTCAACCTCGACAATGTGCGGAGGTTCCAGTCTGCGCCGATCTCGGGGTCAGGGATTTACGCTGATGATGGGCGGGTCGCCGTGGTTTCTGAGCAGCCGGAACCCCTGGCTCTCTCTGGTGGAGTCACCGCCAACCAAGCAGGAGAGGGTGAAGCAGAAACCCCTCTTCTTACCTCACAGTCGTCAGTCAAGTCCAGTCAACGGAGTGAGACCAGCACGCCACCAAGTGTATCCACTGCAACTACCATCGAGGCCGCAGCTCCCCCTGTGTCGTCCGAGGATATCTACAAGTACGTCACCGGCATCTGGGCTCAGCTCAACCAGCTTGTCGGCAGACAATACAACGCCTTCGAGTGGACGGGGTCACAATCGGCCGAAAACACCATCTTCCTCTTTGGCTCAGATGTTGCCTTGTTCTCTGACGCTATTGCCAAGGCACAGTCTGGTGACTCCTTTGCCAACGCTGGCATCATTGCTCCTAGACTTTACCGCCCGTGGCTGGGCGCCAAGTTGATCGATGCCCTTCCCAAATCTGTCAAGAGGGTGGCAGTCCTTGAGCAGGTGTCGAGAAAGACCACAAAGTGGGGCCCCGTTCTCATCGATGTCTTGACTTCTGTCAAGAGTGCTGTTGGTGGCGTCGAGACTATTGTTGGGTACCAACTTGGCTACATCACCAAGGAAAGTGTCAAGCAAGCTTTGTCCGGTGTTTTCCAGAACTTGACTCTGGAAAAGCCTGTACAGAACTTGGAGGTTGGTGAGCGCGAGATTCCTCAGGAGACCTCCGAGTACGACCTCTCGAAGCCCAAGCTTGAGGTTTCTTATACCAAGATCCTCGATCAGTTGTTTGGAAGCAGAGCCTTTGTCGCCAACTCCCTCGATTCCGACAATGCCGGCGTCTCACGGACCATCTCGGCCACTCCCGAGTATGGTTTCGGCTCTCTCCTCGCCAGAAAGGAGCGCAGACAAAAGTTTGTTGCCGAGGTCAAGGAGGCCGCCAGCAATGGCCGTTTCTTGACTGAAGTTCCCAAGAGAGCCTTGGCCAAGTGGGTAGCTAGCGCTGACGATGCGAAGAAGTCTGAGGAGGCTGCCGAGGAGGTTGTTTCCAAGCTTACACTCGACAACTCGACGCCATCAAAGGCCCTGCTCCAGCACAAGGCATTCTTCCGCAAGCAGTCTCTTTGGCTTGTTGGGTCCGACGCCTGGGCTTATGACCTTGGCAACTCTGGCGTTCATCAGGTTCTGACTTCGGGCGAAAATGTCAACCTGCTCATCATTGACTCGACCCCTTACTCTGAGCGCGCTGCCGCTGATGCGAACCGCAGAAAGAAGGACATTGGTCTCTATGCCATGAACTTTGGAAACGCTTACGTCGCCTCCACCGCCGTCTACAGCTCTTACACCCAGGTTCTTCAGGCTATGGATGAGGCCGACAAGTTCAATGGCCCCTCTATCGTTCTGGCTTATCTTCCCTACTTTGGTGAGCACGAGTCTCCTTTGACCGTTCTCACTGAGACCAAGAAGGCCGTGGACCTTGGTTACTGGCCTTTGTACCGGTGGAACCCCGAGAATGAGAAGAAGGGCGAGCCCAACTTCTCTCTTGACTCTGAGCGTATCAAGAAGGAGCTTAAGGCATTCCTTGACAGAGACAACCAGCTCACTCAGATGATGCGGAAGGAACCCCAGTTTGGTGCTGTTCTTGATCAGGACTTTGGTACTGAGATTCGCGCCCAGCAGAAGCGCAAGGCCAAGGATGCTTATAACCAGCTCTTGGAAGGTCTCTTCGGTGCGCCGTTGACCATTCTGTTTGGTTCTGATGGTGGCAACGCCCAGTCCCTCGCCAAGCGGTTGGGTACCAGGGGCCGTGCCCGTGGCCTGAAGACCACAGTCATGGCCATGGAGGACTACCCAGTCGAGGACTTGCCAACGGAGGAGAACATTGTCTTCATCACCTCGACCGCCGGTCAGGGTGAGTTCCCGGTCAACGGCAAGCCTTTCTGGGATGCCATCAAGGACAGCACCGAGCTCGATCTTGCTTCCGTCAAGTATTCCGTCTTCTCTCTTGGTGATAGCCACTACTGGCCCAGAAAGGAGGACAAGGTGTACTACAACAAGCCCGGAAAGGACCTCGACAGGGTTCTGGCCAACTTTGGCGGTTCCCGTCTGGCTCCTCTTGGTCTTGGTGATGACCAGGACCCAGATGGATACCAGACCGGCTACTCCGAGTGGGAGCCCAAGCTTTGGGAAGCCCTCGGCGTGTCAAAGGTCGATGGCCTCCCAGATGAGCCTCCCCCGATCACCAACGAGGACATCAAGATCGCCTCCAACTTCCTGCGTGGTACCATCGCCGAGGAGCTCTTGGACACATCGACCGGCGCCATCTCGGCTTCCAATCAGCAACTGACCAAGTTCCACGGCACATACATGCAGGATGATCGTGATGTCCGTGACGAGCGCAAGGCCCAGGGTCTTGAGCCAGCCTACTCCTTCATGATTCGCTGCAGACTTCCCGGCGGTGTCTCGACACCAAAGCAGTGGATCCAGATGGACGACATTGCCAACGAGCTCGGAAACGAGACCATGAAGTTGACCACCCGTCAAACCTTCCAGTTCCACGGCGTCGTCAAGGCCAAGCTCAAGCCTGCCATGCAAGCCATCAACCGGGCTCTCATGGACACCCTTGCCGCCTGCGGTGATGTCAACCGTAACGTCATGTGCAGTCCTCTTCCTTCGCAGTCTGCCTACCATCGTGAGGTTTACTACTGGTCCAAGAAGATCAGCGAGCATCTTCTTCCATCGACTACCGCTTATCACGAGATCTGGCTCACCGACTACGACGGAAAGAAGACGCAGGTCGCTGGTGACGCCGTCCAGGACTTTGAGCCCCTTTATGGACCTACTTACCTCCCCCGCAAGTTCAAGATCTCGATCGCCATCCCCCCACACAACGATGTTGACGTGTACGCTCACGATATCGGCCTGATTGCCATCAAGGGCAACGACGGACATCTGCTTGGCTTCAACCTTCTTGTCGGTGGTGGTATGGGTACCACTCACAACAACAAGAAGACGTATCCCCAGACCGGTCGCATGCTTGGTTTCGTCAAGGCTGACCAGACCCATATCGCCTGTGAGAAGGTCATGCTCGTCCAACGCGACCACGGTGACCGCAAGAACCGCAAGCACGCCAGATTGAAGTACACCGTTGACGATCTGACTGTCGATGTCTTTAGGTCCAAGGTTGAGGAACTTTGGGGCCAGCCGTTCCTGCCTGCCAAGCCCTTCCACTTTGACAGCAATATCGACACTTTTGGCTGGCTCAAGGATGAGACTGGCATGAACCACTTCACCATGTTCATTGAGAACGGCCGTATCGAGGACACTGCCGACTTCCAGATGAAGACTGGCCTCAGGGAGATTGCCAAGGTTCATAAGGGCGAGTTCCGCCTCACCCCCAACCAGCATCTTATCCTCAGCAACGTTGCCGACGAGGATCTGGACACCCTCAAGAAACTTCTCGCCCAGTACAAGCTTGACAACCTCCACTTCTCCGCCCTCCGTCTCTCTTCTTCCGCCTGCGTTGCCTTTCCCACCTGCGGTCTCGCCATGGCCGAGTCTGAGCGCTACCTCCCGGTGCTGATCTCCAAGCTGGAGGCCTGCCTCGAGGAGAACGGCCTCAGGCAAGACAGCATCGTCATGCGCATGACCGGTTGCCCCAACGGTTGCGCCCGCCCCTGGTTGGCCGAGGTTGCCTTTGTCGGCAAGGCCTACGGTGCTTACAACATGTATCTCGGTGGTGGGTACCACGGCCAGAGACTCAACAAGCTCTACCGCAGCAGCATCAAGGAGGACGAGATTCTCGAGATCATGAGGGGCTTGCTCAGCCGGTACGCCAAGGAGAGGGAGCAGGGCGAAAGATTTGGTGACTGGACCATCCGTGCCGGCATCATCAAGGCTACCACCGATGGCCGCAACTTCCACGAGGGTGTTGCCGAGGAGGAGGAGGAGGAGGCAGAGGAGTGATTTTTGGATACACAGAATATGGAAACAGAAAATGAGCAACGAGCAGGAGTCATGTAAATAGGGGATATTGGAGGGATGGCTTTTTGTCTACATTGCGAGCGCATTGCATTTTTTATTCTTTTATTTGTTTGGTATCAAAATAGGCGTTAAGAACAATTTGATTTGCTGTCTGAAACGATTCTAAATGTGCTTTGAAGTGCCTTGGGTTGCTTGGTTTCGCTAACACGGTCTGATAAAATAATGTTGCAAGTAAGGAGCGAAAATCGGGACTGTAACACTCTTTCAGATGCCTCCGTAAGCAAAGTAATAGAAATTCTCATGACGCCAACACCCCTTAATTCGGTATCTTGACAGCCCCCTCAACTATCTTCAAAATAAATTATGTTGCAATGTAGTTAGACCTCCTGATTATCTTCAAGGGCCTATTAGCTTTCTGTCTCCAATGCCCCCCTTCCCATCTCAAGTCTCCGTTCTTGATTTCATGACATGGCTGGTGAGACTTCCGAGCAGACCCGTTCATGACATGTCAAGTCACAGCAAAGTTCCACACATTTATTCCCCCTTAAGCTGTAGAAGGGCATCAAAAGTACCATAAGAAAAGGGTATTATGTACCTAGCGAAAAGCTAGAAGCCAAACAAAGACAAAACAATTATTACCTCCCGCCCAGTTCGTCGTCAAAATTTGTCTATCATACATTACTTGATCATTCATTTCCATACACACATTTCTTTCATCTTTCCCTCATGCTTTTTTTCTCTCCTCACATAAACGCCAAAAAACACATGCCCGTCCTTCTTCTGTTGTCTAAACATGACAAAAAGCAAGCGTGCAAAGAGAGAGAGAGGGGGGGAAGGTGGCGAATGATGAAACCATCACCTCCTAACACTATTAGCAACCCCCTCTCCGATATCTCTCGCTCCGTCCCTCATCTTCTCGATCAAACCCCTAGCCCAGTTGGGCACTGCAAACTTTGCTTTGACCCTGCCCTCCACCACCATGTTGATCAAGTTGATGATGGCAAAAGTCGTGCTCCCCAGGGCTCTGAAGGCCGCCAACGCGGCGACAGACCAGAGAATGAAGCGCAGGTAAAAGTTGTCGCCAATGCCACTGCTGCCATAGATTTCACTGACTGCCATGGCGAGCGTGGCGTTGGCCACCAACCAGGAAACAACCATGTAGGTACGGACCGACTTGTAGTAATCCTCCTGCAGCTGCGCGTCCGAGGGTGGCTTCTCGGGCACTTCAATTCTATCTCTGAGGTTGCGGAGGGCCTCGTCGTATCCAGAGTCGATGTCCAACTGCTCAGAGGGCATTTCCAACTCGACAGTCGAACCGGACCCCTTGCCGACGGCACCACCGAGATCCGTCTTCATGACGTTGTCGCCCTTCGTTCCCCAGGTGACGTCGTGGGTGTTGCAGAAGGCGTAGATTTGCAAAGTGCAAATGTACGAGGGCAAGAGAATCAGGTACGGGACGAAGGAGGTGAACATGTGCCAGGGGTCGAGGTACATGAAGGACATGACAAAGTAGAGACCAATAGTTGAGGCTGTCGAGACGATCATGTTGGTGAAGACGTTGTTGCCCATCTCGAGCTCGGGCTTGTCCTTGTCCTCCTTCTTAGGGGAGAGCTGGTGGACGACAATCCAAATCGAGGCGAACAGCGTGTAGATCATGATGACAGCGTAGATGATCATGGACGCGAGGTACATCTTGCGGGAGCCCTGAGGACGGTTGCCGAGAGACAGGATGAACTGGGTCGAGATCAATAGAACACAGATATACCGGAGGATGGTGAAGATGTAGAGGGCAGCTTTGCCGTCGGCGTCGAAAGGTGTGACGTGGGGATCGGCAAGACCACCGGCGATGAAGTAGAAGGTGAGGTAGAAATTGGCGAGGGAGAAGTAGGTGAAGAGGAGTTGCAGGAGCTGATACAAGAACTCAATGTGCAGCAGCACCTTGCGGGCAATGGTGTGGTCGGTGAGCCAGATCTGCTTGAAATGCACCAGGGAATACACAGCGGCGAAGAACGCTCCGTTCAGCCAGCGACGACGCTGGGAGACGAACTCGGGGACGGTGTCTTGGGGGTGTTAGCGATATCCCCTTATCAAAACAAAGCGGCAAAAGAAGGGGGCTTACCAGGCACATCTGTCTCACCCGTGCAACCTTTGACGTACTTCAACACCCACCTCTCGCCGCGTTTGGCAACCAGCTCCCAGCACAAGATTCTGTCCTCGGCCAAGTACATGTTGGCGGTAAACACGTCGGCGTGCTGCCCATGGAGCGTCTCGCCCTTGAAATACTGGCTCAGTGGCCCGTGCCCCGTTTCGTCATTCTGGAGCGCATGGTATCGGTACGCACTCAGGGCGCCAGGCAACACGGTGATGTAGCCAAACACCGACTCCAATGGTTTGTCCAGAATATTGGACATTTTGTATTCGAAATTCTGCGACGCAACCAGCGGATTCAACAGATTGACTCCGTATTTACCTTTCATTGCTTTAATCTCTCCGCAAGCGCCGGCAACGTTCGAGTCGGTATCGAATGCCTTCCACAGGTGATATAGCGAGTTACTCCCAGGCTTGGTTCCGACATCCAGCAAGATACACACGTTTGGGTTTAGCGCCTTGCCAAATGCGTTGAAGAACCATCTATGCGAGTTTAGCTTCTTGGCGTTCTTTTCCTTCAAGCAAAAGATCATTTGGCAGGGCACTATCCCCTTCTCGGCGCCCTTGAACTTGAGATCCGAATCCAGAGAAACCTGCGTGGTGTACTCGTACACGTGGGCGGTGCAGTTGTGAACCACGGTGCGATCTGCAAGCTGGAAGAGCTCTCCCGAGACCTCGATGAGGCGGAACTCGCCGTCGCCGGCGTCCTCGACGTCGAAGGGCCGTACGTCCCTGTTCTTAGACGTGGTGAACGGGATCGTCATGCGCTTTCGAGGGAGGAGGAGGTGAGGCTGGAACTTCTCCACCCCTCTGCCCATATAAAAGAACCAGCCAGGCTCAGGGCGGTCCTTACCATTCTTCCGTTCGAAGATAGGGTTACACTGGATCCCGCAGGAGAGGGCTAACTTGCGGGCGTCCTCAACAAGCTTCTTGTGCTCGTAGGTGTACTGGCCAAAGCCGTAACAGTTGAGACCGTGAGAAAGCCATCCGTCGGATTCAATGAGGCCTGCGAGAACAGCCAGGCGCGTATTCTCGTCCGCGTTCATGTAGCAGTCGGGGATGCCACCGCTCTTGTCTCCCAGCAGGCCGAGTTCTCTGAGGCCGTCGTGAACAGGGTTCCAGTGTGTCTTGTCAAGGTTGCTTACAGTGCTCATAACACGCAAACGATGAGCGACCTTCGTTGCCTTGATTTCTTCTCCCTTGTAGACGTGTTTTGTGCCGGTATCAATCCTGTACTTGGATACTTTGAGAGGCGCTTTTCCAGGAGGGATACTATCACGGTTCAGGCGGTCGACGAGTGCCTGCGTGTAGACCTCGACCTCCGGATCCGTACTGGTAATCTCACTATTGTTCTTAGTTCCATTACCAAGCCAGAAACCAAACCAAAATGGGTCGATTGGGACAGGTGACACTGGACCCTGATACGGCTGGAACCTCAGGGGTGACCGATATAGTCTTAGCTTGCTCTTATGCTGCGTCATCGGAGCCGTGCAGGTTGCCTGATATTCCTCCAGCGTCATCGTGAACACCTCCATGTCCTGGACGGCGCAGGGGTCAACCACACGGTAGTGATCTCCTGATAGCAGCTCAAGAGCGAGGTCGGCTTGCTCTGAGGTTTCGAAGACAGTCGACACCCTCCGAAGGCCCTTGCAGGACAGATTCTGACACTTGCACATCGGATCACGCACTGCGAGCTTGTTCCGGACAGGGGCGAACATTTCCCTGTGGTCGTCCTCAGTGAGTACAGACGCGTACGTCGACACGGTCGACTGTGAGGCCTCGTTTCGAGACTGCTGTTGGCTGTTAACAGGAGACGACTTGATGAAAGGAGACTGGCCGAAAGTCTTGTCCGAGACGCGGGAAGACAGCGTGCTGATAGTGCCAATCTTTCTCTTCCGGCTGGCATCAAGATCGATGATCAGGTCGTCGTTGTCCTCGTCAGGGATATCCTCTGGCTCAGGTATCATGTGCTCAAGATAGTCCTCCATGTGCTGCTGTAGCAGCATCAATACTACCGATTCATCCTCACCGTCGACGTCCACGTCCATAGCCTTGAGCTTAGCCAGCAGCTTGATGAGAACAGGACTCTGATATGTCTCTTCAACCCTCTGAGAGTCATCATCTTCAGAACCGGGGACAACTCTCGTGGACGTGATGGCCTTCAGGTACATGCGGACCTCAGCATCAGTTGGACGGCGACCCAGCTGCTCACGGTACTCGGTATACAGATCATGCATGGCTGCATCCCACTTGATCTCAACCGCATCGGCCCCAAGCTCGGTTCGATCGCAACGAGTCCACCACGTAACACGGTTGCTGTTCGAATGCCTGAAGGGCTTGACACCATAAGCCACCAGGGTCATGATATGGTCCGGCGTACAGGTGAAGGACGACTTGCTGACGCTGTTGTACCCGGTGTAGGTAACCTTCATCATGCGGGAGGTCTGAATAGCCTCAGCAGCTAGGCACTGGACGGGTCGGTCCTCGTGGTCGAAGAGCTGGTCTCCTACAGCGATGTCTCGGATGGGCTTGTCACCATTGGTGGTGCGGACCATCGTGTCTGGAGAGAGACACGTCTTCTGGTTAACGTAATTCTTTGCGATGCCGTGCTGGTAGACGCCCATGGCTGCCAAGGCGTCGAGTGTGCGAGGGTGAATCTTTTCTCGTCCATCAGACACCACGCACACGACGATTTTCTGCCATCCGTTCTCTCCCCACGTTCGTGACTTGTTACGGCTACAAAAGTGGGAGATGTTCTTCATGACAGCGTGCATCGTGCGCGTGAAGCCATACTCGTCTTCGTTGTACATGGTGATGCAAATAAACAATTCCGTCTCGCGGGCGGTCCGGCCAATGTTCTGACGCAGCTTGTAGCCCCTTTCAACAAAGTCGTCTGGGTCGCAGGTCACGGCCGTGTAGCGCATATGAGTAAACTCGATTTCGTCGCGGCGCGGGAGGAATGAATACAAGATGGTGGGAATCTTGCACTCCAACACGAGTTCACCATTGATAAGCTGCACCTCTCTCTTGCTCATTTGGGGGGCGCGGACACCACGGCGCTCCTGTCGCCCCTCCGCCGGTGCTGGAACGTAGCGGTCAGCCTTCTCACGAACGTCACCATCTTCATCGTAATATTCATCCTCGTTCAGGGTCATTTGATCTGCCGAGTAGGATGAGTGGGTATGATGGTGCCGTCTGTTGTCAGTGACGTCTGACTCGGGGCCAAAGGGATCGTCGTGATGGCTGGCAAGTGGGATGTTGACTGTTGCATCATCGTGAAAGCTGGTCGTCGACTGCATGCCCCTCGTTGGACTGTTGTACATTGGGGCACGGGGAAGGGGTCGGCGCGGAGAGCCTCCGTAGACGGTGGAAGGGGTTCCTGGGCGGGGGGCTCCATTGATATCGGCGGGTTCGAACCTGTGGCTGTGTGGTGGTGGGTGGCCGCGTGGAGGGGAATACTCGGGGGATGATGCTCGTGAAGGGCCCCAACTGCTCTCGTTCATGCTACTCTGATCATACGAAACATACGACTCGGTCGGTGGGTGCATTCGGAGGGGCGGGTCGAGAATAGAGGACCGTGAATCAATCGAGGGTTCGTATGGCTGTCGTCTTCTGCCTCTGTTTTCATTTTCTTGTGAGCCTCTCATCCATACTCTTGACGGCACTTGTGGGCTGGGTAGTTGTCTAAGAAATTGTGAATCCAGTAGAGAGCTGTCTGGTGATGTTGCGGCTGTTTCACATCTCGCCTGAAACTGGCGTAACGACTTCTTGCGGGGAGAAGGCCCTTCAGGCAGGACAGGAAGGTCCTCGGTAACGACGACAGGGTGGACCGAAGGGGTGAACTTTTTTCTTCTCTGAAACCTGATTGTCGGAGCGGCGGGCTGCTGACTACCTGTCTGCATTGTGGCCGGTTTGAAGACATCGGGCGCAGTCCCGATGATGAGAGCGCTGTCTTGTTCTTTGAGGGCATCGACGTCCACACAAAAGTCGTCGTTGGATCTGGGGGGCAAGGAAAGAGGGGGGGGGATAGAAACGGGTGGTAACACATACGGCCTCTCATGCCTATCAGATTCCTGATAATCATTAGGGTCCTCCATATCCGTCAACAGCCTGACATTAGAACCGTGGCCATGCGCGGCGCCCATGCCAGTGGCGCTCGATTCGTGGTGGACATCATCGTAAGCTGGCAGCATGTACTCGGGCGGTACTGGTACGCGTCCGCCTGGCGGGGAGTTGGGCCTGCCGAGCCTGTTATCCATTGCGCTTCCTCTCTCAAGAAATCTCAAGGTCGGGCGTGATGGCGCGCAGCCGAGGAATGTGTCTCACGGACACGCGGCGCACTGGAGACAAAGCCAGAGTTGTGTTGAAAAGTCAGTGGTGATTGCTGGGAATGTTTGTTAGCTACCAGACGTGTCAAGGAATCGGCGCAAACTTACAACGAGGCGGTCGCAAAGAAGCCGTTGAATGGCGTGCAGCGTGGAGCAAATGCAAGTTGAAAATGGGGTACACTTGAACAAAGCGCAGAGGAGAGCTTTGAACGGGGCTGCGGGCTCAATACATGGGATTCTGCAAATCCAGCGTGTGCGCTTCGTTGGGTCGTAATGTTGTCTCCCTTACTTCCCCGCTGTTGCTGGGGCAACTCCACTTTGCTGGGGTTCGGTGTCGTGCTGTAGCGGCTGCACGGGCCAATGACAGGGCCGTTTAGGTGGACCTGTGCCTTGAAAAGGTGGGGCTTGGCGCGTGGAGGCCCGCCGATGGTGTGGTTGATCAGTTTGCTGCAGAAGAGTCGCCGTTCACCGACCGCATGGATTGGCCTGTGCGATGATTCGGAAACAATACCCGTGGAGATGTCGAATGCTGGAATGGAAACCAGCAAAGTGAGATAAGTGAGGGATGTATGTCAACCGACGTGATTTGAGGCGGAGTGAGAACGAGAAGGCTATGTTGCTCTACCGATGTCGTAGTGCTGAATAACAGGAGGTTGGGAAGACCAAATAAGGGACCTAGCTCAAGGTGCTTGCGTGGTCTGGTGAAACTGGCAGGGGTCGTCCGCAGGTGTCTCCATGCCTGTGGCATCATCATTCAGGGCACTGTTGTTCCTTCCTGGTGCATAGAACCCGGAGCAGTCGCGACCTATTTACGGTTACTCTTTCCTCAGCCAATCCAGATGGCACACCGCCTTGATCCATGAGTTATTGCACTCGATATCAAGCACCAAGACAAGGCAGGTAAATGTCCTGTATCTGTCCCCCACCAAGTTGTGTGACAAATACCCTTCCTGCCAGCCCCCTCTCCACTTCCCTTATCGCTTCTCTTTGCTCCGATCCTATTGTCGATGGTAGAGTTGATGTCTGTCGTATATCTTCCCTAACGAGACTGCATAACCGTTGCACAGACAATATCTCGTTCATCCCCACCTCCGTCTTCATTCGGTTCCGATCTCTGTCCAGGATTCTGCAGAGCGCTTTTGTCATGGTGTCGTCGAGCTTCCACGGGGAACTCGACTGTTCGAGCTCTGGCTGTGCTGCTCCTTGGTCACCTTGAGGCTCAACCGAATCTGAGGGTTCCAGATCGCTCAGATCAAATCCGGGCAACAAAAGTGACCTTGGCCGTGCACGAGGCTTCTCGGCCATTTCTGGTTTTTGCTTTTCTTTTGACAATTTGAACGAGATATTCAATGGCTCTGCTCCAAATCCTGATCTTCCCGAAGCCAACGAAGAAGGGACACACACGCCGAGCACCTGTTTCGTTCCCTTTCTAGAGAGCACACCAGGGCCCATTAAAAGCCTGATTTCTTGAGGGGGTTCGGCTTCCTCCCCAGTATGAGATTGTTGTGGTCGATTACTCTTGGAGGACGACAGTGGGAAAGGGGCCGTGCAGTCGAATATGAGAAGAACATCCCCTGGATGTTGCATAATTGGGTCGCGCACATCATCCCAGTAAAAATGGCTTCCTTCGTCACTACCCAGGGTTAGGATTATTGATCCACGAGTCCATATGTGGAAAGATCGAGTTTGGAAGAGTGGGAAATGTGGAAAGGAGTAATACCTGCTAAACCTCAGCCTCCCATCCTCTTCTGTGGCTCCAAACCCGTGATAATATACAATCAACAGCTCTCCACCCCTTGACGTAACTTCACTCCGGGATCTATTCCTCTTTTCGTGTTGAACTGTCTGGTTCTGGCTCTGGGCAAGAAACTTATCAACCACCGTCTCGACCGCTGATGTGCTATAGTCGTTGGGAATCAGCCGACATTGCACCTTCCAGCCTCTCTTTTTGAAACATGTCCTGACGGCTTCAGTATTCGTTGGTAGGCTGGGGCTGAAAAGCTGGCCGTCAGGTCCAGGGCGAGCCAGCGGCGGTGCCCAGGATAGACAGAGGGCTGATACAGATGAGGGTGGGACTGATTGGATGAACGGCAGTGGTGAGTGAAACGTGGTTGCTGGCGTCACCGTCGTGGAGCCTGGGACTGCTGTTCGGCTTGACAGTGTAGATGGGGACAAGGGAAGCTGGCGGGCGGTGTAATGTGGGCATAGCAACTGCTCCTGATGATCTTTCTGATTTTGTGGAGGTGGCCATAGTGATGGAGATGGAGTAGGCGGATCTGTCGGCCATGGAAGAACAGGCAGAGCTTGAATCTTACTTGACCTCAGAGGCACCGTCTCGGTGTAAGCATCCCCATCCGGAAACCAAGGTGTCCGGGGACTTTGAGTGGTGGTAGTGTTGGTCTTTCCAGTAGGCGATTGTCTTGAGAATACCTGTCAGCATTGCCGAGATGAGAATAGATGACGGGAAGGAAGCCAAAGAAGAACGGACACGCACAGAGCCAACTCGTCTAGAGCATCGACTACCGAGTTGATCTTGTCGTCCCATCCATGCTCAGACTCATGGGTGTCATAATCTCTGTCCCCATCACCGCGTTGGAGGCTTGGAGACCCGGACGTCGGCGCCCCTACACTGCTGTCTGCCGAGAAGCTATCCCTCAAAGCAGTAATCTGACGTTCCCAGAGATGAGAGAGATCTTCCATTTCTTTTTGAATTCTTTCCTGACAACCTTTCCAATTTAATGACTTGTCACTTCGCCCTGGATCGGTATTGCGCAATTTGCTGACGAGAAATGTTTCTGAATCTCACGACCGCTATGCCTAATAGTGAGATTAGACAAGAGAAAGCTCTGAAAGGCCACTCTGAAGAGCTGAGAAGTACCAATTGTGGCCCCCATCATCCGTCATCATGTTCGGTCCTTGGCATTCGACTCCCAGAGACGGCTAAAACAGTCAGCTTGAGGGTAGCACTGCAGCACCAGATTTCCGGACGCAAACGAATCCTGGTTTGGAACCGAGGAAGCCATGACACCACGTGAGTGGTCCATCCTGGTGGGTTGGTATCATCGGGCCTAGAGTTGGTTTCGAATGTTACCGTTTTGGCATATTATCTCATATATTGTGCTGTTGTACTACTGCCGTGATTCCTCTGAGACACGCACATTGTCTGTTGGCCTGAAAAGGAGAGCGAGGGAGGATGGACCAGATGATACAGGGCAACCGCTCGTCCCAGGAGTCGGAATAGGTTTACCGGCCCAAGGTCAGTTATGGCAAATGCAACGCCCAAAGAATGGCGTATAAGGAACCTTTCCCTGTAACATAAGGTACATGGCCTAGTTTCTTCTATTAAGGCCCCAGATGGTGTGCATCCAAGTATCTTCATCCGTCCTCAACGGCTTCCCCAGTTGTCCAAAGCGAGCCGGGAGCCCCATGTTTGGCTCTGGAAGGCACAACCACTCCTTGACGCAATCTGGGACCTCCTCCTTGACATGGCTGATACAGATCAGTGCTTGGTCCTCGCCCAGTCCCTTCACTTTGATCTTCTCCGGTGCAGGATGTTCCACGACAGTTCTGTCAGCGGCGTATGCTTTTTCCTCGCCGCAAGCTAGGAAGAGCATGCACTTGTCCCGCACATACTCATCCATACCGCTAAAGGCTTCGTCCAAAACCACAATGTCCGGATGGTTAATGATGGCGCGAAGAAACAGCAACACTCGTTGCGCACTGAAGGACAGGCCGCCAAACAAATAATCCTGGGCCCAGGCGACATTATCAGGGGGCCCCTCCTTGTCCTTTGAGTACCTAGGATTAAGTTCCTTCTCAAACCACCTGAGTGTTGCCTTCACTTTCTGTTTGGCGTCCTCGTCCAACTTGGGAACGCCCTTGAAAGTATCAGCCCAAGCGCTCTCCAGCACTTGTTGAACGTTCAAGCCACGAGGCATGTGCTTGTGAATCTCAGGGCTAGAATGCCCAATGCGAGATTGGATATCCCAGAAAGTCAGAGGCCGCTCACCAGATCCCGGCTCCGGCATTCGGTTGCGTCCAAATAGTTTGATGGGAAGCGAATATGTCTGGGGATGGTCAGAACAAAGCAATGCTACAATCGTCGTCTTGCCTGATCCATTGGGCCCAAAGACGCCCCATCTTTGACCTCTCCGGACAGTCCAGTGCAGACCACCATCCCAGTTTCCGAGAGCAACTTTGTTTCCGTAGCGCACTTTGCAGCCGTTCATCTCAACCAGCGGCTCTCCCAGCGCGCCCTCATCGGCGTCCGTAATGATTTCCACCTGACTTCCCCCGCCCGCCTCCTTTACAAATGCATCCTCGGCGCCCTCAATTCCCAGTTGACCGGCGATAGCCACCTCTCCTGCTCCCTCCAAATATACGACCCTTTGTATCCAGCCTGGCAGCGGATCCTGTGGCCGGCAACTAATGACCACCCTCGGACTGGCTCTCTCGGCTAGCGTCTTCAACATCACACTCAGGGCCCTAGATGCTCCAGGATCCAGCCCCACAAACGGCTCGTCCAGCAAGAGTACCTCTGGTTCCGCCATCAAAGCCTTGGCAATCGCCGCTCGCCTTGACTGCCCATTTGACAAGAAGGCCACAGGGGTATCCAGCAGCTCGACCAAACTCAGGTCTTTGACAACTTTGTCGAAAAGATGCTGACTGATGACATGCTCCCCTGGAATATGGCCTAGGTTGAACTGCGTCTGGCCAAGTAGATATTCCTTGAGAGAAAAGTCTGTGTCTTCTCTCAGACTCTCATATCTCGCTGACAGGTAAGCCGAAGTGGTGACCTCTGATATCCCCTTGCCGTTGAATCCAACGTATTTGATAGCTGTTTGAGGGGTGAGGTTGTGTTGTGTGAGCCAAGGCCATGTCCTCGCCGAGATTGGGGAGCAATGGAGCTCTCCACGGAGCATCTGAAGAAAGGTGGTTTTGCCGGAGCGTGAAGGGCCGACGACTACCCAGCTGGACTCATTTTGCTGAGGTGACTGGGAAAGATGCGAGGGGACCTGGAACGAGATTTCCTTGAATAGTGGGGGGTTATCATTCTTGGGTGGCTGCAAATGAGCATGTTGATTTGGTGGAGGCAGAGAGGAGGGATGTCGGCGGAAAAAGGTAGCTCCTGATTTGATGTTGATGACGGGTGGGCTGGTGAGCCGTTTGACGAAAGGTGGGGGAGGGACACGCATCTCAAAGTCTCCCTTATATTTTACAAACAAACGGAATGAAAACAGATGAAGCTTGGAAATGAAGTGACCACCTTCAACACCGTCACTTGGAAAGATGTCATTCAAGGCCCCTGTTCGTCAATGGGCGTGGGCACGGACAAGGGTCCCGGCAATCTGGGGAGTGGGTTAGCGGGGGGTGGATTACAGATTACATAAACCTTGGCTCGAAGCCTGGACCCGCTTTTCCATCCGACGTTGCGAGCGACGGCAGGCAAGCAGCGACGCGAGGCTGCTGGAGCCTTGACAATTGTAGCAGCCAGCTCTGAGCTTCCTCCAAGGACGCAATAAAACCACAGCCAGTTTAACCACGAAACCAGGCTGCGATCACTCTTGAATTCTGGTGACAGAATCAACCGAACACCGATACTCATAAATATTCAACACAAAACAACAAACCCCAAAGAAGCTATCAAGATGGTAAGTTGCAGCCAACCCCTCCACCGCCATCCGCCCGCTAATGCTGCTCCCTATGTTCAGTCTCTCCGCATCGTCCCAGAGTCCAACCCCTCCTCCTCCTTCACCCATCAGCCCTCCCGCGCCCATGTTGCTCCATCAGCACCTGGTCTTCACGACACACTTCGCGCTGGTGTCGGCGCCAACCCCCTCACAACTCCCGCGACCCAAGCCATCTCCGCCCACCCTCTCGAGGCCCGCTTAAAACAGTGGGAGACCACCCGCGAGCAGCTCAAGATGGAGACACTCCGTCGCACATATGGCATCGCCGAGCCAGTCCGCAGAGGCATGGAGCTCAAGATCACTCGTGAAGGAACATGGAAGCCCCTGTGCCTGGGCGGCAACAGCACACCTAGCATTCACGAAGAGATCTTGACTGGACGGGACGGCATTATTGAATGGGAGGATGTATTTACTGGGGAGGAGAATGGGGCGAACATCAGTGTGCACGAGGAGATCGAGCGCAAGGTGAAGATGTAAAACGGAGATTTTGTCAGGAAGTGGGAGGCTTGGACGGCAAGTAGGAGAGGAGTAGATGGGGGGGAGGGAGGTATTACGAATTAAATGGCATGAATAAACTACCATCAAACTCTTCAACTACAAACCCTTTTTACACCGCCCTGATGCCGTACTCTTCATACAGATGGTGCAGTGTTCTAAGGTGGGACCGATATGCCGTATTGTGGACCAATGGCGTCCGAAAGATTGCACCAACATTGGTACGATAGAATCTCAGAAACAAATACCATTCCTAAAGAACCGCCAACTATGTATAAACCCGAAATTTACACGCTCATTCAACGCCACTCCACCCAGCCAGATTCCCACAATGTACGAAAAAGATGGAAAAGGACTGTACCTGTAAGACCAACCAAAAGCCAGCCAAGCTCCATGCCAATACAAATGCAAGTCAGTCGGATTGTTGACGTCGTAACGCCAAAGACAAGAAAACAAGATAGGGGCGGCCTTTCCCTCATAGAATTACACAGCAGCCGCCCCCGCCCTCCCTTGTCCTGCCCTCACGGGAGCTGGCCTTCCCACCTTTGGCGCCCTCGTCTTCCTCCATCATCTCTGCTGGCCGTACCGACATGTGCACAACGTTGGGGGCATCTTTGCTCAGTTGGTATTCTGTAGGCTTGTTAGCATTGTCTGCCAACAGGGCGATCCCGATCCTGAGGACAAGGGACGAACATACTCTTCAACGGCTCCTTATCGTCCAATAACTTTCCGAAATGAATCAACCTGATACTGGTTGGACTCGCCGGCCTGCCCTCCCACTCGTCCCTCCACTCCCTCAAGATCAGCTCCTTGAGCTTGTACACTGATATACTGAACGGGTCCTTGACCCCCCCACCCTCGAGATATTCTGGAATATCAACACCCCGCTTCGAGAGGTACTTCTCGTCGATCTTGTACGGGTGTCGCGCACCGGTAGGGAGCAGCAGCGTGATGGTGCAGACCGGGGAAGACGGCGAAACAGAATCGGACATGGCCGCGGGAGGCAGAGCGGCTGTAGGCTCTATTGAAAGGGAGTCATCGTCTCTTGCTGGCGCAGCGGTCAGAGCTGTCTTGCCGAGAGGTGGTTGTGATAATGACGGGGCTTCATCCTCCGTGTTCTTTCCTTTCGGTTCGGCAGGTGAGCTTGTCACCACCTCGGATGGAGATACTACTGGTTCAGCGCTCTCTGGTGTCTTTGACGGCACGGTCTCTCCCGTCTGTTCCGGCCCTTGTTGTTGTGGAGAGGCTGTTGGCTCCTCATTCGACGGTCGCGGCTGTGCGGTGCTCGTGTCTGGCTTGATGTCGGCCATGATGTACTGGTGGCTGCAAAATACCAAAACCAAAGGATATCAACGAGATAGATGGCGGTGGCTTTCACTGGTAGAGCGACGGTGGCTGTCTTGATGCGACAGACCCCAGACCCCAAGCTGAGAGATAGACCGCCTTCCGGTGTTGTTCAATGACTTCCGGAAACGGCGGGCGGGCGACGGTGACGGTGAGACGGAATTGATTGCAGTCGTCTGTTTGGTGGCATCAATTTGCGACGGGAAGTTGCAGTATGGTCAGGCGCGCTCCTGATAAGATTTTCGGGCAAACAGGAATAACAAGAGGCGGTGGTGGCCTTGGTCGTTCCCTTTCACTATTTCGTGTCGCGAAGCTCAGATGGCGGATCGCCAGTGCCCTGGTTGTGCGGTGGGTGGGAAGGGTCGGTGCGTATGTACAAAAAGGAGATGGCGGGATGCGCGTGCAAAGAAGGGATGGAAAAGCAGAAAACGAAAGCTTCCACACGGTGAATTGACCGACGGGCGAAGAGAGGCAATGGGCAATGTCGGGGTCAGGATGGGAGGTCGCGGTAGAGGGTAGAGGTGGCCAGCCGCGAGCCCATGGACAAAAAATGGGGACTTGCAAAGTTCCTACCACCTATCGTATACCTACTTGCGCAAGCTGACACCCACCAGGTTTACTTTCGGGTTTCCTTTTTCATGCCTAAATATTCTATTTAGTGACTGTATGCTACTTGACGGTTCAGCCACCTACTTCAAGAGTCATCGTGCATGAGGTTGCCGATTATCATTATTCTATCGTGTGGAAGCTGATATATGGGCTTGATTAATTTGTCCAGCGCTCGCCCGCCCGGCCCGGTGGGTTTGGAGGGACCTCCATCGCCCGCTGTGGCCCTCATTGCTGTAGTCCCATTCGCTCATTGAGCGCCAGCTTGGCCCAGCCGCCGTTTTCTTGCTTTTGTGGAAATATGATAGCCAGGCGGTACTCTCTGTCTCTTCAAAGATTCGTTTCTCTTCTCACTGGCAGGAGGAGAATCCTCAGAGTACCTTAATCCAATGAAGCCCAGCTTTGTAGCCGATACCATGAAGTTTTGCAAACCACCATCGACAACGGGGATAACCGTGCATTACGGCTGAAGAGGCGCCACCAGAAGCCGAACTTCCCCAGCCCGCACGGACCAGGCGATTGGCTCCCACTTGGTGACGTTTCAGTGGAGTTCTTGGAGCTTTGATGATGCTATGGTACGAAAGCTTCGGCTTCTTTCAGCACGGCTGCATTGAGATTCCAGCCAGCGCTTTTTCACACACGATACGATACCATACCTGACCGCCTTGTAGACGTAGAACGAGCGGGTGAGAGGATGGAGTATTCGATTCAAGAGCCCTCACTTCGCCTGCTTGGAAGATCTTGGGGTCAAATGTACCTATACCGCAGGTTCCGGGACCAACCCACAAGAGGGACAGCTCAAATTCCAGGAAATCGTAATGGTGGAGCCCTGGTTCCTCATCCCCTCCATCACGGGTGATACAGTCCCAGAATGCAGCTACCTACAGCAAAGTATTTTCTGAAATCACCAAACCTCTTGATCTTTCTCGCACCAAGCGCAATGCCCAAGTAAGCAGCACATATATCATGCGATTGCCTGTTTCACACGATACTTCTGACCGTTACACATCCTCTCTTCTGTGCTCATTAAAAGTACCTAGGTATTTCGTTTGGGTCGTTTTTGGCGAGTGACATACCTGATGAACCGCCCCTCCACACCGTCCTGTGTCAACAAAGTGGTCAACCACTCATCTGCGAGCTCCATGATCTCAGCCACACCACCCTACCCAACTTCAGCAGGTCGACGTGATGCTGGGGGATCTCACTCAGAGCATCGGCTTTTCTCCGTCGTCCAAATAGCCACCGAATGTGTCTCCTATGGTTGTCAGCATGTCGTGATGCAACTTGCAACCCCAATGACGCCACTTCATGTTCCGCCGTAAATTGTGCTACTATTTCCATGACACAAGTGAACAGCTGCAATTATCGAACTTGAGAAGAGATAGGATTTTTGTGAAACACGAAGAACCCTGATAATATTGGCTTTGTTGCCCTTGATCAGTGCGAGATTTCTCCATTGTCTCTACTTGATTCATCTGCGGCCCCCTTGAAGTGTGGCTTGGCGCGTCCATGCCAAAACCCCCTGAACCCCTGACTTCCCCTCGGTAACAGCATATCATGGGTAAACAAACCTCGACAGAGAGCACCGCAAAGCTTGCTCATTAGCAACAGGACAACACCGACTTATTTCCCTTCCTTTTGGAACAATGACACAAGAAGTAATAGGAAAACCTCCTACATTCGCTGTATCAATCTTAGTGCCCACCAAACCTTTTAAACATCATCGTAGAAACAAGACCTGTGAGGCTCGCGACAGACTCGCCCAAAACAAGCCCACTGGCGAGCACGAGCAAATCATTGTTCTTCCTTCCCTTTTCACGCCCGAAATTTGCACATGCCCAGTAGAACACAGCCCCCATTATGCGGGTGATCGTGAAGGATGGCGTGTTGTAAATCCCTGGTAGGACACTTGAGTTAGTCACCACATTCTGCCCCTGAAGCCGATCCGAAAGCTACAAACTAACCGATTGCAAAGGAAACACCCGTGGGAATGAACGTCTGCCACCACCGATTTGCATATCTCATCTTGACGATGGTGCTCATGCCAGAGAACACTGCTGCCACTATTGCGAATGGGGCGACACCTTCTGGAAGACCATGGCCTATCGCCACTCTTGCCGTGTTTATGAATAGAAATGCAGCAGGGATTCTGAATAGGGGCCCTGGAATCGAATGTTGCGACGCATAGAGTCTGTAGGCACCACACGAGACGAACGCGCCAAAAATTGACCCAATTATGTGTCCATAAAGCTGAACTTTTGGGCTTGATCCAACAAGCTGTCCAATCCTGAAGTTATGGGAGATGTCTCCTGACTGGCTTGCACCAGCCTGTGAGACTGCTGCAGAGAAGAGGTTGATGAGGATTGCGTTAGGATTCGAAGAGGATAGAAATGTCCCAAATACAAGGTGTGATACTAGTAGGTATAAGCACTTCGCCAAAACGTGCTCATTGAAGAACATACCTAAAGCGCATTCGGGGTTGTGGTCAGTTTCTGCAATAGACCTGATCCCGACTACCGCTGTAGGAAGGGCCAAAGTGAGAGCCAAACCAGTGTAGTACCATGGCACGACAGAGCCAAAAGTAGCATGCACACTTACTGCACAGATTATAGCCGACACCAAGAAGTAGAAAATCAACCGTCTTCTTCCGATCATCGATGATGGGTAATCATGGTCGGTGTTGATCTCATCTTCATTTTCTCCATCCATAATTGCTGTGTCGTCGCTAAAAAGGACAACTTCCCGCCAAATAAACCACCCGAGTTTGACGAATGCGTCAGCAAGTAGCGAGGCCAGAGCGACCCAGATTATCCAGCCCCTTGCTCCGTTTTCCCAGTCATCAATACTGCCCGGGGCCCAACCTTGTTTCTTTGCATACGGTGACAAAGTTCCCCAGCCAGCAACGGCACCCATCATCGTATGTAGCGGAACGGTAGGACCTGTCATCATGCCCTGGCCAAAAAATCCCGGAGAGAGATCAACAGACCACAACCAGTTCTTGGACGCAGTGCGCCCAAAGACTGGGATCTTGCGCAAGACTGGAACAAAGTAAACAATCATACCAAGGCCCCAGGAGAGGAGAGTTCCTCGGAAGAGGCTTTGCTTGCCACGATCCCACCGAAACCCATCGATAGTGGGTTGGGGAGTGAGAAGTGCTTGCTCCTCTCTAACAAAACTGCTGTGATCTGTGTCTTCTTCGTTATCGGGCTGTCTATTTGCCTCATCTCTGGCGCTTTGGTGGCCCATGCTCGGCTGCGGATTCTGGTGATAAAGTGAGTTGATGAGATTGGCTGCACGTTTTGCCCCAGGCCACGGCAATTTTTCTTGCACGACAAAATGGTTGCGAAATACGGCAGCAAATAGGAGACCAAAGAAGCAAAGCCCAATAGACCACACAATGAGACTTTTGGCGCTTAGTAGAAGTGGTCCCTTCTCTTCTGAGCTGAGCAGAAACTCTAGCGCCGGAATGACGTTGATGAAGCCAGCTGCGACGGGCATGCACCCTACGGATGTGGAGACACTGAGAAGCAGGGAATTTTCTGAGGGGTTAAGAGAAATTCGAAGATAACGCTGTAGGAATTGAAAAGTGACGAAGCCGAGGAGCGCCGAAACGATCGACATCTGGCTGGCGGCACCGATTCGCAGGCCATAATAAGTGTTGGAAAGATTGATGAAAAAACCAATTATGAGTCCAGCTAGGACGGCGCGCCATGTGAAATGTGGAGTTGTATGGTTTTGGTTCTCTTCGTCGTCAGGTCGGGCAATATCCATGTTTTGAAAGAGTATGCTCAAATGAGGAGATCTGTGGGCTCAGAGGAGTCAAGGTCATAAAGCCGGAGACCATAATCGATCCTTGACACCTCACGGGTGCCCCTGCCTGCAAAGAGAAGCTTTCTTTATCATGATGTAGAAAAGGGAAGGAGCAGGTGAATGCCAGTCGAGAGGTTGTTGATGTGAATCATCCATAAAACAAGCATATGCAGGGAATGCCGCATGGGCAAAGCGAGAATAGCTGCTGCAAATTCTCTGCCATTACCACTTGCATTACCGCGTTGATTTTGAAGACTTTAGTGATCGATCTCGTAAACTGAAAACAATTGGCCTAGCCTGCAGATAGGTATCATCTCTGAAGGGTACTCAACGCTGGTGGCAGGTAGGTACACGATCTGCATCGAGATCCAAGTGCTCCTACAGCTGGCATCGAGAAATTGGATAATCATGAACAACGTAACTGTTCAACCTTTGGACGGCTTCAGGCTCTTACAAGTCACAGTCTGTCGTTGCACCCAGTTGGGCAAGAGATGACAGGTTGGCCGCATACGAGACCCCGTGCAACGCGGGCAGCAAATTCCCGGATAATGGATGGACGTGTTGCCATTACTGTACTCTCTTTGCTGTTACCGAACCACGCTTCTTTGGCCTTTTGACCCTAGCTTGTCATTTGGCGGCCTGAGGGCGTCACTCTGTGTTTGCTATAGTGCCCGTGGGACCTGCAGAATTCCCTGCTCGAGACCTTGCAGCATGACCCCCAAGTTCGTGCCTGCCTTGAGATAAGGTAGATGCGTGGTAGAGAATCGATTTTGGGAAGGACCTAACCGGCGCAGGAGTCAAGAGTCCCCCAGGAACCTGATTCCTAGCTAGATTTCCCCGCCATGTGGACCGATAATGGGATCAGTCATGAGACGAAATTTGAATTCCGTTCTGACCATTCTCGCGTTTGCAGTGCCTTAATCTCCCCCAAAACTTGCACCACCTCACGGGTCCGTTATTTGTATTGATACTTCCCCGCCTCACAAAACCATTTCTTGTCTTGCAATTTTCATTCAGTGCAATCACAGAACAAAAGCGGAGTTGTACGGCTTCCCCTTCTCTCTCCAAACATTACCAATATCTACTTGACGTTGCCCCCGCCCCTCTCTCGACCTCCCCCATCACTTCCCCCAACCCCCACTCGACTCTGTCTTCCGGTAGTGATAGAAAGCCTCATCCTCCTTGAGTATTTTGCGACATTATTAGTGGTAAGTTGTTCTCCTTCTACCTTGGTACTGCGGCTACAACATACCTACCTCCATTTCCACACGTCATATACAACTGGGCTTAGTTGTTGTCATCACGGCCATTAGCCAGCCACCCCCCCTGAACCTGTCTTCCTCTATTTGAGAGTGTGACTTTCCCGAGCTTACTCTTTCCAGAAACCGTCATACAGTCTTTAACCCAGTCAGTTCTCAAGACAGAACATTGACAGGTCCAGGTCTCGTGTATCAGACATCATGATCTCTGCGAATCTTTTCCTTGCAGTCACTGCTCTTTTGAGTAGTCTCACCGCAGCGGTTGATCAAGCGGTTGCTTGTGCCCAGGCAAATAACAAAATTCACCCTCGCGATATCAATGAGGCAGACCTCACGACGGTCATTTATCAGACCCAAACAGCCACATTGACGTTGACCGTCGAGGAAACCCCCCCCTGCGACGAGTCCCCCGCTACCACGAATAGCCATTCAGATGCTGGCGAAGTCACTCTCAGCCCCAGCTACTCGACATTCGATACCTCGGAGACGCTGACAGTGACATCCACCATCAGCAGTGGAACTGCCACTCTTACCACGACTGTCAGCAATGCATCTACCTACAACGTTCCCGGTCCTTCCACTTCAGCCACCTGGTCAACCTCAACCACATCAGCCAGTGAGCCTGACGTTGCAACCCCGTCAATCGACACCGCGGTCACGCCTTTCGTCCCAGCACCCTCGAGCACCACTGTTACCGCTGATGGGGTGAGCGACGCGTCAAGCCCAACCGAGAGTTCTACTACCGACTATTCCACCGGCACTCCATCCAGTACCGACAGTGTTGCACCCACAGTCAGTGCGGCTGCCATGCCAATCATGCTGAGCAATGACTTGATGGTTGCGCTTGTGGCTGCTGCCATGGTCATCGCTGCCTGATTGAATCTTTTTGGCTCCTCGGTCTGTCTTCCGACGGAGATATCAACAGAATAATAGTGTTAAGGATGGGTTGTTGGCTGTCGAGATCTGATCTTCATCGTTTACATGGACTTCTGGATGAGATCTGGTTTTCATCGTAAGCGTCGACTTTTAGATCGAGGAATCTGTCTCCTTTGTTTGAGAATTTGACGGTGTTTAATTTCTGGTTGTCAAGTGGATGATAATAGGAAAAGCGGTAACGGTGTTGGTCATAGGTATTCGAGGATTCCGGTAATACATGGTGGCCAGGCTCTGGGGCTGGGGCACTTTGCTAGGTTTAATATCACTCTCCTTCATTCATTGGCCCGCATTGCGTCTCCTGATACAGCATCGATGGGACCATGTAACTTCATCCAAGTCTAACCACTTGAGTTAAGAGTAAGATGCCCTTCTCCTAGTGAGCCGGAATGCTCACCTTAACTCACAAACTCACTACCAGCAAAATAAGTCCTGTTCTTCACAGGGTTCAATATTCCCCAAGAAATTGGCTAAGTATATATCGAATGGAATTTTGCCCTTCGACGCAGGAAAAAATAGTCATGCCCCAAGTCACCCAGTCATCTAGATCTACAAGCCACCGATGTGATCCATCCCAGACTTTGAAAACCCGGCACCATATCTCTGTCTACCTGTAAATGGTGGTGTACAACAGTGTAGGTGTGTAGTTTGTCTACCCCAGATTTCCACTCGAAACCAGAAAAACCTCGTCCCCAAACCATCCCGCCCTTTCATTTATTTTGCAAATCCCAGACATTCATTCATATGAAGGAAGCCTGCTTCTCTCTTTTCCCAACCAGCCAGTCCCGAAAAAAAGAAAGAAGGAAAAGATTTTGGAAATAAAACGACACGGGAAAAGGGCTAGACATGAACAACCCATCCATAAGAAGTCGAAACGTTTCCTTTTTCACCAGAGACCGGGAAACCCCAACCCATCCGAGTAAAAGCACAGCCATGTAGATGAATACACACAGATAATGGAATACAAGTCACCAAACTCGTATAAGTCCAAACATCAACTCGAATAGAAAAGCACAACAAAATATTTGCTTGTCATAGCAGGTAAAGAGTAAAAGAAAAGGAAAACAGTTTTGAATAAAAAAAAAAAAGTGCCGCTGTATCATAGGTCATGATACATGACGATTTTGTGGGCGAGGCCAGGGATGGTTGAAGTGTCCGGCATATCTTCCAAGGATCACCGGAACCGCTTCCTCCATGCCGTCCTTCGACGTAAGTGTCTTCGTTCCATCCACCATCCTCCACTCCCAAACTTCTAGGCTTGTTGGCGCGGAAGATGAAACTTGGTCCGTCATCGTGCTGCTATCGTTGTAGATGCGGCAGAAAACCAGAAATAGGAAATCCCGGGAGATCCATTACAACTGCAAAATTTCCATGTCCGAAATGCTCCGGTGGCGTTTGTGGAGGTTGTCATCCGCGACGGTATCGGGGGCCTTTCTCTTCTGTGATACATGGTTGAGCGGAGATCCTGGGGAATAATCAAGAGGTCCATCAAGGCCTACCATGCTGTTTCTCTTTTGCCTGCGCACCGGTGTGATGGGGGTTGTTACCGTCTCCATGCTGCCGGACTTGATGCCTCGGAGAGTTCCAATGTGGTAAGGTCCAGAGAAAGCGAGTGACTCCTGGGTCGCGACCTCACTGTTGATGAGTTGCTGATTTACCTGATTACGACGGAAAGCGCCCACGGCGTTGGAGTTCATCTCGAAGTGGGTGAGCAAAGGGTGGACGTCCTTGACATAATAGTCTGTGTTTGTGGTGGTCATGCTGGCCGAGGTCTTGGGCCGTGTCGGGCTTGAATTTGGATCATTGCTCCAGTCTCCGGCGTTGTCTTCGTCTTCGTTTTCCTGGTCCGATTCGTTGTCCTCCCTAAACTCGATGAAATCCTCAATCCTGAGAGCATCCTCACCCTCATCTTCCAGGGCTGGGTAGTACTCGGATTCATCTGTCTCTTCCCCAGTGAATGCATCAGAACAGGGGAAGAAGGCCTCACTGGGCCCAAAGGGCTGTGTAGCGAAATAGTCACCCAAAGTATTAGCGTCCATGACACCCAGCATGATCAAGGCCGAGTTGGCCATCATGGGAGAGCAAGCTGACAAATCATCCTGAGCAAAATTCAGGTCATACGACTCTGGAGCCAACTCGAGACGATCCGCCTTTTGACGCGTGAAAATCATCATCTTGCCAGTTTTTGGATTGATCACGCCGACCGGCTTATCGCTGTCACCGTCCAAGTCGAAGCGCGCAAGACGAGGCTTTCCTCGTACGTGGCAGTTAGGTCTTGGTGTCTCAGAATCCGAAGTTTCCACAGACACTGGTCGCCGAACCTGCTTCTTACGCACAACCGGCTCTGGGATGTCCTCTTCTGTTGTGTCGCCATCAGCTGGTAATGGGAAAAAGTCAGCGCCAACTTCCATTTCCAATCGCAAGCCAACAACTCACTCTCATAACCGTCAAGCTCCGGTGACTCGGTGGAAAATGCCGTCAGCGGAGTGGGTAGAATATTCAGTGGAGGGATGACCCTTGGCGTTGGCATTGGGGTACCGTGGAGACCTCCATTGTCGAATTCGACATCCGATGTCTCGACGAATACGTCTTGGGTGGAGCCATTGAAGTCCCAGTACGAGCCATCGGTGTCGGAGCCATCATCATTCTCAATCTCGCGGCGGAACCGGGGATCAAGAGCGTTCTGGTCGACAAAGATATCGGGAAAGAATTGCTTGCCATCATCAGATTCGGACAGGTCGGATTCTGTGTTGTCACTGTCGCTGTCGATACCGGCAAACCGAACATGGCGCTTAACCGGCGTGACATCCGGCAGTTCAGACTCGGGCCACATGGCATCCTCAAACTCTTTTGGTGGTGACAAGCCCTGCCAACTAACACTGTCGTCATCGTCGTCCTCGTCATCATTGGCATCTTCGTCGTCAATGGCTTCCTCTTCTTCGAGCTCGTCCTCCTCGTCTTCGTCTTCTTCATCAGCGTCATTCTCTTCGTCGAGCGGCCGAGGGGTTTTCAACAGGCGATTCCTAGCCATATTGGTGATCAGATGCTCCTCCTCGGCCGCAACCACATCGTCCTCGTCGAGTTCATTGTCAGATTCGCTGACGTCTTCGACGCCGGAGTAACCTTCGTCGTCGGAGAGGTTGAGAGACGACTCGCTCGAGGTGACGGAGGGCCTGCGCGGCTTCTTCTTGTTGACGAGCTTGATGCGAGGCGCAGAGGGATATTTTTGGTGAATGTTTCGAGACATGATTCTTGGCTATGCAGGGGTGGATACAGTAGGTGGGTTGATCTTGGGGTGATGCACAGTGGATTGGCTCAAACGGCGGTGAACCTTGCTGCAAATGACGATACACGACAATGCCGAGTCCAACAAGCCCAAGGCGTGTCTAACAGGTAAGCTTTCAATGAAGCTGTTTAGCGCCCAGTCCGTTTATAGAACAATCGGCAGTTGACTTGATCTCAGATATAAGTGGATCAAGATGGGTGGAAGGAGGATGTGGGGAAGTGAATTGGCCGACTGGGGAACAGAGCCGCCAGATACTTGTGAGTAGACTGTGGGAAATCGCTGCGTGGCCTGAGAGTGGTGGCCGTGGTGAGTAGAACTTGTTAATATCAGAGGCGGACTGTCCGTCTCACTGCAGTTGATGTGCAATTGAACCCTGTCCCACACTGGAGACGGGCTCGAGACAGATGAGTCTGGTGAAAACTTCGTCGAGTGGGGGAGTTGGCAGAGTTGAATATCTCGCTGAGGCTGCTGGACTGCGGACGTGCGAGTGCAGCACACGTCCGCAGTGGGCGCTTAGAGCTCAGCGACGGCCGACGGCATCTTGAAATCGACGAAGTTTTGGTGAATCTGTTCTGGGTCTCTGAAAGATAGTGCGACTTCGTCGTCTGGCGGTTTGGGGTGATGTGGTTGAGGGAAAGGAAAAGGTCAGTGAGGGGAGCAGCGGGATTCAATTGCCTTTTGACGAACTTTTTTTCGATGGGTGGGACTGGGATTGCAGCACCTGGGATTGGCTCGGCTCGCTGCTGGAGCCAGAAAACGTGGGGCTAGCGCAATAGAGTTCCACACTTGGAGCAGAGCAGACCCCTGGTTCAAAAGTGTCCACGATCAGCCAAGAGGCGCTCACTGCCTGCCCTCTGCAATCCCGCGTTCTGGCAGCTGGCAGCTGGAGCTGTCTGTGACTCCATCAACCTACAGAGTAAGGTAGCACGCCTCCAAAACTTCAACGGCTAACCCCTCCAATGTACTGCAACCTTCCTTCCATGCCTTTCCTATGCTGCGTGCTCCTACCGCAGTAGTCTCTACAGACTTTTTTTTGCTCCCTTTCTCCCCATCGAGGGGCCTCGCTGCTCCGGGAACTGTCACCATAACCGTTCTGTCACCGCTCTTTTCCATCTGCAGGACATCACCCTCCTGGCTCCTCCACAAATCATGATGAGCAGACACAGAGCCAGTGATGGGATGGAGGGCAGCACCACTTGCATGCGACCGAGACAATTAAATCCATACCTACCGTGCGAAATACTCTTTTCATCGTGCCGTCTGTTACATAAGTGTGCCTACATCGTGACCTTAAACATGAATATCGAGCCCCTCCTGGTGCTCGCTACCAGATTTGGGGGCGGGAGCAGGAATCTGAGGCTCCGAGTCCACAGAATCAATTCCTACGCACACTTCCCCGCATCTCAGACCCTTTCTGTTTCTGTTGACTTGGCTGCTTGACCTGGCAGGCCACAATGCACGTCAAGCGCGGTTGCATATCACACAGTCACTACGGTATGATGTCGGTTACGTTGATGGCCGTGACTGGAACTTGCTCGATGATATTCCCCATTAAAGCCCCACAAGTCTATTTGTCTGCTGCACCTGTATATCGTTTACACGCCGGCCTGGATCAAACATAGATGCCTGACTGGCCCTGAAGAGGCCAAAACAGGCAAGACGTGTATCTAGTTGTCGTCGTTGCGTTGCCTTGACGTGTTATCCCACGCTGAGGGTCTCCAGTTCTCCCTCTGATGTCGTTGTGGTTCCAGCTGCCAGCTGGCAGCATCTTCCAGCTCTAGCCTCTACCTAGGCGGGGTAATGACTCGTCTTGCCGTCATTTCTTTCGGATCTCCCTCCTCTCCCTCTGCCATTTGAGAATGTGGAGGAGATTCAACAAAAACAGGCTCGCTTATTGCGGAAAATGGATTGACCATTGCAGGACCTCGACCGATTGCACGCCCAAACAACGCCGACATCTCACCATTGTTCGCCTTCCACCAGAGACCCAAGAAAAGCTAAACCTACTAGCCACATGCGCAGCGCTAGTGGCAAACAGCTTTCTCGTCGATATGCTCGTGGAATCATGTTTGCTCAGACCGAGACAATATTGCGGCTTCCAACCTGTCACCGCGGTAGGTCTGCAAGAGTCACATAAGGGTTCCATGGTTACGGTGCAAGCAAGGCAAGGCCAGACATTGGATGAAAATTATGACTCGCTGTTCAGGAGGCAATCTGGACCTTTCCAATTGGTAACGACAGGTGATTTTGCACCTGCACGTTTTCAACAACGAAAGATGACCCAGTCTACACCGAGATCGGTCATGCGAATTCAACGCCGGGTGAACCTGGTCAAAAGGAGACAAAATTCTAAGAAAAAACGCTGAGGCCGGGGTTTTCGATTTTTCCAAATGGGAGGTATATAGAAAGAGCGTTACGTATGCCGAACTATTTGCTGGCCAGTGGCCACACACGATCACATGCGCTGGGCTTGAAATGGTTCCTGGCGGCACCTTAACTCGAGACTAAAGGTGTGAGGGATAAACACAACTAAAAGCATAAAAAACAGTGTCATGGACTTGGATGCAACTGGAACCGGCTTGAAAATTTGCACAAGAGTCCAGGAAACGGGAGCTTCCAATCTTCCCCTCTGCAATTTAAACGCGGGGCAGATGTCATCAAGGAAAAGAGTGGGGAGCTTGGTTAAAAGATAGAGGGGCTAGTGGGCACCCTCCCCACAGAATAATTGGCGCCACAAGTAAGTTAACTCTATTATACTGTGAACCATGCCTTAAAACCAAATTAATAGGTCTTTAAACTATCTTTTAAAACCTTTTATCTATCTTTAAAGGCGTGATAACTGTGTTTGAAAGCCAAACGATTATCTTTCGAGGTATGGTTTATAAGTTTGACCCCCACGTTTGAGTACCAACTCTTATTTTTTGTGGTGACTGTGGTGGGTCTGTGGACTATGGCAGATCTTATCTTATCGCTCCACCTGGCATCGCGCTCCCTGTCTCCCTGTCAGTTTGGTTGTTCGTTCCTGATTCGCCGTTGCCAGGGGAACTGCTGCTTCCAGGTAGCGTAAACATTGTTCTGGCCGCGCCTGGCGACACAACTGGGCAGGGCATTGGTCCAAACTTCCATGCGTTTTCTCTGCTTCGATTCTTCCACTTGCCAACTCACAACTGCAGCCATCCTGGCCCATATTCTGAACCAGCTCCACTCTATCTCCCTTGGCACTGCCCTGGACCCTGGGCTTCACCTCGCGCATCACCGAGGACAGGTCGCGGCAACATCCCCGATCTGCTGTAGGCGAACAAAGCAAGGTGACAGATATGGCCACGTCAAGACCACCGCAGAATCTCTTCCAGGTTTATCTGCGACTTCGCCCACACAACAATAGCGCGTCGACCAGTGGGGAAAGATTTCTTTCTGTCGAGGAGCCCGACGAGAACAGCGACGCGCCGAGACATATCACCCTAAACCCCCCCAATGATCGACGGCGTGCCATCGAGAAGTTCGCATTCACCCAGGTGTTTGAGGAGGATGCCTCCCAACTGGATGTCTTCCATTGCACTGGCGTCGCAAATCTCGTCGAAGGCGTGCTTGCTCCCTATGGCGGCGAGGGGACTGATGCTCTGCTTGCGACGCTGGGCGTCACTGGGTCAGGCAAGGTCAGTGGGATGGCCGCCACTTATGGCAGTAGAAAGCAGGAGACAGCTAACATTGATATTGATACGGAGTAGTCGCATACCATTCTTGGCTCAAAGTCCCAGCGCGGGATGATCCAGCTCGCCCTCGATGTCATCTTCCGATCCCTTAGCGACAATCTGCTCGACTGCAGCTCTTACCCTCCCCTCGAACAGTCGATCACCAACTCTGATCCTTCCGAAGCTCTCATCTTTTCTGCCCACAACTTCCTCGACAGTGTGTACGCGGATGCGCCCGCCACCTTCAAGAGTAGCAGCTCCAGAGCACCTACGCCTATGCTAGTAGGACACCCTTTTCAGTTACCCCCTCAGTCTCTAGTCATGAATGAAAGGGTTCGACCCTTTGGATTTGCCGCGAAGACAGTCCTGCCAGGGACAGCGCCCAAGCGGGCCCCAAGTGTTCGGATTGTCAGCCGTGAGGATTCAGTAGCACCACCAAGCCCCCCTGCCACACCTCGGAAGCGGCTGGAGCCAGTGTCCAAAAGGCCGCGCAAGGCGCAGGGAACCAAAGCTGCTGCCTCCAAGAGTTTCATGGCTTCTACTGCATCGTCGATACGTTCCAAAGCAGTTACTAAACAACCTTCACAGAGCGAATCCGTTGGACCGAGTTCGAACCAACACCGACGCATGAACCGCTCCGTCGCGTTCCCGCAGCAGCCTGATATAAGCGCCCTATCTGTTTCATGCGATCCGTCGTCCGAATATGCCGTGGTGGTTTCCATGTACGAAGTCTACAACGATCGCATCTTTGATCTCTTGACCCCTCCCACCAAGTCGGCCGCAACGAAAGAATATCGCCGACGACCGCTCCTGTTCAAGCCGACAGAGACATCCCCTGATCGCAAGATTGTTGCAGGACTTCGAAAGGTTATATGTGGGGATTTGCAGCAGGCCTTACTGGTGCTTGAAGCTGGTTTACATGAGCGGAGAGTGACAGGAACAAGCAGCAACAGCGTTAGCTCGCGAAGCCATGGCTTCTTTTGCGTAGAAGTGAAAAAGCGCACCCGAGCCAGCCGCAAGCACGGCGATCTTCCCTGGGGCGGCAGCACTCTCACCATTGTTGATCTTGCTGGAAGCGAAAGGGCGAGAGATGCCAAAACCGCGGGCGCGACACTGGCAGAAGCCGGCAAGATCAACGAAAGCTTGATGTATCTAGGCCAATGCTTGCAGATGCAGAGCGATGCCACGACCAAGGACAAGCCAAATCTTGTCCCATTCCGTCAGTGCAAGATGACTGAGTTGCTGTTCTCCAATTGTTTCCCGTCGGCCTCATCCTTTTCGTCAGCCCGCCATCGAAATCCTCAGAAGGCTGTCATGATCGTCACCGCCGACCCTCACGGCGACTACAATGCAACGTCTCAGATCCTTCGATATTCCGCCCTGGCGAGGGAAGTTACCGTCCCGCGCGTTCCCAGCATAACACAAACCACGTTGTCGGCCCCGGCGCCTCCTGCCAGCCCACCCCCCCTGGGACAACTAGGCTCTCCACCTGTTCACCATCGCAGCTTTTTTGCTCCTCCCGGATCATCTTCTTCCAACCAACCGCAGCACGGTGGCCTGTTGTCATCCCCCAACATTCAGCGAGCATTCTCGCCTCTGTCTGGCTCTAGCCTCAGCGGAGACGCCCACCGCAGCACTATGGAGGCCGCGGCGCTCGAGATTGCCCGTCTCTCTGAAGAGTTGGAGTATCTTCGTCAAGCGCTCGAGTCAGAACGCTCAGCGCGCGAAGAAGCCGAGGCGCATTTGCTCAGCATGGAGGATCGTATGATTGAGCTCGAGCAAGCTATTCGTGAGGACTGCACCAACGAGTTTGAGCAGCGCCTCGAGATTGAGATGGCAAGGTGGAAGACGACGATGCAAATCGAGATGGAACGAGGCGAGGAGCACTGGGGACGGAAGATTGAAGTTTTCGAGAGGAGCCTCGCTGTCGCGCCTTTATCGTTGCCGTCAACCCAGCCGCAGAGCGATTACGAGGAGGTCGACGGGGAAGACAACGACAAGGAAAATATTCTCATGGAGGACATGGAACAGGAGAACGAGAGACTCAAGAGGGAGAACGAGATTCTCAGAAGAGAGGTAGCTGGGATGAGCCCAAGCAAGAGGAGGCCGTTGGGTGAGAGATCAGGACTCGGTGTTGCCGGTGAGGAGAGCAGAGGTAGCAGTCCAAGACCCACAAGAAAAGACAGGGAAAAAGACAGGGAGGTGACATTGAGGCAGAAATTGGAGAATCTTAGGATGGATGATTCATCTTCTGAATCTCAGCGGCCGCCGTCTGCACAGCAACAAAGCAGGCACAGCAGTCCCAAGAAGATGAGGAGGTTACAGACCAAGAGATGGAACGAAATCGATGATGACGATATGTTTTAGGTTCACCGATTAGCCGGTATGATTGGTATGAGGGAGGCGCATTGGGTTGGTTCTTCCCCAGGACATGAAGGAGCATAGCTGGGTACATACATGTCGGAGTTACAGATACAGACAGATAACACCTGAACCAGCCAGTCACGGCGGTCAGGCATTGTTGGGAGGCCTTTCCTTGGGGCATATGTAAACGATTGTAATGGCTTCTCTTTATCCTCGGTAAACATGCTGTTGTCTACTCGACATATAATCGGCCGCCTCGCCGATAGTTCAAGCCCTCTTGAGCTCAACTTTCTCCTGTTCTTGCTTTTGCTCTGCAGCACCACTTCGCTTGTTTGCCGTGATTGGCTTACGGCATGTGAACACATACATTGGGGTGAAAATCCCCATCTTGCCGCCGATAGCCACCGAACGACAGCAGTACCACATGGTGTCCATCAGGGTGAGTGTTTCGGGTGGCGCAAAGCCGAACAGAATCAACACTCGGTAGATACTTTTGGCGATGAATAGGAAAAGGGGAGACATCTTGACCACCCTGAAGAAGTCATCCCACCCAGGAACGCGCCATGCCCAAGAAACATCTCCTGCCGGACCATAGTACCAAGGAGCCCCATTGCTACGGTCAGCCATGTTCTCTTCTGCCAGTAACTCGAATCCTGTTGACATTTTGTCAGTTTTGCTCTTTGCAGTTGTTTTGTTGAGGCAAGAAGTTGGACTTACCAGCAGAGACCACACACCTCCTCATATCCGGCACCCACGGCATCTTCACAATCCCGTTTCCAAATTCGACCCAGTTCCGAATCTTCGCGTGCTCAGTGTTGTTCTCGTCAAACTTCTTGGTCATGGCGAAGTCGTGAAACGTAAACGGGGCTCCTGGCTTCAAGATGCGCTTGATCTCACGGTACACTTCTGCAGGGTCGGGGGCGTAACAAAGGCTTTCTACCGAGTATGCGGCGTCGAAGGATTCGTCTTCGAAGGGGAGTTTCTATCTTTCGTCAGACAGTGCTTCTGTGATAGGAGCAAACAAGAAGGGGATTACAAACCACAAAATTGCCCTGGACGAGGGTAACCTTGCCTTCCAGTCCGGCCTGCTTGGTCAACTGCGTGCCTCGCTCAACATGCCAGGCGCTGTTTGTGATCCCAATGATCTCGCAGCCGATTGCTTTGGTGATGGTGCGGACAGGGCCGCCAATGCCGCAGCCAAGATCCAACACCTTCATCCCTGGTTTGAGGCGGGCAATACGGGCAAACTCGTGCTCATAAGCTGTCATGCTGTCGGTTATGGACTTCCCAGGGAAGATGGGGGTGTAATGGAATCGCTGGCCCCATCCTTGCTCGTAGAGAGGCGAGACAAGATCATAATAGTCCGAAGCGACTACGTTGTATTTCTTTGCGCGGGCGGCCCGTTCTTCCACCGTGGCGTAGCCGACGGCATCGTGGTCGATGACATTTAGCTGGGAAGGGTCACGGTTGAAATGGGAAAGGTAGCGGTGGAGAAGCGCAGGGGTGTAGTTGGGAGGTAGGTGGGAAGACATTTTCACAAGCAGTGTTTTCTTGAGTAAATGTTGGCAGTGTCCAGGAGATGGAGAATTATGAACAGGACACACGTGTCGGTTTTGTGAATCTATAAGTAACACAGGCGAAAGTATTTACAGCCCTTTTACATCGACAAAGGTTGTTGAGCTTGGGAGTCGGGAAGGGTGCAGTTAGTATTGTCATGGATCAGCGTTCTTTGTTGAGACTTACGATTGTTGACATATAAGACAACGAAGGCTCGGGCAACTTATGCGGCTCGACTCAACGAAGCCGTGGAGCTATAGTTGCGGTATCATTTCTCATTGGCCTTTGGGCTGTCGCTCACAAGAATGCAAACTTGAAAGAAGAAAGTGGTCATCATCAGATCATGCGATTTCAGGGGTAGCTAGCATCTAACCCCGGGGCCTGACCTTTCCAATTGGCCCCCAGAATAGAAGAAGCTGTATGCCAGCTTAGGTATCATCCAGACTCTTACTATACCCACAACGGAACTCGATCGCATTACAGTCATTAACTCGTGCAACCAAGATGGATTCGCCTAACCTGACACCCCGAGCAGCAAACCACCCAAGGAGGATCCAACATTTCCCGTTATACGTCTTCCTCATAGGGCTGCGACCTTTGCTATCACTGCACATGGAGCCGATCATCCCATGGGCCGATAGGTGCCCGGTTTAGAGCTCGAAAACATTTCTCCCATGGACCAGGTACAGTTGTATGAAACGACAACCAAAGTACACACTATCCCCTACTTATACGAGGAAAATGCCCTCAAAGTACTCCTGCAACTGCTCAAAGTCTTCCAACTCACCAACCCAACCCACATATTGATCCGGTCTGACAGCCACAACGCACCCTTTCTCCTTATCAACTCCGTAATTCTTGTATGCATCGCCAAACCCTTCATGGTAACTCTCTTCATCGACAAAAACCTTGTTGTAGTCCCATCCGGTGTGTGGGTCGAAGGGATGCAGGATATCGGGGAAATCTCGCAGGAGCTCTGTCTCGGTCCTTTTGGCTGAGTGGATTGTCAACACCTCGATCACACTATCAATCTTAGCCCCCTCCGGAGTAGCCCTTCTCATAAAGCCGTTGGACGAGCTCAGCTTATCACAGAACACCTTAACTCGCTGCTTCTGTGCTGGATCCAGTATGTCCCCGGCGAACAACACAATGCGGAACCGTCCATCAGCCTTCAGCCTCTCTTGGAAATGCCATGGCCGAGCACACGCCTGGTTAAGGACTTTAAAACTGTTGAACCTCATCCCCACAGGCAGCCCTTTGGCCAGGCTCTGCTTCACCTCGAACTCTTCCACGGTAATTCTGCGCACCCCTTCCAAATTCCGGCTTCTAACGCTCCTATCGCCCAGTTCGCCAGGGTCGCCGCTCTTGACGACCAAAGAACTTGGACCATAGTCAACACTCAATCCGCTGGCAAACAGGTTCCCTTTCAGGAACGCGTCCTTAAATTCAGCCATGCTCACGCCTTCTGCGTCCATAACATCCTTCGCCGGGCGCCCGCTGAACAAACGACTGAACTTGTGGTCGAACTCGATAAGGTCCTGAGCAACTCGGCGTCTCTCGGACTGATATGTGTCCAAAATCCTGGGATGACAAATCCCCTTGGCTATGAGCCCAACCTTCCACGCCAAGTTGAATGAGTCCTGCATAGAAACGTTCATGCCTTGTCCTGCTTTGGGGGAATGAGTGTGCACTGCATCGCCCGCAAGGAATACCTTATTGGAAGGGTGCGAAAAGGAGGGTGAGATACGTTGTCCGATCTGCAGTTGCCATGTTAACCAGGAGTGAATAGGGGTAAAAATGGGCTCAGGGGGAAATACCTGGTACGCGGTCCACCAGTCGCAATATTCATAGTCGATCTTATATGGCCTTAAAATCTTTTGCGCAGCGCCAAAGATGAGCTCCGGTGTGATCTTGGACCTGTCTGCCCTGCCGGATGCGTCCGGCGTGACCTCCTTGAGCTGAATGTACAATCTCACCAGCCGGTTCTCGCGAGGGATGACCATGAGACTCCCATCGTTGGCTGAGTGGATAGCACAGCGCATGCGAATGTCGGCTATCCATGTGTCAGCCATGTTCCCAAGTTGCGCCCCGAGGAAACTTACGAAAGTCAGTGAGAGGGATGATATCCATAACTCCCCAAATGAAGTCGGTTGCTTCGCCTTGTAGCTCGAACTCGGGACCAAGTGCCCGTCTGGTCCAGCTCCTAGCACCGTCACACCCAATGACGAATTTTGCATTGATCACTTCTTCCTCCCCACCCTTTGCATCTGTGATCTTGTCCTCGTAGTCATCCCCCACAAGGTTACTCCGAAAGAGCCCATCTGTCACATCACTCTTGCTGCCTGTCGTAGCTTGCGGCGGAGTAGCTTCCTCTTCTGTTAGCTTTCTCACCGTCACTTTAACTCTCTCCTCCCCAATCTGCAAACTGGTTGGTAGGATCGCCCTCTCGACTTTGATGGCACCCCCAGAGTATTTCTGGATGTTGTCCAAAAAGAACCTCTCAATCCTGCCCTGTTGCAACACAATCTGTTGGAATCTGGACAGCCCCACAATCGTATCGGGGATTCTGTCGCTCCGTTGAATGATACCTGTCGCGTCAGGATTCCACATGCAGATTTCGATCATGTGGTTTGCTTCCTTCCATGCCCTGTCAGCAAAGCCAAGAGAGTCAAAGATTTCAAGAGAGCGGCATTGAAGACCGTCGGCCTGGCCCGAAAATATCTTTGTGGAACGCTTGTCTATGATCCGAACTGAAAGCGGAGAGGCAGAGGGGATAGCGGTGAGGTGAGCGAAAGATGCGGCAGCCATGAGCCCGGCAGGCCCGGCGCCAATGATGAGGCTAGAGTGTGCATTAGAATGGCAGGCATATACTTTGCTCTGGGCTCCAGTCACTTACACGTCGACATTCGTCTCCGGAATATCGGACTGAGAGAACATGGTGCCGTCACAAAAAGTACAGTGAAATATCAGGTAACAGGCTATGGTCAAACGAAGAGTTCATCAACGACAGGAACGGGGACCGCTCCGGTTTAAACCCCTTCATTTCTTCACCGTACCTTCAAGGTAGGTACTTGGGTGCAGCTCCAACCCACCCTCAAGGACATGATCAACATGACGAGGTATACAATCATAGGCCCTCATTGGTCATGTTTTTATGCTATTGGACTTGTCCCTGCACGTTGGTTGTGCTTTGGGTCGCTTTGGGTGCTGAAGAATTGCAACGACATGAAACTAACCCGGAAATGGACTAGATGCTTACTGACTTTGATGTGGACTGATGATGGACTTCAACAAGGCTGGAAATGGTTTTGGGAGTGAAGTGGAGGTTTACCTTCAAATCAATGTACTGAGCATGCTCCTCCAAAATAGCCCGGAAGGCTGTTTTTCGGACACCGAACAACCACCGACCAAGAAGGGTGGCTGAGGGATCTCGCCGTGGGGACAGGGGTACGCTAGGATCGCGGGGGTCTTAGAAAGACTCCACCGCCAACCATCTTGATTATCACCAATGACTTCAGCGGACACGGGAGGCTTGCCCTGCCATGATTGTTCACATAAACGACAAAGAGTCGAGAACTGGCAGACAACAAATGACACGAAGAAGAAATTTACGACAAGGTAGGTACTTAAATTTCCCGAGCTGTCCATTACCTGGTATTACGAATAGTCCTCAAATTTATGTTCCACACGTCTAAATGGCGGAGAATGGCTGCGGCACGCTGCGCCTCACTGGCCGTCATTACTAAAAAACCAGCATTCCCAAGCCTGACAGAGCCGCAATCCTTCCACCTCGAATATTCTTCTATTACACCACTCCGACGACAAGATATCACGGTCTCGAGCTTCCTGAGAAGTATTCCCTTCCAGGTTCTTACCCAAGCCAATAGCGAAAATGGCAGACATAATTGGCACCATCGTCACTCTTGTGGAAACGGTTCAGTCAGCCGTCACTCTCTACCAGCGCATCGACGGCCTACCCACACAAATGACGCAACTCGGTAAACGAATCGAGCGCCTGAGCCCATTTCTGAGTCGGCTGGAAACTTTCATAAAAAAAAGACCAGCAGCTGCCTCCTCAAGCCTGTATCCTGGCCAGAAACAAGATCTCAGACAATTGCTGGATGCTATTAACGGCCACATCAAGAAGGCAACCGACCTGCTTGAGCGATACGAGAAAGGCATTCTCTCGCGGTCTCATGATCTTGAATTTCGAGCGCGATGGGTTTCACAAATATGGTTTTCCCTAGTAGAAAACAGCCCAGAGAAAGTCCAGGCAATCCTGGATGATATCGAATACGACAGGGGCGTTCTTTCAGACTACCTCGCCCTAATGGCTGTGGACAAACAACCCGATATCCCGAGTCCCAACCTAATCACAAGTCCAGCCCCTAAAAAAATTATCATCAACAGCCCTGCGAACAAGCACATCGCTAATTCCCCAAAGAAGAACAACTTATCACCATCGTCAGCACCAGCCAAACGACCATCACCATCACCATCGCCGATACCACGACAAGATTTAAAGGTCCTCTTTGTCGACCCTTATCATGCTGAGCGAACAGCGATCGCCGAGTCTCTCCTTGCCCTCTTTCAGGAGCTGACTCTACTGTACAGGTCGAACACACCCTGGCGCATATCAACCGTCTCGTCCGCTGGATTCTTTGTCAAAAATTCTTCTGATTTGGTGCCAGTCATCTCATCTCTCAACTACAGCTACCCATCATGGAAGAAGGATTTCAAGCCCGGCGGCCCGGGCGATGTTCCAAAACCCGAAGCCTTGAAGGCCATCTTTGACAACAACTGGGCAAACTACCCCTTTAAAAACGCGATCAAGTCGCAAATATCAACTCGCCCCAGTGTAGGCTTGACAAAAGACGTATTTAAGAAGTACGACTACATCATTGTCTTCACCAAGCGGGATCACGACAACATGATCAAGCTCAAGGAAGCGGTAGCTGCAATGGCAAAAGAGAGGCAAAGGGCACGGGTGTTACATCTGGGAGTGTACTTGGGCGGGGAGATTGTTTATCCAACATTGGCAAAAGGAACGGGGGAAGTTATTGAGCAGACAAACCGGCATGAATGGAACAAAAAGGTGGCTCAGATCAAGACGGCGTTGAAGGAGTTCATGAGGCAGGAGATGCGGTGGCAAATGCCAGAGCTACCTGGTCCAGAAAAGAACGATGGGAAGCAAATCAAGGATACCGGGGAGAAGAATGCAAATGGAGTCAAGGACAAGAAGACAGAAAGCGGTAAGAACAAAGTGAATGCAGCTGGTAAAGCGAAGGGAAAGGGGTCTTAGCGACATGACGCTTTAGGACCGGCTTTTGGTGTGCTTTACCTACCTCATCGATGAGAGCTGGGCATTTTGGATTCAGATCAATGGTGATTGCATGTTGTCTATATTTCAGACCAATTTTGTTGATATTTTAGAAGTCCGGGTAAATGTTTGTTTTGGGATCAGACATGGCTGCTGGAGATACAAGCTTTGACTAGGCGCCGCCACTGACAGGGGCTTTGTTCAGGCACGTACGTTACATATAGTGTTTTTGTCGACGGCTAGAACCTAGATTCAATTAAACCCAACTTCATAGATGACGCGGCCATCGACATACACCTTCCACAACATAGTCCTTCCCCGCAGAATGTATCCCGACCAACACACATTCGCTTCTTACTTCTTATAACATGCGACCCTGTTCGCTTCTCGGCAAGTGATCCGGTTCCTCAAGCCCAAAAATGCTTGCAGAGCAAGTTTATTGCGTTGGCCAGATGCCGGCCGTTCTACACGGCTAAACAGCAAGAGCCTGGACTGGCCTCTGGTTTGGCGAGCCTAAGAAGGCTCTTCAGCCGGATGATATTGATCGGAAAATCAGGACGCCAGTTTCATGGTCTACTCAGCGGGAATCGTGAATCCGTTTGTCGGAAATACAAAATTTGCACTTCCCTGGAGTCACACCCAATGGCTTGTCAGGGGCAGAAGACTTGTGGTTGCACTTTTGATATTGATCATGGCCGGCAGTAACCTTGGCTGGGTATGCAATCTCGTGAGATCATCCGATCCAGGGCTTGTATCGAGGTGAACCACGTAGCTGTTGCCTGTATTTAGTCTCAGCCGGCCACGATTATTGTCTTGTCTTTCACGAGCATCATATGATTTTGATATCATTCAACTTTCAGCACACTCAACATGAGAATTGTATATCTTTCGGCGTTGCTTGCGTTCGGCCTACAGGCTGAGGCCCAACTCGCTGCCAGACAGCGCGGCGGCGGTGGTGGAGCAGCGTGTGTGTGGGAAGGTCATTGTCTTGGTATACCTTTGCCTATTCTTTCAACTTTCACTGTATAGAGACTGACAAGTTGCCAGGTGACGAATGCGACTCTGAGCTTGACTGTGACGGGGATCTGTACTGTCGCTCAGGAAGATGTGCGAATCCCCCTACCCAGAGCTCCTCTCGTGGCGGTGGACAAGGCTCAATCATCCGCACAACAACCATATACGTTTATCCAACCCCTACCGTGAGACCTACCTCACCTGCTCAACCAGCTTGCGCTTGGACCGGACATTGCATTGGTATCTACTTACCCTGGACCCCTGGGTTTTCTCTCTTGGCAGCTAATACTAACCGTCTCTCAGGTGATAGGTGCGAGGACGAGAATGACTGCGACGGAGACCTGATCTGCCGTGCAGGTCGTTGCAATCCTCTTTCCGGTGGCATAAGCACGTCCACGCGCAGAGCCACGGTCACATACCCGCCGGTTATCACGCGTATCACCAGTACTCGCCGTGTCACGGTCACACTGCCCCCGGTTATTACCCGCACGAGCACAAGTACACGTCGGGTTACAGTTCCTCCCATCGTGACGCCTGTAACTCGCAGCAGAAGCACAGCAGTACCGCCTCGTCCAACGCCAACAAGCAGACCAGGGCCAAATTGTGGAGACAACCCACTCTCTTGTATCGGTACGTTGTTTTCTGCCTTTTTTAACAGATAGGTTGCTGATGCTCATAATAGGCTTGAGCTGCCAGGAGGATTCAGACTGTGGATTCGATTTGATCATCTGCAAGAATGGCTTTTGTGATTTGTAACCAGCGTTTCAGCTGACGACCAGAGATGGCGAACAAACTTGCGCCTGTGTGGTGGTACCGAAATGAACCAAGTGTTCTAAAAGGGCATCTGTGTCTCTTCCATGCGTACCCAATGACTAGGTGAGGATCTCTGTGTTATGTCCATTTAAGGTAGCTTTGGAGAATGTAAAACGGTCGAAGCTTTTGCCTGCTAGTAGGAGAGATGTCATTTTCTCTTTGTATCCCGCATGTCGTACGACCACAAAACCCACCAACCTAGGTAGGTAACTTGGGACAATGAGGTGTTCAAAGTTGTACAGTATAACATGTGAAATTTGCGAGATTGGCATTACGATTTGCCTTTAGGAGGTTATTCATAGTTAGTGCTGTGATTTGATGATGATAGGGAGGCTTGACTAAGGAGGGTGAAGTGGGTTGCGAGTGCGGTTTAGAGTGCGGTTTAGATGTCACGATGTCTGTTTAAGGCAGGCAGAAGTCTTCACAGTGTCGAACGTTGCTAAAAGCGGTATGTCAATGGGATGTGCCACTGCGAGACAGAAGCTTGGACCATCTGAGAACCAAAAGCCTATCCGTAACATTCTCTCCGGTTTGAGCTTTTTGAGGACAGCAAATGTGGGGTGCTGGGCACACCGGCTTAGTATCAAGGTAGATCATTTTGGTTGCGTTGGCTGCAGAAAGACCCGCTCCATCCCGTCCGGACGAACACATAATGGGTATCGGAAGACGTGGTATCGGATCGGCGTCCCGCTCCCAGGAAACCTGACTAAGCAGATCGGAGATCGTAGAAACAACTGAAACAAGGCAGGCGGGTAAGCTTGGCATTTCATCGCCAAACCTCGACGAGACCGCTGGGTCGCGTCTTTTGACGCAACCCAACTTCCTCAGCTCAACGTACGGAATCTGCCGAAAACTGCGAACTGATCTCGCACACGAGACCTCGCTGCGAGGAACAAAGCTCTCGTGCACACTGAGGCCTGGGCTGCCCGAGTCAAATGGGAGCCGGAACGACTCTGTCAGCGGCAGTAGGAGCGGGTGGGACAGCAGAGTTCAGTGAGCCGAGTCACCAGACGCCACGGTTACCTCCCGCCTGTGGAACAGACGACGCATCCACCACAGCTACAGAGGATCTGGACTTGCTCGAGAGCATCAAAGAAGTCTTGGACGTTGATTCCCGTCCGACTTTTGTTTTGGATCTCGACCCCGACGACCCCCTGCCGATCACTCCCATCGATTCCACCAGCAGCCCCACTGCCAGAGCCAAAGTCCTGCTCCCCGTATTCTGCAACGCTGCCCTGCGACTGTACGAACAACTTTACGATGGCCTCATCGGTCTCGACGCTCAGGGCTTACCGCCAGAGCAAGAGCCTCAGGATGCCTCCTTCGATGAGTTCAAGCGATGGGCCACCGGCGTGACGACTCATGACGACTCCAAGGACGTCTTTCCACTTTCGTTTCTCTATGGCGACCTCCTCTGGACCGGCTCTACCGTTAGGAAGCGATGGCGCCTCATCAGTGGGAACCGCTTGTGGCGCGCTGCTGAAGTTGCCAGTCCCGTTGGTGACCTGTCCTCTGGAGCACCAGCTGAAGTTGCGACAGGCGGCTTTGTCGCAGAACACAGCCTCAAGGCCGCATCACAAAAAGCGCCACCGTCAGAACGCCCAACAGACACGAGTCTCCCCGTATCAGGAACGACAATAGTCGTTAGGTACTCCAAGCAAAAGTCGGGACGGCCTCCTCCAAAGTCGTTCTTTTCAACACGACAGACCCCGGCGGGAAGTTCTGACGACACCACAAAATCATCCGCATCCATCACCTTGGCTGCACCAGAGAAGTCAGTTGCCGACTGGACCTGTCCTGAGCCGAGAGGGGTACTCTCAGCTCATCTTCAATATGCCCGGACCGTCAACTGGGCCATCACGCCATTGGGTCCAATGGAGAAATGGTCGCCAGAATTCAAACAGACGGCCAACCTCTGCATGAACAACCCTCACCCGGCCGCTCTGTTCTGGGGCAGCGAGCTGACAATGCTGTACAATGAAGCCTACGCCACCGAGGTGGCTGGCAACAAGCACCCTTCTCTGATGGGCACCGGGTTCAGCGGTCCTTTTTCTGAGCTCTGGGACTACCTTCGCCCCATTTTCGCTGAATGTGCCCGAACAGGAATAAGTGTGCGCAAGGAGGATGATTACTTGCCTATTGACAGGCATGGCCTACTTGAAGAGACCTTCTTCTCTTGGTCTTTTACTCCGATGTATGGGGGCACCGACCGAATTCTCGGCTTTTACAACGCACCTTTCGAGACAACGAAACAGGTCATCAACCGCCGGAGGATGCATACCATCAACAAAATTGGCGAACGAACAGCCCAAGCCAAGGCTGTTAAGCAATTCTGGAAGTTTGTCTTGGAAGGTCTGCAAGACAATGAACGCGATGTCCCTTTTGCGTTGCTCTACTCGGTGGGCGATGGAGAAGGCGAAGACAACGACCACTCTTCCATGTCTTCAGGCAGCACCATTTCGCTCAAGACATGCCATCTCGAAGGATCCATTGGAGTCCCTGATGGGCACATGGCAGCCCCGACGCATCTTGATCTCAAGCGGAGCCGCGAAGGGTTTGTGCCATCCTTCCGCGAAGCCATGCGCACCAGAGAACCAACCCTGCTTCACACACGAGATGGGACATTGCCTGAAGTCCTCCTCGAGGGTATCAATTGGCGCGGTTTTGGGGATCCCTGCCGGGAAGCTGTCATTTTTCCTGTCCGGCCGACTAATGGGGATGCGGTGCTTGCCTTCTTGGTGTTGGGCGTAAACCCTCGCCGGCCGTACAATGACGAATACAAGGCTTTTACCAGCATGCTTAATCGACAGCTGGCCACCTCTTTGGCATCCGTGATCCTGTTCGAGGATGAGACTCGGCGTAGCAGGGATGCAGCGGAAGCAGCTGCATTGGAGAAGGAGCAGTTGACACAGCAGTTGAATTTGCAAGCCAGCAGGTACAGACGCATGACTGAGCTTTCTCCCCTCGGAATGTTTCTCATCAGCCCCGAGGGTGTTTTACGCGAGGCCAACGATCGGTTTTTCGAGATGACGGGCCACACCAGAGATAACAGCAGCCAGTACGAGATGTCGTGGCTGGATATCATGGTTGAAGAAAGCGCAAATACGATGAGAGAAGGCTGGGAGCGTCTGGTCAAGGATCACTTGCCTTGGTCGGGAGAGTTGAAGTTAAGGAAGCCGCGGATTAACCCAGCGTTGGAAACGAATGAACCAATGGATTCCTGGGTTTTGTTCAGTGCCCATGCTGAGTTATCTCATGAAGGCACGGTGAGATCCGTAATGGGTTCCATCACAGATATCTCACATCTCAAATGGGCCCAAGGTTTGCAGAATCGTCGGCTCCAGGAGGCCGAAGAGACAAGGAGACAGCAGAATGAATTCATTGACATCACCTCGCACGAGATGCGGAACCCCCTCACAGCCATTCTGCAGTGTGCCGACGATATTTTATCGGCCTTGGGGGCCGGAGACAATCAATATCAGGGCACAGAAGCGACATATCGAGGAATTGGGAACGCTAGTTCAGTCACGTCACAAACCATCCAGTCCTGTATAGATGCCGCTCAAACCATCGCATTGTGCGTGCAGCACCAAAAATCCATCGTGGACGACATCCTTACCATCTCGAAACTGGATTCAAACTTGTTGCTTTTGACGCCTGTCCCCTGTCAACCGAAGCTTTTGCTGCGACGGGCTGTCAAAATGTTTGAGCCCGAGTTACAGGCGAAGAAGATTGAGGTTTCTTTCGACATCCGGGAGACCTCTCTTACCGGACTCAGTGTGGACTGGGTAGCCATGGACCCGAGCCGCGTCCTCCAGGTTCTCATCAACCTTCTCACCAACGCCATCAAGTTCACTGCGCCTGCCAAAGACAAGAGGCTGATCACAGTTGCATTGGATGCATCTTTGAATCCTCCAGATGCCCGCCTGATCCCCGGGTTTCAGTATGTTCCTGTATCGTTCAAGGCAGCTGGTGGATACGTTGACTCGAAAACATCGGCTCTGTCACCGGAGGATGAGATGCCCGATGCGACAGTACCAGTTCAATCCAGCGAGCTATATTTGTATTTCCATGTGCAGGACAGTGGCTGTGGCTTAACGCACGAAGAGAAGCAGATATTGTTTCAGCGATTTAAGCAAGCCTCCCCACGGACTCATGCACAGTACGGCGGAAGTGGACTAGGATTGTTCATTTCCAAACGACTGGCTGAGCTTCATGGAGGGCAGATTGGAGTGGCGTCGGAAGCAGGGGTGGGGAGTGTCTTTGGTTTCTTTGTCAAGGTGAGGAGAGCCGCCCCCTCTCCTGTATCACGCGAAGAGGAGGATGCTTTCCTCGCAGCGGTTGGGCCAATGGAAAGACACTTGCATCCAGTAGGCGAACGAAATACCTCTTTGCTCAGCAGTGAAGCTGTCAAGCAGGAGGGCAAAGGATATTCTGGAGTTTCCTCCGCCGAATTCAGTTCGGGCGCGAGCCTAGTTGGTTCTATGGCACCCGAGGCAGCACCGGCACGACCGCAGCCATTTTCAAGAATTGCATCCGACGTTTCATCAACATTCGACCCGAAGCAGCTTGATATTTTGGTCGTTGAGGACAACCTCATCAATCAAAGGGTTCTTGTAAGGCAACTCAAACAGTATGGATGCAATACGGTCGGCGTTGCGAATGATGGCTTGGAAGCGCTGGCCTTTCTTGAGAAGACGCACTTTTGTCGGACCTCTGAAGAGAACCCGGGCCAGGATCTATCCGTCATACTCATGGACTTGGAAATGCCCAACATGGATGGCCTAACTTGCGTCAGGGAAATTCGCAAGTGGCAACAGGAAGGAAAGGTGACCAAAGGGAAGCACGTTCCTGTCATTGCAGTAACCGCCAACGTGCGAGACGAGCAAGTGGCCACTGCGAGAAAGAGCGGAATGGACGATGTTGTGTCTAAACCTTTCCGCATCAAGGATCTAATGAAGAAAATCGAAGTGTTGTTGGGGCAGGATTTGGCAGGATCACAGGCACAGCTGGAGCACGCATAATGATAGGGACACGGCTTATAAAGGTATCGTGGCTGAATAGAACGCTTTCTAGAGCGTGGCAGTTGCGCATTGGGAATGATACCAGGGATATGAAATGGGGGCATGGGATAGCATGTATACGAATCGGCGTTGGTGTTTCTCGTTATTGTCTATTTGGATATCAAGGTGCCATGGCGCTAACTTCTAGAAAAGATGGCGGGGGATAGATGTCACGGCTGTTAGATGTTGCTCGGATTATCTTACTAATGAGACTCTCAATACCAGAATTTTATGATGTCTAAATCCCGCCCCGTCAAAGCCTTGGTACCTGCGAACAAGGTTTCTACACAGCTTTGAAAGTAGACAAATGCGCATTGTCACAGTTGGTACCGGGTTAGGGTTCAGGGTTGAGGGGTTCAGGGGCTCGAGAGTCAGTAGTTGTCAGCAGAGCGCTAGTATGCGGTGTTTGTGCCCACCTTGAGATTTGCACACCAGTAACAAGAAGGTACCCAATGTCCCAATCTCCTCCATGTCTTGAATCCAGCTTCCTTCCGCTTTGCATGCTTATAAAGGACAGACTGATTAGGTATCCATTATCCGTATCTCTGTCAGCGATTGGAACTTTCAACTTGCTCCTTCGGCAAACTAGATACACCGCCTCCTCGTAGGTAACTGACCAGCTTTCTTAACACCTGATTGGTTAACTCGCCTATTTCGGTCGAGCTCGCCGTCTCCCGCGCAAGGAACTGACGCACCAGAAAACAATTACTAAACACTTGGCACTACAGCACTGCCCAACGGTGCATTGCGTTTCTCCGCTTTTCGGATCATGCTGTGGTTTCCACGAAAGCCGACGGTATTTACATTGCCAAGATTCGGCCTTTTCCCCTTTTTGTCCCGTACCAACAGAGTCACGGATCCCGCGTGCCCCGTTGACCTACGCGTCTTTGTCTGCCGACACGAATTGACACTAATGTTAAGTCGCACAACACATGCAAAGGCTTCATCCTTCCGACTGTTGACCAATTGACTGTGTAAGCCTGCGCTGATGAGACCGTTGATCATGCCCATGCGACTGATTTCATAGCCGGCGGTGAAGCCTACTTATAGCTTGGACCTTCTGCCTTAATCTTCACTTTTTAACTTCAGCTTGATTCCGTTGTTGTCTTCCCCGTAAGAAAGAAACCATGGCTCTCGGGGGCCTTCCTTTACCGGTACGATATATTCCTTTTTCCCCTCTTGGTGTTGGTTTCTGGGTCACTCCTTTGAGAAAACGTTCAGGTTGGTTGTTACTGATACCCAATGCATCAATAGGGTCCCCGCGCATACCCCATTGTGGGGAATGTACTGCAGATTGATACCAGCAGCACCCTCAAGTCCCTTGATAAGTTTACTGATCAATATGGCGAAATCTACCGCCTCGTGCTACCTTGGGGAACAACCGCCATTGTTGTAAGGTCCTTGATGCACGTCTAGTTTATAAGCAAAGTGCCCTGACCATGGAATTGTAGACAACAGCAGCCCTCGTCCATGAGGTCTCCGATGAAACACGCTTCAAGAAGCCTATCATTGCTGACCTCGAGCAACTCCGCAATGGCGTTCCCGCCGGGATGTTCACCACCCCGACAGAAGAACCAGTATGGGGTATCGCCCACCGCGTCCTAACCCCTGCTTTCGGGCCGGTGCCCATCCAAGAAATGTTTCCCGAGATGCACGAATTGGCTGCCCAGCTTGTCATGAAGTGGGCTCGCCACGGCCCCGAGAAATCCATTGCGGTCAGTGAAGACTTCACCCGACTTGCCCTCGACACCATTGCCCTGTGTTCGATGAATTTCCGATTCAACTCTTACTATCACGACGAGTTGCATCCTTTCATTACCGCAATGGCCAATTTCTTGACCGAGTCTGGAAACCGATCCCTCAAGGGCAACTTCTTGTCCAGTCTTTTTTTCTGGTCAAGCAACAAGTACTTTGCTGACATCAAGACCCTGAGGGACATTGCTCAATCAGTTCTCGATGCTCGGAGAGCGAATCCAAACGGAAGAAAAGACTTGTTGTCGGCAATGCTGGATGGCGTGGACAGGAAGACAGGCGAGAAATTGGATGACGGGGCTATCATCGACAACCTCATCACCTTTTTGATCGCAGGCCACGAGACCACTAGTGGCATGTTGAGCTTTGCGTTTGTGATGCTGCTCAAGAACCCAGAGACACTGAAGAAGGCCCGCCAGGAGGTCGACGAGGTGATCGGTCGAGGACCGATTACGGCCGAGCACATGAAAAAGTTGCCATACATTACTGCCATTCTTCGAGAGACGCTCAGACTATGTCCGACCATTCCTTCGTACGGCGTTCAGGCTCTCGAAGACACAGTTATCGGGGGAAAATGGGCAATCGCCAAGGGTCAGGTCGTTCTTCTCTATCTGGCGAGATCGCATCGAGACAAAGCGGTCTATGGCGAAACAGCTGACGAATTCATTCCTGAGAGGATGCTCGATGAGAATTTTGATCGGCTCAGCAAAGAACATCCTGGGTTTTGGAAGCCTTTTGGAAATGGTCAGCGAGGATGCATAGGGCGCGCGTTCGCCTGGCAAGAAGCCATGGTCATAATGGCAATGCTGGTGCAGAACTTTGACTTTGAGATGTCGGATCCGTCCTACGAGCTCAAGATTAAAGAGACTCTGACCACCAAGCCTGAGGGATTTGAGATGAAAGCCAAGCTGAGGCACGGGTTGACGCCTACCGAGCTGGAGAGACAACTGAACGGCAGCCTTTTGGAGAAGAGCACACTTTCGAAACACCCGCACGCCCAAGCGACAGAGAAAGGGACACAGCTCAAGCAGCTCAACATTTTTTACGGATCCAACACTGGCACGTGTGAGGCGCTTGCCCAGAGGCTGGCCATGGACGCCCCTTCACACGGATACAATGCAACAATCATTGATGCGCTTGATGCAGCAGCAAACCAGCTCCCCAAAGATGACGCCAGCCCTGTTGCTTTCATCACTGCGTCTTACGAAGGAGAACCGCCTGATAATGCCACCGATTTTGTCACCTGGATCAAAGACTTGCCTGACACATCCTCCCTCAAAGGAACCTCTTTTGCCGTCTTTGGCTGTGGCCACCGCGACTGGGCCAACACCTTCCACAAAATCCCTCGTCTAGTCTACCACACTCTTGAACAAAAGGGCGCTACCCCTATTTGCGATCTCGGTCTGACAGATGTTTCCCAAGGTGAGATGTTCACCGACTTTGAGCAATGGGAAGACGACGTGTTCTGGCCTGCCATCAAGTCAAAATACGGTTCTGCTGTGGGTGGTGGCAGGCAACAGGCTCTTGAGGTTCAGTTCTCAACCCCTCGTGCTTCGAATTTGAGGCAAGATGTCGAGGAGGCTGTAGTGGTGGAGGAAAAGACTCTGACCAAGGGAAATGGGGTTCCAAAGAAGCATCTCGAAGTCCAGCTTCCGGAAGGCATGACATACCGCGCTGGGGACTATCTGGCCGTGTTGCCGGTGAATCCCAAAGAGAGTATCAACCGGGTGATGAGAAAGTTTGGGTTGGCTTGGGATAGCCATATCACGGTTGCCGGTGGGGCTGAGGGTAAGAAGACGACGCTTCCAACTGGAGTACCAGTGCCAGTCCACGAGGTGCTTGGCTCTTACGTTGAGCTGTTGCAACCTGTCACCAAGAGAGTACGCCCGTTTCTATTCTTCATCCTTTGCTTCTAATTGACTGACATTTTTCCAGGGCGTACAAACACTTTCCAACTTCACTTCAGCTGCAGCCGACAAAGCAGCACTGTCTGCTCTTTCCACGAACCCCGAGCTCTACACTTCAACCATCATCACCCCTCGGCTATCATTATTGGACATTCTCGACAGATATCCTTCCATCTCTCTTCCCTTCGGCACATTCCTCTCACTCCTCCCCCCGATGAGAGTGAGGCAGTACTCGATTTCCTCTTCCCCTTTGGCATCGCCTTCCAAGGCTACTCTCACTTACACCCTCCTCTCCGGCCAGTCATTGGCCAACCCCGCCAATTTGTTCACAGGTGTCGCTACGTCATATCTGTCTGCCCTAAGGCAGGGGGATAGACTTCTTATCTCTGTCCGGCAATCACACTCGTCGTTTCACCTACCCTCCAATGTCGAGACCCCGTTGGTGATGATTGCCGCCGGAGCGGGCATAGCCCCCTTCCGTGGTTTCATTCAAGAGCGGGCGGCCTTAGCATCTCAGGGTAATAAACTCGGCAAAGCGTTGCTCTTCTTTGGCTGCCGGCACCCCGACTGGGATGACCTTTATTGTGACGAGCTTGAGAAGTGGGAGGCTGATGGTATTGTGAAAGTGACAAGGGCTTATAGCAGACAGAATGACCGGGAATACGTCGGTGACAGTGTTCTGAACTACAAAGACGAAGTGAAGCAGCTGTGGGACAATGGTGCAAGAGTGTACGTTTGTGGCAGTCGGGCAGTCGGAGATGGTGTGAGAAGTGCCTTGGGAAGGATTGTGCTTGGTGACGAGGCAAAGGAGGGGGAGATTGCAAAGTGGTTTGAGGGGATGAGAAATATCAGGTATGCGGTCGACGTTTTTGACTAGTTCCAGCTTGTTGTCAGTTACCAGATGTTAAATTGGCAAATGTCTATCCTGCCGGACTGCAGAATGCCATGTTGTTTAGTAAGGGATAAGATTGGTAATCAGGCGTTCATAGATCCAACTCTCTGCTTAGTTATATCAACTCTATCTTTCGAAAGCTCAATTTAGTACCTTTGAATGTGACCAGATGTGCAAACTTGGTTCTTCGTGTTAAGCAGTGATATTGGATTCAGTGTGAATCAGCTATATTCCCGAGCGTGTTGCGGCTACAAGAGAGGTCCCCCGTGCCCCTCCCGCAAGTGGAGGAATCGGATGAGACTGGTTTGGACCAGAGCATCCAGCCCTCTATCGCGAGCCCCATCCGCATTGTGGCTACGTCCTTGAGCCCTGAGTCAGTGGCAAAGCGTCCCGGGATATCTGACGACTTTGCCTGGATTAAAACACCAGTCCACTACGACTTGGAAGATTCAGATGCCGAATCAAGAGTCTCGGATCCGGATAGCATCATCTCCGTGCCATCTACCGTGAGCTCCGTCGACCCGGACGCAATTGAGACCATCTTTCACCGCCTCCTTCATTTTCAAGACCTTCAATTCCTGTGGTCACACATGGTGCAACTGTCGGGCTCTTGTTTGAAAAGCAACCACAACATAGCCCGGTTTCTCGAGCTGTATGCTATCGACCTTTTGAATCTGGCCTTGAACACAAAAGATCGACCGGAGAAGCAAGTGAAGCTGGATACCGCTAGATTCGTCAGAAGATCTCGGAGGGATATTGCTCGGAGAATTACGGAGGCTCATTGCAAGACATGGACAGACGACAGTTCTGCTACAAATAATGACATCATTGAAGATCAAGAAATCGGTGAGAATATCGGTGCAAGGCGAGATTATGACCAAGGTGATAGCGGGCCCGCAGATGAACCCTTCGACTTGGTCACTGCTGTTGCCGAGGTATTTTTGTTCGAAACGGACCCAGTTCTGCACTTGCAGTCTAATGTTAAAGCATTTGTCAACCGACAGTGTCCGAAGGTCGTCCAACAAAGCTTCTGGGAATTTATGACCACCAAGATAAGCAACATGGTGTCAAAACTAAGGCAAAAGCCTCTGGAAGACGGGAAGACGAGAATAACATGGACCTGTGTGAGTTTGAGCTGGCAATTGTACACACCCTTGGTATTTACTGATTTGTGACCTTCAGAAATGCACGAGGAACCTTTACGATGATTTTACTGAAATTGTGCCTGGGGCAGTCAAATAGCTTGAAGCCGAATTACGATACCAAAACACCAAACAGCCTGAACTGGAGTATGATAACCTAGATGCTCAAAATACCCCGAGAAGCCACCCGAATTCATTTGCCAGGGTACTGTTTCAGATGTGGACCGGGACAACACAAATCTTTCGCAAATTTCAGTACCCTCTTTTACCAGAGCACAAGTCTTCGCGTGGCAACATGAGCCTTGAACTCGACAATCCCTGCGCGCAGTCGTCACAGCAGGCACCCTATACTACACACCTCTTCCTTTTTCTTTGTGTTCCTTTTCTCCGATTTGCAACAAGACTCGCTCAACCCGAGGTTTGCCAGATCAACTCCGATCAGGAATTATTCCAACTCCTCCGGCGTCAGTATCTCAAAGCACGTTCGGGTGGAAGATGGTTATGGGGCCAGCTCAGAAGAGTACAAGCCATAGACTTTGTCAAATTAGAGCTGTATTCGATTCAAGAGCTTGTGGACATCTGCCACTCTCCATCTCTTCCCCAAGATACAGACCCGTATGTTTACAATCCCCAGCCGGCAGAACACATACCACCAATTGGAGCAAATCACCTCATGCATCTGTTTTCTCATCCGTCGCACGCCGAGCCTTTGCCGATTCTCTTCAGACGAGTGCCCAAAAAGGTTGACAACCCACTAAAGCCTTGTCCAATAAACGGGGTTGGGTTAGGCTGGGGCCTGTACCTTCAAGAGGGCATGAACTGGCCGGCTATGCTTCTCTATGGCTGCATTGGGTTCGGACTCAGCCTTTTCACAGCGGTGGTCTGGGCCACACTTGTTAATCAAGGGGATGTGCAAGGAGGCTTTGCTATTGGGGGCTTTACGGTAGCATTTTTATGGTTTGCCGGAAGCGTCATGGCGCACATGAATGGTGGGGATGGACTGTAGAAATAACCGCATGAAAGGCAGCAGTACCTATCTGGAAATATAACAAAGCAATACCGACATGCTAATCATGCTTCTCCTTTCCAGCGGTCATTAGAGACTCTGTAACCCATATTCCGCCTTGATAGCGTCCGCAATCTGTGTCTTCGGTCAGTCCTGAAACCCTTTTGCCAGAGAGGGAAAGCATTGCGTACCTTCTCGCCGGAAGCATAAGTCGTGGCTGTAGGTGCAGCAGTCAAGACAATAGGCCAGTAGCTCGTATCAATCACCCTCAAGCCCCTGACGCCATACACCTTCATTTTGGAGTTCACCACGCCGCCCAGTAGTCTCGGCATCATGGCTGCCGTGCAGCACTGATGGGCACTCGACGGCTCAGTGACCCCTCTCAGTATTTGCTTGAGAATATTCTTATCAGTGATGTCGTTGCTAAACGGTGCGGCCTCAAGGGGATTCAACGCAGTCATGCTGGGCTGAGACATGATGTGTCTGTTTTTGAGGAACGAGGCCACAATCAAATCCTCGTCAATGGGATCAACGTTTGTTCGAAAGTCAATCAGTGGCCACTCGAGTGGATTGGTAGAGTTGATCTGAACAGTCCCCCTGCTCAGAGGCTTGAAGAAGTACATCCTGACGGAGTTGGCGGTATCCCAATGAATCATCGACACGGGAGTCTTGGGGCCTTCCAGTTGGCGAAGAATGATTTCGCGTTGAAGAGCGTAGCCTGCTTTGACGGTGGCGTGGGTATCATCAGGAAGGTATCGAAAGGGGTTGGTTCTGCGAGCCGCAGAGACGATGGATTTGCAGTCAGAAGTTGCGTTGCAGAGGGGAGGGAGCGCAAGGTTGGTGCTGAGACCACGAGTAAGCTGGTAAGGACCTTGGCGAGTTGCATCGTAAAGAGCTCGCTGCTCAGCGTCGTAGACTGGATCCGAGTTTAGGGTTCCCACGTTTGGCGAGATGTTGTTGGTGACTGCCAGGTTCAAGTTAGCACTCAAGTAACAAGGTAAACTGAGAGGTACACACGTGCCATTGTATGGAATGATGATGCTAGGTTGGTCATGAAAGTTGGCTCCTACGCCGGGAAGCTCGACCACGATTGGGATATTGAACTTGTTCAAAACTTTCTTTGGACCAATTCCGGAAAGCTGCAGGATCTGAGGTGTATGCACGGCGCCTCCCGCAAGGAGAACCTCCTTTGTGGCTTGAGCTGTAAGACGCTCCCCGCCTCCAGTTGGTAGATATTCAACCCCAGTCACCTTCTTGGTGTTATCGAACAGCACTTTGGCAACGGTATGCCCGGCTAGGATGTGGTAATTTGATCTCGGCTGGACACGTGTGAAATGGTTCAGTCGAGCATGGCTTCTAGTTCTTGTGGTCCCAGAGGTAACGGAGGGGACATAGACTACGCCTGAGCCATCACCAGCATGTGGATCACCGCCAGCACGAAGGCCTGATGAGATTGCGGCCTCAAACCAAATGCCTATCATTGTCAGCTAAGGAAACAAAAACAAGGAAATAATAGTCACTAACCACTTCCTTCAAAGTGGAAGCTCGGAAATGAAGCCTGCACTGGCCCGGTTGTCCCATGAACAGAGGGATCAAATGAAAAGTTCGCAGCAGCTGCATATGCAGGATCTGGAGCGGTGAAATTTTCGCTCTGTCATCAATATTAACAAGACATCCAACCGCCTGCTGTCGATAAACTTGACCTTCTTGTAATAGGGAAGCAAATCGTTCCATTTCCATCCTTTTGCGCCCAGAAGCTCCCATGCATCAAGCTCCTCTGCTCCAGGTCTCACATACACCATAGCATTGAGGACCGAGCCACCACCAACCACCTTCCCAGCCGGCACATTGAATGACCTGTTGTTCAACGCCGTCTGTGGAACGCTGGGCAACGGAAGATACATGTACTGGAATGGGAACGGGGTGAAAAACTGTCCTGGAATCAAGATGTTGTCTTCATCCTGATCGAAAATGCCGGCCTCGATAACCAAGACCTTGACTGTTGTTGTGCGTTAGCAAATCTCCACTGATAGTCGCTTCTGATGAACTGACAAACCTACCTGATGGGTCCTCTGACAGTCTATCAGCAACAGTTAGCCCAGATATCCCCCCGCCAGCAATGATGAAATCATAGCTATTCGCCAGAACAGTTCTGGGCGTGACGACGGTCGCAAATTCCGGAGCTTTCCCTAGAGCAGTCCCAACGACTTTGTGAGCGAGCAACCAAACAGTAAGAGAGAGCAACTGAGACCTCATTGTTGGAGAGAAATTAAAGGCGCGTCGAAACACATGAACCACTCTGACTTCTGGGCACGTAGAGGCCTCTTTTAAGTCCTGAGAGCTTCTCGGCATGAAGGGATGGTACGCATATGTCCCATACGGGAGTATATTGAAGGTATGGATGGTATCAAGGACCTGTCGCAAAGCGCTAACGCAAAATAGTAGCTCTGGCGAAGGACGATGTCACTACGAACCGCTGACACCGTGACTAGTGCATCCAATATACAGGGAGGCAGAGCCAACAGCATCGTTATGAAACTGCATTGCTTCCTTCTGGGATACCAACCAAGATTGCATTTCCGGGACTTTTATTCCGAATAGCATTTAGCCCTAAACTATTGATTACTTGGTGATGTGATTTTGCAGGGGTCGTGCAGCAACCCCTCTCAGTATGTAGCCCGGCTTATCCGATCCCGAGTCCGAAGGGTTGGGACCACAGTGCCAATCCGAAGAGAGAGATTGCACAAGCCAAGAGAAGCAAGATCGTGTTCTTAGATTGCTGCATCTGCCCATCTGTCTGCCTGAAGATATATACCGTACATCCATGACAAATTCAGCTCAGGCTGTTACTAACTTGGAAGCAATCCTAGACTGGGATTCTGGCATTTTTGCTCCCGCCTTCATGATGCGCGAACCGCTGGTATACCCACCTTTGAAATTATAACTATACGAGAAGTAGGTAGAATGACGACGGCGAAGATCGGCATGTTGATCAAACCTTTGGACCTTGCTACCACGGAGAACGACAAAACCGTCAAAAGGATCTTTGATGATGCTGCGGGTAAGCGGTACATGCGTTTTGCATATGATCCGACCTACAGATTGGCTCGACAATTGTTCAGATACGGTACCTACCTGTATTGAACGAAGGGCACATATACTTCTTGGGATCTTGGCGATGTAGAAGTTACCGGGCTTTTGGAAGAACATCAAGAAGCTTTCAAAGGTGGTCAGCGGAATCGCGGAAAACATCCAGACTGTGGGGATAGATCGAAGCCATGAGGCAAGTAATGTAACCACGTAGAAGATCCGGACACAGAAACAGGTCCCAGAGGATGATTGAAAGGGGTGTACAGGACGGTTCCACAAAAAGTCTGATGGCGAGCAGGCAACGAGCGTTTTCACCTTGTAATCAGAATTGCCAGCCTCAGCATAAACATTTTTGGACAAAGAACTCTTCTAATAATTGGCAGTGGGCAAATTACAGCCAGACGTATTGAGCCATTATCGTCAATCTGCATGCCTACATCCAACTCTACATATATATTTTGTCCGTTTCAACTTTGACCTACCTAGAAGTAACTTACTTCTTCCTATCCTCAACATTGAGCTAAATAAAACCGACAGCGAGATATAACTATTATCGCTTCGTAAGGCATTACTCCTTAGGCCTTCTTGTCCCCTGTTTTACTCTTTGGGCTGTTTTGGGCATTTATTACCTTCTCTTTGACTTTGAGCTCCTTTCAAGATTATAATCCTTCTTCTTCGACTTCTTGCTTGACTCTGCAGACTGTTCTGGGGACTTCTCCCTATCCTTTCTAATCTGGTTTTCACCTCTCTGAGCTGACTTTGTGCAGTTAACGTATTTGATAAGCGAGCGGATCGGATAAGCGAGTGGATCGATTTCGTACGCGATATAGCTGTCTACCTGCAACATCAATTTCCTCCACCATACCACGATGTCTTCGATTCTAGTTAAGGCAAAAGTTGTTCTTACACTTGAAGCCCTTAAAAATGACCCTAAGCTAAGCCTCAAAGCTGCAGCGAGGCTCTATTCTGTGCCTTATACTACCCTCCATCGCCGACGCGCTGGTAAGCCTGCACGACGCGATATTCCAGCCAACTCACGTAATCTGACGGATCTGGAGGAGGAGACGATAGTTCAGTATATCTTTGAGCTATCTGCACGCGCATTCCCACCTAGATTAAGTAGTATGGAAGATATGGCCAACCAACTACTACGTGTACGCGACGCGCCTCCTGTTGGCAAACGCTGGGCCCATAACTTCGTTAAACGCCAGCCACAGCTCCGTACGCGTTTTACGCGTAGATACGACTACCAGAGGGCTAAGTGCGGGGATCCAAAGGTCCTTGCCGAGTAGTTTACGCTCGTATGGAACACCAAGGCTAAGTACAGTATTATAGATAATAATATCTATAATTTCGACGAGACTAGGTTTATAATGGGCATTATCTTCGCGGGTATAGTGGTTACGACTTCGGACGGCCTTAGCAAGGCGAAACTAGCCTAGCCTAGCAACCGTAAATGGGCAACCGTAATTCAGAGAGTTAATACCCTCGGCTAGGCTATCCCTCCCTTTATTATCTTAGCTACGCAATACCACCTCGCTAACTGGTATACCGAGTATAACCTCCCGGCCGACTAGCGCATCGCAACCACCGATAATAGCTAGACTACCAATGCAGTAGGCCTAGATTGGATCAAACACTTCGACTATCATATAGCGTCCTGTATAAAGGGCAAATACCGGTTATTGATCCTCGACGGCCACGAAAGCCACTACTCGACCGGATTCGAGCGCTACTGCTAGCAAAATAATATTATTACGCTCTATATACCTCCACATTCCTCCCACCTCCTCCAGCTACTCGATGTTGGCTGCTTTAGGCCGTTAAAACAGGCGTACGGTCGCCAGACCGAGGACTTAATGCGCGCGCATATCAACTACATAAGCAAGGTCGAGTTCCTCTATACCTTCCGCGAGGCCTTCTTCGCCTCTATAACGGAGAAAAATATATAGGGTGGCTTTGCGGGTGCTGGCCTTATACCGTACGATCTAGAAAGGGTGCTTTCTAAGCTGGATATAAAGCTTCGTACGCCAATACCCCCGGCCTCATAGCCCGGCACTCCACAACCTTGGGTGTTCCAGACACCATAAAACCCCCGAGAAGCCAACTCACAGTTAACGCTTATCAAGACTCGCATTACCAACCATCAAAATAGCTCCCCGGCTTCAATATTAGCTGCGGTAGACTAGCTTACTAAGAGTATAACGGCTATAATACACCAGGTGGCTCTCCTTCGTGCAGAGAACGCTTCACTGCGTAAGGCTAACGAGGCCTTAAGCAAGCGCCGGAGAGCAAAAAGAACACGTGTACAGCTTGGAGGATCACTTACTGTGCAAGATGCACAGGATCTACTGGACCAGAAGGCCGTGGGTGGGGAGGCAGTGGAAGAAACGCAGCCGTATGGTAGTAGTATAGGGGGTGCTCGTACAAAGGTTCAATGCTGTGGTGTATGCGGCAAGCCTGGCCATAATGCACGTATTTGCCAGGAGGTTGCAGAAGAGTCTGATTCAGCTGTTTCTGATGTAATTATAGTAGGTTAATAGTGTTGTTGTTTTGCAATTAAGGATGGTTGTAATAGGGTAGTAGAAATCGATCCACTCGCTTGTCCGATCCGCTCGCTTATCAAATACGTTATACAGTCGCCAGTTTTCAACTTGAGCCACTCGGTGTGGATCGGGCAGGGCTCCTGGTGCGCAACGCAGTAGCCAGCACCGGTCTTGGATCGACAGTCGCCCTTGGCTTCGGAAAATGGTGAACCGTTCTTGTTCTGATGTCACCCATGTTAATGATAGATAAATGATTGCTGTTGCAGGCTAGGTAGTCAGTGTAGCTCAATAAGTAGATAGCTTTGGTCGCGACTTACGTTAATAGAGATAAAGTGTGGGACGGAATAATGTTGGTAATTACTTAGACTTCAATGTCTGTGGTGACAGGATACTTGAAACTGCGAGTGAGTGCTGTGTACAATCATCGTTCTTGAACGCAGGGATGAGACCCGACTTATAAGCCTTGCCAGTCTGCATAGGTAGGTCAGCCCCTTTCGAGAGTATTGTATGCCGCTTTGTTGACAAAAATAGAACTACCTGTACTCTGTAGTTCTTTGATTTTGCAATACTAATGCCCTGCATGTGCTCAAAGCCTTTCCCGAGTGCATAAGGAGCCATCACCCAGCCGAGTACCTAAGGTAGGTAGGTATGTTCAGAGTATATTGAAGAGGTATTTAGATAACACAAAAGTACCTAAGGTAGGTTAAAGAACACGAATACGTCCTTTGTATCATGGGTGGCATATGTGAGCAGATATGATTCCACACAGAATCCCCTTACCTTGACTTTATTTCTAGAGAAGTTCTAGGGGGGCATTACTCTTTTTCTAGGGTGGCATTATCCCCCTTATTCTACCAATAAGCCGCGGTGCCGAGTATGAGTAGCTGCAAGGCAGCAGAAAAGGTACTCAAGGTACATATGTAGGGTCTGGGTCAACTTTGGGATATGCTGTGTCAATAGATGACCAGCAAATCACTGTCATTTGCGTTGTGATCAAGTATGGAGCTTACGCCCCTCTCAGGCTTTGTTCAGTCCACAACACAGGGTTTTCTCAGCTTCCTTTATTTTGCCACCCAGTGTATCTGAAACGGGTTCCACACAACAACAAAGGCCTGCATTTGAATCTTTGAAGATACCTTATCTATCTTGAAGACAAGGTTTCTTTCCAGTGATTGAAAGGCCAGCGCGAAGGAAACGTGGTAGTTCAGATTAACAGGTAGCAAATCTTAAACCTTGGCTCTGTGGACAACATTTTCGGCTGCTAAGAGCCACGACGATGAGAAACTGTTGAAACGGTTTCACAGAGCCCCAGAGACACTTCTATCAGCCGGCTTTCGACAAGCCCACACCATCACCAAAGACATCACTATACATAGATACAGATACCTCGATCATCAAAACGACTAAAAAGATGGCAGCCGCTAGCTCTCCCTCCTCTACACATCAGGATGCTGTTCAGCAACATCGTCACTACCGATGCCAATTCGTATACTAGCGCCAGCGCGGGACAACGATCGAACAGTGAAGATTCCGTCAAGTCCGAACCAGATTCCATCATTTATCAAGTGGAACCTTTTGTTACGTACCAACACCGCATTAGTACTCTGGCGCGAGGAGTTCTTTGGAAGAATATCCGCGAGGAAGATCTTGATGTTGAAAGACTCGGCAACGGTTCATATAATCGTGTTATCGGGATCATCCACAAAGGCAACAGTGCATATGGGAGATTGGAATACGTCGTCCGTATCCTGTGGAACCATGAGAGAGAGGACTTTAAGAAAGATATAGCTCCTCTTCTCTTCGTGAAAGGATATACCCAAATACCGTCGCCGGATGTCATCTTCTACGATAGTACTCCCGACAACGTGCTGGAGTCACCATATGTTATTAAAAGCAGGGTCTGGGGAGTGAATGCACACAGGACTCTCATCGATTAGGACGAAGCGCAGAAGATTACCACGAGGGATGGTGCAAGCTGGCCTACGAGCTTGGGAAGGTCGTCAACCGGATGCTTTCGATCCTCAACAACAAGCCTGGCCAGCTCGTGCTGGATTCATCTGGCTCAAAAAATGTCTTCATCGCGCCTCTACAAACAGCTATTGGCGACCCGCCCGAAGTCCGCCGCCCCGATAGTTCGTCTCCCCCGGAGGCCACCGCCCGCTCTCTACATCCACGACTATGCTATTACAAAAAAGTGTTAAATTTGGAAAAAGATCCAGAGGATACCTACGATCAAAGGTTTTGGCACGAGTGGCTACCGATATGGGGGAAGCAGACCACCTCAATGACATTCCTCCCACCTTCTGCCACTGGGGCCTTTTCCCGCGCAACATAATGATCTCGGTCAACCCATCCACATATGAGCCCAAGATAGAAGGGATTCTTGACTGGGACTCGGCTCTATTTGCGCCTGCCTTTATGATCTGTGAGCCCCCCGCGTATCTGTGGAACAGCAAGTTGCGCGAGGAAGCAGCAGACGAAGAGTATAAGGACTGGCATATCGACCTCACCTTTGGCCCTATCACCGAGGAAGACAAAAAGGTCAAGAGAGTATTTGAAGAGGCCGCTGGGGAGGAGTACGTGCGCTTTGCATACGACCCAGTGTATCCTCTGGCTCGCCGACTGTTTCAATTTGGTATGACAGGTATCCACGGAAATGTAGCAGATGCCGAATTTAACAAGCTGTTGGAATACTGGGAAACCCTCAACAAAATAACGAAACAGGTTGCTAGCAGGTTCACAGAAAGCATGGAGAGCGTGGACATGGAGCCTACTCATCAGCAACCTGATCATCCCTCATCGGAGGAGACAGCCTCAAACTCCGAAGCGGGGCCAAAAAGGTGGCTGAGAAGAGTCAAGGAGAGGCCCCAACGTTTCATTAGCATATGAACTCCTTAGTATGAAGTCTGGGAGGGGAGCTGGTAGTTGATATTGGGAATAAAAATCTTGTAAAAGCCAAAAGTGAATGATGAGAGTGGGATTCGAACCCACGCCCTTTCGGACCACGGAATCTGCTAGGAGATATTGATTAAGGAACACCTTAACGTGGCGCCTTAGACCGCTCGGCCATCTCACCATCTAATTTCTTGAAGTGGCTGCAAGAACTTTCCATCCAAGATGAGAAACGGTCCTGCTGCTAGGTTGACTTGAAGATAATTTTTCTTCCACTGCGCCGCAGCGTTACACCGCGCAATGCACGCCAAGAAGCACTTGCCGGGGTGTTCTCCGCATCAACATCCCCGCACGAACCCCCAATTGCGCCAATCTGCAGGACGGCAGGGGTTCAGTCGGACGTGTCTGTTGAGCGCGAAAAAGAATAAGACTCGGAGGATAATTAACCATGTCAATGTCAACTTTCTATTTCTACTTTTGCTGTCTTCGCGCCATCTTATACACTCAGTCTTTGGAAAGCCCTCGTCAAAATGGCAGTCGAGAATACGACATGGCGAAATAACGTCTGGCTAGTGTGGTTTTACATCGTGTTTCCCATCACTGTCTGTAAGTCAAGATCGATACCCCGGTTCTGTCATTGATACTGTGCTCAAGAGACTTTCAACAGTAATCGACCTCCAAGAGGTCATCTACCCATCCTCTCTCCTCGTCCCAGCCGACGCGCCTCTGCACTTCGCCTACAAAGCCAAACAAGACTACATCGCCAAGTTCAACGACCCCATTGTACAATGGTCACCCGAAACAGCCTCCGGTCATGACAGCTGGATGGGGCTTTTTATACACCTCGAGTTCTTTTTTCTTCTCCCCGTCATGATCTACGCCATGTACAAGATGGGGATCAGGCAGAAGGGAACGAGCGGCCCCGACGAGCTACTCTTCTTTGTCTATGCGCTTTACAATGCACTCACCACAGCGGTCTGCATTCACGATACATTTTATTGGGACAAGACTATCTGGGCGGACGAGAGTCAGCTGTGGACGCTGAGATCAGCGTACTACGCGCCGTTTGTGTTCATCCGTAAGTGTTTTAAGGATCTTTTTGCATGAAGGTTGTGACATGCTTGCTCACATCATCGCAGCTCTCCTCGGGGCGTTTGACATGGGTTCACGCATTCTATCCCGGTTCAAGGCGGCGGATGCGGCGGCAGAATCGAAGAAGGCCGAGTGAGAGATTGGCTTGGGGCAACCCATCGCCTTGGCGACATCGTCGAAGGTAATTGGGCAAACGTTTGGGCGGGAAGTCGTGGTATTGAGAACCCAAGGCTGTGTGATGTCGGAGTATGGACCAGGCAAGGTTAAATAGAAAGGAGGGAGAGGGGAAGCACCCGTGGGCTGCATCTGGATCAATTTTTTGTGAGCAACTTCCAAGCTTTGCAAACGCTCCAGATGCATGCAAATGATGCCTAGCATAAGGTACCTAAGGTAGATAGATGTAAGATATAATAACGAGTGTTCTCTCACATCCGTAAATATTACCTCTGATGCACCAGAAATATAAACAATGAGATGGAGTAGCTGGAAAACACGTTTTCCACAGTCCGACCGTTGCATTTATATAAATAACATTGTAATGTCATGAATCCCCAAGCGCCCAACTCCCACCGTCCACTCCAATTCCCGTCTGGTGATACACAGTCAATTCCAAACAACCTCTCAGTCAATAGCTCTCTTCTGACCCCCACCAGAGTAACCCCATCCGTTCCCGACTCCAACGCCGTATCCTAACGGTGTCGCGCCTCCCAGCGTTCTCCCCTTCAACCGCTTTGGCAATATGACTCCAAAGAAGTACGCACCTGCCACGACAACTCCGGCCCCGAAGGACAGCAGTGAATAAAACACTGTGGAAGCATATATATGTCCTCCCATCCCCTGCCACTCGACTCTTCCCTCAGTTTTTGGCAGGGCAGGAGTAGGGAACCACCTGACGCTGAACTTGAAAGGCAGCGGGTCTCCAATGACCAGTCTCACAGTGTCCCCGCCTTCCATATGTGTCAAGGGGCTCGTCGAGTATGCTGTTGCAGAATCCAGAACACCGCTGTCGTGCGGATGGACATGTTGCTTGGGCGTGCTGTGCAGCAAAACATTCATGTGGGTAGATATGTGCATGTGGCTCAGCTGCAGCGTTCCCGCGAGCGCAAAAACCAGAGGGATGTATTCTTGCTCGGGCTGTCGCTGGCCTACGACTTCGATATGTGGCGGGGGCCGGGCGGGCAGTCGGCAGGCGAGGGGTGCATCGGCGTGCACGTAAAACTCGAGGAGATGGAAGAAGGGGTCAGAAATCATGGGGATTGTGCAATTTTTTTCTTCTTCGATTCCGTACCGGAATTCTAGCGGTGAGGACGTCTCGTTGCAGATCGGGAAAGGGATCCATTGGATTTCGTGGGTTGGGGAGTCGGGGAGGGATACGTGTTCGCCCGTTTCTCTGGTGGTTTGCGACTCGCAGGTCAGTGTATGCAACGATGGGATTTTGGGACAGGGCGAAGAAGAAAACAAGCGTACGAGCTGCGATTCATACACTCAACCCGAATGGGAGCGCCATAGTGGTAGGATGGCAGGGAGAGTTCGTGGTGGCTTGCGCTGGAAGCAATGGCAACATGGCCGAAAAAGGAAGCTGTCAAAGCCAGCAGTGGCAGTCGAAGCCACGGTCGTAGTATCATGGCTGTAAATCTGTAGCTTTGTATCGTCAATGACCCAATGCCAACTATCGCAGGGACATTTTGCGCAGTCTCTTTCGATATTGGCAAAGGGCACACAGTCGATTGCAAGACGGCCTGAACCCGTCAACGGCGGATGTCGCCGCTGAAAGCTTCCCCAGACTTTTGGTTCCGTCCTCTGTGTCCACTTTGAGCTCGACCTACAGGGGGGCTGCCAGGCTGAGTCATCGTGCAAAGCTTTACCCTAACCCTCATCAACACTACCCCGTTTGTCCCCTTTCTGCAGAGAAACCCAAGAATTTTATATCTGGAGTCTAAAAGGTCGTTTACTCTTGCGCCATGGGTCTTTCCTCACCACGACGTGCATTGTGCTTTCGGATCAGTCCGAAGTACCTTAGCTTTCCATGGTCTCAGGGAGTCGTCAATCCTCAAGTCTTCAACGAGATGCGAACCTTCCAAAGGCTCAATAATTAGGGGAACAGCAGGTCCACAGTGGGTTGGAAGTCTCATTGCATGTGGGAATAAACACTTTGTTCATAATGTATGTACAAACTGAACCAGCCTATTTACCGTCCTGTCTTCTTCGTCCTCCAATCTGCTCCCCAGCCCTACTTTTACCTGCACATCTTCGGGGCACCGACGTCTAAAGGCATTGGTGATAGTAATCGTTCAGCTTTGTGCAAGTGGTTCCTGAGACACAGACGGTGGGACCGTTCCACCCTTGCCCACCGCACTGTCCCCAGCGAGGAGCAGTAGGGCCGGGCGCCGGTCCGGTTGTAGGCTCAGGAGCGCGAGAGGTGGTAATCAAGGTGGTCTGGGGATTGCCGGGATTGGAGGTAGGTTCGGGGCTGGGGTTGCTGCTCCCATCGGCCTGGAACTGTCTCCAGAACTCCCATGTATTGCCAGGGGCGAAGGGGGTGTTGCTTCCCTGGTCTTGCTGAGACGGGTTATGGTCTCCGTCAAAGATAACCCAGGTAACGGGCTTGCCAGGGAGACAGTTGCGGTACTCGGTCTTGGTGGAGCGGCCTCCGTTGGGCTGAGGCTCGGGATTGAGAGGGGTGCAGCCGTTGTTTTGGACAAATCGGTCACGCATTTGGCGGCCCATGGAGATGCTCAGGACCGAGTCGCGGGTACCGTGCTGGTGGTAGTAGGCCACAGGCTGAGTGCCTCCGTTGCAGCCACTGAGAACAGCGCTGGAAAGAACCGAGATGGCTCGGACCTGGTCAGGACGAGAGCAGGCCCAAGAGTAGGACATGGCACCACCGTAGCTGAAGCCGGTGGCGAAGCGCAGAGACTGCTCAACGCAGAGATCGTTCTCGATAGTGCGCACCATGTTGTCGACAAAAGTGATATCTTCGCCACCGGTGTTGGCCCAACCTTGGTTGAGACCGTTGGGCGAGATGAAGATGGCACTGTTGTTGCCTGTCATCAAGGGGGGAAGACCGTACCAGGCAAGGGTACCGCCCCCTCCGTTGGCGATCTGTTGAGCGTTTCCTCCAAGAGCATGGAAGGTAAAGACAAGGCGGTACGCAAAGTTGCGGTCATAGTTGTCAGGGAGGCGGACAATATATTCTCTTTGTTTGCCGTTCACGGTTGTCGTGTATTGACCATTGCGAATGGTTGGTGTCTTGCCACAACCAGGAGAGCGTGCGCCCAAGACCGGAGCGACGCAGGAAAGCGCCAAAAGCGCAATAGTTGAGAACTGCATGATGGCTAGAGGTCGCTGAGGTTGTTGCTGGCACTAACTCCCTTGCCAACCGATGCGGGAAAGAAGCTGCCCATCCTATATACCCAGCTCGACAGTACCTACCTACCTGGGGAGTCGTGTTAGGGATTGAGACAATCGCCTTAAGGAAATATTTCGGAAGACATCCGTGAAAATGCAACATGGAGTGAATCTCTGGTTACATGTCCCCGCTACTTTGTTCTTGGGTGTTGAGTACATGATGGAAATAGCCATGATTCAAGTCAGTGTCATGTTCATGTGAAGTCATTCCGAGCCTTGACAACAAGATGCGCACCAATAACGACTCAGCACCAACTACCGATTTTAGGAGGCTTGGTTGTTTTGCTCGAACAATGCAAAAATGCAACACTGACCAGGGAAGGAATACCAGGCAACGGATATCCGTTGCAACGGTGCGCTTCCCTAGACATGGGGAAAGCCCAATTGAGGCTCGCCTAAGATGCTCCCCAGATCCAATGACTAAATCGGATCACTCTCCCGAGCTTTTCGCAGCCAGACAGATCAGAAAAGTCCAGCGCGCCAAGATCATGGGCAATGTTCAAGATCATGCGAAGTTAGCCGCGCGTATAAGAGCTCTCGACATGCGTTGAAGTTGGACTGTGGCGACAGCGAGCCACAATCAAGTACACACATTCAGTTATATTCAAAACGGGGAGTATAAGTCCTGACGCTGCCGTACTAGTTGGGATTCCAGTGTACCTAGATATTCCTATCTTGTCAAGTACATGTCAAGTACAAGTCAGTTCATATGTTTCCTGGTCAATCTTTTATTCTCTTCATTTGTCAGGCATTGCTTGTGTCAAATTTCTGTTGCCAATCCAACTAGGTCGATACGACCCCAACTATACCTCCGTGGCTCGGCTAGGTTAGCTCCAGTCGTCAAGCCCAACTTCCATTTTAAGCACGGAGCTCTTCTTCTCAGGACCGACAAACTGGTCAAACACAAAACCTGTGTTTTCTCTTTTCTTTTTATTTGCCGAACTTATCTGCCGACGTGACTACCAAGATGTCGATTGAGACGAGCACTCCGGCTCCCAACTCCGTGGGTTGAGGCTCATCTTTTGACTATTTAACCGCTGCAGCTAAATTTCCGTTGTTTCGTTCTTAGCACATCGAGTCACCCTGAATCCGGGTAATCGGTCATGTACCTGTTGCGGAGAAATACCTTCATTAGCGCTCCCGTCCGCTTTGCAGATGGACAACACGTGGTCATAATGAGCCTGCCGCTGCCAATCAAACGGGAAAATAATTTGGAATTTGCATCCTTGCCTTTGACTAAAGTGTTTGCTGTTGTATGGGATGTGAAGAGAAGGTCTCAGCATCAGGATTGTCTCGGTATGACGAACTGCCACTTGCATGTGTTGATATTGACAAATGCATGCCATTTCAGAAGGTTTCTACAGCCCTAATCCCTATCGGAGTCCTCTCTGAGTTACACATCGAGACAAGAATACCATTGAAGCTGATATAGGACAACCTCGCTGATAGGTGGCCAAGTGAGTATGAAGTCCTAGACCTAAAATTTCATCGCCCAACCAGCAACTGCGGTCAGAAAAAAAGCAGGCAAGGTGAGTCAGAGTTGTAAGAGCTGTGATGTGGCTACCTGAGTCATGTGGACTAAAACATCTAGTCTAGGGCTTACTCTGGGCTTCGCTCTTGAAGTTGAAAATGACAGATACACTAGGGTCTTGGTACCTCACATTAGACGCTCTCTTCTCTGAGTCTTCTCTGAGAATGGTCATGATTCCGCGGTTAGAATTTTGACCATTCGGTGGGATTCGGGTCAGCACTTGGCTCGCAGGGAGAAAAGGGTCAAGGCACCCGTGACGCCACCAAAGTTGCTAGATAAACTCTGGAAGTTACCTAGAGTTGAGTGACTCACCGCCGTTGGATACCTACCTACCTACCTGCAGGTTAAAAACCCCCAAGTCAAATCCTTTTGTTTTTTTTTGGCTTTTCGCCAGTCCTCACTTCATTCTGATCAAAATACTACAAAGGGGGATACCTGAAACAGTCCAAACGAAGAAAAGATGTCGGCCTTTCTGGCCCGTAACACAGAGACTCTGCTCGACATCGCAGCAGATGTGATACAGCTTCTTAAATCCTCGAACGCCACTGTTGGGGTTGCCGAGTCTCTCACAGCAGGGGGTGTCATGGTCGCCCTCACGTCTGTCCCAGGAGCCAGCGCTGTCTTCCTTGGAGGCGTCGTCTCTTATGCCACACCCCTCAAGCAAACACTCTTGAGTGTCGATGCAACTCTAATCGCTAAAGAGGGAGTCATTCATGAGGAGGTTGCTTCTCAAATGGCAGAAGGTGCGCGCAGGATAACGACACATGACGACGCTCCTCCCACGACGTGGGGAGTTGGCACTACTGGCGTTGCTGGACCTGATAAGCAAGATGGGAAGGCAGTTGGGACGGTCTATATCGGCATTGCCAGCCCCACTGGTAGCAAGGCGTTTGGTCCGTTCAACTTTCCAGGGACAAGAGAAAGAATACGGGAGGCAACAGTCATGGAGGCACTCGCAAGGTTGCGAGAAGAGTTGATGAAGGCGAGACAGGCATGATGGCGTCATCATGAAAACGGCTGAAGATTTGTTGGAGGCGAGGATGGATGCAAAGTTCACTTGTTTGTTAGAAGGGGATCTGGGTCGTTGATTTGTTGTGGGGCACCTACAAAGGGTCTATTTTTCACCAGAACCACAAACAACTAACAACAACACTGAAATATTAATTTGTCAACCAATTCCCCTGCCTTTTTGGCCTCTCTTTCGCGGGCAGTGACTTCACTAGGCCACCGCCCTACATTTGTTTTTGGCTTCCAAGGTTGTCTTGTCTTCCCTACCCATCAACAGGCATGATTAATTGCATACTTCATCTGCACCCAATTACAGGCCTGTACAAGGAAAAGCATCTTTTTGTTCTTTCTAGCGCATAAGTACGCTTGCACTTTATTTGGATAGGTCAAAGTGATGATAGCATCTCTTGTGGGTATGCATTTCTCAGGTAAGGCAGATTCGGATGACATGCCAGCCGGTCTCTCTTCGGCAAATCTCTTGTCAATACACGTGCCGTATGGAGAATATCTGTTTGTGCCTCAAAGCCACACTATGGACATTTAGTTTATGACGTACCTGTGTGACTGAAACTTCTAAATGCCTGCACGAGGTCAGTCGGAGCTCGTAAAGAAGAATTTGGTAAGTGATATTACAAGAACGAGTTCTATTGTTCATGTGTTTACTCTAAGATTATGATTACAGTCTTCTAGGTTGTGAGAGCTCCCAAATAGGTAGTGTCGTTGGTGTCGCTTTAGCAGGATTTGTGGAGAAGGATTACCGCTACTTAATAGAAGGTAGTTATTGGTGCGTACTAGGTTCGGGGAATCACGGGGGCTTTTGAGAAGCTGGCTGTTACGGTTAGTTGAGTACCTAGGGTATTGGCTAGCGACTGTTTTTTCTCAATACCGATTACCTGGTTAACCCGCGGAGCAGGAATCGATGCAGGTTGCAAAACCAGGGCTCAGTGGAGTAGATCAACAGGGTGGACTTAATGGTTAGACTCAGTTCAGGCAAGCAGGACGCTGCTGAGTTTGGTAGATGGATTGCATGCTCGTCGAGTAGATTTTATACATGGGTATGGTACGTTGCTTTGGATGTCTTTCTTATCATAACATCAGTTTAATCCCATGCCTCATATCAGCTGTCTGAGTTCCAAACCCGACAGAATCCAGGCTCGGGGTGGTTAGCTACCTAGTGTTACGGTGTATTTTGACAAACTCTTGAGTTCAGTCCCTGGGATCTAAGACAACCCGAAAAACTACAACATCAATATCTTTTGTCTCGGGAGGTAGATGAACTGGTTGATGACGGTGGCAGGGTGTAGTCTGCATGTGGCGCAGGGTTCTCGGCCCGGCATGAGAATAGTATGCCATAGCTTCCAGGAAATGGAGAAGTCAACTAGGATTGCATGGTCTGGGATTTCAATTTTCATGGGTCGCTGCCGATGATGCTGTCTCACCTATGTTTTCGTGAGATGAGATGGTGTTCCTACACGAGGCACCGGGTGTCTGGTTCGCGATCTGATTGGTTTTGCGGCCCATAAAACACTGCCTGAGATAGCCGAGGTGGGCGAGCTTCGTGGTTGTGGCTTCCAGTTGCGCGACAACTTTGCCGCTGAGCTGCTGTCGACTTATAATTGAAGAATTTGTTTTCTCACAGATAAATAAGGTTCCATCACAACCGCCTGCCACCCTCATCTCGGCAATGGCGCAGCCAAAGCCAGTCACGCTCATCGCCCTACAGGGCACCTGGACCGGCCCGGGTTGCTGCAAATCCCACGTGTGAATTCTCCAGGCCACCCCCAATGATCTCAAGCCACAGAGCTTTCATGCTCTGCACTGTACCCTGATTAAACCAATTGTATTCTGCTTGGTGCAGGTTTATGGCACAGGAATCTCGATGCCTGGTGTACAACGGGGATGACGGGCCGAGTTCGCACAGGGCTCGCAAGTGCGGGCCGTCGAACAGACTGCTCATCGTGCCTTGTCGATCCACGCCAGTCAGTGAATCTTCTTTTCAGGTAAATTTAGTTGCTTAGAAACCTTAGGGGGCCTTGTGGTTTTGTTGATCGTTTCTCTGTGCCTGTGCCATGTTTGTGGTTAGAATATACCCTACAGTACTGTGTTCCTGCCTGCGGGATAGAGTGCCATTCCATTTCTCCGCACTCACATATTGACAAAGCTTGTCAGGCGGGGCAGAGATTGGTTCTCCCCGCTTCCAAGGCTCTGACCAGCTCAGTCGTCTTCAGGGGCATTGCTCATGCTGATTGGCGACATGTTTACGAGCAGTGGAGCGCGGAGGGAGGCGGAGCAAGTCAAGCATCCCACTTGCACGGGCCATCTGCCAAGCAGAAGACGCTGGTGTGCCTTCCATGTCATCGACAAGCTTCATCAAAATTGGCATCACGAGCGAGTTGGGGGCCGTTTCTTCATTCCAGCAGAACCGACAGGGCGAACTTGGGTTCAAAGGTGGTGAATAACAATGGGATATAAACTTTGCGGGCGCCGGCCTTCTTTCTCGAGAGGGCCCTCCAATCACTCGTCCACAGTCCCAGTCCACATGAGCTCCTTCCCGAGGTCATCTGCCAACCTTTCATCGTCAAACTCAGCTTGTTTCAGCCAGTTCAAAGCCAGGGATGTGAATAGTGTCTGATAGGTTCTATATGCAGTCGCACTATAAATCCTGACCCTATGGGAGCTTGTATGACCGCTTCATACAATGGCACCATCGGCATCACCCTCCCATACACCTGGCCCACACACGGTCGTCTCTCCCCCGTCCAACCAAAGGCGTGCCAGTACCCCCAAGGTCCGTACCGGCTGCATCACTTGCAAGAATCGACATGTCAAGTGCGATGAGCGCAAGCCGACGTGTTCCCGCTGTGAAAAAGCACGCATGGAGTGCCATGGCTATCTCGCCAAAACGGATCAAAAAGCAGCAAGAAAGTCGTCTAGCAAGTCCGCAACTATTCAAGGAGGCCCGCGGCCGTTACAGATGATACGTCCCGCACGGGTAACGCCTTTCTGCCCCGAAAAAGACATAATCTACCATGACTTCTTCCGGTATACCCTTGTCAACGATCTTGCTGGCTATCTCCACGCCGACTTTTGGTCCCGGGTTGTGCTTTGCGAGGGTATTCGGGACAGTTGTGTCAACCACGCCATATTTGCCATTGGCGCGCTTTCTCAGGCTCTCTTTGTTGAAGCTAGGCTTGATAGATCACTTGCTCGACAATCGTCTGGCTCGCCACCGTCCCCTCCACACTCTCATGTTCGTTGGCACCATATATACAATCCCCATTACCAGGCGGCCATCCGCCACCAAAACCAGGCAATATCGCTGTGTTTACAACGAATACGGAACGATGGAGATTCCATGTCCGCTCGAAACCTTCTTGTCATCACGTTGCTTCTCGTCGGCTACGAACTTCTTCAGGGTGACGTAGAAGCCGCCGATGGACTTATGACAAGCGGCATCCGACTGCTTCGAGTCTCGATAACAACCCTTAGGGACGCAGCACGCCGGAACACCGGGCCTACCAACTATGTCAACCGCGAAGATGAAGACACGCAAGATATGGAGTACATCCTCCCTTTTTTGAGTGTAACGTCCAACCTGCGTCCCAGCCCGCCACCCCATTACACAATCCCCAGCTCTTCTCTTGAATGTAACGACCTCCCGGTCTTTGGGAAAACTAGCGCAGTGAAGTGTACTTTTCTTTGGGGCAATTTTCACACACGGTGCTTGTCATTTATCTCGCAGGCTATGCAGCGTACCTTTGCTGGACAACCCCTTCCAACAAACGAGAGACACTCCCTCTGGGCAGAACAAGCACAACTTTGGAACTCATCTCGCCAATGGCAGCAAGTGCTATCTGATTACAAAGCAGCGGTCAGCCCTGAAGACGTTCGAACTAGAAAGATAATGTTACTGCTCCTTCTGCAATGCTACACAGACCTCATCTGCCTCGCTTGGTGCCTGGATCCAGCAGGCACAGCTTTGGACCACTGCGAGCCCGATTTCGGGCAGCTGCTCAACATAGCCCTCGAATTCTCTGAGGATCGAGAGCCCATGACCACGAACGGATTTATACTCTCCGGTGGAAACGTCACCGGTCCCCTGATATTGATTGCGACAAAGTGCCGAACTAGTCGGACCCTGAGGTGGCAGGCGCTCGAGGCTTTCAGAAAAATGTCTTGGCGGACAGGAGCATGGGATGCCAAAGTCTTTGTGTCTGTGGCTGGTTTGGTATCGCTGGAGGAGGCGGCTCGGGATGAGGGAGGTCGAATAGATCCCATCAACAGGTGGCTATGTACCGGTATACACTCGGATGTGGATAGCATGAAGGTTATGGGGGAGTATACAAGAGCATCATCTGATGAGAAGGGTGATCCGATAAAGAAATATTTGGTCTTGAATGTAGATGGACGGCGGTTCCTAGCTGAGGGGGAGGGAACTATGGACCCGAGTTTGACAAAGGTTGATCCTGATCTAGGATGTGTTGGAAATACTCATGGACAACTGGCAGGTCAAATTACGAATCATGGTCTCGACGCTGATATGGGTAGCAGCATAAACGGGGCACTGTCGCCAGCTTCAGCGGTTACGGGGTCGGATTTTGATTCACCCTTACCTGTACCCACAGAGTACAACTCAAATTGGGATGGTCTGTCAAGTCGGGAGGATACCTTGGTGTAGATACGATTTAAACCCCACATCATGAGCTTGCGCGATGGATAGAATCATGGACGGCACATATACGGTTATATCAAACGTGTAGGTAGGTAGAGCATACAATGCAGAATCAATGACACCAGGACAGAGTTGCCCTGTTTCGAGCGGGATCATTCCTTTTCATAGCCGTAAACGATCGCTCCCACAAGCTTCCCCAGTTCTCGAGTTGCATCACCAGCAGCGTGACACCACGGCGTCATTTGAAGCCACCCGTGAATTAGGTCTTCATGATGAACCCACTTGACATCGACACCTGCTTCCTTCAGTTTGCTGGCATATTCGATGCCCACGTCTCTCAAGGGATCAAATCCGTTTGTGATAACAGCCGCCTTGGGCTGGTTTGCCAAATCTTTTGCAGGTTGGTAGCCGGGAGATATGTATGCATCCAGTGGTGAAGGACCTGCGTTGTGTCAGCTGACACCAAAGTCGGGAATACACTAAAATCACAAAGCAGCTCACCATTCGCCTTTGGTGGTCTTGGCATATAGTGCGCCGCAAAGCTGAAGATACCATTGGTGTGCAAGTAATAGCCCGAGCTATTCTCCTTTGCTGCCAGGGTGTCAAATGGAAGGCGAGCCGTCGGGTAGACCAGAATCTGGGCACAGAGGGGCTTCTTGCCCTTGTCTCGGCGCCGTAAACAAACTGCAGCAGTCAGGTTGCCTCCAGACGAGTCACCGCCGCCAGCAACACGATCGGCACGCACGCCTCGATTCCTGCCCTCCTCGCTCTGAACCCAGTCGATCACAGCGTCATACTCATCCAGTTGAACAGGATATCGAAACTCGGGGGCAGGGCGATAGTCGAAACAATAGACCTGGCAGCCAGACCTCTCTGCCACGAGCCTCAAACCATTTTCGAACTCATCCACGCTTCCTACGGTGTATCCACCCCCATGGCAATAGATTAGTGCACCTGCCTCGCCTCTGTCTCTCCAATCTTCGGCTGACTCGGGATACAGAATCCGGATGGGAATCGTGCCGTGCGGGCCCCGGATCGCCGTAAACTCGACACTGCCGATGGCATTTACGCCCTTCTTCAGATTGTGAATACCAAAGATTTTTTGGTGGTGAGCACGCTCGGTGATGAAGCCTTTGGAGCCTCCCAGCTCGAGATCCGGATTGTTGTCCAGGAAGTCCTCAAGCGCGCCGTTGGGACGACGAGACCGAGTGCCGATCGGGGGGTTGGGAATGGATGAAGACATTTTAGGATCTCCGTTTCCTTGAGTCATGGCAAAGGTGTTTCTTTGGGTCTTGGCGGCATTGTCCAGGGAGATAATTGCCAGAGGTTCATCTCAAGTAGCTGGAGGAGAGAGGCCCGGTGTGGTAGCGGTGCAAGCTCCGAAAACGAACGTCATGTTGATGTATTCTCTTTGTTGAGGCGGCGATGATGGCAGAGATGAACTAAAGTTCGCGCTAAGAAATTCGCTGCCATCATGACAGCTGTGGTGTCTCCCCGTCTGGAGTCGTTCCTGCCGGTAGTTGGCCTTATCCCTTATCGTTGATGGGGAGGGGTTGGAGGGGCCATGACGTCCCCTTTTTCTCGGCTGGGACTGGGCAGCCAATGGGCGCATGTTGACATCAACAAAAGTCCCACCCTCGTGTTGCTTTTTTTCACTGGTTCGGCGGCTGCCAAGAGCGCGAACCCAATCAATTATCAATTGGCACAAAGAGTGCACAGCCGTCAAGGTCTGGTTGTCGTGCGACGCCAATATTTATTTTGTTATTTTTTCCACAGACGGCCCTCTTCTCCGCTGGAATCGCAGCAACAGCCCAGAGGAAACCAACAACACTAAACCCGGCACTTTGGCGCATTGCTCACGCCGCCCCGCAACGTCAGACAGCTCACTTGCGCGTGATGCGACGACTCGTCTCATAAGACGCGTCTTCCCTTGACTGGGGGCCCCGCCGTTAGACCCGACAATGCGGCACCCGACCCGGGATGGTCTTGCCTGGGACGACAATGGTCTCGGCCCGGTCGCGAGGTGGACCAGACAACCCGACATCGAAGCCGTCGAGCGTGTATGTCGCCGCGCCCTCAACATCAACCACACTGCCGACTGCAACGTCCACCTGCATGCCAATGGCGAGTTCAGCAAACTTTATGCCGTCGACAGCATCCGCGGCAAGCACATCATCCGCATCTCCCTCCCCGTTGACCCCGGGAACAAGACCCTCGGCGAAGTCTTCACTCTGCGACTGGTGCATCGCATGACCGACATTCCCGTGCCCAAAGTCATTGCATGGGATGAGACTGTCAACAATGAGCTTGGGTTCGAATGGCTCCTGATGGAGATGATGCCCGGCAAGCTAGCTTACTATCGCTGGCGCAAGATGACTGACACCCAGAAAGAGATACTTACCAAGCGCGTGGCAGAGTTCCATACCCAGCTGCTCCGCTGCGGCAATCTGGGTCAGGGTTTCAGATCGATTGGAACGCTGGGAACGGGCCCGAATGCCGACTACAACACCGCAGTCACACCCTCGCCTGGCCCCATTGTTGACAGCGTCTTCTTCTCTGGGCCACGCTCCAGTTATCCTGTGGCCCGTGGCCCCTTTGAATCCAGTCATGACTGGCTTCGAGCCTATCTTGACCTCATCATCACGGAGCACACAAATGCTCTTGCCAAAGCCAAGACTGATGACGACAAGGAACATGCCGAAATGGTGCTCCGGCTGGCTCGCAAACTGCTAAGAATGGTTCATAAGATATTCCCTTCCTTGGTTTTCCCGCCAGAGCATACCGTGCTTTGGCACGACGATCTCTCATTGAAGAACCTTCTTGTAGACGACAATGGCCGCATAACAGGTGCGATTGGATGGTATGTATTATTTCCTTATCACCGCTCTTTTGTGTCAACATGCTAACCGCTACTAGGGAATGTGTATCGACCATGCCACGCTGGATGGCTTGTCAGATGCCTGCATTCCTTCGAGGCGCAAGCCGGAAGCAGAAGCCCAGCAGGGACAGTTATACAAATCTGGCTCCGCGCCCGTCAGCTTCTTCCACTTCTGACGAAGACCACTTGGACAATGAAGGAAAGACGGAGCTTTATTGGATCCACCTGATGGAGTATGACCAGACCCGGCTGCGCGAGGTTTATCAATCTCGAATGACACAGCTCTTGGGCCCTGAGTGGGAGAAGGATGTCGACGAAGCCCGGCTCAAGGTTGACTTTCTTGGAGCAGTGTCTCGATGCGGCACCCAGTTTTATCCTGTCAGAGTAGAACAGTGGGTTGACGCCATAGATCGCAAGGAGTTCATCTCGTTGATGCAAGTCTTGCGTACGGGCATCAAAAAAGAAAAGCGACCCGCGACGCCTAGCGGCAATGCCGCCCCAAGCAAAGTGCACTACGAGAGGCCAGCCAGCAGCACGCCCAGCAGAGTTCAACAAGAGATTCAAAGACACGAAAGGATGCATCTTGCTGGATCGGGAAACCCCACCGCTTCGGTTATTTTCCGGACCGGGAGCCCTACCAAAACGGCCGCGATGACAGGCAGCTGGACTCCATCTAGACCCAGTTCTGTCAACAGCCACCGTCCCACAACATCATGGAGAGGCTCGGTCTCGGGCGTCTCCGGAGCGCATCTGGAAACGCCTCAGAGTCCTGTTAGTGTACATGTCCGTCGAAGGTCGTCGGACGGAATATCATTGACCAGCTTGGAACTGCCCAATCCCAAGAGCCCAGTCAACGTGCATATTCGACGCAACTCGGGGTCAACTTGTGTGTCAACCACCTCGTCCATCGTTTCCGGAACGACCAATTCCTCATCGAAGCTGGGATAGTGTTACAGCAGCAAGGATATTAGGGTGAGGTGGAAAATGAAGAAGCCAGTCAGTGAAGAATGAAGTTGGGTGGGGGGTGGGGGGGAAGAAACCTCGAAATCGTCGGATATTTCATGAAGTTGGAGAGACGGGGAGATATGAATTGTCGGTATGAGTATATGTATATAATTTTTTCATCCTTGTCCTTTGCATGTGGGTAATTTTCAGATTCAGGGGTCAAATGTCAACAATGCTAGCGTCACCCCTATCTGGTTGCTATGCTACTGCCTGCTTATCTCCGGCCCGGTGCTGTCACAGGGCTCGGTACTTGGCAAGTGTCTCTGGGCATCCGAGTTTAATACGAACCTGGAAGTGGAATCACCAGTCTCACCTTCTATTGTGGCACAGCAGTAGCTTCCCCGCACTTGTTGACGTACGCAACTCCAATTGGGGACTGACAAAACAACAACTCATCCGTGTTCCAGGTTGCATTCCTTCTTTCTCCTTTCCATTGACCCTTTATGCCTTTGCTGCTAGAATCACGATTCGACATACAGACATAGAGACCAAAAGATGGAACACGGCATTTTCCCCGACCGGTTTGGGAAGTTCTCCCCGAGCTTCTTCTCCCAGGCCCAACGCCGCCGTGAACAGCCACAGCACCAATCTACTGGCGCCAGCGGACACCCAGACGATTCGACAGATCGGACCACCGCCAAATTCTTCCAGCACACATCGGCTCCCCGTATCTCTTCCGACGCTGTCATTGCTGCGTCTCTCAAGCGCCAGTACCCTTCACTTCAATTGACTACCGTGCCCGTGGACAATGTCGACATTCTGGCTTATGCCTCCAGCGTCCCTGACGATCTCGCAAGTTTCCATCAGGTGGAACCGGAGCCCTCTGTATTTCCGGCCGACCTGAAATGGAACTATTACCTCCCGCCCGCCAGGCGACTGGACGGTTCCAAAGGGGGCATTGCCACGGATTTGCACTTTGGCAAGTTCCTGTATCGTTACAAGGGTGCAGAGTTCATTGTATATCTGGCTGAATGTCGAGACGGATCGAGTTATTATCCCCCTATCGTCAATTACTACATTCTGTCTTCTCCTCCCGAGGTCCACTTGGTTGAGAGTTTGTTGATGACTGTGGGGCATTCGGCGTTTGAGCTTAAAGACGAGATCTGGGTCTTTGATGGAGGGTGGTGGCAAAAGTCGAGGGAGCTGTTTGACAGCGTCCAAAAGTCGAGCTGGGACAATGTCATATTGGATGAAGAGATGAAGAAAGCGCTGATTGACGACCACACGAGCTTCTTTGCCTCCAGGGGCCAGTATGAAAGGCTCAAGGTGCCTTGGAAAAGAGGACTTATCTACTGGGGTCCTCCCGGGAACGGAAAGACGATCAGCATCAAGGCCATGATGAAGACGCTTAGTCAGAGGGAGGAGAAGGTGCCGTCGTTGTACGTGAGAAACTTTGTTTCGGTGAGTTCTTCCCGTGTAATAGAGTGAAAGGCGACGTCGACTAAGAAGCACTAGTATGGCGGCCCTGAATACGCCATCTCCATGATCTTTGCCAAAGCAAGGCAGTATGCGCCTTGCTACCTGATCTTTGAGGATCTCGACTCGCTGGTGACAGATGGCGTGCGAAGCTACTTTTTGAACGAGATTGATGGTCTCAAGAGCAATGATGGCATCTTTATCGTGGGCAGCACGAACCATCTGGAAAGACTGGACCCCGGCCTTTCGGTGAGTATCTGTCCTGTCTTGGCTGACCGCTTGAGTGTATAACTGACAAGATGGTAGAAACGTCCCTCTAGATTCGACAGAAAGTACTTCTTTCCGGACCCCAATCTGGAGCAGCGCGTCGCATACTGCAAGTTTTGGCAAGGCAAGCTGAAGAGCAACAAGGACCTCGAGTTTCCCGACAGCCTGTGCAAAGCTATTGCCGAGATCACGGACGGCTTCAGCTTCGCCTACATCCAAGAGGCGTTTGTGGCGGCGCTGCTTGTCATTGCGAGAGATTCGGAGACGTTAGATCTTGGCTCCGCCCTGGAGGTGGGATCAGAGGACGACTGGGTCAGCGTTGATGTCCCTGACAGCAATGGCGGTGGCGACGACACTGACTTGGAGAAGTTGATCTTGTGGGTGGAGATCAAGAAGCAGATCGAGATTCTGAGGCAAGGAATGGGGGAGGAGAGGCAGCGGAGGGTTCGGTTTCAGTAGGGAGCAGCTGTGCATGAATGCCTGATAGTTGGTATGGCGGGATGCGAGAGGAGACTATTTAAGGGAGGCAATAGGTTTCTGGAATTAAAGATCCTTTGTTTTGAAGAGGGCTAACTTTTAATCACTACATTTATACAAAACAAATTCATCTGTCGGCTCCCTCGAACCTTCTTAGGCTGCTGCTATCGCTCATCTTTCTCCTCCTGACACTAATCGAAGAAAGTGGCGTCCCACTGCCGCTTCCACTAGCACTCGATGGACGGGGAGATCGCGCACTGGCCAGTTCCCTATCAATAACCACAATATCGCTCAATACGTCCATCTTTTCCAGCGCATCCATGACCTCCGGTGGTGGCTCCGCGCTGAAGATATTCTGAATGTCACCATGCGGATTCAGACCCGCAAAATACTTCCACTTCCGCCACCTGCTGTTGCGGCCCCTTCTGCCACCCCATATCCTGCGCCGCTCCCAGAGTCCAATCAGCAACAGCAAAGGTGCATTGACCGCTCTGATCACGGCAACGTTGACGTGATGGAAAACTACGGGTCCAACAAACCACTTGAGCGGCAGCATAATGAGAAGAGCCAAGAGGTTAAACGGCGGGGGGTATGAAAAGATGGCATCCGACTTGACGCCTTGAAAGGTAAGAACAGCCCGGCGGAACTGGATCTCGGCCGCCTCGTTGGAGATGATCTTGGAGAAGGTGTTGGTCAGGATGGCGACGAGAATGGTGAGGAAGAGAGTGTTGCCCAGAAAGGCAAAGGTAATGATGAGGGTCGGACCAAGAATGATGTGGAAGTCAGAGGCGCGCTCGATGCCGGTACCATCAAGACCGAACCAAATCCTAACCCATGTCAGTAAAGCGAAACAAGACACGCAGGACACGCAAGACACGACGAATGATACGTACCACAAGAGCCACTTTGTGATGGTGGCCCATGTCACACTTCCCTCCAGCTTTTCATCACCCGTCGTCCTTGCCAGCAGCAAAAGGCCCATCACAAAACCGGCAAAACACCAAATGGCGATAAACGTCAGCCGCGTAAAGTCTCTCATCATGGCATGCAATGCAATAAACACAATGTTGTCCGGCATCAGCGTAAACGCAATCCTCGTCAGCAACACAGGTGCAGCCGTGCAAAGCACAGGCATGGCGTAGAACGCATCGCTACTAATCAACAACTCCACCGTCCTGACCAGCCCGTACGCCCCATAGATGAACACAAAGGTGATGTCGAGGAAAGACCACAGGTTCTGCGCGTGCACTTCCCATCCATGTTCCACAATGGCAGCAAACTGCTCCAACACCCACCCCGCGGCAAACACGTTGAAGAGCGTTTCGTACGTGTTGACATGGAGGCCGGCCAGATGCTTCCCAAACCCATAGTGTGTCACCGTCAACATGTAAAGAACAAGCAGGACGATAAAGTGCAGGAGCTCGATGCCGTTTCGGATCCGGGGAACGATCAGGCGATGGTGGTTGAGAATGGCCGCACGACGGGGTTCGTACAAGGAGACTGGATGGTGCTTGTAGTGATCGGGCAAGATGTCGACAAACGAGAGGGGGGTGTACACGACTATGCCACGGTAGACGGCATCGACGACGCGCTGACAGGCAGGGGAGCCTATGAACAGCTTGGACTCGGAGATGATGGCCAGCTCGAGACCTGTCAACTTTCGTTCGTGGCCGCCTCGTTCCTGAACAGCCCATTGTGGACGGCGTGCGCGGATGGCTTCAGGGGCTGCGTCGCAGGGGTCAAAGCCGGACACGAGAATGTGGGCCAGCAACAGCAGGCCAGATCGACCGGTGTGATCTTCGTGGAAGCGGCGGAGGATGCGGATTGCTAAGAGTTCGCAGAGGGTGGCGCGGGATTCGTTGACGGTTTGTTGAAGAAGCTCGTGGGCGCGGGGACGCAGGAATTGGACACGGTTCGCAAGGAGGGAGTACACGATGGCGGGATCATTGGGATTGTACAGCCTGTCCACCAGTGGCCTCACAACCAGTTTGTCCAGCCGTGGAGCCCTCAGCTCCTCGAGCGTGTAGTTGTCATTGACGGCGGCAATGACGAGCCGGCGAATTCGGTGAATCGTGATATATACGGGCATGGCAGGGTCAGGCCTGGGCAGGAACGAGGCACTCTGACCATGTCCTCCGCTGTTGTCGCCGCCAACATCTCGACTTGGGCCGCCTCCTCCTTGTCCTCCGCGCGGGACAAGGCGCCTTAGCATAAGCGGCGCCACGGTGTCGTCGTGGTCGTGGTCGGCGTCAAAGAGGATAGCGGATGCTTCGGGATCGTCGCTGTCGCTCAAGTAAGGGTCGTCACTCAAGCCACCGTCGTTGTTGTCGAGCAGTCTGCGCTCGGTTCCCAGACCCATTCCGAAGCGCCTTTGCGTGCCTGTGTCACCTGTTGTCAAGATGCATTGGTTTAGTGCTCAGTCGTGGGTGTGGATAGCTCCCAAGAAAAAAGGGCTCGAGTAGAGCAGTCGAAATAAAAGTAAAATGGAAGCCACGATGCGACTGGAAGGAAACAGTGGCAGTGGGCCTAGAGCGGGCTAATTGTTTGCTGTCCAATGTTTACGACAATCCCATAACGTAATTTACCGTTCGCCGCCATCTTGGCAAACCCCTGACGGCCAGCCGAGTCATGCGGACGGGCGGTGCCTTTGATGCCTCCATTCCGGCTACGAGATGTACAAGTAGATGTTGGATGGTGGTTCGTTAATGGAAATTGGAAGTTTGAGGTTGCTGACTTGGCCGGGCATTTTTCTTTTGGAATTTTGCAGGAGCGCCAGGTACAATCGACGTCATTTTTTTCGGTTCAGGGCACGTTGGACCTAAACTGTATTCGGCAGGCGCCACTAAGTCATCACCACCTCGAGTCACCGCAACAAAAATTTTTTTGGCTCTATGAGTGAAGCGTTTCGGGATACACGCACCGGAATGTTCATAGAGTTGACATTTGTAAAGTATGTCCTTGAATTGATCCACATGTACATAGTAGTAACGATGATTGGCAGTGAGAGAGTCCTATCTATGCATGTATTCTGCGTTCCCCCCCATGGAGGACCATTATCCTGAATAGTTGAAGCCTAGGTACAATGTCCTCCTCTGCGAGTGCTCTACTTGCAATCTCAAACCTATCCTTTCAGCTTGCACCCGTCACAAATTATGTCCTCTAGATATCCTCATATCACCAATTCCTATTTGCTCCTAACACAGTCGCTCACTGAGATGGTCCTAAGTCTCTTTTCAGCCCGCCTAAAAGACAGACTGATATGGATAAACCCCGACGGAATTTAAGCAACCTGGAATACTACGACAAGTCAGCATCTCATCTCAGTCAGCGATGGCTCCTTATCATGAGGTGTACCCCTGAAGTAAGCACTGGCAAGCTGCGGCTGACACTAGCTCACCGTTAGCGAATCCTTTGCCATTGAGCAATAACCCTTTTCAGCTGTAGTTTTCTCACAGTGGCGCGTGGCGTTTAATTACCCGCTGAACCCTCAAAAAGGTCCACTTCCCACGTTGTTGTTGCTGTGACACCCTTCAAGCGTTTTCATCGCATTTCTGTCGATATCACATGGTCCGGTAGACCACAATCTACCTTTACCTTCGTCCGCTCCAGCAAACCTCAATTTCAAGATGGGGCGGTTTTCCTCTATCGCCATTTCGGCACTGTTGCTGTCACCTGTCTTGGGCCAGACAGAATCACCTGCGGCAGTTCCAGTCAAGAAGAACCCCAAACGCGGTCTTGTCTCCACGCCCAACGAATTCTTCCCCAGAGATGACTTCATCTGGTCCGATCCTTCATCGCCGCTGTCATGGTACTGGAACTTTGCACCCGATGTCACAGAGGCCTATGCCAACTTCTCTCAATCCGAGTTTGAGTTTGTCCCAAGCATGTGGGGCGCCTACACCCCCAACGGCACAGACACATACTTCTTGGGCAACTTGACCGAGAAGTTCTCCAAGCGAAAGCCCTCTCACGTTCTCACCTTCAACCTGCCTGACCAGTCTTTCGAATATGGAGGCAGTGAGATGACCCCCGAGATTGCCGCGAGGACCTGGGTCAACAACATTCTACCGCTCAGGGAAGAACATGGGATCAAAGTCGGTTTCCCGACCGTCTCAGACCCGAGAGGAGGGTGGGTAGATCCTTTCTTGAAGAACTGCTCCAAGATGAATGATGGACACGGGTGCGAGTTTGACTTTGTGCCACTTCATTCATTCGGCGGTTTCGGGACCTTGAAGGACAACATTGGAAAGTGGCAGTCAAAGTATGTGTCGTTGCCCCTACACTAGTAACACGCCGATTAACGCTGAGGCAATAGATTTCCCGAAAAACCTCTTTGGGTTACTGAGTATGGCTTCCATGACCAGAACGAGGCCGAAACCCAAAAGTTCTTCAACGAAAGTTTAAAGTACTTGGAAGAGCACCAGGCAGTGGCACGGTACTCGTGGTTTGGTGCTTTTAGAAAAACAAAGTCGAATGTGGGGGAGGAAATGGCCATGCTGGACCAGCGAGGCAATCTGACAGACATTGGCAACTGGTATCTGGACCGCGCCGCTGCACTCAGGACCCCAGAGGGTGTTTTGGCGGCTGCTTGCACCTTGGAGAACCCATGTGGTGGAAGCGGAGCGGCTGGAAGGGCGAGCTATGGGGGTGTGGCTGGAATAGTAATTGGGCTTTTCCAGCTGGGTATCACTTTCTGGATGTAAGCAATGCAGGGTAACCACGGGCAAGCTTCCCTAATCGTTTATAAGAATTGATAACTAAAGCTGGAAAACGATCATGGACAACGTTGTTTAAAACCGCTCAGAGGTTCACCAGGGCACATTTCTGCCAGAGTGATGAAAATACTCCCCATTGTTTGACTCCTCTAGGTCGTGCAGAATCTTGAGCATATTGCCAACGCTCTCACTGGGCTCGTATATGGCATTTTTCCCGCCCATGTCCGTCTTCACCCAGCCCGGATCCACCAGTGCCACAACTGCCCCTGGGAGGTGCGATTTGATGTCCTCTGCTTGGTGGACGGCAAGCATGTTGAGAGCAGCCTTGCTGATGGAGTAGCCTGCACTCTGTCGTGGCTTGTGGTCAAGACTGACAGCCATGCTTCCCAAACCCGAAGAGATGTGGAAGATTCTCACTTTTGGCGATAGCAGTGTGGCCGTGAGCAATGCCGAAGTAAGGAGAGCCGGACCGAGAACGTTGGCGATGACCATTTGATGGACAAGATCAGGCTCAAGGTTCAACGAGTTCATCTCTGGTTTGAGGTTCAGAGCGGCATTGTGAATCAAGAAGTCTACTTTTTGGTCCGCCAAAATCCTTTGCTTTCCCAACGTTTCTGCAAACCGGTTGATCGACTCTGCTGAGGAAATATCGCAGTCCAGTATGATGGCATTGTGATTCTTGGATTCCTCGATCACGGACTGCAAATTGCCGACATCGGAGGTGGGGGAGCGGACACAAGCGACGACGATGTTGGCGTGGTCTTGTGACAGTTGGCGGATGAATTCCAAACCAATACCGCGGTTTGTTCCGGTGACGACGTAGACTGGCATCCTGGCTCGGAGTCGGTTTGTGAATTTAAACGGTTCTGGGGAAATGGGACAGAACCACAAGGACCCCGGAACAATGCGAAGGGGAGAACATGTATAGATATACCCGGAGCGCTGGGCTCAGTGCCCTGGAAATTGTCCAAGGGCCCCCACGGATGGTACTCTATCTTATCTGACGTCACGAATTCGGCCGAATACTTCTTAAAAAGTAATGTACACTAGGGCGATTGCTATTGTTATTATTCGTTGTGGCAATACTTCAAAACTCTTGTAGCCCAGGCATCATTCCGGTGTATTGTATTCTTGTGTTTATTGTGTCCAGTTCCCATCTGGAACTTCAATTCACATGCCGCAGTTGCTCGTATCCTGACTTGCATCCACCTCCAATAGGCCATTCTCATCCGCACTACGTTGCTTAATCGTGTTGCCGTAAAGTGAATTAATGCTGAAACGTGCTCTCCAGACTCTTCAAAAGCTCGCCAAACACGGGCTGCAAAAATACGGTGGCGAAGGAGGCAATGACTGCCACAAGGGCAAGATGCAGTACTCCAAACGACAGCTGCTTCCGTGTCCTCTGCCCTCCATGTGTGGCGCCAGCGCCTATCATTTTGATGAGAGGTACGATCCCGTCTTCCTTGGCTGTCTTTCTGGCAATGTCTAAACCTGGCAAACCATCTACACTTTCCGAATTCTTGAGCGCCCAGTACCTTTTTTTCGTCAGAAACACTTTAAAACTGTTACGGAAAGAGGTGCGCTTACTTCTCTATGCTCTCCTTGGAATCTCCCTTGTCAAACCTGTCGGCCTTCCTCGCAAAGAATTCGTTCAAGGTTGTTCGCCAATCTTTGAATTCGAAATAAGGGACAGAGAAGCCACAACTGCTCCCAACCTGGTGCACATGGACAAGAATTATGCTTCTTGCTCCGGGAAGGAGCCTGACCTCGTGCTTTTTGACAAAAGTATTGAAGGAGTCTGTTCCATTTTCGAGCACTGTGCCGTGGCCGAACAGGCGGACGATGCGTGGTGGCCCTTCAAATGCGTTGAACATGACGGTTATCCGTCCGTTATTCTTTTCGTACAGATGAGATATGGTCTCATTGCCGGAACCACTGAGATCGAGGTACCAGAAAGTCTTGGTGTCGAGGATGCCGAAATAGGGGCCGCCTTTAGGAGATACGTTGACATGTCCTTCCGGCGACAGAGGGGCGGTGGCCACCCAAAACACTTTTTGGGCCAGTATCCATCTGACAAGCGACTCGGGAATTGTTTCGTAAAACTGTCCCATTGTGAACATGCAATGTGATGACAAGGATATAGAACGGCAAAGGTGGAAACCAAACGGTGGGCACGGCTGACCACAGGTGTTCCTGATCGAGGGACCGTAAATCAGGTAGTTTACCAGCGGCGGTAAGTTAGAGGGACTGTGGTGCTATAAGAATTTGAACAAGCGTGCAGAGAATGAAGATAAAACAACCATCACAGAGCTGGAATAATATGAGCGGACAGCGGGAGCTGTTTGGACATTGATAGCGATGAATCACATTGCGACATCGCAGGCAGACATGCCCTGTTGTAAGACGGAGCAACCTGGAAGGCCTGCCCAAGTACAACCCAATAATAGGCCGCTAAGAGCCGCCCGCCCACATGGTCCTGGACCACCGGGTACAACGTCATCACTCAGCCCTAACCCTGGGCGGTACGGTTTCGTCCCAATCAGAGAATGGCTATCGATAAGGCGGGTGATGGGAGCGGGGTTGTGCTGCGTACCACTTTGACATCTGCCCAACGACACAAACAGTGATAACCCGATCTCGAAACGACAGCAAAAGTCATAACCTTTCAGCATCTCATTAAGCATCTTTACCTGCTTCAAGACTGGGGCCGCGATGAAGAGCTTTCTCCTCGGCCTGGCCGGCAAGCCATCACCGGAACCAGAGCCTGCCCAAACGGCGCAAGCTCCCGCTCTCAAAAGTGGGACTGACCTGGCCGATGCGATCACCGAAGGCATCAAAAAGCTTTCCACATCAGACCGGCAAAATGATTCTCAAAACGAGCCGGCAGCTAGCAATAGCCAAGATGAAGCCGCAAAAACAAGGACGGCCTCACCAGACGACCAGGAGGATTGGAGCTCGGGTGACGAGACGGTCGTCGAGCAGAGAGTTGCACATCCCAAGCAGGACATGATTGACCACATCATGAAGAGCTTGTGTACTTCCCTCGACACCAAAATCACTGAGTTGACTCAGTTCGCCAGTCTCGCCAAAACTGAGAAGGCATTCAGTGTCGCCGACTTGCCAGCAGCTCCCAAGAAGGGAAAGACACCTACGGCGGTCAAGCCTCGAGAGCAGCAGGAAGCCAAAGAGACTCTGAAGGAGGAAAAGAAGAACACCGAGGAGGAGGAAGTACCCAAGCCTATGAAGCTCTCTGACCTGTCCAAATCGAAGAAGCCAACCTCAACGTCTGCAGCTCCTCCTCCACCTCCTGCCCCAGCCCCCGGTGCTGAGCCTGAACAAGACTTTGCCTCCCTCATGCTAACTGCCAAATCTCAACCCTCTGCGGCCTCACCTAGTTTCCCGGCCACCTCTTTTGGCGCATTGCAGTTGGCGAGCATGCCGTTTATGGCCTCGGTCATGACGAATTTCCCTCAAATCGAACCTTCATCTACTCAGCGGCCTTCCCAAAGCTTTTCTCGTACCATCAGACCGACGCAAACGCCAGCACCATATATCGCACCAGCCCCAAGCTTGCCTCTATCTCCGGCCCCTTCGCCGCCAGCAGGGGATCACCCATCACCACCATCCTCTGCAAAAAGGAATGCCAAGCGATCATTGGATGACGAGCTGCAAGGGCCAACAGCAGCTGATTTGCAGCCTCACTTTGGTCATGAAGAGGTCTATTCACGCAGAATTTCGGGTATTTCGGCTCCTTTTGGGTTTGGCCGTCCCAGTCCGAGAGCGCCCACTGTATCCTCACAGATGCCACAGTCGCGACAACTTCATACGGCTCCGCAACCTCGCGCACCCAACTTTCCACCAGGGCCGCCTGCTGCGTCTAGATCGATCCCAAGTGTCGACTCTTTCTTTAACGCCCCTCAACTTCCAAGAGATTCGTTTATTCCAGAGCAAGAATTGTCTCCCAAAACGGTTGGTGATGTTGCTACGCATGCTACTGCAAGGCGACATCTCAGTGAAGCCGAGGTGGAGCCACCCGAAGACCACGACGGGAGACGCAAAAAGGCACGGCGAGCCACGTCTGATAGCCCCGCCGGGCTGATGAGAAGCGGAAACAAGTTTGCCTGTCCCTACTTCAAGCGGAACCCTCGCAAATATCAGAAATGGACGTCTTGCCCAGGCCCGGGATGGGAGGAAGTTCATCGAGTCAAGTATGTAGTTTCCTCGACGTCGATCTCGTGGTGTCTTTTATTAACCAGACAGCAGGACTCATCTTTACAGACGACACAGGCTCCCAATCCAGTGTCCTCGTTGTTGGGACACCTTTGAGGAAGATACTATTCTTCAAAATCATCTCCAACAGGACCCGCCGTGCACCATGCAGCAAAACAGGATTCCACACGAAGGCTTCACCAAGGATCAGGAAAAGAAATTGCGAAGTCGCAAAAAGGCCCAGCCAAACATGACGGATGAAGATAAATGGGTTGAGATCTACATGATCCTGTTTCCAGACGATGATCCAGACTCTGTCCCAACACCATGTCTGTGAACCCCCTAGACCAAACTCCGTGCCGAGTTCTCGCGCTGACAAGTCACAGACTACGATGACCAGGACGACGATAACGCTACCCCTGCCTCGGGCTTGGGTTCTGGTTCGAGCGATCTGGAGGATTATGCAACGTTTCTCAGAAGAGAAATGCCAACTCTTGTTCGTCGTGAGCTCGAGGTGCTCTTTCAAAACGAATCCCGAGATGTTGAGGACAGACTTCGATCCAAGGTGGAAGATATCATGGTCGGTCTCCAGCCAAAGCTAATGAACCTTTACCGCCAAAGCCAAATGCCACTCAGCGAATATGGTCCGCCGCAGGACATTCCTCAATTGCAAATCCCTGCAGATCAACCAGCGCAGTGGGATACTTTGAGCAGCAGCGATCTCGCCACCCCTGCCATGTCGACTGGCACCGGAACAAGCATTGACCTGGGCACAGGGATGCATCCGACGTCCCCATATCAGCAAATGGCCGGCGGGGAGGGATTTGATTCTACCAATCTCGACTACAGCTCATTAGCAGGTCTCGAGTGGGATGGAAACCAGCTGCACTCCAGCACTGGCTATCAGTTTCAACAGCAGGCCCAGAACCTGAATTGGGATCAAGAGTTCAACAAGTTGCTCAGCCCTGTGGTGTATGCTCCGCTTAATGGAGAACTCAATTTTGCCACTGGGTTTCAGGGAAACTTTCAAGGTTCATACCAGGGGTAAGGGGGGCGAAAACATGACCGGAAAAACTTTGGGTCAATGGTTATGAGTTATGACAGCCTTTCTATATTTTTGTCTGGTGATGAATGATCAGTAGCTGAAGGAATACAACAGCGTACATTTCCTATTTGAGTAGCTCGGGGTCGCATTGCCAGTGTCTTGTTGGTAGCGAAATAGCCGCCGGATATACTACCTTGCCTTGGTGCCGCGTGAAGCATTCAGCTAGCACATGGTTGATATTTGGGTCTAGTAATGCTCCCGCTGTGGAACCACTATGGACAGATTGCACTTCTGATATTTGATAACAATGTCCTATCCAGCCGCTCGTGTCTTCGTGTCTATTGAATTTCACCTGACATCAAGCAAGTCACAATGGCACTCTCAAGCATCTTATCTCTTGTCCTTCTAGCATCGGCAGGCAAGGCGAAACAAACAACAGCAGCTGGGTTTCCCCCTGCAAAACAGCAATGTCCTCATCATCCAGCAGGCCGCTTGGAAACAGCTGCGCTGCTACCGGTTTGTCCACTTCCAGGGCACATTGGCGTCCTGTCCGATGAAAGCTCCAATGCCATCGCGTGGGACTACCCACCCAAGTGCATTTCACCTCCAGCAAAAGACAATACAACCGTCCCAAGAATCGACTGCCTGTTCACTTCGACCACCTTTCGCAATGGCCACGGCATCAGCTTGGTTTCTTCCACACTGACAACATCTCATATTGTCGGTGTTGGCTCATTTGATGATGAGGCCCCTCCGCTTGGGGTGCAGCGCCGCGAGAATCTCGGTCCTGCCTACGAGATTGTCCCGGTGGAAGGAAAAGGGTTGGGTGTTGTTGCCAAGCGCAAGATCAAGCGTGGAGAGATTGTCATGTCTGACTACCCTTCCCTACTTATTGGGACAGGCTTCTTGGGCACCGCACAGCCCCATCATAGGAGACGGATGCTCAAGCAAGCCATCAACCAGCTTCCCGATAAATTGAGGTCCAAGGTCAGGGGTTTGTCGAGAGGAGCAGAAAAGTACGAGGTGGACGCCATCTTGGGACCGAATGCCAATACGGTCATGATTGGAGAGCAAGACGGGGAGCAAATGCATGTCGGCCTGTTTGCTGAGGCTGCGAGGATAAACCATGGCTGCAGACCAAACGTTCACTCAAGGTTCTCGGAGAGGAGGTTGACAATGGAGATCATGGCTCATGTAGCCATCGAGCCGGGAGAGGAGATCTTGATGAGCTGTAAGTGCTGGACTATAGGGTGTTCAACACACATGCATATTGCTAACTGACATGTGATAGATGTGCCCATCACAACTGTCCGTGATGAAAGACGAAAGTATCTCAAAGACCATTGGGGATTTGACTGCAAGTGTCAACTGTGTACCGGTACGAAGAATGATATTGAGGAGTCAGAGTTCTATCGACGCCGCCAAAAGAGTCTCAAGGAGAGTATTGAGAGCGCGCGTGCCGAAGGGTTCTTCAAGGATGCCATTGTCATGAGCGGTGAGTGGCATGAGTTTAGCGAGTGGGACATGGTTCCCCCCCTTGCGCCTGAGTATCATGATAGCCTGGCAAACTTGCATTACGCAAATGGGGATTTGTTCAATGCGACAAGATATGCGAGGATGGCATATGATGGGTGGGTGAGGTTTGGCAGTGTGGATGATGAAAAGTTGGAGCATTCGAGAACGGTGCTGGCAAAGATTGAAAAGGAGTTTGAGAAGAGTTTGAAATTTGAGAAGGACTAACAACTAGGCGTGTATATTCTTTGGTTGAGATTTAAAATTTCATTCTTCTTGCCTGTTTGTTGATCACCGGAGCCAAAAGTCATCGCCGAAAGAGAACCACAAAGCCCAGCCACACAGTTTGGTTGTCCACCACATCGGCTTATTATAGGAATACCTGTGTCGATCATCACATTTGTAAATATACCTTCCTAATAGACAAATCCCATGCATCGGTTCCGGCACCGGAGGCACGGGACAGATGCAAGAGGGGTTACATTGGTAGCTCAGCTCTACTTTACATGTATCGAAAGTGACAGAGGCAACCATTGTGTACAACCCTCATTATTCTACAAATAGCTTATGGTCTATGCTGGCTTGGTATGTGTCCTGCCATTGTTGCAATCAGCTTACAAGATCATGCTGTAAGCCACGGGGTACTTGGGGAATGGTCCTAACGCCATGTATAAGGAGCTGATGCACAGGGCTAATTTGTCACAGCATCTCACAACCTGGAAATCAGTGAAGAGCCGACTTGAAGATTTCAGCATGTGGTCTGTTACTGCGATAATCATTGCCACGCTTTTCGCGCAGGTGGCAATAGGTCAACCTCCGAATAACTCCCACTTTTCAGATGTCGACATCGACACTGTGGCTTCAGGGATCTTGGGCAACCGAGGACCATCCACCAAACCAACATCGCGTTGCAAAGCCTTCCCCGGAGAAACCGCGTGGCCATCTGTTTCGGATTGGGCCAGTTTAAATCGCACTCTAGGTGGGGTTTTGCTCAACCCTTCCCCCCCAGCCTCGGTGTGCTATCCGACTTCAGCAAGCTTCAACACCACGGCATGCAACTTTTTGTTTAATAGTGCTAGTCAAAGCACTTTCTGGTTTGATGATCCAGTCACTGTTCAAGGGACCTGGCCTCAGGGTTTGACATGCCCCCTCGTGAGGAACCCTCAAGCTAATGCCACCTGTACGAGGGGAGGTTATCCTGTTTACGTGGTCAATGCTACACAACCAAAGCATGTTCAGTCAGCGGTGAATTTTGCAAGAGAAAAGAACGTTCGGCTGATAATCAAGTATGTTTACTTGGCCGTCCTGCATCTGTGTCTGTGCCTCCTGCTGACTGACGCATAGAAACACGGGTCATGACTTTCTTGCTCGCAACATCGGTGCGGGATCTCTGAGCATTTGGACCCATAATCTGAGAGGTTTTGAGTTCATGTCAGATTATAAGCAACCCGGAGGACGTTACCGAGGTCCAGCTGCGTGGGTTGGCGCTGGACTACAGGTCTATGACGCGTTTAGATATGCACTGGCGCACAACATCACTCTACCTGCTGCTTCTTGTCTAACCATCGGGTCTTACGGAGGTTGGATATCGGGTGGAGGCCACTCCCCTTTATCATCCAAGTATGGCCTAGGAGTAGACCAGGTTTTGGAGCTCAAGGTTGTGACAGCCGACGGAAAATATGTTACAGCAAACCCGACCAAAAACGAGGATCTGTTCTTTGCTTTGCGAGGTGGTGGAGGCAGTGAGTGTTTTGCGTCTGCTGTACAACATATGCCACCGAAGCTAACAGACAAACCAAGGCACATATGGAGTGATAACCTCGGCCATTGTGAAAGCCCATCCTGCCATCAATCTGACCATCGCGTCCTTCAACTTCAATCTTGGCAACACACCTTCTTCGAGCCCCCCCTCAAATCCAACCATTACCAACAGCACTGCATTTTGGCTAGGCTTCAACGCTATCTTTGCTTTTGCAATTCCTGTTGTAGATGCAGGGGGTTATCTCTGGACAAATGGACTGCCTTCTGGTCCTGGCTTCGCCATGCAAGTCCAGGTGCAGATGCCGGGCTTGTCTCCAGGTGAAGCACTTGCTTTTACCCAACCTCTCCTGGATGAGCTGAACGGCCTTGGGATACCTGTTGCAAACATCACCGTCCGCACGCAGGTTTACAGCAGCCAATCGTCGACCGGAGCAGGCGGTGCTCCAGGTGCAGGTGGATATTTTGCTTCTCGTCTGTTCCCGCGGGCGGCATACGTTGATCCTGTCCTATTCTCCAAAGCCATGAACGCCTCACGAGTACTGGTTGAAGCGGGATATACGTTTCATGGACTCAACATGGCTCCCACGCTTGAAGCAGCAGGCCACCCTTACCCAGCAGGCGTCAACCCCGTATGGAGAGAAAGTGTCATGCACGCTGACATATTCGGATTCAGCAAGCTCAATCTTGGAACAGCCACTGATCAGCAGGTCATTGCAGCCCAGCTTGCTCTGACACAACTGATGGAGCCCCTCAAGGAGGCAACGCCAGGGGGAGGAAGCTACCTCAACGAAGGGGATCCTCATGAGCCGAACTGGCAACAGTCATTCTATGGGGACAATTATTCAAAGCTTGTCAGGGTGAAGAAGACTCGAGATCCTTGGGGTGTATTTTGGGCGCTGACCACCCCGGGAAGTGAAGAATGGAAGATTGAGGGAGAAGGGGGGCTTTTGTGGAGGCAGAATGGTCGACTTTGTAGGGTGTAAAGGTGTCAATGTTTGGAACATTGTGCGGCATGCTCTTCGAGGGAAACAATTCGAAGATAGGTACCCACTCCACATGAGTGAAAGTTAAGAAGCTGAACTTGACCAGACTCTGGTGTTTTACCGACATGGTATTTCATCTCTGCGTTTTCCTCCAACCCAGGAGGTGCATTTGGCCGAAGGATTGGCCAATCAATCTTCTCATCCGTCCCACCTGCATTATGTGCTTGGCGACGATGCAACGCGATTGACACGTGCAGAAGAATGTGCATTTTATTGACCGTAGCATTCTCTAAGCTTATCCTTGCAAATGGAACCGTCCGCTCTCCGTCCCCCACCTCGGGTATACCAGACTAGATTGGAAAAGGAAGCAGCCCAACCGTCGTCGATGTATATGGGAACAAGGTGGCAGGGAGACATGCCGATAACGCTGCGAATGCTCACTTTATTGGATCCCGTGTAGACGGCCCTTGCCATCGGGGAGGAAGAGATGGAAACTCCAAGACGCAGTAAACCGAGACCCCGGAAAGATGGATGCAACTCTGTCTTGTGCAAGCACGTGGCAAGGACTCGCCTTGTTCATAAAGATCATCTCCCCGCTCCCACCCAGACGTGATAGTTACTCGCCCCAGGTACCTTGTTTCCCCTGTGCCAAACCACCACCATGGCGACCTTCCAGAAGCTTGCGATCCTTTGCCTCGGTGCTTCCACTGTGCTTGCCGCCCCTAGCGACAAGCACAACGGCAAGAAGACACCCAAGGTGTCGCCCATCAAGCAGATCTCTCTCGGACCGCGCCCCTACTGGCTCGTGGATCAGATGGACGAGGGGCCTCTCAAGAAGAAGCTCGCCTCTTGTTCAGAGAAGAGGATGAAGCCCAGCGACTGGAGCATTTCTCACCGTGGCGGTGGCACCCTTCAGTTCCCGGAGCATACCTACGACTCAATTATTGCTGGTGTCAGTGTTGCCCATTCACCCGTTAGGAAGAAGCTGTCTAACTCGAGCCCCTAAACAGACCAGAATGGGAGCCGGCATTCAGGAATGCGATGTCACCTTCACCAAAGACCTTCAACTCGTCTGCCGCCATGCCCAATGTGACTTGCACACCACAACCAACGTCGTTTCTCTTCCTGAACTTAATGCCAAGTGCACCACCCCCTTTCAGCCTGCGTCTGGGGACAGGCCTGCTAAGGCCAAGTGTTGCACTTCGGATTTCACTTTGGCAGAGATCAAGACGCTTTGTGCAAAGATGGACGCCTCGGATCCGAAAGCAACAACCCCGGAGGAGTATCTTGGTGGCACAGCAAGCTGGAGGACCGACCTCTACGCCAAAACCTGTAGCGAGGTGCCTACTCTCAAGGAATTCATCTCTCTGGTTGACGATCTCGGTCTCAAGTTCACCCCTGAGTTGAAGGCCCCAGAGGTGCCCATGCCCTTCAACGGCGGCAACTACACCCAGGCGGCCTATGCCCAACACATGATTGATGAGTTCAAGGCGGCCGGTATCAAGCCAGAGAGGGTGTGGCCACAATCTTTTGTGTATGAGGATGTCCTGTACTGGCTAAAGGCTGAGCCAAAATGGGGAAAGCAAGCCGTGTTGCTGGACGAGAGCGGCGATGAGCCAGGTACATTCCCCTCTGCCGTCGCGAGGCTCAAGGAGTACAAGAAGGCCGGTGTCAGGATTGTCGCTCCTCCTCTGCCCTACTTGGTCACCGTTGATAAGAAGGGGAAGATTGTGCCCAGCAGCTATGCCATCGAAGCCAAGAAACAGAAACTCGACATCATTACGTGGAGCTTGGAGAGGAGCGGTTGGCTTGGTGACGGCAGCGGAGGAGGATATTACTATGCAAGCGTGGCCAATGTGACCAATGGCGAGGGAGATGTGTACAATCTGTTACATGTATTGGCTCAGGATGTGGGAGTCATTGGCGTCTTTTCTGATTGGAGTGCCACGGTCACATACTATGCCAATTGCTTCGGCCTGTAGTCGACCAAGCAACATACACGAGTATGAGCGAACTTGATCATATCTACATGTGCCTACTGTTTTTGAGCCGTTCCATGTTCCTGTGATCACAGCTCGCCATCGACCGTCAGCCCAACTTTATTTGGTATTATCAATCGGTCTGTTGGAAAGCTCAGCCTATGATGTTCAAGATCAGATGGAAAAGAACCTACTCCAGATACATGTACCTATGTACCCAAGGAGGAATATAAACCAAGATCTTGACGCCAATCAGGATCGCCGCTTGATGGCCTGGTGACCAATGCTTCAGGCTCCAACAGCTCTTGGAATAAAAAGACCAATGAAAATGGGCTCAAGAACAGGCAGCTTCTTGGTGTGGGGTAAAAAGTAGACGTCTGCCTTCTGAGCCGTATTAGAGGTAGTATAAGGAGACCACTCATTCCTCGACACAAGCACTCAATATTACATCCAACTTCAACCTCAACAACATGGACACCATTGGCAAGAACGAAAACCCTGCTCTGGCCTTTGAAGGCTGGACAGAGCATGCAAGTCGAGATCGCATCAGCACCGATACCAAGGTACACCAGCTGCTCAGCGCTGCATACCCAGGTCACCATGTTACACGCACACAAACATCGTCCTGTGATCTTTTGGGTTTCGCTGACGCCGGCTACGCAACCAAAACCCCGGATCGTCCACGTGGCTACGACGCTATTCGCAAGTTTGTGGCCCCGAAACTTCGATACGAAAAGGGCAATGACAAACTTGAAGATGAGGTACGCTTTGGTGCCTGGAAATACGATTGGGAAAGCCACCAATTCCTGGTATATGAATTGTCATTCAGGGACTACCTGCTGAGCCGGGTCATACGGTTTCTCTATGTGATAACACCTCCTTCCGTGGACGGCGCGGTGGACATTGATGGCCACCATCCCAAGACCGATGAGCTTCTTCTGGTAGCCGGGAAGTGGACGAAGGAGATGCACGATGAAATATGGGTATTTGACAACCAGCAGTGGAGGAAGGATAAGGATTTATACCGGAGTGTTCTTGGAGCGTCGTGGGACGATGTCATTCTTGACCCGAGCATAAAGTCGAGCCTGGCTCAAGATGTCGAGTCCTTCTTTAACAATCAGTATTTGTATAAGACACTCCGGGTGCCATGGAAGCGCGGTGTGATTCTTCATGGGGTACCGGGGAATGGCAAGACCGTGTCTATCAAGGCAATCATCAACTCATTGGCGGCACGCAATCCTCCGGTCCCCGCCATGTACGTGAAATCGCTCGACGGATGTTCGCACCCAAAAGTCGCCATGCAGGAAATCTTTTCCAAGTCACGAATCGTCGCTCCATGCCTTCTGATCTTTGAGGACCTCGACAGCCTGGTCGAGGACAAGACACGCAGCTACTTCCTCAACGAGGTTGATGGACTTGACTCCAACGAGGGCATCCTAATGATAGGCTCGACCAATCACCTTGAAGGGATCGATGCGGCTATCACAAAACGACCCAGCCGCTTTGACCGTAAATACCACTTCAAGGTTCCGGACCACGCCTTGCGGATGGTTTACTGTCACCATTGGCGCGAGAAAGTGCTGGATTCCCCTGCGCTTGCCTTCCCCATGGAACTGTGCTCTGTGATAGTAGATCTCACGGATGGCTTCAGCTTTGCTTATATCAAAGAGCTCTTCATCTCGTCTTTGCTTATGTTGGCCGGGGGTACTCGTGACATCGAGGCTGGGGGCGACAACATCTCAGGAGCAGCGTTGGATTCAAGCTCTGACGAGAACGAGGACAGTGCCAGCTCTAACAAACCCGGACGCGTCATGCCTGCAGTGACAATTCCCAAGGAACTCGAAGGAGATCCCTTGCTTGCTGTTATCCTGGCTGAAGCCAAGTTGCTCTGGGAGCAAATGGAGAACGAGGAGACAGACGCCGTGAAGCGTAAAAAGGCAGCAACAGTATGCGCTCCGAGGCTGCCAGATTTTGTCTTTGGACTGCGTGATGATTGAGGAACTACAATGGGTTGGTTATACTGGTAGGACAATAGTGCTCATTGAATACGTACATGGAATAACAGATCATTCAACGGGCAGAAAGCCGAATACATGCCGTTTCTCTATTTTGGTCCCCTCGGCCTGATGATAAGCTTCTCTTGGCTACGTGCTATCGCCGTCAAGATCATGCTGATGGATGCTCGAGCTGCAGGTTCCACTCACTCTAACCTGCTTCGAGAAGTGAAGCTGTGGGTCGGGCCCGTTTGGTCTAGCGTAGCAGGGGTCACTGGCATCCCCTGGCGGCGCTTGCTCCGAGCACAACAAGCCCCTGATGAACCGGAAATTGGCTTGGCAGGTTCTCCATTTTTCAAGGTCCAGGCAACTTCACTCTTACTTTTGCAGCTCCTCAATCTTTGCACGCTTTCTTGAATTCCCATGATGGGAAGATAACGCCTGCCTTTAGCGCAGCATGTCACTCGTTTATTTACTTTTGCAATGTTTTCTTTTTGCGACGGCGACGTCTGCCCATCTTTTGTTCCCCTTTACCCGTGAGAGAAACATCGCCAGATCGATCGATAGCAAAACAGCAACTGTTCCCGTCTCGGCGTCAGGGCACGTCTTCATCGTCAACGTCACCGTCGGGACCCCCCCACAACCACTGTCGCTTCTCTTGTCACCGTCCTCGCCTCACACATGGCTTCCCAACGCCGACGAGGCCATGCCTTGTTCGCAAGGCTTCAACCTGCTATCAGGTGGCTTTCATCCCACTGATGTTCTCTCTGGCTCCGCTTGCAAATGGGGGGCATTCACTAAATCCAAATCGTCGACATTCCAGGGAGCAGAAACGGTGAATTACCAGTTCGACGCGGCATATACCAGCACATTCACCGTGCGTGGCAGCAACTTCACCGATACACTAAAGATGGGTGATGTCGAGCTCGACAACTTCCCGATGGGCCTGGTGAATTCAGCCACGAATAATCAATGGATCGGGATGCTTGGACTCGGCAATGATGGCACCACGACCTACCCCCGCCGCTCAACCAAATATTATCCCAACTTTGTGGATCGACTGGTATCTTCTGGAAAGATTGTCACCCAAGCATACAGCATTTGGCTCAACAGTGCGGACGGAGCATCGGGATCTCTGCTTCTAGGTGCCATCGACAAATCGAGGTTCAAGGGCGAGCTGATACGCCTCAACACCGCTCGAGGTTACGACATCTTTCCCAGCGCCTTCGCCGTCTTATTGAACAGCATCAAAATGCTTGACGATTCGAAAGAGGCACTCAACTTTGACGAAATCAGGCTGCTCTTTTCCCTCAGCCCTGCCGAATCCTTTTCGATCCTGCCCCGCGAACTCGCCGATCCCATCATCGCTGCAAGCGGCGCGACCTGGAACACGACTATCGAGAGGGCCACCATTCCGTGTGATGCTGGATCAAAGAATACAAAGCTCAATCTCCGCCTTCAGCTCGAGGGGCCGGACGGCCCCGTTCTCAACGTTCCCCTCGCAGATCTCATCGTCCCACAGGATGTCACGAACTGGGAGATTGCCGTTGCCACCAACGCTCAAAGTCTCAATAGAAATACCTGCCTTTTTGGAATTCAAAAGTCGAACAGCGGACAGTTCAACATTGGCAGCGCCCTCTTGCGACGAACCTACATGGTGTTTGATGCAGTCAACAAGGAAATCGCCCTTGCTCCTGTCAAGCCTGGGACTTCTGCCACGAAGCCCACCATTGTCCCGTTTGACAAGGCCGGCGCACGCATTCCTTCCTCGAGACTTTATTGTGCTGAGGGCAGTGAGTGTGTGTCTGAGTCTTCAATTGCTCCAGACTCAGAAGAAGGCGTGGAGACCGTTGTTGAGGAGGATGAGCCAAATTCGAACTGGAAAAAGATTGTGATTGGGGTGGTCGTCCCCATTGGTGTATTAGCCATTGCCCTACCCATCATTTATGTCATTATCATGAGACGCAAGCGCCAGGCAAAGGCAAGGGAAGAAGCCCTCTCACGACAACGAGAAACAGATCACACAGACGGGGAGGATAGCTTCAAGGAGGATGAATATGGTGTCAAGGTTACAGTGTCCGTCTCTTCAAAGGTGTCAGTGGCGAAGGCACCGCCATCGCCCCAGTTCTTCTTGGGTGTGCCAGGGGGATTTCCCAGTATCCCCGAAGACAGACAGTCACAGTATTCTGGAGATGCGCTTCTGGGACCTGATAGCAGGAGTGGGAGTAGGAATGGGAGTGAGAAGGAAGTGTCTAAGTGTTAGCTGGCTATTTGTTTGTAATTCATTCGTTTATAGGTAATAAAGAACACATAGAGGCCCCATGTTAGTTTTTCTGCCAGGTGTTTCCTTCTGCATTACAAGCCTTATATGTAAAGCACTTAACTACAGCACTTGCAGTGTGGTATAAAGTATATATAAGAAAAGCCAATGTAGGGGGTTTATATATTATTTAAATATACTATTCCATAATTCTTTTGCAATGATATTAATTAAAAATTATTTCGCTTTACTTTTATAGGAGTTAAAGTACATCTATAACCCTAACCTAACTCCAGCTACTCTTTTCGATTACACCTATATCTTAATTCTACCTTATTAAAAATAATCTCTGTGAGGCTTATTTTATAGTTAGTTACTGCTGTAATACTACGTGGCGGCAGCTCTAGTAAAAGCGTTGCAAATATCCTGTACTCGTGGGCATATATAGCATTGCCACCTAGGTATGGCGATAGCTGCAGTAACTGAAAGATCTTTTCTGTTAAGATAATGTGCTAGCGTGATGATATTGCGGCCGCCTCTGTGACTGGTAATAAGTTCTTCCAGAAACAAGGCATACCAAGTCTGTACGAAGTTAGCTTGTATATAAGCCTCGAGTGAAAAAGGCGGCCGAGATAAGAGACGAGAAAAGATAAAGCTTTTGGACTTATATAGCTCTATATATTTCTGTATCCTAAAGTACCTATTACGTAGTAACTAGTATACTAATTTGCTTATTTTATATCTAAAGTACGTAAAGATAAAAGGATTTACCTATAAATATTAAGTTAGCTTATATTTTAGATCTATACCTCGCTATTTGCTACTATAGTGTAACGAACCCCTATCTAGAACCTCTAAAAGGGATATCGGTTAAAGGTACTTCTAAATAATTCTAGTTCGGTGCAGCTAAATAGTGCACAATAAGATATTTTAATGTAAATACTAAATGCCGTAAATATAATTTAAATTATATATTGCGGAATTATCTATTTACACTAGCTAGTTCCTCCGTATATATAATTCTCGTACTAAGCCGTAATTAGTCTTATAAAGCTACTAATCCCCTCTATTTAGTTTGCTTAGTCTGCTTAGTGCCCTAATTATACTAATTACTTCTATTTAGTCTACTTAGTGCCCTAATTACACTAATTACCCTATTTAGTTTATTTAGTGCTTTAATTATATTAATTACTCTTATTCTTTACTGTAATTAGCTCCCCTATACGTTTTCCTAATTAGCCTCTATTCTCGTAGCCCCATAACCGTCCTGCACTAAGGTTGTAATATATAGGTACGTAAGCTATTTTAGTTATCCTTATTTTAATTTTAAAGAGGTTTATACTATATAATCTTTTGGTACGCTAGGCTTATTTAGTTCTTTTACCGGAATATTAAATACTATTTTACTAGGTAGTATCTTCGCTAACGTCTTTATTGTACTTTTCTTGCTAACGTCTATTCTGCACCTCTCTTATTAATATCTTTATATTAATTCTTTAGATCGAATATCGACACTATGCCGGAAAACGAGACTACTAATTTTACAGGCTAGGTATCTATAGACTTAATTTTAGACGTTAGCTCTAATCTAATAATACCTCTAAAAGTTTAAGCGGTATTTTTTACAAGATGTTCGCCGTACTTTTAGAGGGCGTGCTCGGACGCCTAACCTAGTAACTCTCTTGATTATAATACATTTCGCTTTCCGGTATTAATGTTTATACGTTCCGCATTATTTTTTGCGCTATTTTAATATACTTTGTATAAATATTAAGCTTTATAAAGCGCTCTAACTTTATGGAAATACTAAGACTTTTAATATTTGTAAAGGAGTATTTTTCACTTACAGTGTTAAACCTTTGGGTTTAACCCTTAATTGCATAAATCTAGTCCGTCTTTAATTAACTAAATAACTAAGAGCTGACTAGTTGCACCCTGATTTTAAGGGAATTTAAAGAAGTCGAGATTCTAGTTAGCGTTATCTATATACTTGCCTATTTTGGAAGGAAGGATCACGATAGATAGATTGTTTTGCTTTATTACCGAGAGGAAAGTCTATAAGGAAAATAGCATAATTAGAGGCCTCTAAAAGACTGCCTTTACGGACTGCTTAATAATAATAGTGTTTTCGGTATTATAAATAAGTTTCTCGAAATCTATATATTTACTTCGATATTAATAAACTACGGATATAGTGGCCATTAAATACGTAAAGAAGAAACTATATTACTTTTTAGCTAAACTAACGCGGGCGGATTATACTAAACTATATAAACCTTTCGTATATAAATGTCTTAAGTTATCGTTAGAAGGGATTTATCGATATCTATTTTAATTACTAATCGGTGGCGAACCTTTTTTAACTTAATAAGAGTTACCGCCTTTATTATTCTTAATAACCTACATTGTTATTAATATACTTCGGTATTTAGTATAACTTCCTTAATTAACGGTGCCTTTTTAGCAAGCAAAACTAACTATAAAGATAATTGTCGTACCTAACACTATACTTAATAGATTATTATAAAGTCTATAGCTATACTATAGTTAATACTATTTTCTAAGCAAATTACTGGACTGGCGCGTTAATTAGAGCGATATTAAAAAGACGCTATTAAAATAGTAAGAAAACACATAAACTAACCACAACACCACAAATATACCCTCAACAGGGTATATAAATAAGCGCACTTCCGTGACAGTAGCTCGCTCGCAGGCCGCACTCCACGTAGGACAAAGAAAAGACTCTATAGGCTCGCAGACTATATAATAAGTACCTAATTGGCCTAATTAAAGAGCCAGAATTACCTATACGCGTATAAGGCATAAAAATATAAAGAAATAAAAGTCGATATCCTATTTAAAATAAAATATTCGAAGTAGACCGCTTATATATATAACCCTTAAACCTCCGAATCCTCCGAGAGCCCTACTTCCTTACTTAAACCCTTAAACCTATAATCGTACCCTAAACTAAACCTCCCTTCGCATTTAATTACTATAAACCAGTAGGTAAATATATATATAAAAAAAAATATTCCTTTTAAGTAAAAAGAAAATATTATTTAATAAAAAAAAGAAAAAATAATTTAATCCTATTACTCTTTTATCTATTTTCCTTTAATTAAAGAGAGGAATATATTTACTTTTCGGATCTTAAAGTATACCTCTATCCTTATCGAGCTATTATAACCGGCGACCTAACGATCTCCTCCCTTTATCTTTAAAGAACTTTAAAAGCTTACTCTTATTCTATAAAATAAAGTATATAATTAAGCGAAAAGTATATTATTAGCGATCCTAAATAATTATAAATAGAGGGCCGGGTAATTATTAGCTTAAAAAGAAGCGGTAAGTCTATCGTTATAAAAGTATAGAACCTAAAAAAAGTTATTACTTTATTTAGTCGTTAAAAGTCGCTTAATACGCTATATAGTCTAAACTCTTTATAATTAAAAGGAAAACCTACGATATATTTATTTCCTTTAATAGTAATAACTAAAGTTAACGGAAAACTAAAAAGTAAAGTAAACCGGGGAAGTAATAAGGATTTAAATAACGATAAAAGGATACTTAGTAAGTAAAATCCTTTCGTATCTATTAAGTTCTTTAAGCCTCTCTTCCTCCATTTTTTATTATATACCCTCTAATTAAACTTATACCTTAAAAACCTTTTTATATAAACTATTTATAACCTTATTATTTTTTTCCCTATAACGCCTATAGTTTTATAGTCTCTATAATAACGATCTTCTCTTTAAGCTTTTATTATTATTAAATCTTCCTTTTTACTATACGAAGTACCTTCCTAAAAATAAATATAATAATACTTTAAGACCTAAAAACTATATTTTTATACCTTACTTTATTTACCGTAAATTAGTTTCCTTACTTTTATGTTAAAGTTATATTAAAAAGTATAATAAATATAAAATACTAAATAAAAAATAATATTTACTTAATACCCTTTTTAATTTTTCGACGAATCTATATAAATTAAAATACTAATAATAATATTATAAATACTTATTACTTAGTAATTTCCGGTATTAATATAAATAGAGAGGACCTAATATCGTCGGTTAAAAGTATTATAATTATTATTAAATAGGAAAAAATATATTAACGACTTTATTATAATAGAGTTTAAAGGTTTTTTAGGGATTTATATATAACGTTCGAGGATTTTTTAAAAAAAGTATTAAAAAGTATAAGTAAGGACCGAACTAATAAATTATTATTTAGTTTTTAATTAACTTTAAAAGTTATATATTACGTAAATAAAGAAAGTTATATAAATATTATAGGTATAAGTCCGATTAAAAAATATTGTTATTTTTAAATTAAAAAAAAAATATTTAATAATATTAATCGAAAATTATTTTATAAAAGTAATATTAATTTAGTTAAACTGTTTTCCTATAATATAATCTTTTAGGTCGGTAATTAAGTTAAAGCCGAAGCGAATAGGCTAAAAAGTATTATTACTTTAAAGAAGGAAAATACCGCGCGAGAGACTAAAACTATAAACCTTATCGATACTTTAAAAGCGCGCTTTTTATATAATTTCTTTAACGAGATTATTAGGAGGGCTAAATTCCTTATTAGCGGTAAATTCTTTTTATAATATATTATAAATAGACTTCGGAAAAAGCGTTAATAATATTATTCTATAAAAAATTAAAAGAGAGTAGCGTATAGTGCGATCTATAATTAAAAGGTTATCGAGAGGGAAGAAAAGCTAGCGTTCCTTTTCCTACTTTAAGCTACGTAAATAGTAAATCTTTATTCTTTATTATTTATTTAATTTATAAAGTACGATTATTTAATATTTATATAAGCCGTTTAAGAAAGAAAAAGTACCCTATTAAGTCTCCTTTTTATTAAGGCTTATAAAATAAATTATATAGTTCTATCCTTTAATTATAAATACCTATATTAATTTTTTTTATTTTTATTTATTTTTTATCTTTTTTAATACTTATTAATTACTTCTTTATAATAACTTTTTTTTTCGGGGAACCTATTACTTTATTTAATTAAATAATCGACGATTTTACTATTTAAATATTTATAATCTTTTTTATTAAAAAACTTTTTAGTTAGGTCGAGGAAGTTCTTAACTTTATAATATATAATTAGTCCGAAGTTACTATTAACTTTATTTAAAAGCCTTTACTTACTACCCTTATTTATTATTTTATTAACTTTACTTACGTTTCTAATAATTAAAGCGTTATTTATAAAAAATACGTTTAAGTCCGACGTCCTATTTACGTTTATAACTTTATTATATTTAAAGGAGTTAATATTTATTACGATATTTCTCTCCTTTATTAGGCTACTCTTTAATACCTTAAGATTTCCCTTCTAAATCTTAGTTACGTAACGGCTTTCCTTTACTTTAAGTAGTTCCTCCTTAATTTAACGAAGAAGGGGGGTAAAAAAAAGTATTTAAACTACCGGGTTACTATAAATATTATTTTTCTAATTAAACTTTAACCGACATTAATATATAAAATTTAGTTATATTAATCTTTATAATAAATATAATTAAAACTATTATCGGTCTTTTATAACGTTTCCCGATAGGACTAAAACTAAAGTAATATAGCTATACTTTAGTTACGTAAAAAAAAAAGATTTCGATTAAAAATATAGGAATTACTAATATAAAGGTATTTATTATTTATAGTTTAGTATTAATAAAGATAGCTATTACTTCGAGGATCTCGGTAATAATAAATTATCGAAATTAAATTATAATATAGTAAGTTTAATTCCTAATAATAAAAAAGTTAATTAAGACTAAAAGTAAGAAGAATAGCGGGTTAAATATAAAGCGCTTAAAAAATAGTAATTAAATAAAAAAAAGAAAAAAAAAGAAAAGAAATAATCTTTTTTTACTTTTAATTAGAAAGTAAAGTATAAAGAGAAAAGGAGATAGGAAAAAAAAAATAATAAAAAAAAATAAAAATTAAAAAAATATAATATAATAATCTTTACCTTAAATAGTTACTTTCTTTAATATCTTTCCTCTCTTTAAAAATAGATAGCTTTAATAACTTTATTTTTATAATATAAGCTTTAATACTTTCTTAAAGAATAGTAATTATAACGTTTTTATTATTATTTTTCCTTAATTACCTAAAAAGTCTTTTAGTTTACCCTTCTTTAAAACTACTTTTATACTTTTACCCTTTTTAAATCTCCTTTATATTTTAATATTCTTCCGTTTTATTTTAGTCTTTCCCCTAATTATTATCCTCCTTAATATTTCTTTTACTATCTTTTCTTTTTTATCTTTATTTTTTATTATATTTATACTTTCCTTTACTTTATTCCTAAATACTTATTTAACTTTCCTTAATCTTAATTATATATCCGTATCCTCTTTATTTATATATATATCTTTTAATCTAAAAAACTTTTTTACTTTATTTAACGTATAAAAAGTTTATAATAGTACCCTATTTAACGTTTTTAGAAAATAATAAATATTATTTAATTTAACTTTTCTTATTTTAAAAGGGCTATCTTAACGGTACTATAACTTTTTTACTATACTTATATTTAACTTTCTATTTATTTTATATATTAATACTAAATCCCCTTTTCTAATTATACTACTTTTAGGCCTAATACTGCGAATCCCTTTCCTATTCCTTTTTACTATAACTTTTTATTTTACTATATTAACCCTTTTAATTACTAAAATTAAATTTATTTTTTATAATTTTAATAATCTTGCCCTTACCTTTATTAAATTTATAGCCGCTCTTTCCTTTTAATCTCTCCCTAATCTATCGGAGTTAATCTTTTCCTATTAAATAACTTTTTATAACGGTACGTCCTTTTCGATCGGCGTAATAGGGTTAAACTTATATATTAAATAGAAAGTATTATATTTATAAATACTTTGTATTATAGTGGTTTAGGGTGCGGCTATAGGCCTGGGGGTTTAAGTAAGGAAGTGGGGCTCTCGGAGGATTCGGAGGTTTAGGGGTTATATATATAAGCGGTTTGCTTCGGACATTCTATTTTAAATAGATTATCGACTTTTATTTCTTTATATTTTTATACTTTATACGCGTGTAGGCAATTCTGGCCCTCTAATTAGGCCGATTAGGTGCTTATTATGTAGTTTGCGAGCTTATAAAGTCTTTTCTTTATCCTATATGGAGTGCGGCCTGCGAGCGAGCTACTATTACGGAAGTACGTTTATTTATATACTTTATTAAAGGTATATTTATAGTATTATAGTTAGTTTATATATTTTCTTACTATTTTAAATAGAGGTTATACTTAAATTAAATAAAATTTAAGGTCTAAACTGGACTTAAAAGTCCTGGGTATTAAAGAAAGTGCGAAGCTACGAACGATAATAAATACCGATAACTTTATTAAACCCCGCGAGGTTCGATAAAAATAATTAATATTTATCTAATTAAACGTATATCTTTTATTATAGGTTAAACACCGAGCTTTCTACCTACGTATAAAAAGTTAAATATATAGTCCGGATAAAACCTAATAATAAACTAAGAGTATTAGTCGAGATTAGCTCGTTAACGAATCCTATTTCGGTAATAACTATTAAAGTTCTCTTTTATTTTTAATTAAAAGGAATTCTTTTAGCGTATTATTTAATAGTAATAAATAATTAAAGAAGTTTCCGGGTTAATTTAATTTAAAATAATAGAGACTTAAAAGTAAAGAAAGAGAAATACTTTTTTTTTAATTTAAATAAAAGTAATTTATTCCTACTTACTAAAATTATAAAAGATAACCGTCTTTTTATTTTTAATAATATATATAAAAAAAAAGTTATATTATTAACGTAAACGTAATAGTAATTATTAACTATCGATATATTTAATAATATTCTATTTATTACTTTAATTAGCCTTCTTAATAATAATTAAATATATTAAGCTCCTACGGCTCGTTCCGTAATAAAAACGGTTAACTTAATAGCTAAATTCCTAAAATTATTATTATTCGTCTTTTCTTTAATTACGGACTATACTCGCTATAAAAATACTAAAACCCTTTACCTTCTTTTTAATTAAAGTAATTTAATTATAAATCCTAACGCTTTTAATATACTAAATAAACCTTATATTAACCTAAATTTTATTATTAAAAACTATATAGTAACTTCTATTCGGTATATTAAATATCCCGCTCTTTTTTTTAAATTCGCGTATTAATTTTAATAACCCGGATACTTTTATCCTATAGAAGCTTACCCCGATTACCGTTATTTTTAAAGGTCTTTTATATTTAATCGGCCAACCCCCTATCCTATAATACCTATATACTTTCTTTAACGTAAATTCCTTAATCCGAAGAAAGTCGGTTTTAAAAATAATTTTAAAAATAAGTATTTTACAGAATATTTAAAGCGTTTTAAAAATATTTATAAAAAGTATTAAGTTATAGAATTTACTTTTTACGTTTATAAATTTAAATTTTAATATAACTTTAATATAAAAAAATAAATCGATAAATATATAAACTTACCTATACCTATTAATACTTAGCTTATTTTAATTATTTACCTTAAATACTTCTTTAAAATATATAACCTCCGGTAAAATAAAGATATTTATAAGGAGCTAAATAACTTCTACGTTAAAATTATTCTTAAGGGAATAAACGAATTAAAAAAGGTTATTTTTAATTACTTTAAGCTACTCTCTCGAGTACCGATTAAGGAGAAAAAAGTAGTAAAAGCTAAGGTTACTAACCGCTTTTAAATAAAATTCTCCGAGTTTATAAAAATAATTTTTATTAACCGAAAAAGATTTAAACGTCGTTTAAAATTTATAAATTTTATTATTTAAAGCGATTAAATTAATAATATAATTAAAAATAAATATAATATAGAAGGAAAAATCTATAAAGAAAATAAATTAACTATTATACTTTCCTTTACTATTTTTAATTAAGCGGCGAAGGTACTCGATTAATATATAGCGGTTAACGCTATAATAGATAAAAAGATAATACTATAGTATTTAAAGGTAAATATCTATAGCGGTTTTTCTATATTAGGAAATAATAAATTTAAAGTAATAAAGACCTATATTTAATATTTAAAAAATTAAATATTTTACTTTCCGGATTTCGGTATTAACCTTAATAAAGAAATAGATTTATCTTTTAATACCTTTTTTATAATTAATATTAAAACTTAATTCGGAAAATTAAAAAGGTAATACTACGATAGTCCTCCGCTATTAAAAAAGTACTTTTAATATAATAAATCTAATTATTATATTAAGTCGATAAAATATTTAAAAAAAAAATATAATAAAGTATAGGGACTATATTATATTAAAGAAGGTAAAGTATATATCGATAAAAAAGAGTAACCGGATAATAAAAAAATATAATTTAATTAAAAGGATATAAAGAAAGCGTAGCGTAAAAGGAAGGTTAGTAATTTAATTTACGTAGTAATTTCGCTAAAACTAAAATTAAATAGGGCTTATAAAGTTTATATAAAATAAACTAAATATTAAGAAGTTTATAAGGGTAAGGGATATAGGTTTAAAGTTTCTTTAATTAAAGAGAAGGAATAAATAGTTATTTAAATAATTAAAACTATAGATATCCGGTTAAATAGGATTTATAAGTACTTTAAACTCTATAAACTATTTAATAAAAATTTAATTAATAATTATATTATTAGAAATACCTTATAACGCTATTTAGAAAAAAAGTAGTTACTTAAAAGTATTTTAAAGCGCTCTAATAAAGTTTTAATAGTTATTTATAATTAAAAGGTAGAAATAGGAGTAAACGCGTAAAAAGTAAAAAGAATAAAAATTAAAGATATATTAAAAAAGAATATAAATAACTTAGCTTTAATTAAAAATCCGAAAGTAATATTTATCTCCGCGTAGGAAAAGCCGAAAGTAGTTAAGGAAGAAGTTTCGTTTAATTAAAGAAATAAAGTCCGGAGTAGCTTAAAGTTACTTAATAGTAAGGTAAAGAACTTTAAAGATTATATTACCGAAAAAACTAAAAAATACGCTTACGGTTAAACTAAATTTATATTAAAAAAGTATTATAAGGTTTTACCTATATTTATTTACCGGTTAATAGACTATATAAAAAGTATAGCCGAAGATATTAAAGTAATTAAATAGCGTAGATCTTCCAAAAGTACCCTAGATAGAAAAAAAGAAGTCCTATAAAAAGGAAAGGCCTTACCGTTAACGGTCCGGACGAATTTTTAAATAATTAAATATAGCGAAACTCCTTTATTTAATTAAAGGAAAATAATTCCCGCTTTATATAATATTATAACGGATAATAAATATAATATAATTAAAGGAAGTATTTAAAAAAGAATTATTAAAAGTAAGGTCTAACTAAATAATAGTCTAAAAAAGCGATTACGGACTTTACTATTTACGTCTATTAACCGGCTTTTTAATAATAAACGAAATTTCTTAAAAGCCGTTATTTATACCTATAACGTTTTATTACTATACTATAACTTCGTTTTACTAACTTTAAAGAAGGTACTAATAATATTAAATATAGGCTCCGAGTATAACCTAATTAATAAAGCTATAATTAAAAAGTTTTATTTATCGATAATATTAATTAACCTATAGTTTAAAAGCCTTTATAGGGATCCGATTACGTTTATAGGTAAGACCTAAGCTTTAATAATACTAACTAGGGTTTTAATTTTATATTATTTCTTTATTATTAATAATACTAAGGCTTTAGGTTTCTATAACCTATTATTAAGGATCCCGTTTTTTATAAATATAAGCCTTACCCTTAATTTTATAAAGGGCCGTATAATTAATATAAATATATTATATAAGGGAAAGCTAATTAAAGCTTATATAGTAAAGAAAAAAGTAATTAATAAAATAAAAATAAAATATAATAGTAAGGATCGAAGTAATACCTCTCTCGCTAATTAACTTTTATAAGTATTTAAAGGATTGGTTAATAATAAAGTATTTATCTTTAAGTAGGTAACGGAGGAGCTAGAAAAAAAGAATAAAGTAATTAAAGGATTAAATAAAGGAATTAAACGTTCTTTACTTAATTTTATTTTAAGAAAGTTAAGTTTATTATTATTAAATTATTATTTAACGTTTAATATTATTTCCTATAAAAATAAAGAAAAAAAGAATATTAAAAGTAAAGGAAGAAAAAATATTAATAATTAAAGGGAAAAAAAGAAAGAACGTTAGAAGGAAAAGTCTTTATTTTAGCTTAAAAAAATAGAAATTACGATAAAAACTTTAACTCTAAATAAAATCTTTAAAAAAAAATAATTATTATTACCGACTTTTATAATAGGTTTATATTTAGTATTATTAATATTATTATCGTTACCGCTATTAAAGATATCGTTACTATTTAATTAAATAACTAGTATAATAACCCTATTTAAGCCCGATATTATATTTATATATTTAAAGATATTTAACTAGTCCCTTACTTAACTAAATTAATGTAACCTCTTCGCTATATAGTTATATAAACGTCGCCTGCCTTTACCCCCGCCTTTTTTTAAAAAAAAAATAATATTAAAATTATTTTAATTACTACTTTTAAATAAATTTAATTAATATTTACGGAAACTATTATTATTATAATAATATATAAAAGGGTAAATAAAAAAGTAAAGTTAGTTAATAACGTTAAATTAAATAATAGTATTCCCGAAAGAAACCTAAATTAAAAAGTAAGAAAATAAATAATAATTAAAAAATCCTTATAATATAGCTTAGAATTTAACGATATTATAGTTTCTAAGTTTTCTAAAGTAATTAAAGGATTACGTTTTACTTCGGAATAGTTAATAAATTTAATTAAGTAAACTACTAATATTTTAATAAACTAAAAAATTAAAGTATTTACGGTAATTTTATTCGTAAAAAAGGCTACTTTAACTTAGGATTTTACTAAATATAAATAAATCTTTAAAAAGGTTTTCCTTACTTAATATATTAAAACTATTCCTTATAATATATAGTAAAGTAAGTCTATTTTAATTCTAAAACTACTTATAAGGAAAATTATCGAACTTTTTAGGGAACGGATTAAAAGAAATATTATTAAAGAAACGTATAGTCCCTACCGTAATAATTAATTTTTAGTAAAGAAAAAGGATAGTAATTTCCGTTTAATTAATTATACTTAAAAATATAATAAAATTATATAATAAAATACTTTTATTTTTTTAAATATTAAGGAGTTTAGCAAAGACTTTAAAAGGTACTTTATTACTTCCTTACTCGACTTCTTTTTTAAATATAATTAAATTAAATTAATTTTAATAAGCCGGAACTTTATTACTTTCGCGATATTTATCGGTTTATTTAAGATATATACTTTACTTTAAGGAGCTATTAATTTAGTAACTTAATTTTAAAAAGCCGTAATTAAAGTCTTTTAAAATTTTATTTTATAAATATATCGGTTATACCTAAACGATATTATAGTAAAAGGGCTAAGGTAAAACTATAATAATAAAGAAAAGAAGTTAAAAGTTAAAAAGTAAATCTTAAAGTACTTAAAGAATATCGACGTAGTTTTACTTAACTATAAGCTTATAGGAACTACTATTATAGCTATAAAATCCCTTTAATATAAATAAGAAATTATTATTTTTAGCTATTCTTATATACTAGACGGACGTTTCTTTAATTAAATAAAAATAGTAAAGATAAGGGAATAGCGAATTTACTATAATTTAAAAGATATTTATATTTTTTTAAGGATTACCGGCTATTATCGACTATAAATACCGCTCTTTAATTTAATTATAATTCTATTATATTTTTTAATAAAGAAAAATACGAAATAGAAATAGACGGAAGCTTAATAAGGTACGATAAAGTAGCTTACCTTTTTAATTATAGAAGTACTATATTTAACTTTTCTAACGTTTAATAATAACCGTTTCGGTAAAATTTTTATTATTTTTAATATAAGCTTAACGGGGTAAGGAGCGGTAATTAAATAAGTAAGATTTAATAAAAAACGGTATCTTTATTAGTTTAAAAGTAATATTTAAAGCCTGGCTAAATAAAAGTATAATATTATTAAAAGAGAGTTAAAAAGACTATTATATACTTTAAAGAAATTTAAAAGGTATTTTTTTAAAATATACTTTACGGTAAAAACGGATACTTAAGTAGTAGTTTATTAAATCTAAGGGGCGGCTAATAATATTCTTAGCGCTTTAATAATAAAATAATTAAAATAAATTAAATTTTTCGACTTTACTATTATTTATATTTTTAAGAGTAAAAACTTTATAATAAACGTATTATTAAAAAAACTATTTAACCCCTTTAATTTAAGAAAAAAGGAATTAAAATTAAATATTAATAATAAAGTTAACGTAAGGATCTAAAAGAACGATATTTAGGAAGTAAATATTTAATAGGTAAATATTAAAAAAAAGAAAAAAAAAATTATTAAATAAAGCCCCTATTTAAACGGACTATAATCTCTTTACTCCTATATTATCGCCGAGTTCCTCGTAACTAATACGGAGCTAAAGGCTAAAATAAAGTTTAACGTTTAAACTATTAAAAATAACGCCCTAAAAATAATTTTCGAAAATAAAGTTTTATTTTTTAAGCTAAATAAAAAAGGCTTTCCCTCTAAAAGAATTATTAACCCTTTAATCGAGTAAAAAAAAGTCTTTAATATATATTATAACGAAATAAACTATAAAGGACGAAAAGTTACCTACGCCCGAATAGTAAAAAACTATTATTAGAAAAATATATATATTAACGTTAAAGTTTAAATTAAAATATATAGGTAATATTAATAATAAAGCCCGAAGCGTTAGAAAGATTAATATTTATATATTAAACTTTTAACTACCCTATTTATAAAATAATATTTAAACGTTTAATTCTTACTAACGGCTTTCGGAGAAAAAACCTACCTTTTAAAGGCGAAAGATAACTTAATTAAGTATTTAAAAGCGAAGGTTTTAAATTTAAATAAAGCTTTTAAAATAAAAAACTTTATTTTATACGATATTATTTTTAAATAAAATTACCCTCTAATCGTAATAATAGACGGCGGATCGGAATTTAAGAAGGAAACTATAGAGATTTTAAAGAGGTTAAAAGTTTTCTAAATAATAGTTTTACTTTATAACGTAAAAGTAAATAAAGTAATAAAGTTTAATTATATTTTAATTATATTAATATTAATAAAAATAATGGACGGGATAAAGAAAAATTAAAAATAATAACTTCTTTATATATTATTTATTAATAGGATTACGATACGAGGTATTTATAAATATAATACTTTCTATTTAATATATAAGTTTAACCTTATTACGCTAATCGAAAAGGATATACCGTTATAGAAAATCGTTTAGTAAAAAAAGATTAGCTCCGATAAATTAGGGAAAAACTAAAAGGAAAGAGCGGTTATAGATTTAATAAAGGTAAGGGCGAGACTATTAGAATTATAAAAAATAAATTTAACTTTAATAATTAAGAGGGTTAGTATAATAAAATAGAAAGCTATAGTAAGAAAAAATAGGAAAAGGATTTATAATATTAAGTTTAAAAGTAATATAATTAGAAAGGGGGACTTAATATTAATATATAAAATAAATAAAAAGTTAGATATAAGTATAGTAAAAAAGTTATAGTATTGCTAGGACGGCCCTTTTAAAGTAAAAAAAGTTAAATTAAATAATATTTATTACTTTTTAAAAATATTAAATAAAGTATCGTTATAAACTTTTTATATATTAAATAAAGTAAAGAAGTTTTTTAAATTAAAAGACGTATATATAAATAAAAAAAATATAAATATATAGCTAGGACTAAGGAGAGTTAAATTAATATTTAAAAATAAGGTAAAGGAAGGTATAGATATAGTAAATGATAAGGATAAAGAAAAAGAGATAGTAAAAGAAATATTAAGGAGGATAATAACTAAGGGAAAAACTAAAATAAAACGGAAAAATATTAAAATATAAAGGAGATTTAAAAAAAGTAAAAGTATAGAAGTAGTTTTAAAGAAGGGTAAACTAAAGGATTTTTTAAGTAATTAAAAGAAAATAATAATAAAGATATTATAATTACTATTTTTTAAAAAGGTACTAAAGTTTATATTATAAAAATAAAGTTATTAAAGCTATTTATTTTTAAAGGAAGGAAAGATATTAAAGGAGGTAACTATTTAAGGTAAAAATTATTATATTATATTTTTTTAATTTTTATTTTTTTTTTTTATTATTTCTTTTTTTTTATTTCCTTTTCTCTTTACACTTTACCCTTTAATTAAAGATAAAGGAAGATTATTTTTTTTTTTTTTTCTTATTTAACTATTATTTTTTAAGCGCTTTATATTTAATCCGCTATTTTTCTTACTTTTAATCATAATTAATTTTTTTATTATTAAGAATTAGGCTTATTATATTACGATTTAATTTCGATAATTTACTATTACCGAAATCCTCGAAGTAATAACTATTTTTATTAATATTAAACTATAAATAATAAATATCTTTATATTAATAATTTTTATATTTTTAATCGAAGTCTTTTCTTTTTACGTAATTAAAATATAGCTATATTACTTTAATTTTAATTTTATCGAAGAACGTTACGAAAGACCGACGATAGTTTTAATCGCACTTATCGTAAGGATTAATATAATTAAATCCTATATATTAATATCGGTTAAAGCTTAATTAAAAAGATAATATTTATAATAACCCGGTAACCTAAATAAATAAGCTTTTAGAGCGATAAGCCTACTTAACGATTTCGAAAAGTTAACGCCCGAAAAATTATCCGTTAAACCGTTTAATAAAAACCTATTTAACTAAATTACTTAATAATACTTTAGAAATATAATTAATAATAGTTTTATCTATATTAATATCCTTAAAAAATATTTATTACTTTTTTTTACCTTCCTTTTTCGTTAAATTAGGGAGGAACTATTTAAAGTAAAAGGAAATTATTACGTAGTTAGGATTTAAAAAGGAAATCTTAAAGTATTAAAGAGTAGTTTAATAAAGGAAAAAAATATTATAATAAATATTAATTTCTTTAGGTATAATAGAGTTATAAATATAAGTAAAACGTCGGATTTAAACGTATTTTTTATAAATAATACTTTAATTATTAGGAGCGTAAATAAAGTTAGTAAAATAATAAATAAAGGTAATAAGTAAAGGCTTTTAAATAAAGTTAATAGTAATTTTAGATTAGTTATACGCTATAAAGTCGAGGATTCTTTCGATTTAATTAAGAAGTTTTTTAATAAAAGAGGTTATAGATACTTAAATAATAAAATTATTAATTATTTAATTAAACGGAGTAATAGGTTTCCTAAAAGAAAAGGCTATTATAAAGAAGTAATTAATAAATATTAGAAAAAATAAGGAGTAAGTAAGAGTAAAGAAAACTAATACGGGTATTTATAGTTAAAGAATAGAATTATATAACCTATCTTATAGGCCTTAATAAGAAAGAAACTTAATAAGGTACTTTTTTTTTTTTAAACGGCTTATATAAATATCGGATAATCGTACCTTATAAACTAAATAAATAACGAAAAATAAAGACTTACTATTTATATAGTTTAAAGTAGGAAAAAAAACGCTAGCTTTTTTTCCTTTTCGATAATCTTTTAATTATAGATCGCACTATACGCTACTTTCTTTTAATTTCTTATAAAATAATATTATTAATACTTTTTCCGAAATCTATTTACGATATATTATAAAAAAAATTTATTATTAATAAGGAATTCGGCCCTCCTAATAATCTTATTAAAGAGATTATATAGAAAGTACGCCTTTAAAGTATTAATAAAGTTTATAGCTTTAGTTCCCCGCGTAATATTTTTTTTCTTTAAAGTAATAATACTTTTTAACTTATTCGCTTCGGCCTTAACTTAATTACCGATTTAAGAAATTATATTATAAAAAAATAGTTTAACTAAATTAATATTACTTTTATAAAGTAATTTTTAATTAATATTATTAAATATCTTTTTTTTAATTTAAAAATAACGATATTCTTTAATCGGACTTATATTTACGGTATTTATATAGCTTCCTTTACTTATATAATATATAATGAAATGGTGAGAAAACACATAAACTAACCACAACACCACAAATATACCCTCAACAGGGTGTATAAATGAGCGCACCTCCGTGACAGTAGCTCGCTCGCAGGCCGCACTCCACGTAGGATAAAGAAAAGACTCTATGGGCTCGCAGACCATATAATAAGCACCTGATCGGCCTGATCAGAGGGCCAGAATTGCCTGCACGCGTGCAAGGCACAAAAATATAAAGAAATAAAAGTCGATGTTCTGTCTAAAATAGAATGTCCGAAGTAGACCGTTTATATATATAACCCCTGAACCTCCGAATCCTCCGAGAGCCCCACTTCCTTACTTAAACCCTTAGGCCTGTGGCCGCACCCTAAACTAAACCTCCCTTCGCATTTAACTACTATAAACCAGTAGGTAAATACGTATATAAGAAAAAAATATTTCTTTTAAGCGAAAAGAAAATATTATTTAGTAAAAAGAAAAGAAAATAATTTAATCCTGCTACTCCCTTATCCATTCTTCCTTAATTAGAAAGAGGAGCACCCTCACTTCTCGGATCTTAAAGTATACCTCCGTCTCTATCGAGTTATTATAACCGGCGACTTAATAATTTCCTCCCTTCGTTTTTAAGGAACTCCAGGAGCCCACTTCTATCCTATGAAATAAGGTATATAATTAAGCGAAAAATATATTATTAGCGACCTTAAGTAGTTATAAGTAGGAGGCCGGGTAATTACTGGCCTAAAGAGAAGCGGCGAGTCTATCGTTATAAAAGTACGGAGCTTAAAAGAAGTTACTACCTTACTTAGTCGTTAAAAGTCGCTTAATACGCTATATAGTCTAAACTCTTCGTAATTAAAAGAAAGACTTATAATATATTTATCTCCTTTAGTAATAGTAACTAGAGCTAACGGAGAACTAAAGAGTAAAGTAAACCGGGGAAGTAATAGGGATTTAAATAGCGATAAGAGGGTATTTAGTAAGTAAAATCCTTCCGTATTTATTAAGTCCTTTAAGCTTTTCCTTTTCTATTTTTTATTACGTACCCTCTAATTAGGCTTACACCTTAAAAACCTCTTTATATAAACTATCTATAACCTTATTATTTTCTTCCTTATTACGCCTATAGTCTTATAGTTTTTATAGTAACGATCCCCTCTCTAAGCCTTTACTACCGTTAAATCCTCCTTTTTACTATATAAAGCTGTGACGAACCCTTATCCAAAACCTCTAAAAGGGATATCGGTTAAAGGCACTTTTAAATAATCCTAGTTCGGTGCAGCTAAATAGTGTATAACAAAATATCTCGATATAAATACTAAATACCGTAAATATAATTTAAATTATATACTGCAGAACTATCTATCTACGCTAGCCAGTTCCTCCGTATATATAAACTTATAGACTGTGGACCGTTATTTTATATACGGTCTTCGGTTTACTCCGTATTAGCCGATATTAGACCGTAGACCGTAAGCCCCGCCGCGGTTCCCGGTCCCTATCTTATTGGTCCGTTTAATTTCCTGGACCGTGGGCCCCGCCCGATAGCGCGGTTTAATTTTAATTAGTCCTCGTAGCCCTACTATCTTCCAGAACCGTAATATAATGCTTCCCCTTTAGGCCGAAGTCCTTACGGCCTAGTCTTCTTTTACCGCTAATAATATTATAAATCTTTTCCTTCTTTCTTTACTTTATCGCTTACTATATTTAATCGCGTATAAAAACGTTATTATAAAACTAAATAATCCTTTACCTTTACCTCTCGAATCCACTACCGTAGTATTACCGTAATATTATATTCTACCTATTTTACCTCCGGGACCCCTTATATTATAGCTCCCGAGTCCTTACGGTACGCTAAGTACGTACGCTATAAAATTCTATATAACGGGTTTAATATTAGCTTTACCCGTAAATATATTTTCCTTTCCTTCCTATACTATAATTAACTATTCGATAGTAACCCAAATAATAAAAAAGTAGGATAGGCTCGAGCGTAAGGAGTAAAAGTTTAAAAACTAACTTTCGTAATTAATTACCTAGTTTATCCGGGTAAAACGAATACGCCGCTCCCTCCGTACTCGCGAAGAGCGTCTCTTCGCGCGGGGTATCTAGGAGGAGGATACCTAAGTAGCACAGTCTGCCGCTACGGCGCCTCCTACTTTTTCGCCGGGTACTCCTGCGCGGCCGGACGCCGCTTAGGATACCATTCCGTAATCTCTTTACGTCCCGGACCTTTCCTTAGGCTTTAACTAGCTTTCTAATCTTTTTTTCGATTCTAACGTAGTTAATCCTTCTTTCCTTACTATATTAAATACCGCTAATAGTACGCCTTTTACTTCTTAAAGTACCTAAGGCGCGTAGCACTACTTATATTTAGTCCCCTTTATACTTTTTAACCTTATAGTATAGTATATAGTACGTTAGTTACTACGTCGAAGGCGTAAGTTCGATTTTTATCGAAGTTCTAGCTCCGTTTTATAGTATCTAGCTATAGGCCGGGGCCGAATCTTTTTTACTTACTTAGGTTTTAGTTAGTCCGGATATCGTTAATGGAATTCTTTTTACTTATTTAAGTAGTTAAAGTATACCTATAGTTCCTACGAATTATCTATAGCCGGATATCCTAACTAGCTAACTAAATACTCTAATTAGCTTCTATTAAACCGTAAATCTAATATCTCTTCTATATTATATTCCTTTTCTTCGTCCTCCGCCACTACCTATATATTAGCCTTTTTTACGTATAGTACGGGTTCTAGAAGTAAGATATAAAAGGTATATAACCGTAGACGTATTGTACTAAGTAGCTCTAATTCGAATACCGTTTCCGATATCTTCTTTTTAACTTTAAATAGTCTTACTCTCCTATAGTCTAGCTTCTTACTAGGTCTTTTAATACGTAAATTACGTATAGAAAAGAATACTATATTTCCTCCTTTAAGGCGAGGTCCTTTAAACCTTTTAGTATTATAGTATTTCTATATCCTTTCCTTTATAAACTCTAATTCTTATTTAAACTTATTATAAAATATATATATTTTATTTGCCTTAACCTTAACTTTAGGTACTTTAACCGTAGGTTCCTACCGTAAGTCTGCCTCGTAACCGAAATTCGCAAAGAACGGTATAGCTTTAATCGTCTTAGTTAGCGATATATTATATACTAGTTATACCGTAAGTAATAGTTTAACCTAATTATCTTACTTAAAATTAATATAATTCCGTAAGTATTATTTTACGATTTAATTAAGCCGTTTCGTTTAACCGTCCGTCTAAAGGTAGTAGGCCGAAGACGCCTTATTTACTATCTCTAGCCTCGTTATTAACGCTTTTTAAAATTTCGATATAAACTTAATATTATAGTCCATAATAAATTCCTTTAGCTATATATATATTACTATAATATACCGTAATACTATATCCGCTAATTATTTTACCGACTAGGTTTTTTTATAAGGTAGGAAGTATATTTACTTAGTAAGCTTATCGACTACCGTTAATATATTATCGTACTTAACGCCGGTTACCGTATCCTTAAACTCTAATAATTTAATAATAAAGTCTATCGTAACTAAACTTTATAGCCGTTTTGCTACTAGCAGTAGCTCCAGAAATCTATAGGGCTTATGCCTCGCAACCTTCGTTTTCTCGCACGTATAATATAATTAAATAGTTTCTTTAACGTCGTCTTTAATCCCTAGCTAATTAAAGTACTACTTAATTTTTTCTATAGTCTTAACGATACCTATATATCCTCCGAACTTCGATACATAAATTTTTATTACCAATACTATCCTATTACTTAGCCTTACGTACGCTCGATTCCTATACTATAGTTTTCCCTAACTGTTTTTCTAGATACCTTATAGCTCTAGCTTTTCCTATTAGTATTACTCTATAATATCGTTACCTAATTTCCTTTAGTATTTACTAGAAATAGCCTTCTTATAATATACTGCGTAATACTCTATCTACGGCTATAGTAAATACTTAAAAGTACTATCCGGCGCCTCTTTAAGTAGTGGTAGTAACTCCCTAGGTATATCCTTATAGTAATCGGCTTACCGGCTAAGTGCGTCTACCCTAGCGTTCTCCGAGCCCTTTTTATAGTTAATCTAGAAATTAAATTCCGAGAAAAACTTTAATTATCGTATTTACTATACGTTAAGGACCTTCGTAGTAGTAAAGTACTACAGATTCTTATAATCCATATATACCTATACCTTATACTTAGTACCGCTAAGGTATAGCTTCTACTCCTCGAACGCTTCGATAATAGCGAGTAGTTCCTTATCGTAGATCGGGTAATTCTAACGTACTTCCTTAAGCTTCTTCGAAAAGAAGGCTACCGGGTGTAGCTTGCCGTCGTCGTCTCGCTGCCCTAGTTATCCACCGATTGCATAGTCTAATATATCCGCCTCGACTTTAAATAGTCGACTAGGGTCTAGTAATTTAAGTATTAAGTCCTTTAAAATAACCTCTTTTAACTCCCGGAAGGCCTGCTCCTCTTCCTGCCCCCACCGGAATTCCACGTCCTTCTTAGTTAAATAGTTAAGTAGCCTCGTAATACCTACGTAGCCCCGGATAAATATCCGATAGAAATTTATAAACCCTAAAAATTCCCTAACGTATATCTGTGACTGCGGCATAAGCTAGTCCTTAACTGCTGCTTATGCTCCTTACGGTAGTGCCGTAGAAAGTGCTTATCCTATACTCTACTCCGTACGTGCTCCTAATTTTCTATCATTAGTTAAATACTTCTAAGGCTCTCTTAGTCGTAGGTAGCTACTATCCCTCTAATCGATATCTAGGTTATAGTTTTTATACTATAGTTGCCCTAAAATTATATTCTTCGAAGGTCCCATATCTATAATATCGAATATAACTAATATCGTTTTTCCTTCGACTATAATATCTAGAGATAGTATTTTCCTATAGACCTTTTACGTAGAAAATAGTCTTTATATAACGATTTATTCCTTCTTTTTCTTTTATAGTATACGAGCTTAATATACGAACTATAGCGAAATTAGGTTCGTCTCTATATTACTATTTACTAATACTACTGCCTAGAGATCCCTCTATCGTATAGTAACCTAGAGGCGTTTATTTTTCTTACTTCCTCCCTATACGGTAGCGACTTCGTTAATAAGCGCCGGGTCGTTATCCTATACCTTTACCTTATACCGATATTTTCGGAAATACCATTCGTAGTCCGTTAGAGGTTAATAGCCCCCGCGAAGGGCCGCGAGTCGTTTCCTAAACGGTTATATCGTTTAAAAGCGTTCTCCTACTCCGGGTTAACTAATAATATAAAGTCTTTTAATTATACCCGCCTAACTTCCTCCTATCTTCCGTCTTTAGCATTCTCTCGTATTTACGCCCGATAGCGGTTCTTCTACTTAGTTTTAAGCGTCTTAGCTTAATAATATCGCTTAACCTTCTCCCGTAAATATATAGCGTAATCTAGGCTTAAGTACTATCCTAATACCACCTCCTCCTATAAACGTATATTATCGTCTATATTCTAACTATTTATATATTCGACGTAGTACCTTATATACCTTAGTGCGATTTATATAACCTAAAAGCTATCTTTTAGTTTAACCGGGTCCTAAACCTTTTATAAAATATAATCGTTTAGGTCCTCCTATTAGGCCTTTTCCTACTAGACTATAATCCTTTTAACTAGCTATAACTTACCCTCCTTACTTACTTTACGTACCGGCTAATAGCCGTATAGCGACTTACTTTAATAGTACTCTATATATCTATATATAATATACTAAAACTAAAGTACTTTCCGATATTCCGAATACCTAGGATAAAGCTATACCGTATCCCCTTTACAGGGTATATACTATATAAATATTAATATATTTCCTAATAATTTCGCGATCCCGATATTAACGACCTTCCTACCTTTCCAGTACTTTTCCTAGCTTTTATATAAAAGCTTTATAAGCTATAATATATCCTATAAAATAGTAATTCCGTATTTACTATATTATTTTTCTAGTATCGTTTACCTAGTAAGTCTTTACGCGAGACCCTCGTCTTTAGTAACTTTTATAATAACTTCTGCAATAATCTATACTATCTAATTCCGTAAAGCCTATATTTAGAAATCTCTTTCCTCGTACTCCGCCTTTAGCTTTTCTAGTACTTCCTTTATTTCTTAGAACTCTATATTTTCCTATTTAGCATATTAATTAAAGTTTTTCTCGGAACTTACCGCTCCGCCTTATTAATACCCGATAGTTATTACTTTTATAACCCTCGGTCTTTTCGATATAGTAATTAATACGATCTCCTTTTTTTATCCGAGCCGTTTAGATACCCTATAGTCCTTTTTAAAGTATCTTACCTTACCGTAATTAAAATACTTAAGGTTATCTTTACCTTAGCCTCGGCCCTACGGCCTCTACTACTATATAGTATCGACGTCCATCGGTCCTAAATATATAGTACCGGAGTAGCTAGTACTAAAGTATCTCCGCTTACGCCTATCGTTAAAGCGGTTACCGTTAAAGTATCCCCTATAGCTATTACTGTAATTACCTTTACCGTTACCTCCTTTTTTCTCTATACGATACTCGAATTACCGATCGTCGATCTATATAGCTATAGCGATATACTTATTAATAATATCGGGCCTTATTTTTTTATATAACTTATCTTTTACCTTATCCTTAAAACTATAGTAGAAAAGCTATATTAATCTTTTATCGTTAATAGCGCTACGTAAGCTATCGATCTTAAACTAAGCCGCGTAGTCGGCTATTAAGCGCGTTTAGCGTAAACTTAAGAGTCTACCCTACGCGCGCTTTACCTTATCGTATTCTCTAAATACTTTCTTAAGCTTAACCTTAAAGGTATAATAGCTCTCGAAGTATTCTATAATAATTTTCTCCTAATCCTCCGGCTCCTACTCGTAATAGTTATCGAGGATAGGCTCGAACTATACAAGAGCCCTATCTTTAAGCCTAATAGCCGCGAAAATTACTTTCGACTCCTCGTTAATAAACTATTTTAAATATTAACGAAAATAAGTTTTAAACTAAATTAAAAACCTTTTAAACTCTACCTTTTCTCCTCTATAGCGCTCCGGTACTAAAAGCTTAATAGTCGACTTAGACGTAGCCGAAATAGCGAAAATCTACTCCCAGGTTTATTAAGCCTCGTCCTCGAGCTCTTTAAAACGCTTAATAACCTACTCTACGGTAAAGGGTATAAATCTAGCGGAAGGTCTTTCGGCGCCTAGGCTAAGCAGGACGCTTTCTATCTAAACGTTTTTAAATCCGGCTATAATAGTAAAAAGACGCCTTTAACTTATCTATAATAAAGTTAAAATAAATATATAAAGTATAACGAACTCCTATCCAGAATCTTTAAAAAGGATATTGGTTAAAGGCACTTTTAAATAATCTTAATTCGGTATAGCTAAATAGTATATAATAAAATATTTCGATATAAATACTAAATACTATAAATATAACTTAAATTATATATTACGGAACTATCTATTTACGCTAGCTAGTTCCTCCGTATATATAGACCTATAGACCGTGGACCGTCGTCTTATATACGGTCCTCGGTCCGCTCCGTATTAGCCGATACTAGACCGTGGACCGTAAGCCCCGCCGCGGTCCCCGGTCCCCATCTTATTAGTCCGTCTAATCTCCTGGACCGTAGGCCCCGCCCGATAGCGCGGTCCAGTCTTAATTAGTCCTCGTAGCCTCACTATTTTCCAGAACCGTAACAGAAGCACCTCCCTAAAAGTAAGTATAGTAATACTCTAAAACCTAAAAACTATATTCCTACGCCCCGCCTTATTTACCGTAGGCTAGCCTCCTTACTTTTACATTAAAGTTATATTAAAAAATATAACGGATATAAAATACTAAATAAGAAATAGCGTCCGCTTAATACCCCTTTTAATCCTTCGACGAGTCTATATAAACCAAAATACTAGTAATAACGTTGTAAATACCTATTACCTAGTAGCTTCCGGTATTAATATAAATAGGAAGGACCTAGTATTATCGGTTAAAGGCATTATAGTTATCGTTAGGTAGGAAAAAACGTATCGACGACTTTATTATAATAGGGTTTAAAGGTTCTTTAAGGATTTATATATAACGCTCGAGGATTCCCTAAAGAAAGTACCGAAGAACGTAAGTAAGGACCGAACTAATAAATTATTACTTAGCCTTTAATTAACTTTAAAGGTTATATATTATATAAATAAGGAAGGTTATATAGATACTATAGATATAAGTCCGATTAGGGGGTATTATTATTTTTAAACTAGGAAAAAAATATTTAATAGTATTAATCGAAAATTATTTTACGAAAGTAATATTAATCTAATTAAGCTATCTTTCTATAATATAATCTCTTAGGTTAGTAACTAGGTTAAAGCTAAAGCGAATAGGCTAAAAAGTATTATCGCTTTAAAGAAGGAAAATACCGCGCGGGGGACTAAAGCTATAAACCTTATCGATACCTTAAAGGCGCGCTTTCCGCATAATCTCTTTAACGAGATTATTAGGAGGGCCGAATTCCTTATTAGCGGTAAATTCTTCCTATAATATATTATAAATAAACTTCGGAAAAAGCATTAATAATATTATTTTATAAGAAATTAAAAGAGAGTAGCGTATAATACGATTTGTAATTAAAAGGTTATCGAAAGGGAAGAAAAGCTAGCGTTTCTTTTCCTACTTTAGGCTACGTAAATAATAAGTTTTTATTCTTCGTTATTTACCTAGCTTATAAGGTACGATTATCCGATATTTACGTAAACCGTTTAAAAAGGAAAGAGTACCCTATTAAATCTCCCTCCTATTAAGGCCTATAGGATAGGTTATATAGTCCTATCTTTTAATTATAAATATCCGTACTAATTTTTTTTACTCTTACTTACTCCTTATTTTTTTTAATATTTATTAATTACTTCCTTATAATAGCCTTTTCTTTCGGGGAACCTACTACTCCGTTTAATTAGGTTATTAACGATTTTACTACTTAAATATCTATAACCTTTTTTATTAAAAAATTTCTTAATTAAGTCGAGGGAGTCCTTAACCTTATAGCGTACGATTAGTCCGAGGTTACTATTAATTTTATTTAGGAGCCTTTACTTATTACCCTTACTTATCGTCTTACTAACCTTACTTACGCTCCTAATAATTAAGGCGTTGCCTATAAAAGGTATATTTAGGTCCGACGTCCTACTTACGTTTACGACTTTATTATACCTAAAGGAGCTAATACTTATTATAATATTTTTTTTCCCTATTAGGCTACTCTTTAGTACTTTAAGATTTCTTTTTTAAATCCTAGTTACGTAGCGGCTCCTCTTTACCTTAAGTAGTTCCTCCCTAATTTAACGAAGAAAGGGGGTAAAAAAGAATAATAAATATTTTTTAAAGATATTAGTACAGATAAGATTATTACTAATTATATTTCTAAAGTATTATTAAGTAGTTTAGTTAAATAAGTTTTTATTAAACGGTTTAATAAGTAGTTCTTCGGGCGTTAGCTTTTCGAAATCGTTAAATAGGTTTATCGCTTTAAAAGCTTATTTATCTAGGCTACCGGGTTACTATAAATATTACTTTTTTAATTAAACTTTAACCGATACTAATATACGGGATTTAATTATACTAATCCTTATAATAAGTATAATTAAAGCTATCGTCGGTCTTTCGTAACGTTCCCCGATAGGACTAAGACTAAAGTAATATAATTATACTTTAGCTACGTAAGAAAAAAAAACTTCGATTAAAAATATAAGAATTATTAATATAAAGGTATTTATTACTTATAGTTTAGTATTAATAAAGATAGCTATTACTTCGAAGATCTCGATAATAATAGATTATTAAAATTAAATTATAATATAGTAAGCCTAATTCCTAATAGTAAAAAAGTTAATTAGAATTAAGAGTAGGAAGAATAGTAAGTTAAATATAAAGCGTTTAAGAAATAATAGCTAAATAAAAAGAAGGAAAGAAAAAAAAAGGAATAATCTTCCTTTACCTTTAATTAAAGGGTAAAGTATAAAGAGAAAAGAAAATAAGAAAAAAAAAATAATAAAAAAAGAAAAAATAAAAACTAAAAAAATATAATATAATAATCTTTACCCTAAATAGTTACCTCCTTTAATATCTTTCTTCCCTTTAAAAACAGATAGCTTTAATAGCTCTATTTTTATAATATAAGCTTTAATACCCTTTTAAAGAATAGTAATTATAATATCTTCGTTATTGTCTTCCCTTAATTACTTAAGAAGTCCTTTAGTCTACCCTTCTTTAAAACTACTTTTATACTTTTGCCCTTCTTAAATCTCTTTTATATCTTAATATTCTTCCGTTTTATCTTAGTCTTCCCCTTAATTATTATTCTCCCTAATATTTCTTCCACTATCTTTTCTCTTTTATCTTTATTTTCTACTATATTTATACTTTCCTTTACCCTATTCTTAGGCACTTACTTAATTCTCCTTAGTCCTAGCTATATATCCGTATCCTTTTTATCTATATATATATCTTCTAACCTAAAAAACTTTTTTACCTTATTTAACGTATAAAAAGTTTATAACGGTACCCTATTTAACGTTTCTAGAAAGTAATAAGTATTACTTAGTTTAACCTTTCTTACTTTAAAAGGGCCGTCCTAGCGGTACTATAACTTCCTTACTATACTTATATCTAACTTTCTATTTATTTTATATATTAATATTAAGTCCCTCCTTTTAATTATACTACTTTTAGGCCTAATACTGCGAATCCTTTTTCTATTCTTTCTCGCCGTAGCTTTTTATCTTACTATACCAACCCTTTTAGCTACTAAAGTTAAATTTATTTCCTATAATTTTAATAGTTTTACCCTTACCTTTATTAAATTTATAGCCGCTTTCTCCTTCTAGTCTTTCCTTAATTTATTAAAGCTAATCTTTTTCTATTAAACGACTTTCTATAACGGTACGTCCTTTTCGATCGGCGTAATAGGGTTAAACCTATATATTAAATAGAAAGTATTATACCTATAAATACCTCGTATTATAATCCTATTAGTAAATAATATATAAAGAAGCTACTACTTTTAATTCTTCCTTATCCCGTCCGTTATTTTTATTAATATTAATATAATTAAAATATAATTAAACTTTATTACTTTATTTACTTTTACGTTATAAAGTAAGATTATTACCCGGAGAACTCCTAACCTCTCTAAAATCTTTATAGTTTCCTTCCTAAATTCCGATCCGCCGTCTACTACTATAATTAAAGAGTAATCCTATTTAAAGATAATATCGTATAAAATAAAGTTCTTTACCCTAAAAGCCTTACTTAAGTTTAAAACCTTCGCTTTTAAATACCTAATTAAGTTATCCCTCGCCTCTAAAAAGTAAACTTTTTTTCCGGAAGCCGTTAATAAAAATTAAACGTCTAAATACTATTTCGTAAATAAAATAATTAAAGGTTTAATATATAAATATTAATCCTTTTAACGCTTCGGGCTCTATTATTAATATTATTTATATATTTTAATTTAAACCTCGATATTAACGTATATATCCTTTTAATAATAGTTTTTTACTACTCGGGCGTAAGTAGCTTCTCGTCCTTTATAACCTATCTCGTTATAATACGTATTAAAGACTCTTTCTCGCTCGATTAAAAGGTTAATAATTCTTTTAGGGGGAAAGCCTCCTTTATTTAGCTTAAAGAATAAAATTTTATTTTCGAAAATTATTTTTAAAGTATTATTTTTAATAGTTTAAACGTTAAACTTTATCCTAACCTTTAGCTCCGTATTAATCGCGAGGAATTCGGCGATAATATAGGAATAAAGAAATTATAGTCCGTTTAAGTAGGGGCCTTATCTAATAATTTCCTTTTTCTTTTTCTTAATATTTATCTGCTAGATATTTACTTTCTAGATATCGTTTTTTTAAATCTTTACGTTAACTTTATTATTAATATTTAGTTTTAACTTCTTCTCCTTTAAATTAAAGAGGCTAAATAGCTTTTTCGATAATACGTTTATTATAAGGTTCTTACTCCTAGAAATATAAATAATAGTAAAGTTAAAAAGTCTAATCTATCCTAACTATCTTATTATTAAGGCGTTAGGAACGTTACTAGCCGCCCCTTAGACTTAATAAACCACTATTTAAATATTCGTTTCTATTATAAAGTATACCCCGAAAAAATACCTTTTAAATCTCCTTAAAGTATATAACAGTCCTCTTAACTCTCTTTTAATAGTATTATACTTTTATTTAGCCGGGCTCTAAATACTACTCTTAAACCAATAAGGGTACCGTTTTCTATTAAGTCCTATTTATTTAATTACCGTTCCTTACCCTATTAAGCTTATATTAAAAATAATAAAAATTTTACCGAAATGGTTATTATTAAACGTTAGAGAAACTAAATACGGTACTTCTATAATTAAAAAGGTAAGTTACTTTATCGTACCTTATTAAGCTTCTATCTCTTCCTATTTTATATCTTTCTTTATTAAAAAATATAATAGGACTGCGATTAAATTAAAGAGCGGTACCTATAGTTAATAATAGCCGGTAATCCCTAAAAAAGCGCGAATATCCTTTAGATTATAGTAAGTTCGTTATTCCTTTATTTTCGCTATTTTTATTTAATTAAAGAAGCGTCCGTCCGGTATATAGGAATAGCTAAAAATAATAGTTTTTCGTTTATACTAAAAGAATTTTACGGCTATAATAGTAGCTCCTATAAGCTTATAGTTAAATAAAACTACGTCGATATTCTTTAAGTACTTTAGGGCCTATTTCTTAACTTCTAGCCTCTCTTCTTTACTATTATAGTCCTACCTTAGCCCTTTTACTATAATATCGTCTAGATATAGCCGATATACCTATAAAATAAAATTTTAAAAAACTTTAATTACGGCTCTTTAGAATTAGGCTACCGAGTTAGTAGCTCCTTAAAGTAAGGTATATATCCTAAATAAGCTAATAGGTATCGCGAAGGTAATAAGGTCCCGGCTCGTTAAAATTAATTTAACTTAGTTATATTTAAAAAAGAAGTCGAGTAAGGAGGTAATAAAGTACCTTCTAAAGTCTTTACTAAACTCCTTAATATTTAAAGGAATAAAGGTATTTTATTATATAACTTTATTATATTTTTAAGTATCGTTAATTAAACGGAAATTACTATTTTTTTTCTTTATTAGGAATTAGTTATTACGGTAAAGACTATACGCTTCCTTAATAATACCTCTTTTAACCCGTTCCCTAAGGAATTTAATAACTCTCTCTATAAGTGGTTTTAAGATTAGAATAGACTTACTTTATTATATATTATAAAGGATAGTCCTAATGTATTAAGTAGGGAAAACCTTTTTAAAGATCCGTCTATACTCGGTAAAATCCTAAATTAAAATAACCTTTTTTATAAATAAAATTATTATAAATACCTTAACTTCTTAGTTTATTAAAATATCGGTAGTTTACTTAATTAAATCGGCTAACTATTCCGAAATAAAGTATAACCCTTTAATTACTTTAGAAAACTTAAAAACTATAATATCGTCGAATTTTAAACTATATTATAAAGATTCCTTAATTACCGCCTATCTCTTCGCTTTTTAGTTCGGGTTTCCTTCGAGAATACTACTATTTAACCTAATATTATTAACTAGCTTTACTTTCTTATTTACTTTTTTATATATTATTATAGTAGTAATAGTCTCTATAAGCGTTAGCTAAGTTTATTTAAAAGTAGTAATTAAATTATTTTTAATATTATTTTTCTTTTTAGAAGGGAGCAGGGGTAAAGGCAGGCGACGTTTATATAACTATATAGTAAAGAGGCTACGTTAATCTAGTTAAGTAAGGGACCAGTTAAATATCCCTAAATATATAAATATAATATTAGGCTTAAATAAGGTTATTATACTAATCGTTTAATTAAACGGCGACGATATCTTTAATAGCGGTAATAACGGTAATATTAATAGTACTAAATATAGACCTATTATAAAGGTCGGCGGTAGTAATCGTTCTTTCCTAAAGATTTTATTTAGAATTAAAGTTCTTATTGTAATTTCTACTTTTCTAAACTAGAATAAAGACTTTTCCTTTTAACGTCCTTTTTTTCTCTCCCTTTAATTACTAATATTCTTTCCTTCCTTACTCTTAATATTCCCCTTTTCTTTATTTTTATAAGAAATAATATTAAACGCTAAATAATAATTTAATAATAGTAAACTTAACTTTCTTAAAATAAAATTAAGTAAAGAACGCTTAATTCCTTTATTTAATCCTTTAATTACTTTATTCCCTTTTTCTAGCTCTTCCGTTACCTACTTAAGGATAGGTACTTTATTATTAACTAATCCCTTAAATACTTATAAAGGTTAATTAGCGGGAAAGGCATTACTTCGATCCCTACCGTTATATTTTACCTTTATTTTATTAATTACCTCCTTCTTTACTATATAGGCCTTAATTAGCTTTCCCCTATATAATATATTCGCGCTAATTATACGGCCCTTTATAAAATTAAGGGTAAGGTTTATATTTATAAAGAACAGGATCTTTAATAATAGGTTATAGAAACCTAGAACCTTAATATTATTAATAATAAAGAAATAATATAAAATTAAAACTTTAATTAGTACTACTAGAGTTTAGGTTTTATTTATAAATATAACCGGATCTCTATAAAGGCCTTTAAACTATAGGTTAATTAATACTATTAGTAAATAAAACTTTTTAACTATAGCTCTACTAATTAGATTATATTCGAAACCTATATCTAATATTACTAATACCTTCTCTAAGATTAATAAAACGAAATTATAATATAATAATAGAATATTATAGATATAAGTAACGGCTCTTAAGAGATTTCGCTTATTATTAAAAAGCCGGTTAATAAGCGTAAATAGTAAAATCCGTAATCGCTTTTTTAAGCTATTACCCGGTTAAACCTTACCCTCGATAATTCTCTCCTAAATACTTTCCTTAACTATACTATACTTATTATCCGTTATAATACTATATAAAGCAGGAACTATTTTCCTCTAATTAAATAGAGGAGTCTCGTTATATCTAATTATTTAAAAATTCGTCCGGACCGTTAACGGTAAGGCCTTCCCCTTCTATAGAACTTCTCTCTTTCTATCCGGGGTACTCTTAGAAAATCCACGTTACTCGATTACTTTAGTATCTTCGGCTATACTTTTTATATAATCTATTAACTAGTAAGTAAATATAGGTAAAACTTTATAATACTTTTCTAATATAAATTTAATTTAACTATAGGTATACTTTTTAGCTTTTTCGGTAATATAATCTTTAGGGTCCTCTACTTTACTATTAAGTAACCTTAAGCTACTCCGGACTCTATCCCCCTAATCGGACGAAACTCCCTCCTTAATTACCTTCGGCTTTTCCTACGCGGAGGTAAGTATTACTTTCGGATTTTTAGTTAAAGCTAAGTTATCTATATTTTTTTCCGGTATATCCTCGATTTTTACTCTCTTCGTTCCCTACGCGCTTATTCCCACTTCCATCTTTTAATTATAAACGACTATTAGAACTTTATCGGAGCGCTTTAAAATATTTTTAAATAACTATTTTTTTTTTAAGTAATATTATAAGGTATTTTTAATAATATAATTATTAATTAAATTTTTATTAAATAATCTATAAAGTTTAAAGTACCTATAAATCCTATTTAACTTAATATCTATAGCCCTAACTATCTAAGTAACTATTTATTCCTTTCCTTTAATTAGAAAAACCTTAGGCCTATATCCCTTACCCTTATAAACTTCCTAATACTTAACCTATTTCGTATAAGCTTTATAGGCCCTATTTAGTTTTGGTTTTAGCGAAATTATTACGCGAATTAAATCGCTAACCTTCCCTTTACGCTACGCCTTCCTTATATCCTTTTAATTAAGCTACGCTTTTTTACTATCCGGCTACTTTTTCTTACTAATATATATTCTACCTTTTTTAATATAGTATAGTCCCTATATCTTATTATACTCTTTCTTTAGATACTCTATCGATTTAGCGTAATAATTAAATTTATTATACTAAAAGCACTTTTTTAATAGCGGAAAACTATCGCGATACTACCTTCCTAATTTTCCGAACTAGGTCCTAATATTAATTATAAAAAAAATATTAAAGGATAAATCTATTTTCTCGTTAGGGCTAATACCGAAATCTAGAAAATAAAGTACTTAGTTTTTTAGATATTAAATATAGGTCTTTATTACCCTAGATTTATTATTTCCCGATATAGAAAAGCCGCTATAGATATTCGCCCTTAAATACTATAATACTATCTCTCTATTTACTATAGCGTTAACCGCTATATACTAATTAAGTACCTCCGCCGCCTAATTAAAGGTAGTAAAGGAAAATATAATAATTAATTTATCCTCCTTATAGATTTTTCCTCCTATATTATATTTATCTTCGATTACGTTATTAATCTAATTACTTTAGGTAATAAAATTTATAGATCTTAAACGACGTTCGGATTTTCCTCGGTTAATAAAAATTATTTTTATAGACTTAAAAAATTTTATTTAAAAGCGGTTAGTAACCCTAGCTTTTATTACTTCCTTCTCTCTAGTCGGCATTCGAGAAAGCAGCTTAAAATAATTAAAAATAACCTTCCTTAACTCGCCTACCCCCTTAGAAATAACTTTAACGTAAAAGTTATTTAGCTTTTTATAAATATCCTTGTTTTACCGGAGGTCGTATATCTTAAAAAAGCGTTTAAGGTAAGTAACTAAAATAAATTAAATATTAGTAAGTATAGGTAAATCTATATATTTATTAATTTATTTTTTTATATTAAAGTTATACTAGGATTTAAACTTATAAATGTAAAAGGTAAATTCTATAACCTAATACTCTTTATAAATATTCTTAAAACGCTTTAAATATTCCGTAAAATACTTACCTTTAAAGTTACTTTTAAAACTAATTTTCTTTAGATTAAGGAATTTATATTAAAGAAAATATATAAGTATTATAGAATAGGGAGTCGGCCGATTAAACGTAAGGGACCTTTAAAAGTAACGGTAGTCGGGGTAAACTTTTATAGGATAAAAGTATCCGGATTACTAAAATTAATACGCGAATTTAAAAAAAGGAGCGGAATATTTAGTATACCGAGTGGGAACCGCTATATAGTTCTTAATAGTAAGATTTAGATTAATATAAGGTTTACTTAATATATTAAAAGCGTTAGGATTTATAACTAAACTACTTTAATTAAAAAAAAGGTAAGGGGTTCTAATATCTTTATAATAAATATAGTCCGCAATTAAAGAGAGGACGAATAGCGATAATTTTAGGAATTTAATTATTAAGCTAACCGTTTTTAATACGGAACGAACCGTAAAAGTTTAATATATTTAGCTATTACTAAAAAGGCTAATTAAAGTAATAAGTAAAATATTATTAAATATATCGATAATTAATAATTACTATTACATTTACGTTAATAGTATAGCTTTTTCTTTATATATATTATTAGAAATAGAAAGACGGTTATTTTTTATAACTTTAGTAAATAGGAATAAATTACTTTTATTTAGATTAGAAGGAAAGTATCCTTCTTTCTTTATTTTTAAATCCCTATTATCCTAAGTTAGGTTAACCCGGAAACCCTTTCGATTATTTACTACTGCTAAATAATATATTAGGAGGATTCCTCCTAGCTAAAAATAAGAGAGAACTTTAATAGTTATTACCGAAATAAGATCCGCTAATAAACTAATTTCAACTAATGCTCTTAATTTATTACTAGGTCCTACCCGAACTATATACTTAACTCTCTATACGTAAGTAGAAAGCTCGGTATTTAACCTATAATAAAAGATATATATTTAATTAAATAAATATAAATTATTTTTATTAAACCTCGCGGGGTTTAATAAAATTATTAATACTTATTATCGTTCGTAACTTCGTACTTCCTTTAGTACCTAGGACTTTTAAGTTTAGTTTAGACTCTAAGCTTTATTTAACCCGGGCACGACCTCCATTTAAAATAATAAGAAAATATATAAACTAACTATAATACTATAAATATACCCTTAATAGAGTATATAAATAAGCGTACCTCCGTAATAGTAGCTCGCTCGCAGGCCGCACTTTACGTAAGATAAAGAAAAGACTCTATAGGCTCGCAGACTATATAATAAGCACCTAATCGGCCTAATTAAAGGGCCAGAATTGCCTACACGCGTGCAAGGCACAAAAATATAAAGAAATAAAAGTCGATATTCTGTCTAAAACAAAATGTCCGAAGCAGACCGCTTATATACATAACCCCTAAACCTCCGAATCCTCCGAGAGCCCCACTTCCTTACTTAAACCCTCAGGCCTGTGGCCGCACCCCAAACCAATAACTTTTAAAGTTAATTAAAAGTTAAATAATAGTTTATTAGTTTAATCCTTACTTACGTTCTTTAATATTTTTTTTAAGGAATCCTCGAATATTATATATAGATCCCTAAAAAACCTTTAAATCCTATTATAATAAAATTATTAATATATTTTTTCCTATTTAATAATAATTATAATACTTTTAACCGACGATACTAAATCTTTTCTATTTATATTAATACCGGAAGCTATTAAGTAATAAATATTTTTAACGTTACTATTAGTATTTTAGTTTATATAGATTTATCGAAAGATTAAAAAAGGTATTAAACGGATATTATTTTTTATTTAATATTTTATATTTATTATACTTTTTAATATAATTTTAACGTAAAAGTAAGGAGGCTAGCTTATAGTAAATAAAGCGGGGCGTAAAAATATAATCTTTAGATTTTAAAATATTACTGTACTTACTTTTAAAAAGGTATTTTATATAGTAAAAAGGAGGATTTAACGATAATAAAAGTTTAAAAAGGAAATTATTATTATAAAGACTATAAGACTATAAGTATAATAAGGAAGAAAATAATAAAATTATAAATAGTTTATATAAAAAGGTTTTTAAAGTATAAATCTAATTAGAGGGTACGTAATAAAAAATAAAAAAGGAGGGGCTTAAAGGACTTAATAAATACGGAAGGATTTTATTTACTAAATACCCTTTTATCGCTATTTAAATTCCTATTACTTCCCCGGTTTACTTTTCTTTTTAGTTTTCCGTTAACTTTAATTACTATTATTAAAGGAAATAAATATATTATAGGTTTTTCCTTTAATTATAAAAAGTTTAAATTATATAGCGTATTAAACGACTTTTAATAACTAAATAGGGTAGTAATTCCTTTTAGGCTCCGTACTCTTATAATAATAAACTCGCCGCTTTTTTTTAAACTAATAATTACTTAGCCTTTTACTTATAATTATTTAAAGTCGCTAATAATATACTTTTCGCCTAATTATATACTTTATTTTATAAAATAGGAGTAGGCTCCTAGAGTTCCTTAAAGATAAAGGAAGGAAATCGTTAAGTCGCCGGTTATAATAGCTCGATAAAAACGGAAATATATTTTAAAATTCGAAAAGTAAAGATACTCCTTTCTTTAATTAAAGAAAAATAAATAAAGAAGTAGTAGGATTAAATTATTTTTTTCTCTTTTTATTAAATAATATTTTTTTTTTATTTAAAAGAAATTTTTTTTTTTTTTATATACGTATTTACCTACTAGTTTATAATAATTAAATACGAAGGGAGGTTTAGTTTAAAGTACGGCTATAGGCCTAAGGGTTTAAGTAAAGAAGTAAGGCTTTCGGAGGATTCGGAGGTTTAAGGGTTATATATATAAACGGTTTGCTTCGGACATTCTATTTTAAATAGATTATCGACTTTTATTTCTTTATATTTTTATACCTTACATGCGTGTAGGCAATTCTGGCCCTCTAATTAGGCCGATTAGGTACTTATTATATAGTCTGCGAGCCTATAGAGTCTTTTCTTTATCCTACGTAAAGTGCGGCCTGCGAGCGAGCTACTATTATAGAGGTGCGCTTATTTATATACCCTGTTGAGGGTATATTTGTGGTGTTGTGGTTGGTTTGTGTGTTTTCTTACTATTTCAATAGTCCTATTAATAAATAATATATAAAGAAGTTACTATTTTTAATTTTTCCCTATTTTATCCGTTATTTTTATTAATATTAATATAATTAAAATATAATTAAACTCTATTACTCTATTTACTTTTACGTTATAAAGTAAGATTATTACCCGGAAAACTTTTAACTTTTTTAAAATCTTTATAGCTTCTTTCCTAAATTCCGATCCGCCATTTACTATTATAATTAAAAAGTAATCCTATTTAAAGATAATATTATATAAAATAAAGTTCTTTACCCTAGAAGCCTTACTTAAGTTTAAAACCTTCGCTTCTAAATACCTAATTAAATTATTCTTTACCTTTAAAAAATAAGCTTTTTCTCCGGAAACTATTAATAAAAATTAAACGTTTAAATACTATTTCGTAAATAGAGTAGCTAAAGGTTTAATATATAAATATTAATCCTTTTAACGCTTCGGGCTTTATTATTAATATTATTTATATATTTTAATTTAAGCCTCGATATTAACGTATATACCTTTTTAATAATAGTTTTCTATTACTCTAGCGTAAATAGCTTTTTATCTTTTATAACTTATTTTATTATAATATATATTAAAAACTTTTTCTTACTCGATTAAAGAGTTAATAATTTTTTTAAGGGGAAAGCCTTCTTTATTTAATTTAAAAAATAAAACTCCGTCTTCGAGAATTATTTTTAAAGCGTTATTTTTAATAGTCTAAACGTTAAACCTCGTTTTAGCCCTTAGCTCCGTACTAATTGCGAGGAACTTAGTAATAGTATAGAAGTAAAGAGACTATAGTCCGTTTAAATAAAGGCCTTACCTAATAATTTCCTTTTTTTTCTTTTTAATATTTACCTATTAAATACTTACTTTTTAAATATCGTTTTTTTAGATCTTTATATTAACTTTATTATTAATATTTAATTTTAACTCCTTCTCCTTTAAATTAGAGGGGCTAAGTAGCTTTTTCGATAGTATGTTTATTATAAGGTTTTTACTTTTAAAAATATAAATAATAATAAAGTCGAAGAGTTTAATTTATTTTAACTATTTTATTATTAAAGCGCCGGGAACGTTATTAGCCGCCCTCTAGATTTAATAAATTACTATTTAAATATCCGTTTCCACCGTAAAGTATACCCCGAAAAAATACTTTCTAAATCTTCTTAAAGTATATAATAGTCCTCTTAACTCTCTTTTAATAGTATTATACCTTTATTTAGCTAGGCTCTAAATACTACTTTTAAACCGATAAAGGTACCGTTTTTTATTAAATTTTACTTATTTAATTACCGTTCCCTATCCCGTTAAGTTTATATTAAAAATAATAAAAATTTTACTAAAATAGTTATTATTAAACGTTAAAGAAACTAAATACGGTACTTCTATAATTAAAAAGGTAAGTTACTTTATCGTACTTTATTAAGCTTCTATTTATTCTTATCTTATATCCTTCCTTATTAAGAAATATAGTAGGATTATAATTAAATTAAAAAGCGGTACCTATAGTTAATAGTAGCCGGTAATCTCTAAAAAAGCGCGAATATCCTTTAAATTATAATAAGTTTGCTATTCCTTTATCTTTATTATTTTTATTTAATTAAAGAGGCGTCCGTCCGGTATATAGAAATAGCTAAAGATAATAGTTTTTCGTTTATACTAAAGGGATTTTACGGCTATAATAGTAGCTCCTATAATGAAATAGTAAGAAAACACATAAACCAACCACAACACTACAAATATATCCTTAACAAGGTATATAAATGAGCGCACCTCCGTAATAGTAGCTCGCTTGTAGGCCGCACTTTACGTAAAATAAAGAAAAGACTTTATAGGCTCGCAGACCACATAATAAGCACCTAATCGGCCTAATTAGAGGGCTAGAATTACCTGCACGCGTATAAAGTATAAAAATATAAAGAAATAAAAGTCGATAATCTATTTAAAATAGAATGTCCGAAGCAAACCGCTTATATATATAACCCTTAAACCTCCGAATCCTCTAAAGGCCCTACTTCCTTACTTAAACCTTTAGGCCTATAGCCGTACTTTAAACTAAACTTCCTTTTACATTTAACTACTATAAACTAGTGGGCAAATATATATATAAGAAAAAAATATTTCTTTTAAGTAAAAAAAAAATATTATTTAATAAAAAAAAAAGAAAATAATTTAATTTTACTACTCCTTTATTTATCTTCCTTTAATTAGAGAAAAAAGTACCTTTATTTTTCGGATCTTAAAGTATATTTCCGTCCTTATCGAGCTATTATAATTAGCGACCTAACGATTTCCTCCCTTTATTTTTAAAGAACTTTAGGAGCCTACTTTTATCCTATAAAATAAAATATATAATTAAACGAAAAATATATTATTAGCGATCTTAAATAGTTATAAATAGGGGGTCGGGTAATTATTAATTTAAAGAGAAGCGGCGAATTTATCGTTATAGAAGTACGGAGCCTAAAAAGAGTTACTACTTTATTTAATCGTTAAAAATCGTTTAATATACTATATAATTTAAACTCTTTGTAATTAAAAAAAAAACTTATAATATACTTATTTCCTTTAATAATAATAACTAAAGTTAATAAAAAATTAAAAAGTAAAGTAAACCGGGAAAGTAATAGGGATTTAAATAACGATAAAAAAGTATTTAATAAATAAAATCTTTCTATATCTATTAAGTCCTTTAAACCTCTCTTCCTTTATTTTTTATTACGTACCCTTTAATTAGGTTTATACCCTAAAAATCTCTTTATATAAACTATCTATAACCTTATTATTTTCTTCCTTATTACGTCTATAGTTTTATAATTTTTATAGTAACGATCCCTTTTCTAAGCCTTTACTACCGTTAAATTCTTTTTTTTATTATATAAAGTACCTCCTTAAAAGTAAATATAATAATACTTTAAAATTTAAAAACTATATTTCTACGCCCCGCTTTATTTACCGTAAATTAGTTTCTTTACTTTTACGTTAAAGTTATATTAAAAAGTATAATAGATATAAAATACTAAATAAAAAATAATATTTATTTAATATCCTTTCTAATCCTTTAACGAGTCTATATAAACTAAAATACTAATAGTAATATTATAAATATTTACTATTTAATAACTTCCGGTATTAATATAAATAGGGAAGACTTAATATAGTCGGTTAAAAATATTATAATTATCGTTAGGTAGGAAAAAATATATCGACGACTTTATTATAATAGGGTTTAAAGGTTCTTTAAAAATCTATATATAATACTTAAAGATTTTTTAAAGAAAGTACCGAAAAGCGTAAGTAAGGACTAAACTAATAAATTATTATTTAACTTTTAATTAACTTTAAAGGTTATATATTACGTAAGTAAGGGAAGCTATATAAATACTATAAATATAAGTCCGATTAAGGAATATCGTTATTTTTAAATTAAGAAAAAAATATTTAATAATATTAATCGAAAATTATTTTATAAAAATAATATTAATTTAATTAAATTATTTTCTTATAATATAATCTTTTAAATTAATAACTAAATTAAAACTAAAGCGAATAAATTAAAAAATATTATTACTTTAAAGAAAGAAAATACCGCGTAAAAGACTAAAGCTATAAACCTTATTAATACCTTAAAGATATACTTTCTATATAATCTCCTTAACGAAATTATTAAGAAAGCCGAATTCCTTATTAACGATAAATTTTTCTTACAATATATTATAAATAAACTTTAAAAAAAGTATTAATAATATTATTTTATAAAAAATTAAAAGAAAGTAGCGTATAGTACGATTTATAATTAAAGGGTTATCGAAAGGGAAAAAAAGCTAGCGTTCCTTTTCTTACTTTAAGCTATATAAATAATAAATTTTTATTTTTTACTATTTACTTAATTTATAAAATATAATTATTTAATATTTATGTAAACCATTTAAAAAAAAAAGTATTTTATTAAATCTCCCTCCTATTAAAACCTATAAAATAAATTATATAGTCCTATCTTTTAATTATAAATACTTATATTAATTTTCCTTACTTTTACTTACTCTTTATTTTTTTTAATACTTATTAACTACTTTTTTATAATAGCCTTTTTTTTTAGGGAACCTATTATTCCGTTTAATTAAATAATTAACGATTTTATTATTTAAATATTTATAACTTTTTTTATTAAAAAACTTTTTAATTAAATCGAGAGAGTTTTCGACTTTATAGTATATAATTAGTCCGAAGTTATTATTAATTTTACTTAGGAGCCTTTATTTATTACCCTTACTTATCGTCCTATTAACTTTATTTATATTTCTAATAATTAAAGCGTTATTTATAAAAAATACGTTTAGATCCGACGTCCTACTTATATTTATAATTCTATTATATTTAAAGGAACTAATATTTATTATAAGATTTCTTTTCCTTATTAAATTACTCTTTAGTACTTTAAGATTTCCTTTTTAAATCCTAATTACGTAGCGGCTCTCCTCTACCTTAAATAATTCCTCCTTAATTTAATAAAGAAAGAAAGTAAAAAAAAATAATAAATATTTTTTAAGGATATTAATATAAATAAAACTATTATTAATTATATTTTTAAAATATTATCGAATAGTTTAATTAAATAGGTTTTTATCGAACGGTTTAACGGGTAGTTTTTCGGGCGTTAACTCTTCGAAATTATTAAACGGGTTTATCGCTCTAAAAGTTTATTTATCTAAACTACCGGATTACTATAAATATTACCCTTTTAATTAAGCTTTAGCCGATATTAATATATAAAATTTAATTATATTAATCTTTATAATAAATGCGATTAAAACTATTATCGGTCTTTCGTAACGTTTCCCGATAAAACTAAAATTAAAGTAATATAGTTATACTTTAATTACGTAAAAAAAAAGACTTCGATTAAAAATATAGAAATTATTAATATAAAAGTATTTATTACTTATAGTTTAATATTAATAAAAATAATTATTATTTCGAGGATCTCGGTAATAGTAAATTATCGAAATTAAATTATAATATAATAAACTTAATTCCTAATAATAAAAAAGTTAATTAAGACTAAAAGTAAGAAAAATAACGAGTTAAGTATAAAGCGCTTAGGAAATAGTAATTAAATAAAAAGAAAAAGAAAAAAAAAAATAATTTTCCTCTATCTTTAATTAAAGGGAAAAGTATAAAATAAAAAAGAAATAAGAAAAAAAAATAATAAGAAAAGAAAAAATAAAAATTAAAAAAATATAATATAATAATCTTTATTTTAAATAGTTACCTCCCTTAATATTTTTCCTTCCTTTAAAAATAAATAGCTTTAATAACTTTATTTTTATAATATAAACTTTAATATCTTTTTAAAAAATAATAACTATAACGTCCTCGTTATTATTTCCCCTTAATTACCTAAAAAGTCCTTTAGTTTACTTTTCTTTAAAACTACCTTTATACTTTTACCCTTCTTAAATCTCCTTTATATTTTAATATTCTTCCGTTCTATCTTAATTTTCCCCCTAATTATTATCCTTTTTAATATTTTTTCTATTATCTTTTTTTTTTTATCTTTATCTTTTACTATATTTATACCTTCCTTTACTTTATTTTTAAATATCTACTTAACTTTCCCTAGTCCTAGCTATATATTTATATCCTTTTTATTTATATATATATCTTTTAACCTAAAAAACTTTTTTACCTTATTTAACGTATAAAAAGTTTATAACGGTATTTTATTTAACGTTTTTAAAAAGTAATAAGTATTACTTAGTTTAACTTTTTTTACTTTAAAAGAACTGTCTTAGCGATATTATAACTTCCTTATTATACTTATATTTAACTTTTTATCTATTTTATATATTAATATTAAGTTCCCTCTTTTAATTATATTACTTTTAAACTTAATATTACGAATTTCTTTTTTATTTTTTTTCGCCGTAACTTTTTATTTTACTATATTAACCCTTTTAATTATTAAAGTTAAATTTATTTTCTATAATTTTAATAGTCTTGCCCTTACCTTTATTAAATTTATAATTGCTTTTTCCTTTTAGTCTCTCCCTAATTTATCGGAGCTAATTTTTTTCTATTAAACGACTTTCTATAACGGTACGTCCTTTTCGATTAACGTAATAGAGTTAAACCTATATATTAAATAAAAAGTATTATACTTATAAATATCTTATATTATAATCTTATTAATAAATAATATATAAAAAAGTTATTATTTTTAATTTTTTTTTATCCTATCCGTTATTTTTATTAATATTAATATAATTAAAATATAATTAAACTCTATTACTCTATTTACTTTTATATTATAAAGTAAAATTATTATTTAGAAAACTCCTAACCTTTTTAAAATCTTTATAACTTTCTTTTTAAATTCCGATTTACCGTTTATTATTACGATTAAAAGGTAACTTTATTTAAAAATAATATCGTATAAAATAAAGTTCTTTACCTTAAAAGCCTTACCTAAGTTTAAGACCTTCGCTTTTAAATACCTAATTAAGTTACTCCTCGCTTTTAAAAAATAAACTTTTTTTTCGGAAGCCGTTAATAAAAATTAAACGTTTAAATACCACTTTATAAATAAGGTAATTAAAGGTTTAATATATAAATATTAGTCCTCCTAACGCTTCGGGCTTTATTATTAATATTACTTATATATTTTAATTTAAACCTCGACGTTAATATATATACCTTTTTAATAATAATTTTTTATTATTTAAATATAAGTAGCTTCTCGTCCTTTATAACCTATTTCGTTATAATATATATTAAAAACTCTTTCTCGCTTAATTAAAAGGTTAATAATTCTTTTAAGGAGAAAGCCTCTTTTATTTAGTTTAAAGAATAAAACTTTATTTTTAAAAATTATTTTTAAAGTATTATTTTTAATAATTTAAACGTTAAACCTCGTTTTAGCTTTTAACTTTATATTAGTCGCGAGGAACTTAGCGATAGTATAGGAGTAAAGAAACTATAGTCCGTTTAAGTAAGGGCCTTATTTAATAATTTTTTTTTTTTTTTAATATTTATCCGTTAAATACTTATTTTTTAAATATCGTTTTTTTAAATCCTTATATTAACCTTATTATTAATATTTAATTCTAACTTTTTTTCCTTTAAATTAGAAAGGCTAAATAGCTTTTTCGATAGTACGTTTACTATAAAGTTCTTACTCCTAAAAATATAAATAATAATAAAGTCGAAGAGTTTAATTTATTTTAATTATTTTATTATTAAAACGCTAGGAACGTTATTAGCCGCCCCCTAAACTTAATAAACTACTACTTAAGTATCCGTTTTTACTATAAAATATATCCCGAAAAAATACTTTCTAAATCTCTTTAAAGTATATAATAATCCTTTTAACTTTCTTTTAATAGTATTATACTTTTATTTAACCGAGCTTTAAATACTACTTTTAAACCGATAAAGGTACCGTTTTCTATTAAGTCCTACTTATTTAATTACTATTCTTTACTCCGTTAAACTTATATTAAAAATAATAAAAATTCTACCGAAATAATTATTATTAAACGTTAAAAAAGCTAAATATAGTACTTTTATAATTAAAAAAATAAATTACTTTATCGTATCTTATTAAACTTCTATCTATTCCTATCTCGTATCCTTCTTTATTAAAAAATATAATAAAACTATAATTAAATTACAGAGTAGTACCTATAGTTAATAGTAGCCGGTAATCCCTAAGAAAGTACGAATATCCTTTAAATTATAGTAAATTCGCTATTCCTTTATCTTTACTATTTTTATTTAATTAAAGAAACGTTTATCCGATATATAGAAATAGTTAAGGATAATAGTTTCTTATTTATATTAAAAGGATTTTACGGCTATAATAGTAGCTCCTATAAGCTTATAGTTAAGTAAAACTATATTAATATTCTTTAAATACTTTAGGACCTACTTTTTAATTCCTAACTTCTTTTCTTTACTATTATAATCCTACTTTAGCCCTTTTACTATAATATCGTTTAAATATAATTAATATACCTATAAAATAAAATCTTAAAAGACTTTAATTATAACTCTTTAAAATTAAACTACTAAGTTAATAGTTCTTTAAAGTAAAATATATATTTTAAATAGGCTAATAGGTATCGCGAAAGTAATAAAGTCCCGGCTCGTTAAAACTAATTTAACTTAGTCGTATTTAAAGAAAAAGTCGAGTAAAGAAATAATAAAGTACTTTCTAAAGTCTTCGCTAAACTCCTTAATACTTAAAGGAATAAAGGTATTTCGTTATATAACTTTATTATATCTTTAAGTATCGTTAATTAAACGGAAATTACTATCCTTTTTCTTTATTAAAAATTAATTATTACGGTAAGGACTATACGTTTCCTTAATAATACCTTTCTTAACCCGTTTTTTAAAGAATTCGATAACTTTCTTTATAAATAGTTTTAAAATTAAAATAAATTTACTTTATTATATATTATAAAGGATAATTTTAATATATTAAATAAAAAAAACTTTTTTAAAGATCCGTTTATACTTAGTAAAATCCTAAACTAAAGTAGCCTCTTTTATAAATAAAATTATTATAAATACCTTAATTTTTTAGTCTATTAAAATATCGGTAATTTACTTAATTAAATCGGCTAACCGTTTTAAAATAAGGTATAACCCTTTAATTACTTTAGAAAACTTAAAACCTATAATATCGTCGAATTTTAAATTATATTATAGAGATTCCTTAACTGCCGCCTATTTCCTTACTTTTTAGTTCGGGTTTCTTTCGGAAGTATTATTATTTAATTTAATATTATTAATTAACTTTACCTTTTTATTTACCCTCTTATATATTATTATAGTAGTAATAGTCTCCGTAAACGTTAATTAAGTTTACTTAAAAATAGTAATTAAGTTAGTTTTAATATTATTTTTTTTTTTTAAAAAGAGGCGGGAGTAAAGGCGGGCGACGTTTATATAACTATATAGTAAAGAGGCTACGTTAACTTAATTAAATAAGGGACTAGTTAAATATCCCTAAATATATAAATATAATATCGGGCTTAAATAGGGTTATTATATTAATCGTTTAATTAAACGGTAATAATATCTTTAATAGCGGTAGCGACAGTAATATTAATAGTATTAAATATAAACCTATTATAAAAGTCGGTAGTAATAATTATTTTTTCCTAAAAATTTTATTTAAAATTAAAGTTCTTATTATAATTTTTATTTTTCTAAGCTAAAATAAAAACTTTTCCTTCTAACGTCCTTTCTTTTTTTCCCTTTAATTATTAATATTCTTTCCTCCTTTACTTTTAATATTTTCCTTTTCTTTATTTTTATAAAAAATAATATTAAACGCTAAATAATAATTTAATAATAATAAACTTAACTTTCTTAAAATAAAATTAAGTAAAAAACGCCTAGCTCCCTTATTTAATTCTTTAATTACTTTATCCCCTTTTTTTAATTCTTCCGTTACTTACTTAGGAATAAATACTTTATTATTAATTAATCCTTTAAATATTTATAAAGGTTAATTAGTAAGAAAGGTATTACTTCGATTTTTACCGTTATATTTTATTTTTATTTTATTAATTACTTCTTTCTTTACTATATAAACCTTAATTAGCTTTCCTTTATATAATATATTTATATTAATTATATAGCCTTTTATAAAATTAAAAATAAAGTTTATATCCGTAAAAAATAGGATCTTTAGTAATAGGTTATAGAAACTTAAAGCTTTAATATTATTAATAATAAAAAAATAATATAAAATTAAAACCTTAATTAATATTACTAAAGCTTAAATCTTACTTATAAACGTAACCGGATCTCTATAAAGGTCTTTAAACTATAGGTTAATTAATACTATTAATAAATAGAACCTCTTAGCTATAGCCCTATTAATTAAATTATATTTAAAACTTATATTTAATATTATTAATATTTTTTTTAAAATTAATAAAACGAAGTTATAGTATAATAATAAAACGTTATAAATATAAGTAACGGCTCTTAGGAAAGTTTATTTATTACCGGAAAGTTAATTAATAAACGTAAATAGTAAAGTCTATAATCGCTTTTTTAAGCTATTACCCGGTTAAACCTTACCTTCGATAATTTTTTTTTAAATACTTTCCTTAACTATATTATACTTATTATTTATTATAATACTATATAAAGCGGAAATTATTTTTCTTTAATTAAATAAAGGAGTTTCGTTATATTTAATTATTTAAAAATTCGTTCGGACTATTAATAATAAGGCCTTTCCTTTTTATAGAACTTTTCTCTTTCTATTTAGGATACTCTTAGAAGATCTACGCTACTCGATTACTTTAATATCCTTAACTATATTCTTTATATAATCTATTAACCGATAAATAAATATAAGTAAAACCCTATAATACCTTTTTAATATAAATTTAATTTAACCGTAAACGTATTTTTTAATTTTCTTAGTAATATAATCTTTAAGGTCCTTTACCTTACTATTAAGTAACTTTAAGCTACTCCGAACTCTATCTCCCTAATCGGATAAAATTTTTTTTTTTAATTACCTTTAGCTTTTCTTACGTAAAAGTAAGTACTACTTTCGGATTTTTAATTAAAATTAAATTATTTATATTCTCTTCCGGTATATCCTCGATCTTTACTCTTTTCGTTTCCTACGCGTTTACTTTTACTTTTACTTTTTAATTATAAATAACTATTAGGACTTTATCGGAGCGTTTTAAAATATTTTTAAACGATTATTTTTTTTTTTAAATAGTATTATAAAGTATTTTTAATAATATAATTATTAATTAAATTTTTATTAAATAATTTATAAGGTTTAAAGTACTTATAAATTTTATTTAACCGGATATTTATAGCCTTAATTATTTAAATAATTATTTATTTTTTTCCTTTAATTAAAAAGACTTTAGGCCTATATTCTTTACCCTTACGAGCTTCCTAATACTTAACCTATTTCGTATAAGCTTTATAGGCTCTATTTAATTTTAATTTTAGCGAAATTACCGCGCAAATTAAATCGCTAACCTTCCTTTTACGCTACGCCTTCCTTATATCCTTTTAATTAAACTATATTTTTTTACTATTTAATTACTCTTTTTTACCAATATATACTTTACTTTCTTTAATATAATATAGTTTTTATACTTTATTATATTTTTTCTTTAAATACTCCGTCAACTTAACGTAATAATTAAACTTATTATATTAAAAGTACTTTTTTAATAGCGGAAAATTATCGCGGTACTATCCTTTTAATTTTCCGAATTAAATTTTAATATTAACTATAAAAAAAGTATTAAAGGATAAATTTATTTCCCCGTTAAGGCTAATACCGAAATCCGGAAAGTAAGGTGCCTAGTCTTTTAAATATTAAATATAGGTCTTTATTACCTTAAATTTATTATTTTCCGATATAGAAAAACCGCTATAAATATTTACTTTT